>NW_027362862.1:2917500-3661137 GCF_046119375.1 Phyllobates terribilis
CTAGTCGTCCTAGCGCTAACCCTATTCGTCCTAAGGCTAACCCTAGTCGTACTAGCGCTAACCCTACTTGTCCTAACGGTTACCCTAGTCGTCCTAGCGCTAACCCTAGTCATCCTAAGGCTAACTCTAGTCGTCCTAACGCTAACCCTAGTCATTCTAAGGTTTACCCTAGTCATCCTAGCACTAACCCTAGTCGTCCTAGCTCTAGCCCTAGTTATCCTAGCGCTTACCCTAATTGTCCTAACGCTAACCCTAGTCGTCCTAGTGCTAACCCTAGTCGTACTAGTGCTAACCCTAGTCATCATAACGCTAACCCTAGTCGTCCTAACGCTGAACCTAGTCGTCCTAGCGCTAACCCTAGTCGTCCTAACGTTAACCCTAGTCGTCCTAAGGCTAACCCTAGTCGTCCTAACGCTAAACCTACTCGTCCTAGCGCTAACCCTAGTTGTCCTTAGGCTAACCCTAGTCGTTCTAACGCTAACCCTAGTCGTCCCAAGGCTAGCCCTAGTCGTCCTAAGGCTAACCCTAGTTGTCCTAACGCTAACCCTAGTCGTCCTAACTCTAACTCTAGTGGTCCTACCGCTAACCATTGTCGTGCTAACACTATCCCTAGTCGTCCTAGTGCTAGCCGTAGTTGTGCTAATGCTAATCCTAGTCATCCTAACGCTAACCCTAGTCGTCCTAGCGCTAACCCTAGTCGTCCTAGCGCTAAACCTAGTCGTCCTAATTCTAACCCTAGTCATCCTAACGCTAACCCTATTCATCCTAAGGCTAACCCCAGTTGTCCTAATGCTAACCCTAGTCGTCCTAAGGCTAACCCTAGTCGTCCTAACGCTAACCCTAGTCGTCCTAAGGCTAACCCTAGTCTTCCTAACGCTAACCCTAGTCGTCCTAAGGCTAAACCTAGTCGTTCTACCGCTAACCCTAGTCGTCCTAGCGCTAACCAGAGTCGTCCTAAGGCTAACCCTAGTCGTTCTAACTCTAACCCTAGTCGTCCTATGGCTAACCATAGTCATCCTAGTGCTAACCTTAGTCATCCTAGCACTAACGCTAGTCGTACTAGCGCTAACCCTAGTCGTCTTATCTCTAATCCTTAGTCATCCTAGCGCTAACTCTAGTCGTCCTAATTCTAACTCTAGTCGTCCTAAGGCTAACCCTAGTCGTCTTAGCGCTAACCCTAGTCGTCCTAACTAGAGATGAGCGGTGTTCGACTAGAACTGTTCGCCAATCTCAAATTCGAGCTGTTTTGGGCGGTGTTCGAGTTGTTCGACGAACCCGAACGATTTGCAAAAAATTCGGCTGTTCGAGGTTATGTTCGATAACTGTTCGTGCACCAAAAGCGTGTCCTGCATGTCTGGCGCTATTTAGAGCACAAATCATGCAGGGATTGTCTGCCACTCACTGTAATGCCACAGCCATGGTGGTTGTGGCATTACAGTGATTGCCCAAATCGATGGGAACAGTGCCAACAGTGAAACATGAAAAGCCGGCAATTCAGCAGCGGCATACACCGGTACCCGACAATTTAGAACCGAAAGAATAGAGCTTCACACATAGATTAGATAGATATAAACATGTCAGCCACATATATACGAAGTACAGTGAAAGTGCTGCTTACTGTACTTGTCATTTAGCGTAAAGGATTTATCAAAAAAAATAATAGTGTTTTCATGCACCGTCTCTTTAAAAAAGCCGGCCGGCAATTCAGCAGCGGTACCCGACAATTTATAACAGACAGAATAGAGCATCATACATAGATTAGATAGATAGAAACATGTCAGCCACATATATACGAAGTACAGTGACAGTGTTGCTTACTGTACTTGTCATTTAGCGTAAAGGATTTATCAAAAAAAATAATAGTGTTTTCATGCACTGTCTCTTTAAAAAAGCCGGCCGGCAATTCAGCATCTGTACCCGACAATTTATAACAGACAGAATAGAGCTTCACACATAGATTAGATAGATATAAACATGTCAGCCACATATATACGAAGTACAGTGATAGTGTTGCTTACTGTACTTGTCATTTAGCGTAAAGGATTTATCAAAAAAAATAATAGTGTTTTCATGCACCGTCTCTTTAAAAAAGCCGGCCGGCAATTCAGCAGCGGTACCCGACAATTTATAACAGACAGAATAGAGCATCATACATAGATTAGATAGATAGAAACATGTCAGTCACATATATATGAAGTACAGTGATAGTGTTGCTTACTGTACTTGTCATTTAGCGTAAAGGATTTATCAAAAAAAATAATAGTGTTTTCATGCACCGTCTCTTTAAAAAAGCCGGCCGGCAATTCAGCATCTGTACCCGACAATTTATAACAGACAGAATAGAGCTTCACACATAGATTAGATAGATAGAAACATGTCAGTCACATATATATGAAGTACAGTGATAGTGTTGGTTACTGTACTTGTCATTTAGTATTAAAATAAAGGATTTATTATTAAAAAAATTGGCGTGGGGTTCCCCTTAATTTTAGGCTCTAGCGGAGGTTAAGCAGACGGCTGGGGCAGATGTTTGAAGCCTGGGAAGGGGGTAATACCCACGGAGCTTCCCAGGCTACTAATATCAGCCCCCAGCTGAATACATAGCCTTTACTAGCTATTAAAATGGGGGACCCCCCCAAAAAAATGACGTGGGCTCCCCCCTAATTTAATAGCTAGCAAAGGCTAGGCAGACAGCTGGGGGCTGATATTAATAGCCCAGGAAGGGAGCCATGAATATTGGCCCCCTCCCAGGCTAGAAACACCAGCCGTCAGCCGCCCCAGAAATGGCGCATTCATAGGATGCGCCAATTCTGGCACTTAGCCTCGCTCTTCCACGCTGCCCTGGTGCGGTGGCAGGGGGTAATAGGGTTGGGGTTGATGTCAGCTTATAATGCCAGCTGACATCAAGCCCAGGTTAGTAATGGAGAGGCGTCTATAAGACACCCCCATTACTAACCCCATAGTCAAAGTTAAAAAAAACACAAACACCCAGAATAAAGTCCTTTAATTGAAATAAAGACACAATCCTTTATTGTTCTAAATTAAACCATACTTACCGTCACGCCCATTCCAGCTGAAGCCAACGATCTCCTGCAATAAAAGAAAAATAATAAAGCAACCTCATCCTTACCTTTCCATGGTTCCCACGACAGCTTCAGCTCTGCTACATCGAGATGACAGGCTGGACCGCAGCAGAACGCTGCCATCCAGCCTCTCATCCCGCAGACACTGAGAAGCGCAGGCTTACTTGCGCTGCTCAGCGTCTCTCTGTGACGACATCCAGATGAGCCGAGTTCATGTCCAATGAACTCGGCTCACCTCATGCACGTCACTGACAGCGTGGGAAAATTCTCCTGCACTCAGCGCTTCAGCGTGAGAATTCTCCCGCTGAAGCGCTGAGTGCAGGAGAATTTTCCCACGCTGTCAGTGACGTGCATAAGGTGAGCTCATGTCCAATGAACTCAGCTCACCTCCTGCACGTCACTGACAGCGTGGGAGAATTCTCCTGCACTCAGCGCTTCAGTGTGAGAATTCTCCCACGCTGAAGCGGTGAGTGCAGGAGAATTTTCCCACGCTGTCAGTGACGTGCATGAGGTGAGCCGAGTTCATTGGACATTAACTCGGCTCATCTGGATGCCCTCACAGAGAGACACTGTGGAGCGCAAGCAAGCCTGCGCTTCTCAGTGTCTGCGGGATGACAGGCAGGATGGCAGCGTTCTGCTGCGGTCCAGCCTGTCATCTCGATGTAGCAGAGCTGAAGCTGTCATGGGAACCATGGAAAGGTAAGGATGATGTTGCTTTATTATTTTTCTTTTATTTCAGGAGATCGTTGGCTTCAGCTGGAATGGGCGTGATGGTAAGTATGGTTTAATTTAGAACAATAAAGAATTGTGTGTTTATTTCAATTAAAGGACTTTTTTCTGGGTGTTGTGTTTTTTTTAAATACTTTACTGGAAATTCATGGTGGTCATGTCTAATATTGGCGTGACCCCATGAATTTCGGGCTTAGGGCCAGCTGATAATGCCAAGCTGGCCCTAACCCCTTTATTACCCAGTGAGCCACCGCATCAGGGCCCTGGATGAGTTGGGTACAGCGCCAGAAGATGGCGCTTCTATGAACGCGCCATTTTCCGGGGTGGCTGCGGACTGCAATTTGCAGCGGGGGTGGCCCAGAAAGCTTGGGCCTCCCTGCGCTGCGGATTCCAGCCCCCAGCTGCCTAGTTGTACCTGGCTGGACACAAAAACAGGGCGAAGCCCCACGTCAATTTTCTTTAAATTATTTCATGAAATAATTAAGAAAAAAAGGGCTTCCCTATATTGTTGTGTCCGGCCAGGTACAAATAGGCAGCTGGTGGTTGGGGGCAGCCCGTTCCTGTCTGCTGTACCTGGCTGGACACAAATATAGTGCGAAGCCCCACGTCAATTTTTTTTAAATTATTTCATGAATTTCCTGAAATAATTTAAAAAAATTGAAGTGGGGCTTCGCACTATATTTGTGTCCAGCCAGGTACAGCAGGCAGGAACGGGCTGCCCCCATCCACCAGCTGCCTATTTGTACCTGGCCGGACACAACAATATAGGGAAGCCCTTTTTTTCTTAATTATTTCATGAATTTCCTGAAATAATTAAAAAAAATTGAAGTGGGGCTTCGCACTATATTTGTGTCCAGCCAGGTACAGCAGGCAGGAACGGGCTGCCCCCATCCACCAGCTGCCTATTTGTACCTGGCCGGACACAACAATATAGGGAAGCCCTTTTTTTCTTAATTATTTCATGAATTTCATGAAATAATTAAAAAAAAAGTACGTGGGGCTTCGCCCTATTTTTGTGTCCAGCCAGGTACAACTAGGCAGCTGGGGGCTGGAATCTGCAGCGCAGGGAGGCCCAAGCTTTCTGGGCCCCCCCCCCCCGCTACAAATTGCAGTCCGCAGCCACCCCGGAAAATGGCGCGTTCATAGAAGCGCCATCTTCTGGCGCTGTACCCAACTCATCCAGGGCCCTGGTGCGGTGGCTCACTGGGTAATAAAGGGGTTAGGGCCAGCTTGGTATTATCAGCTGGCCCCAAGCCCAAAATTCATGGGGTCACGCCAGTATTAGACATGACCGCCATGAATTTCTAGTAAAGTATTTAAAAAAAACACAACACCCAGAATAAAGTCCTTTAATTGAAATAAAGACACAATTCTTTATTGTTCTAAATTAAACCATACTTACCATCACACCCATTCCAGCTGAAGCCAACGATCTCCTGCAATAAAAGAAAAATAATAAACCAACCTCATCCTTACCTTTCCATGGTTCCCACGACAGCTTCAGCTCTGCTACATCGAGATGACTGGCTGGACCGCAGCAGAACGCTGCCATCCAGTCTGTCATCCCGCAGACACTGAGAAGCGCAGGCATGCTTGCGCTCCTCACTGTCTCGCTGTGACGGCATCCAGATGAGCCGAGGTCATGTCCAATGAACTCGGCTCACCTCATGCACGTCACTGACAGCGTGGGAAAATTCTCACGCTGAAGTGCTGAGTGCAGGAGAATACTCCCACGCTGTCAGTGATGTGCATGAGGTGAGCTCATGTCCAATGAACTCAGCTCACCTCCTGCACGTCACTGACAGCGTGGGAAAATTCTCCTGCAATCAGCGCTTCAGCGTGAGAATTTTCCCACGCTGTCAGTGACGTGCATGAGGTGAGCCGAGTTCATTGGACATGAACTCGGCTCATCTGGATGTCGTCACAGAGAGACGCTGAGCAGCGCAAGCAAGCCTGCGCTTCTCAGTGTCTGCGGGATGACAGGCTGGATGGCAGCGTTCTGCTGCGGTCCAGCCTGTCATCTCGATGTAGCAGAGCTGAAGCTGTCGTGGGAACCATGGAAAGGTAAGGATGAGGTTGCTTTATTATTTTTCTTTTATTGCAGGAGATCGTTGGCTTCAGCTGGAATGGGCGTGATGGTAAGTATGGTTTAATTTAGAACAATAAAGGATTGTGTCTTTATTTCAATTAAAGGACTTTATTCTGGGTGTTTGTGTTTTTTTTAACTTTGACTATGGGGTTAGTAATGGGGGTGTCTTATAGACGCCTCTCCATTACTAACCTGGGCTTGATGTCAGCTGGCATTATAAGCTGACATCAACCCCAACCCTATTACCCCCTGCCACCGCACCAGGGCAGCGTGGAAGAGCGAGGCTAAGTGCCAGAATTGGCGCATCCTATGAATGCGCCATTTCTGGGGCGGCTGACGGCTGGTGTTTCTAGCCTGGGAGGGGGCCAATATTCATGGCTCCCTTCCTGGGCTATTAATATCAGCCCCCAGCTGTCTGCCTAGCCTTTGCTAGCTATTAAATTAGGGGGGACCCCACGTCATTTTTTTTGGGGGGTCCCCCATTTTAATAGCTAGTAAAGGCTATGTATTCAGCTGGAGGCTGATATTAGTAGCCTGGGAAGCTCCGTGGGTATTACCCCCTTCCCAGGCTTCAAACATCTGCCCCAGCCGTCTGCTTAACCTCCGCTAGAGCCTAAAATTAAGGGGAACCCCACGCCAATTTTTTTAATAATAAATCCTTTATTTTAATACTAAATGACAAGTACAGTAACCAACACTATCACTGTACTTCATATATATGTGACTGACATGTTTCTATCTATCTAATCTATGTGTGATGCTCTATCTTTCTGTTCTAAATTGTCGGGTACCGCTGCTGAATTGCCGGCCGGCTTTTTTAAAGAGACAGTGCATGAAAACACTATTATTTTTTTTAAATAAATCCTTTACACTAAATGACAAGTACAGTAAGCAACACTATCACTGTACTTATTATATATGTGACTGACATGTTTCTATCTATCTAATCTATGTGTGAAGCTCTATTCTTTCTGTTCTAAATTGTCGGGTACAGATGCTGAATTGCCGGCCGGCTTTTTTAAAGAGACAGTGCATGAAAACACTAATATTTTTTTTAATAAATCCTTTACACTAAATGACAAGTGCAGTAACCAACACTGTCACTGTGCTTCTTATATGTGTGACTGACATGTTTCTATCTATCTAATCTATGTGTGATGCTCTATTCCTTCTTGTCTAAATTGTCGGGTACCGGTGTATGCCGCTGCTGAATTTGCCGGCCGGCTTTTTTAAAGAGAGTGTCTTCTGAGCAGTTTGTCAGCTTTTGGACACCTTTGCAGGTGTTTTCTATGTGTTTCTATGTGTTTTTGTTTGCCTGCCATTGGTTTTAACGGTGTTCGACGGTGTTCTAAGGTGTTCGACGAACAGTTCGACGAACAGTTCCTCGAACATCCCGGTGTTCGACGAACCGAACCGAACCCGAACACTACGGGGGTGGCTCAACACTAGTCCTAACGCTTACCCTGGTCTTCTTATTGCTAACCCTATTCAACCCAACGCTAACCCTAGTCGTCCTAACGCTAACCCTGGTTTTCCTAGCGCTAACCCTAGTGGTCCTAGAGCTAGCTGTTGTCGTCCTAGCGCTAACCCTTGTCGTCCTAGCATTAACCCTAGTCGTCCTAGCACTAACCCTAATCGTCCTGACACTGACCCTAATCAACCTAACGCTAACGCTAGTCATCCTAAGGCTAACCCTAATCGTCCTAGCGCTAACCCTGGTCGTCCTAACGCTAAAACTAGTCGTCCTAGCGCTAACCCTAGTCGTCCTTGCGCTAACCCTAGTCGTCCTAACGCTCACCCTAGTCGTCCTAGCGCTAACCTTAGTCATCCTAGCACTAACCCTAGTCGTTCTAGCGCTAACCCTAGTTTTCCTAACGCTTACCCTAGTCGTCATAGTGCAAACCCTAGTCGTCCTACCGCTAACCCCAGTCATCCTAAGGCTAACCTTAATCATCCTAGCGCTAACCTTGGTCGTCCTAGCGCTAAACCTAGTCTTCCTACAGTTAACCCAAGTCGTGCTAGCGCTAAACCTAGTAGTCCTAACGCTAACCCTAGTCGTCCTAGCGCTAACCTTATTCATCCTAATGCTAACCCAAGTTGTCCTAGCACAAACCCTAGTCGTCCTAAGGCTAACCCTAGTCGTTCTAAGGCTAACCCTAGTCGTCCTAATGCTAACCCTGGTAGTAATAAGGCTAGCCCTAGTCGTCCTAACGCTATTCCTGGTCGTCCTAAGGCTAAACCTAGTCGTCATAACGCTAACCCTAGGCGTCCTAACTCTAACCCTACTCGTCCTAACGCTAACCCTAGTCATCCTAGTGCTAACCCTAGTCGTCCTAGCGCTAACCCTAGTCATCGTAAGGCTAACCCTAGTCGTCCTAGCGCTAACTTTAGTCGTCCTAAGGCTAAACCTAGTCGCCCTAAGGCTAACCCTAGTCGCTCTAAGGCTAACCCTAGTCATCCTAACGCTAACCCTAGTCGTCCTAAGGCTAACCCTAGTCGTCCTAACGCTAACTCTAGTCATCTTAAGGATAATCCAAGTCGTCCTAGCGCTAACCTAGTCGTCCTAGAGCTAACCCTAGTCGTCCTAGCGCTAACCCTAGTCGTCCTAATGCTAACCCTGGTTTTCCTAGCGCTAACCCTAGTAGTCCTAGTGCTAGCTGTTGTCGTCCTAGCGCTAACCCTTGTCGTCCTAGCGTTAACCCTAGTCGTCCTAGCACTAACCCTAATCGTCCTGACACTGGCCCTAATCGTCCTAACGCTAACGCTAGTCATCCTAAGGCTAACCCTAATCGTCCTAGCGCTAACCCTGGTCGTCCTAACGCTAAAACTAGTCTTCCTAGCGCTAACCCTAGTTGTCCTTGCGCTAACCCTAGTCGTCCTAACGCTAACCCTAGTCGTCCTAGCGCTAACCTTAGTCATCCTAGCACTAACCCTAGTCGTTCTAGCGCTAACCCTAGTTTTCCTAACGCTTACCCTAGTCGTCATAGTGCAAACCCTAGTCGTCCTACCGCTAACCCCAGTCATCCTAAGGCTAATCTTAATCATCCTAGCGCTAACCTTGGTCGTCCTAGCGCTAAACCTAGTCTTCCTACCGCTAACCCAAGTCGTCCTAGCGCTAAACCTAGTAGTCCTAACGCTAACCCTAGTCGTCCAAGCGCTAACCTTAATCATCCTAATGCTAACCCAAGTTGTCCTAGCACAAACCCTAGTCGTCCTAAGGCTAACCCTAGTCGTCCTAAGGCTAACCCTAGTCGTCCTAACGCTAACCCTGGTCGTAATAAGGCTAGCCCTAGTCGTCCTAACGCTAATCCTGGTCGTCCTAAGGCTAACCTTAGTCGTCCTAACGCTAACCCTAGTCATCCTAGCGCTATCCCTAGTCGTCATAGTGCAAACGCTAGTCGTCCTAGCTCTAACCCTTGTCGTCATAGCGCTAACCCTAGGCGTCCTAACTCTAACCCTACTCGTCCTAACGCTAACCCTAGTCGTCCTAGTGCTAACCCTAGTCGTCCTAGCGCTAACCCTAGTCGTCGTAAGGCTAACCCTAGTCGTCCTACTGCTAACTTTAGTCGTCCTAAGGCTAAACCTAGTCGCCCTAAGGCTAACCCTAGTCGCTCTAAGGCTAACTCTAGTCACCCTAACGCTAACCCTAGTCGTCCTAAGGCTAACCCTAGTCGTCCTAACTAGAGATGAGCGTTGTTCTACTCAAACTGTTTGCCAATCTCAAATTTGAGCTGTTTTGGGCGGTGTTCGAGCCGTTCGGCGAACACGAACAATTTGAGAAAAATTCGGCTGTTCAAGGTTATGTTCGATAACTGTTCGTGCACCAAAATCATAACTGGATTTTTTCTCAGTAATGATGAAAATTAATGTTAATACGCAGTTTGAGTGTACAGCGGGGTGGGGGGAGGGGCAGGGGATGGATCTCTGCAGGAACAATGAAGATCTCCATTTTTTTTTTCTCTTTCCCGCATTTACAGTGGGGAGGTGCAATCTGTCAGCCTATCAGGAGCGCACACACGGAGCGAAGTGCTTTTTTTCACACAAGCAAGTGATTTTTCCGGCGTTTATCAGACTTTCAGAGAGGGGAAATGTCAGTAAGCGTTCCGATTTTAGTTCCAGAGCGATTCGCCCAATGAGTCCTGGATATTAAGTCGTTTTCAGCCAATTTTCTGGATTTTTGAAAATTTCACTTTTTTGTGAAAATATCCACTAAATGAGGGAATAATATGTGTGAGGGTACCCCAGGAGAGTTCCAAATGTGTGTGGCTAGAATATATATCCCAAGGGGGTAAAATTGAAAAAAGTTGAAAAAAATTTTTTTTTGGACTTAGTCATTTTTCCGGCGTTTATCAGACTTTCAGATAGGGAAAATGTCAGTGAGCGTTCCGATTTCAGTTCCAGAGCGATTCGCCCAATGAGTCCTTGATATTAAGTCGTTTTCTGCCAATTTTCTGGATTTTTGAAAATTTCACTTTTTTGTGAAAATATCCACTAACTGAGGGAATAATATGTGTGAGGGTACCCGAGGAGAGTTCCAAATGTGTGTGGGTAGAATATATATCCCACGGGGGTAAAAATGAAAAAAGTTGAAACAATTTTTTTTTTGGACTTAGTCATTTTTCCGGCGTTTATCAGACTTTCAGATAGGGAAAATGTCAGTGAGCGTTTCGATTTCAGTTCCAGAGCGATTCGCCCAGAGTCTTTGATATTTAGTCAATTTCAGCCAATATTTTGGATTTTTGAAAATTTCACTTTTTTGTGAAAATATCCACTAAATGAGGGAATAATATGTGTGAGGGTACCCCAGGAGAGTTGCAGAAGTGTGTCGGTAGAATATATATCCCACGGGGGTAAAATTGAAAAAAGTTGAAAAATTTTTTTGGGGGACTTAGTGATTTTTCCGGCGTTTATCAGACTTTCAGATAGGGGAAATGTCAGTAAGCGTTCTGATTTTAGTTCCAGAGCGATTCGCCCAATGAGTCCTGGATATTAAGTCGTTTTCAGCCAATTTTCTGGATTTTTGAAAATTTCACTTTTTTGTGAAAATATCCACTAAATGAGGGAATAATATGTGTGAGGGTACCCCAGGAGAGTTCCAAATGTGTGTGGGTAGAATATATATCCCACGGTGGTAAAATTGAAAAAAGTAGAAACATTTTTTTTGACTTAGTCATTTTTCCGGCATTTATCAGACTTTCAGATAGGGGAAATGTCAGTGAGCATTCCGATTTCAGTTCCAGAGCGATTCGCCCAATGAGTTTCTGATATTTAGTCGTTTTCAGCCAATTTTCTGGATTTTTGAAAATTTCACTTTTTTGTGAAAATATCCACTAAATGAGGGAATAATATGTGTGAGGGTAGCCCAGGAGAGTTCCAAATGTGTTTGGGTAGAACATATATCCCATGGGGGTAAAATTGAAAAAAGTTTAAAAATTTTTTTTTTTGGATTTAGTCATTTTTCCGCCGTTTATCAGACTTTCAGATAGGGGAAATGTCAGTGAGCGTTCCGATTTCAGTTCCAGAGCGATTCGCCCAATGATTCCTTGATATTTAGTCGTTTTCAGCCAATTTTCTGGATTTTTGACATTTTCACTTTTTTGTGAAAATATCCACTAAATGAGGGAATTATATGTGTGAGGGTACCCCAGGAGAGTTCCAAATGTGTGTGGGTAGAATATATATCCTACGGGGGTAAAATTGAAAAGAGTTGAAAAAATTTTTTTTGGACTTAGTCATTTTTCCGCCATTTATCAGACTTTCGGATAGGAGAAATGTCAGTGAGCGTTCCGATTTCAGTTCCAGAGTGATCGCCCAATGAGTCCTTGATATTTAGTCGTTTTCAGCCAATTTTCTGGATTTTTGAAAATTTCACTTTTTTGTGAAAATATCCACTAAATGAGGGAATAATATGTGTGAGGATATACCAGGAGAGTTCCAAATGTGTGTGGGTAGAATATATATCCCACGGGGGTAAAATTGAAAAAAGTTTAAAATTTTTTCTTTTTGGACTTAGTCATTTTTCCGGCGTTTATCAGACTTTCAGATAGGGGATATGTCAGTGAGCGTTCCGATTTCAGTTCCAGAGCGATTCGCCCAATGAGTCCTTGATATTTAGTCGTTTTCAGCCAATTTTCTGGATTTTTGAAAATTTCACTTTTTTTGTGAAAATATCCACTAAATGAGGGAATAATATGTGTGAGGGTACGCCAGGAGAGTTCCAAATGTGTGTGGGTAGAATATATATCCCACGGGGGTAAAATTGAAAAAAGTTTAAAATTTTTTCTTTTTGGACTTAGTCATTTTTCCGGCGTTTATCAGACTTTCAGATAGGGGATATGTCAGTGAGCGTTCCGATTTCAGTTCCAGAGCGATTCGCCCAATGAGTCCTTGATATTTAGTCGTTTTCAGCCAATTTTCTGGATTTTTGAAAATTTCACTTTTTTTGTGAAAATATCCACTAAATGAGGGAATAATATGTGTGAGGGTACGCCAGGAGAGTTCCAAATGTGTGTGGGTAGAATATATATCACAGGTGTAAAATTGAAAAAAGTTTAAAAAATTTTTTTTTTGGACTTAGTCATTTTTCCGGCGTTTATCAAACTTTCAGATAGGGGATATGTCAGTGAGCGTTCCGATTTCAGTTCAAGAGCGATTCGCCCAATGAGTCCTTAATATTTAGACGTTTTCAGCCAATTTTCTGGATTTTTGAAAATTTCTCTTTTTTTGTGAAAATATCCACTAAATGAGGGAATAATATGTGTGAGGGTACCCCAGGAGAGTTCCAAATGTGTGTGGGTAGAATATATATATAACGGGGGTAAAATTGAAAAAAGTTGAAAAAAAAATTTTTTGGGACTTACTCATTTTTCCAGCGTTTATCAGACTTTCGGATAGGTTAAATGTCAGTGAGCATTCCGATTTCAGTTCCAGAGCGATTCGCCCAATCAATCCTTGATATTTAGTCGTTTTCAGCTAATTTTCTGGATTTTTGAAAATTTCACTTTTTTGTGAAAAATATCCACTAAATGAGGGAATAATATGTGTGAGGGTACCCCAGGAGAGTTTCACATGTGTGTGGGAAGAATATACATCCCAGGGGGGTAAAATTGAAAAAAATTTTTTTTAGACTTAGCCATTTTTCCTGCGTTTATCAGACTTTCAGATAGGGGAAATGTCAGTGAGCCTTCCGATTTCAGTTCCAGAGTGATTTGCCCAATGAGTCTTTGATATTTAGTCGTTTTCAGCCAATATTTTGGATTTTTGAAAATTTCACTTTTTTGTGAAAATATCCACTAAATGAGTGAATAATATGTGTGAGGGTACTCCACGAGAGTTCCAAATGTGTGTGGGTAGAATATATATCCCACGGGGGTAAAATTGAAAAAAGTTGAAAAAAATTATTTTTTGGATTTTGTCATTTCTCCGGCGTTTATCATACTTTCAGATAGGGGAAATGTCAGTGAGCGTTCCGATTTCAGTTCCAGACAGATTCGCCGGATGAGTCATTGATATTTCGTCGTTTTCAGGCAATTTTCTGGATTTTTGAAAATTTCTCTTTTTTGTGAAAATATCCACTAAATAAGGGAATAATATGTGTGAGGGTACCCCAGGAGAGTTCCACATGTGTGTGGGTAGAATATATATCCCACGGGGGTAAAATTGAAAAAAGTTGAAAAAAATTTTTTCTTGGACTTTGTCATTTTTCCGGCGTTTATCAGACTTTCAGATAGCGGAAATGTCAGTGAGTGTTCCGATTTCAGTTCCAGAGCGATTCACCCAATGAGTCCTTGATTTTTAGTCGATTTCAGCCAATTTTCTGGATTTTTGAAAATTTCACTTTTTTGTGAAAATATCCACTAAATGAGGGAATAATATGTGTGAGGGTACCCCAGGAGAGTTAGAAATGTGTGTGGGTAGAACATATATCCCAAGGGGGTAAAATTGAAAAAAGTTGAACATTTTTTTGGGGGGATTTAGTCATTTTTCAGGCATTTATCAGACTTTCAGAAAGTGCAAATGTCAGTGAGCGTTCCGATTTCAGTTCCAGAGCGATTCGCCCAATGAGTCCTTGATATTAAGTCGTTTTCTGCCAATTTTCTGGATTTTTGAAAATTTCACTTTTTTGTGAAAATATCCACTAACTGAGGGAATAATATGTGTGAGGGTACCCCAGGAGAGTTCCAAATGTGTGTCGGTAGAATACATATCCCACAGCGGTAAAATTGAAAAAAGTTGAAAAAAAATTTTTTTTGGACTCACTCATTTTTCCGGCATTTATCAGACTTTCAGATAGGGGAAATGTCAGTGAGCGTTCCGATTTCAGTTCCTGAGCGATTCGCCCAATGAGTTCCTGATATATATTCGTTTTCAGCCAATTTTCTGGATTTTTTAAAATTTCACTTTTTTGTGAAAATATCCACTAAATAATATTTGTGAGGGTACCCCAGGAGAGTTCCAAATGTATGTGAGTAGAATATATATCCCACGGGGGTAAAATTGAAAAAAGTTGAAAAAAAATTTTTTTTGGACTCAGTCATTTTTCCGGCATTTATCAGACTTTCAGATAGGGGAAATGTCAGTGAGCATTCCGATTTCAGTTCCAGAGCGATTCGCGCAATGAGTCCTTGATATTTAATCGTTTTCAGCCAATTTTCAGGATTTTTGAAAATTTTACTTTTTTGTGAAAATATCCACTAAATGAGGGAATAATATGTGTGAGGGTACCCCAGGAGAGTTCCAAATGTGTGTGGGTAGAATGTGTATCCCACGGGGGTAAAATTGAAAACAGTTAAAAAAATTTTTTTTTTGGATTTAGTCATTTTTCCGGCGTTTATCAGACTTTCAGATAGGGCAAATGTCAGAGAGCGTTTCGATTTCAGTTCCAGAGTGATTTGCCCAATGAGTCCTTGATATTTAGTCTTTTTCAGCCAATATTTTGGATTTTTGAAAATTTCACTTTTTTGTGAAAATATCCACTAAATGAGGGAATAATATGTGTGAGGGTACCCCAGGAGAGTTCCAAATGTGTGTGGGTAGAATATATATCCTACGGGGGTAAAATTGAAAAAAGTTTAAAACATTTTTTTTTTGCACTTAGTCATTTTTCCGCCGTTTATCAGACTTTCAGATAGGGGAAATGTCAGTGAGCGTTCCGATTTCAGTTCCAGAGCGATTCGCCCAATGATTCCTTGATATTGAGTCGTTTTCAGCCAATTTTCTGGATTTTTGACATTTTCACTTTTTTGTGAAAATATCCACTAAATGAGGGAATTATATGTGTGAGGGTACCCCAGGAGAGTTCCAAATGTGTGTGGGTAGAATATATATCCTACGGGGGTAAAATTGAAAAGAGTTGAAAAAATTTTTTTTGGACTTAGTCATTTTTCCGCCATTTATCAGACTTTCGGATAGGGGAAATGTCAGTGAGCGTTCCGATTTCAGTTCCAGATTGATCGCCCAATGAGTCCTTGATATTTAGTCGTTTTCAGCCAATTTTCTGGATTTTTGAAAATTTCACTTTTTTGTGAAAATATCCACTAAATGAGGGAATAATATGTGTGAGGATATACCAGGAGAGTTCCAAATGTGTGTGGGTAGAATATATATCCCACGGGGGTAAAATTGAAAAAAGTTTAAAATTTTTTCTTTTTGGACTTAGTCATTTTTCCGGCGTTTATCAGACTTTCAGATAGGGGATATGTCAGTGAGCGTTCCGATTTCAGTTCCAGAGCGATTCGCCCAATGAGTCCTTGATATTTAGTCGTTTTCAGCCAATTTTCTGGATTTTTGAAAATTTCACTTTTTTTGTGAAAATATCCACTAAATGAGGGAATAATATGTGTGAGGGTACGCCAGGAGAGTTCCAAATGTGTGTGGGTAGAATATATATCACAGGTGTAAAATTGAAAAAAGTTTAAAACATTTTTTTTTTGGACTTAGTCATTTTTCCGGCGTTTATCAAACTTTCAGATAGGGGATATGTCAGTGAGCGTTCCGATTTCAGTTCAAGAGCGATTCGCCCAATGAGTCCTTAATATTTAGACGTTTTCAGCCAATTTTCTGGATTTTTGAAAATTTCTCTTTTTTTGTGAAAATATCCACTAAATGAGGGAATAATATGTGTGAGGGTACCCCAGGAGAGTTCCAAATGTGTGTGGGTAGAATATATATATAACGGGGGTAAAATTGAAAAAAGTTGAAAAAAAAATTTTTTGGGACTTACTCATTTTTCCAGCGTTTATCAGACTTTCGGATAGGGGAAATGTCAGTGAGCATTCCGATTTCAGTTCCAGAGCGATTCGCCCAATGAATCCTTGATATTTAGTCGTTTTCAGCCAATTTTCTGGATTTTTGAAAATTTCACTTTTTTGTGAAAAATATCCACTAAATGAGGGAATAATATGTGTGAGGGTACCCCAGGAGAGTTTCACATGTGTGTGGGAAGAATATACATCCCAGGGGGGTAAAATTGAAAAAAATTTTTTTTAGACTTAGCCATTTTTCCGGCGTTTATCAGACTTTCAGATAGGGGAAATGTCAGTGAGCCTTCCGATTTCAGTTCCAGAGTGATTTGCCCAATGAGTCTTTGATATTTAGTCGTTTTCAGCCAATATTTTGGATTTTTGAAAATTTCACTTTTTTGTGAAAATATCCACTAAATGAGTGAATAATATGTGTGAGGGTACCCCACGAGAGTTCCAAATGTGTGTGGGTAGAATATATATCCCACGGGGGTAAAATTGAAAAAAGTTGAAAAAAATTATTTTTTGGATTTTGTTATTTCTCCGGCGTTTATCATACTTTCAGATAGGGGAAATGTCAGTGAGCGTTCCGATTTCAGTTCCAGACAGATTCGCCGGATGAGTCATTGATATTTCGTCGTTTTCAGGCAATTTTCTGGATTTTTGAAAATTTCTCTTTTTTGTGAAAATATCCACTAAATAAGGGAATAATATGTGTGAGGGTACCCCAGGAGAGTTCCACATGTGTGTGGGTAGAATATATATCCCACGGGGGTAAAATTGAAAAAAGTTGAAAAAATTTTTTTCTTGGACTTTGTCATTTTTCCGGCGTTTATCAGACTTTCAGATAGCGGAAATGTCAGTGAGTGTTCCGATTTCCGTTCCAGAGCGATTCACCCAATGAGTCCTTGATTTTTAGTCGATTTCAGCCAATTTTCTGGATTTTTGAAAATTTCACTTTTTTGTGAAAATATCCACTAAATGAGGGAATAATATGTGTGAGGGTACCCCAGGAGAGTTAGAAATGTGTGTGGGTAGAACATATATCCCAAGGGGGTAAAATTGAAAAAAGTTGAACATTTTTTTGGGGGGATTTAGTCATTTTTCAGGCATTTATCAGACTTTCAGAAAGTGCAAATGTCAGTGAGCGTTCCGATTTCAGTTCCAGAGCGATTCGCCCAATGAGTCCTTGATATTAAGTCGTTTTCTGCCAATTTTCTGGATTTTTGAAAATTTCACTTTTTTGTGAAAATATCCACTAACTGAGGGAATAATATGTGTGAGGGTACCCCAGGAGAGTTCCAAATGTGTATCGGTAGAATACATATCCCACAGCGGTAAAATTGAAAAAAAATTTTTTTTGGACTCACTCATTTTTCCGGCATTTATCAGACTTTCAGATAGGGGAAATGTCAGTGAGCGTTCCGATTTCAGTTCCTGAGCGATCCGCCCAATGAGTTCCTGATATCTATTCGTTTTCAGCCAATTTTCTGGATTTTTTAAAATTTCACTTTTTTGTGAAAATATCCACTAAATAATATTTGTGAGGGTACCCCAGGAGAGTTCCAAATGTATGTGAGTAGAATATATATCCCACGGGGGTAAAATTGAAAAAAGTTGAAAAAAAATTTTTTTTGGACTCAGTCATTTTTCCGGCATTTATCAGACTTTCAGATAGGGGAAATGTCAGTGAGCATTCCGATTTCAGTTCCAGAGCGATTCGCCCAATGAGTCCTTGATATTTAGTCGTTTTCAGCCAAGTTTCTGGATTTTTGAAAATTTCACTTTTTTTCTGAAAATATCCACTAAATGAGGGAATTATATCTGTGAGGGTACCCCAGGAGAGTTCCAAATGTGTGTGGGTAGAATGTATATCCCATGGGGTAAAATTGAAAAAAGTTTAAAATTTTTTTTTTTTGGACTTAGTCATTTTTCCTCCGTTTATCAGACTTTCAGATAGGGGAAATGTCAGTGAGCATTCCGATTTTAGTTCCAGAGCGATTCGCCATATGAGTCCTTGATATTTAGTCGTTTTAAGCCAATTTTCTGGATTTTTGAAAATTTCACTTTTTTTGTGAAAATATCCACTAAATGAGGGAATAATATGTGTGAGAGTACCCCAGGAGAGTTCGAAATGTGTGTGGGTAGAATATATATCCCACGGGGTACAATGGAAAAAAGTTGTAAAAAATTTTTTTTTGGACTTAGTCATTTTTACGTCGTTTATCAGACTTTCAGATAGGGGAAATGTCATTGAGCGTTCCGATTTCAGTTCCAGAGCAATTCGCCAATGAGTCCTTGATATTTAGTCGTTTTCAGCCAATATTTTGGATTTTTGAAAATTTCACTTTTTTGTGAAAATATCCACTCAATGAGGGAATAATATGTGTGAGCGTACCCCAGGAGAGTTCCAAATGTGTGTGGGTTGAATATATATCCCACGGGGTACAATGGAAAAAAGTTGAAAAAAAATTTTTTTTGGACTTAGTCATTTTTCCATCGTTTATCAGACTTTCAGATAGGGGAAATGTCAGTGATCGTTCCGATTTCAGTACCAGAGCGATTCGCCCAATGAGTCCTTGATATTTAGTCGTTTTCAGCCAGTTTTCTAGATTTTTGAAAATTCACTTTTTTGTGAAAATGTCCACTAAATGAGGAAATAATATGTGTGAGGGTACCCCAGGAGAGTTCCAAATGTGTGTGGGTAGAATATATATCCCACAGGGGTAAAATTGAAAAAAGTTGAAAAAAATTCTTTTTTGGATTTAGTCATTTTTCCGGCGTTTATCAGACTTTCAGATAGGGCAAATGTCAGTGAGCGTTCCGATTTCAGTTCCAGAGCGATTCGCCCAATGAGTTCCTGATATTTAGTCGTTTTCAGCCAATATTTTGGATTTTTTAAAATTTCACTTTTTTGCGAAAATATCCACTAAATGCTGGAATAATGTGTGTGAGGGTACCCCAGGAGAGTTCAAAATGTGTGTGGGTAGAATGTATATCCCATGGGGTAAAATTGAAAAAAGTTTAAAAATTTTTTTTTTTGGACTTAGTTATTTTTCCTCCGTTTATCAGACTTTCAGATAGGGGAAATGTCAGTGAGCATTCCGATTTTAGTTCCAGAGCGATTCGCCATATGAGTCCTTGATATTTAGTCGTTTTAAGCCAATTTTCTGGATTTTTGAAAATTTCACTTTTTTTGTGAAAATATCCACTAAATGAGGGAATAATATGTGTGAGAGTACCCCGGGAGAGTTCGAAATGTGTGTGGGTAGAATATATATCCCACGGGGTACAATGGAAAAAAGTTGTAAAAAATTTTTTTTTGGACTTAGTCATTTTTACATCGTTTATCAGACTTTCAGATAGGGGAAATGTCATTGAGCGTTCCGATTTCAGTTCCAGAGCAATTCGCCAATGAGTCCTTGATATTTAGTCGTTTTCAGCCAATATTTTGGATTTTTGAAAATTTCACTTTTTTGTGAAAATATCCACTCAATGAGGGAATAATATGTGTGAGCGTACCCCAGGAGAGTTCCAAATGTGTGTGGGTTGAATATATATCCCACGGGGTACAATGGAAAAAAGTTGAAAAAAAATTTTTTTTGGACTTAGTCATTTTTCCATCGTTTATCAGACTTTCAGATAGAGGAAATGTCAGTGATCGTTCCGATTTCAGTTCCAGAGCGATTCGCCCAATGAGTCCTTGATATTTAGTCGTTTTCAGCCAGTTTTCTAGATTTTTGAAAATTCACTTTTTTGTGAAAATGTCCACTAAATGAGGAAATAATATGTGTGAGGGTACCCCAGGAGAGTTCCAAATGTGTGTGGGTAGAATATATATCCCACAGGGGTAAAATTGAAAAAAGTTGAAAAAAATTCTTTTTTGGATTTAGTCATTTTTCCGGCGTTTATCAGACTTTCAGATAGGGCAAATGTCAGTGAGCGTTCCGATTTCAGTTCCAGAGCGATTCGCCCAATGAGTTCCTGATATTTAGTCGTTTTCAGCCAATATTTTGGATTTTTTAAAATTACACTTTTTTGCGAAAATATCCACTAAATGCTGGAATAATATGTGTGAGGGTACCCCAGGAGAGTTCAAAATGTGTGTGGGTAGAATATATATCCCACGAGGGTACAATTGAAAAGAGTTGAAAATTATTATTTTTTGGACTTAGTCATTTTTCCGGCGTTTATCAGACTTTCAGATAGGGGAAATGTCAGTGAGCGATTCGATTTCAGTTCCATAGAGATTCACCCAATGAGTCCTTAATATTTAGTCGTTTTCAGCCAATTTTCAGGATTTTTGAAAATTTCACTTTTTTTGTGAAAATTTCCACTAAATGAGGGAATAATATGTGTGAGCGTACCCCAGGAGTGTTCCACATGTGTGTGGGTAGAATATATATCCCACAGGGGTTAAATTGAAAAAAGTTGAAAAAAATTCTTTTTTGGATTTAGTCATTTTTCCGGCGTTTATCAGACTTTCAGATATTTGAAATGTCAGTGAGCATTCCGATTTCAGTTCCAGAGCGATTCGCCCAATGAGTCCTTGATATGTAGTCGTTTTCGGCCAATATTTTGGATTTTTGAAAATTTCACTTTTTTGTGAAAATATCCACTAAATGAGGGTATAATATGTGCGAGGGTACCCCATGAGAGTTCCAAATGTGTGTGGGTAGAATATATATCCCACAGAGGTAAAATTGAAAAAAGTTGAAAAATTTTTTGGGGGGATTTGTCATTTTTCCGGCGTTTATCAGACTTTCAGATAGAGCAAATGTCAGTGAGCATTTCGATTTCAGTTCCATAGCGATTCGCCTAATAAGTCCTTGATATTTAGTCGTTTTCAGCCAATATTATGGATTTTTGAAAATTTCACTTTTTTGTGAAAATATCCACTAAATGAGGGAATAATATGTGTGAGCGTACCCCAGGAGTGTTCCAAATATGTGTGGTTAGAATATATATCCCACAGGGGTAAAATTGAAAAAAGTTGAAAAAAATTATTTTTTGGATTTAGTCATTTTTCCGGCGTTTATCAGACTTTCAGATATTTGAAATGTCAGTGAGCATTCCGATTTCAGTTCCAGAGCGATTCGCCCAATGAATCCTTGATATGTAGTCGTTTTCAGCCAATATTTAGGATTTTTGAAAATTTCACTTTTTTGTGAAAATATCCACTAAATGAGGGTATAATATGTGTGAGGGTACCCCAGGAGAGTTCCAAATGTGTGTGGGTAGAATATATATCCCACAGAGGTAAAATTGAAAAAAGTTGAAAATTTTTTTTGGGGGATTTGTCATTTTTCCGGCGTTTATCAGACTTTCAGATAGAGCAAATGTCAGTGAGCGTTCCGATTTCAGTTCCATAGCGATTCGCCTAATAAGTCCTTGATATTTAGTCGTTTTCAGCCAATATTATGGATTTTTGAAAATTTAACTTTTTTGTGAAAATATCCACTAAATGAGGGAATAATATGTGTGAGCGTACCCCAGGAGTGTTCCAAATGTGTGTGGTTAGAATATATATCCCACAGGGGTAAAATTGGAAAAAGTTGAAAAAAATTATTTTTTGGATTTAGTCATTTTTCCGGCGTTTATCAGACTTTCAGATATTTGAAATGTCAGTGAGCATTCCGATTTCAGTTCCAGAGCGATTCGCCCAATGAGTCCTTGATATGTAGTCGATTTCAGCCAATATTTTGGATTTTTGAAAATTTCACTTTTTTGTGAAAATATCCACTAAATGAGGGTATAATATGTGTGAGGGTACCCCAGGAGAGTTCCAAATGTGTGTGGGTAGAATATATATCCCACAGAGGTAAAATTGAAAAAAGTTGAAAAATTTTTTGGGGGGATTTGTCATTTTTCCAGCGTTTATCAGACTTTCAGATAGAGCAAATGTCAGTGAGCGTTCCGATTTCAGTTCCATAGCGATTCGCCTAATAAGTCCTTGATATTTAGTCGTTTTCAGCCAATTTTCTGGATTTTTGAAAATTTCACTTTTTTGTGAAAATGTCCACTAAATGAGGGAATAATATGTGTGAGGGTACCCCAGGAGAGTTCCAAATGTGTGTCGGTAGAATACATATCCCACAGCGGTAAAATTGAAAAAAGTTGAAAAAAAATTTTTTTTGGACTCAGTCATTTTTCCGGCATTTATCAGACTTTCAGATAGGGGAAATGTCAGTGAGCGTTCCGATTTCAGTTCCAGAGCGATTCGCCCAATGAGTTCCTGATATCTATTCCTTTTCAGTCAATTTTCTGGATTTTTTAAAATTTCACTTTTTTGTGAAAATATCCACTAAATAATATTTGTGAGGGTACCCCAGGAGAGTTCCAAATGTGTGTGGGTAGAATATATTTCCCACAGAGGTAAAATTGAAAAAAGTTGAAACATTTTTTTGGGGGATTTGTCATTTTTCCGGTGTTTATCAGACTTTCAGATAGAGCAAATGTCAGTGAGCGTTCCGATTTCAGTTCCATAGCGATTCGCCTAATAAGTCCTTGATATTTAGTCGTTTTCAGCCAATATTATGGATTTTTGAAAATTTCACTTTTTTGTGAAAATATCCACTAAATGAGGGAATAATATGTGTGAGCGTACCCCAGGAGTGTTCCAAATGTGTGTGGTTAGAATATATATTCCACAGGGGTAAAATTGAAAAAAGTTGAAAAAAATTATTTTTTGGATTTAGTCATTTTTACGGCGTTTATCAGACTTTCAGATATTTGAAATGTCAGTGAGCATTCCGATTTCAGTTCCAGAGCGATTCGCCCAATGAGTCCTTGATATTTAGTCGTTTTCAGCCAAGTTTCTGGATTTTTGAAAATTTCACTTTTTTGTGAAAATATCCACTAAATGAGGGAATAATATGTGTGAGAGTACCCTAGGAGAGTTCCAAATGTTTGTGGGTAGAATATATATCCCACGGGGGTAAAATTGAAAAAGCTTGAAAAAAAAATTTTTTTGGACTTAGTCATTTTTCCGGCATTTATCAGACTTTCAGATAGGGGAAATGTCAGTGATCGTTCCGATTTCAGTACCAGAGCGATTCGCCCAATGAGTCCTTGATATTTAGTCGTTTTCAGCCAGTTTTCTAGATTTTTGAAAATTCACTTTTTTGTGAAAATGTCCACTAAATGAGGAAATAATATGTGTGAGGGTACCCCAGGAGAGTTCCAAATGTGTGTGGGTAGAATATATATCCCACAGGGGTAAAATTGAAAAAAGTTGAAAAAAATTCTTTTTTGGATTTAGTCATTTTTCCGGCGTTTATCAGACTTTCAGATAGGGCAAATGTCAGTGTGCGTTCCGATTTCAGTTCCAGAGCGATTCGCCCAATGAGTTCCTGATATTTAGTCGTTTTCAGCCAATATTTTGGATTTTTTAAAATTTCACTTTTTTGCGAAAATATCCACTAAATGCTGGAATAATATGTGTGAGGGTACCCCAGGAGAGTTCAAAATGTGTGTGGGTAGAATGTATATCCCATGGGGTAAAATTGAAAAAAGTTTAAAAATTTTTTTTTTTGGACTTAGTTATTTTTCCTCCGTTTATCAGACTTTCAGATAGGGGAAATGTCAGTGAGCATTCCGATTTTAGTTCCAGAGCGATTCGCCATATGAGTCCTTGATATTTAGTCGTTTTAAGCCAATTTTCTGGATTTTTGAAAATTTCACTTTTTTTGTGAAAATATCCACTAAATGAGGGAATAATATGTGTGAGAGTACCCCAGGAGAGTTCGAAATGTGTGTGGGTAGAATATATATCCCACGGGGTACATTGGAAAAAAGTTGTAAAAAATTTTTTTTTGGACTTAGTCATTTTTACATCGTTTATCAGACTTTCAGATAGGGGAAATGTCATTGAGCGTTCCGATTTCAGTTCCAGAGCAATTCGCCAATGAGTCCTTGATATTTAGTCGTTTTCAGCCAATATTTTGGATTTTTGAAAATTTCACTTTTTTGTGAAAATATCCACTCAATGAGGGAATAATATGTGTGAGCGTACCCCAGGAGAGTTCCAAATGTGTGTGGGTTGAATATATATCCCACGGGGTACAATGGAAAAAAGTTGAAAAAAATTTTTTTTTGGACTTAGTCATTTTTCCATCGTTTATCAGACTTTCAGATAGAGGAAATGTCAGTGATCGTTCCGATTTCAGTTCCAGAGCGATTCGCCCAATGAGTCCTTGATATTTAGTCGTTTTCAGCCAGTTTTCTAGATTTTTGAAAATTCACTTTTTTGTGAAAATGTCCACTAAATGAGGAAATAATATGTGTGAGGGTACCCCAGGAGAGTTCCAAATGTGTGTGGGTAGAATATATATCCCACAGGGGTAAAATTGAAAAAAGTTGAAAAAAATTCTTTTTTGGATTTAGTCATTTTTCCGGCGTTTATCAGACTTTCAGATAGGGCAAATGTCAGTGAGCGTTCCGATTTCAGTTCCAGAGCGATTCGCCCAATGAGTTCCTGATATTTAGTCGTTTTCAGCCAATATTTTGGATTTTTTAAAATTTCACTTTTTTGCGAAAATATCCACTAAATGCTGGAATAATATGTGTGAGGGTACCCCAGGAGAGTTCAAAATGTGTGTGGGTAGAATATATATCCCACGAGGGTACAATTGAAAAGAGTTGAAAATTTTTTTTTTTTTGGACTTAGTCATTTTTCCGGCGTTTATCAGACTTTCAGATAGGGGAAATGTCAGTGAGCGATTCGATTTCAGTTCCATAGAGATTCACCCAATGAGTCCTTAATATTTAGTCGTTTTCAGCCAATTTTCAGGATTTTTGAAAATTTCACTTTTTTTGTGAAAATTTCCACTAAATGAGGGAATAATATGTGTGAGCGTACCCCAGGAGTGTTCCAAATGTGTGTGGGTAGAATATATATCCCACAGGGGTTAAATTGAAAAAAGTTGAAAAAAATTATTTTTTGGATTTAGTCATTTTTCCGGCGTTTATCAGACTTTCAGATATTTGAAATGTCAGTGAGCATTCCGATTTCAGTTCCAGAGCGATTCGCCCAATGAATCCTTGATATGTAGTCGTTTTCAGCCAATATTTTGGATTTTTGAAAATTTCACTTTTTTGTGAAAATATCCACTAAATGAGGGTATAATATGTGTGAGGGTACCCCAGGAGAGTTCCAAATGTGTGTGGGTAGAATATATATCCCACAGAGGTAAAATTGAAAAAAGTTGAAAAATTTTTTTGGGGGATTTGTCATTTTTCCGGCGTTTATCAGACTTTCAGATAGAGCAAATGTCAGTGAGCGTTCCGATTTCAGTTCCATAGCGATTCGCCTAATAAGTCCTTGATATTTAGTCGTTTTCAGCCAATATTATGGATTTTTGAAAATGTTACTTTTTTGTGAAAATATCCACTAAATGAGGGAATAATATGTGTGAGCGTACCCCAGGAGTGTTCCAAATGTGTGTGGTTAGAATATATATCCCACAGGGGTAAAATTGAAAAAAGTTGAAAAAAATTATTTTTTGGATTTAGTCATTTTTCCGGCGTTTATCAGACTTTCAGATATTTGAAATGTCAGTGAGCATTCCGATTTCAGTTCCAGAGCGATTCGCCCAATGAGTCCTTGATATGTAGTCGATTTCAGCCAATATTTTGGATTTTTGAAAATTTCACTTTTTCTGAAAATATCCACTAAATGAGGGTATAATATGTGTGAGGGTACCCCAGGAGAGTTCCAAATGTGTGTGGGTAGAATATATATCCCACAGAGGTAAAATTGAAAAAAGTTGAAAAATTTTTTTGGGGGATTTGTCATTTTTCCGGCGTTTATCAGACTTTCAGATAGAGCAAATGTCAGTGAGCGTTCCGATTTCAGTTCCATAGCGATTCGCCTAATAAGTCCTTGATATTTAGTCGTTTTCAGCCAATTTTCTGGATTTTTGAAAATTTCACTTTTTTGTGAAAATGTCCACTAAATGAGGGAATAATATGTGTGAGGGTACCCCAGGAGAGTTCCAAATGTGTGTCGGTAGAATACATATCCCACAGCGGTAAAATTGAAAAAAGTTGAAAAAAATTTTTTTTTGGACTCAGTCATTTTTCCGGCATTTATCAGACTTTCAGATAGGGGAAATGTCAGTGAGCGTTCCGATTTCAGTTCCAGAGCGATTCGCCCAATGAGTTCCTGATATCTATTCCTTTTCAGCCAATTTTCTGGATTTTTTAAAATTTCACTTTTTTGTGAAAATATCCACTAAATAATATTTGTGAGGGTACCCCAGGAGAGTTCCAAATGTGTGTGGGTAGAATATATATCCCACAGAGGTAAAATTGAAAAAAGTTGAAAAATTTTTTTGGGGGATTTGTCATTTTTCCGGTGTTTATCAGACTTTCAGATAGAGCAAATGTCAGTGAGCGTTCCGATTTCAGTTCCATAGCGATTCGCCCAATGCATCCTTGATATTTAGTGTTTTCTGCCAATTTAATGGATTTTTGAAAATTTCACTTTTTTTCTGAAAATATCCACTAAATGAGGGAATGATATCTGTGAGGGTACCCCAGGAGAGTTCCAAATGTGTGTGGGTAGAATGTATATCCCATGGGGTAAAATTGAAAAAAGTTTAAAAATTTTTTTTTTTGGACTTTGTTATTTTTCCTCCGTTTATCAGACTTTCAGATAGGGGAAATGTCAGTGAGCATTCCGATTTTAGTTCCAGAGCGATTCGCCATATGAGTTCTTGATATTTAGTCGTTTTAAGCCAATTTTCTGGATTTTTGAAAATTTCACTTTTTTTGTGAAAATATCCACTAAATGAGGGAATAATATGTGTGAGAGTACCCCAGGAGAGTTCGAAATGTGTGTGGGTAGAATATATATCCCACGGGGTACAATGGAAAAAAGTTGTAAAAATTTTTTTTTGGACTTAGTCATTTTTACGTCTTTTATCAGACTTTCAGATAGGGGAAATGTCATTGAGCGTTCCGATTTCAGTTCCAGAGCAATTCGCCAATGAGTCCTTGATATTTAGTCGTTTTCAGCCAATATTTTGGATTTTTGAAAATTTCACTTTTTTGTGAAAATATCCACTAAATGAGGGAATAATATGTGTGAGCGTACCCCAGGAGAGTTCCAATGTGTGTGGGTTGAATATATATCCCACGGGGTACAATGGAAAAAAGTTGAAAAAATTTTTTTTTTGGACTTAGTCATTTTTCCGTCGTTTATCAGACTTTCAGATAGGGGAAATGTCAGTGATCGTTCCGATTTCAGTTCCAGAGCGATTCGCCCAATGAGTCCTTGATATTTAGTCGTTTTCAGCCAGTTTTCTAGATTTTTGAAAATTCACTTTTTTGTGAAAATGTCCACTAAATGAGGGAATAATATGTGTGAGGGTACCCCAGGAGAGTTCCAAATGTGTGTTCGCCCAATGAGTCTTTGATATTTAGTCGTTTTCAGCCAAGTTTCTGGATTTTTGAAAATTTCACTTTTTTGTGAAAATATCCACTAAATGAGGGAATAATATGTGTGAGAGTACCCTAGGAGAGTTCCAAATGTTTGTGGGTAGAATATATATCCCACGGGGGTAAAATTGAAAAAGCTTGAAAAAAAAATTTTTTTGGACTTAGTCATTTTTCCGGCATTTATCAGACTTTCAGATAGGGGAAATGTCAGTGATCGTTCCGATTTCAGTACCAGAGCGATTCGCCCAATGAGTCCTTGATATTTAGTCGTTTTCAGCCAGTTTTCTAGATTTTTGAAAATTCACTTTTTTGTAAAAATGTCCACTAAATGAGGAAATAATATGTGTGAGGGTACCCCAGGAGAGTTCCAAATGTGTGTGGGTAGAATATATATCCCACAGGGGTAAAATTGAAAAAAGTTGAAAAAAATTCTTTTTTGGATTTAGTCATTTTTCCGGCGTTTATCAGACTTTCAGATAGGGCAAATGTCAGTGTGCGTTCCGATTTCAGTTCCAGAGCGATTCGCCCAATGAGTTCCTGATATTTAGTCGTTTTCAGCCAATATTTTGGATTTTTTAAAATTTCACTTTTTTGCGAAAATATCCACTAAATGCTGGAATAATATGTGTGAGGGTACCCCAGGAGAGTTCAAAATGTGTGTGGGTAGAATGTATATCCCATGGGGTAAAATTGAAAAAAGTTTAAAAATTTTTTTTTTTGGACTTAGTTATTTTTCCTCCGTTTATCAGACTTTCAGATAGGGGAAATGTCAGTGAGCATTCCGATTTTAGTTCCAGAGCGATTCGCCATATGAGTCCTTGATATTTAGTCGTTTTAAGCCAATTTTCTGGATTTTTGAAAATTTCACTTTTTTTGTGAAAATATCCACTAAATGAGGGAATAATATGTGTGAGAGTACCCCAGGAGAGTTCGAAATGTGTGTGGGTAGAATATATATCCCACGGGGTACAATGGAAAAAAGTTGTAAAAAATTTTTTTTTGGACTTAGTCATTTTTACATCGTTTATCAGACTTTCAGATAGGGGAAATGTCATTGAGCGTTCCGATTTCAGTTCCAGAGCAATTCGCCAATGAGTCCTTGATATTTAGTCGTTTTCAGCCAATATTTTGGATTTTTGAAAATTTCACTTTTTTGTGAAAATATCCACTCAATGAGGGAATAATATGTGTGAGCGTACCCCAGGAGAGTTCCAAATGTGTGTGGGTTGAATATATATCCCACGGGGTACAATGGAAAAAAGTTGAAAAAAATTTTTTTTTGGACTTAGTCATTTTTCCATCGTTTATCAGACTTTCAGATAGAGGAAATGTCAGTGATCGTTCCGATTTCAGTTCCAGAGCGATTCGCCCAATGAGTCCTTGATATTTAGTCGTTTTCAGCCAGTTTTCTAGATTTTTGAAAATTCACTTTTATGTGAAAATGTCCACTAAATGAGGAAATAATATGTGTGAGGGTACCCCAGGAGAGTTCCAAATGTGTGTGGGTAGAATATATATCCCACAGGGGTAAAATTGAAAAAAGTTGAAAAAAATTCTTTTTTGGATTTAGTCATTTTTCCGGCGTTTATCAGACTTTCAGATAGGGCAAATGTCAGTGAGCGTTCCGATTTCAGTTCCAGAGCGATTCGCCCAATGAGTTCCTGATATTTAGTCGTTTTCAGCCAATATTTTGGATTTTTTAAAATTTCACTTTTTTGCGAAAATATCCACTAAATGCTGGAATAATATGTGTGAGGGTACCCCAGGAGAGTTCAAAATGTGTGTGGGTAGAATATATATCCCACGAGGGTACAATTGAAAAGAGTTGAAAATTTTTTTTTTTTTGGACTTAGTCATTTTTCCGGCGTTTATCAGACTTTCAGATAGGGGAAATGTCAGTGAGCGATTCGATTTCAGTTCCATAGAGATTCACCCAATGAGTCCTTAATATTTAGTCGTTTTCAGCCAATTTTCAGGATTTTTGAAAATTTCACTTTTTTTGTGAAAATTTCCACTAAATGAGGGAATAATATGTGTGAGCGTACCCCAGGAGTGTTCCAAATGTGTGTGGGTAGAATATATATCCCACAGGGGTTAAATTGAAAAAAGTTGAAAAAAATTATTTTTTGGATTTAGTCATTTTTCCGGCGTTTATCAGACTTTCAGATATTTGAAATGTCAGTGAGCATTCCGATTTCAGTTCCAGAGCGATTCGCCCAATGAATCCTTGATATGTAGTCGTTTTCAGCCAATATTTTGGATTTTTGAAAATTTCACTTTTTTGTGAAAATATCCACTAAATGAGGGTATAATATGTGTGAGGGTACCCCAGGAGAGTTCCAAATGTGTGTGGGTAGAATATATATCCCACAGAGGTAAAATTGAAAAAAGTTGAAAAATTTTTTTGGGGGATTTGTCATTTTTCCGGCGTTTATCAGACTTTCAGATAGAGCAAATGTCAGTGAGCGTTCCGATTTCAGTTCCATAGCGATTCGCCTAATAAGTCCTTGATATTTAGTCGTTTTCAGCCAATATTATGGATTTTTGAAAATGTTACTTTTTTGTGAAAATATCCACTAAATGAGGGAATAATATGTGTGAGCGTACCCCAGGAGTGTTCCAAATGTGTGTGGTTAGAATATATATCCCACAGGGGTAAAATTGAAAAAAGTTGAAAAAAATTATTTTTTGGATTTAGTCATTTTTCCGGCGTTTATCAGACTTTCAGATATTTGAAATGTCAGTGAGCATTCCGATTTCAGTTCCAGAGCGATTCGCCCAATGAGTCCTTGATATGTAGTCGATTTCAGCCAATATTTTGGATTTTTGAAAATTTCACTTTTTCTGAAAATATCCACTAAATGAGGGTATAATATGTGTGAGGGTACCCCAGGAGAGTTCCAAATGTGTGTGGGTAGAATATATATCCCACAGAGGTAAAATTGAAAAAAGTTGAAAAATTTTTTTGGGGGATTTGTCATTTTTCCGGCGTTTATCAGACTTTCAGATAGAGCAAATGTCAGTGAGCGTTCCGATTTCAGTTCCATAGCGATTCGCCTAATAAGTCCTTGATATTTAGTCGTTTTCAGCCAATTTTCTGGATTTTTGAAAATTTCACTTTTTTGTGAAAATGTCCACTAAATGAGGGAATAATATGTGTGAGGGTACCCCAGGAGAGTTCCAAATGTGTGTCGGTAGAATACATATCCCACAGCGGTAAAATTGAAAAAAGTTGAAAAAAAATTTTTTTTGGACTCAGTCATTTTTCCGGCATTTATCAGACTTTCAGATAGGGGAAATGTCAGTGAGCGTTCCGATTTCAGTTCCAGAGCGATTCGCCCAATGAGTTCCTGATATCTATTCCTTTTCAGCCAATTTTCTGGATTTTTTAAAATTTCACTTTTTTGTGAAAATATCCACTAAATAATATTTGTGAGGGTACCCCAGGAGAGTTCCAAATGTGTGTGGGTAGAATATATATCCCACAGAGGTAAAATTGAAAAAAGTTGAAAAATTTTTTTGGGGGATTTGTCATTTTTCCGGTGTTTATCAGACTTTCAGATAGAGCAAATGTCAGTGAGCGTTCCGATTTCAGTTCCATAGCGATTCGCCCAATGCATCCTTGATATTTAGTGTTTTCTGCCAATTTAATGGATTTTTGAAAATTTCACTTTTTTTCTGAAAATATCCACTAAATGAGGGAATAATATGTGTGAGAGTACCCCAGGAGAGTTCGAAATGTGTGTGGGTAGAATATATATCCCACGGGGTACAATGGAAAAAAGTTGTAAAAATTTTTTTTTGGACTTAGTCATTTTTACGTCGTTTATCAGACTTTCAGATAGGGGAAATGTCATTGAGCGTTCCGATTTCAGTTCCAGAGCAATTCGCCAATGAGTCCTTGATATTTAGTCGTTTTCAGCCAATATTTTGGATTTTTGAAAATTTCACTTTTTTGTGAAAATATCCACTAAATGAGGGAATAATATGTGTGAGCGTACCCCAGGAGAGTTCCAATGTGTGTGGGTTGAATATATATCCCACGGGGTACAATGGAAAAAAGTTGAAAAAATTTTTTTTTTGGACTTAGTCATTTTTCCGTCGTTTATCAGACTTTCAGATAGGGGAAATGTCAGTGATCGTTCCGATTTCAGTTCCAGAGCGATTCGCCCAATGAGTCCTTGATATTTAGTCGTTTTCAGCCAGTCTTCTAGATTTTTGAAAATTCACTTTTTTGTGAAAATGTCCACTAAATGAGGGAATAATATGTGTGAGGGTACCCCAGGAGAGTTCCAAATGTGTGTTCGCCCAATGAGTCTTTGATATTTAGTCGTTTTCAGCCAAGTTTCTGGATTTTTGAAAATTTCACTTTTTTGTGAAAATATCCACTAAATGAGGGAATAATATGTGTGAGGGTACCCCAGGAGAGTTCCAAATGTGTGTGGGTAGAATATATATCCCACGGGGGTAAAATTGAAAAAAGTTTAAAAAAATTTTTTTTGGACTGTCATTTTTCCGGCATTTATCAGAATTTCAGATAGGGGAAATGTCAGTGAACGTTCCAATTTCAGTTTGCAGAGTGATTCACCCAATGAGTCCTTAATATTTATTCGTTTTCTGCCAATTTTCTGGATTTTTGAAAATTTCACTTTTTTGTGAAAATATCCACTAAATGAGGGAATAATATGTGTGAGGAAACCCCAGGAGAGTTCCAAATGTGTGTGGGTAGAATATATATCCCACGGGGGTAAAATTAAAAAAAAGTTGAAAAACATTTTTTTTTGGACTTAGTCATTTTTCCGGTGTTTATCAGACTTTCAGATAGTGCAAATGTCAGTGATCGTTCCGATTTCAGTTCCAGAGCGATTCGCCCAATGTGTCCTTGATATTTAGTCGTTTTCTGCCAATTTACTGGATTTTTGAAAATTTCACTTTTTTTCTGAAAATATCCACTAAATGAGGGAATAATATCTGTGAGGGTACCCCAGGAGAGTTCCAAATGTGTGTGGGTAGAATGAGTCCTTGATCTTTAGTCGTTTTCAGCCAATTTTCTGGATTTTTGAAAATTTCACTTTTTTTGCGAACATATCCACTAAATGAGTGAATAATATGTGTGAGAGTACCCCAGGAGAGTTCCAAATGTGTGTGGGTAGAATATATATATCCCACGGGGGTAAAATTGAAAAAGTTTTAAAAAAATTTTTTTTTGGACTGTCATTTTTCCTGCGTTTATCAGACTTTCAGATAGGGGAAATGTCAATGAGCGTTCCAATTTCAGTTCCAGAGCGATTCGCCCAATGAGTCCTTGATATTAATCGTTTTCAGCCAATTTTCTGGATTTGTGAAAATTTCACTTTTTTTGTGAAAATATCCACTAAATGAGGGAATAATATGTGTGAGGGTACCCCATGAGAGTTCCAAATGTGTGTGGGTAGAATATATATATTCCACGGGGGTAAAATTGAAAAAAGTTGAAAAAAATTTTTTTTTGGACTTTGTCATTTTTCCGTCATTTATCAGACTTTCAGATAGGGGAAATGTCAGTGAGCGTTCCAATTTCAGTTCCAGAGCGATTCGCCCAATGAGTCCTTGATATTAATCGTTTTCTGCCAATTTTCTGGATTTTTGAAAATGTCACTTTTTTGTGAAAATATCCACTAAATGAGAGAATAATATGTGTGAGGGTACCGTAGGAGAGTTCCAAATGTGTGTGGGTAGAATATATATATTCCACGGGGGTAAAATTGAAAAAAGTTGAAAAAATTTTTTTTTTGGACTTCGTCATTTTTCCGGCATTTATCAGACTTTCAGATAGGGGAAATGTCAGTGAGCATACTGATTTCAGTTCCAGAGCGATTCACCCAATGAGTCCTTGATACTTAGTCGTTTTCAGCCAAGTTTCTGGATTTTTGAAAATTTCACTTTTTTGTGAAAATATCCACTGAATGAGGGAATAATATGTGTGAGGGTACCCCAGGAGAGTTCCAAATGTGTGTGGGTAGAATATATATATTCCACGCGGGGAAAATTGAAAAAAGTTGAAAAAATTTTTTTTTTGGACTTCGTCATTTTTCCAACGTTTATCAGACTTTCAGATAGGGGAAATGTCAGTGAGCATTCTGATTTCAGTTCCAGAGCGATTCACCCAATGAGTCCTTGATATTTAGTCGTTTTCAGCCAAGTTTCTGGATTTTTGAAAATTTCACTTTTTTGTGAAAATATCCACAAAATAAGGGAATAATATGTGTGAGGGTACCTCAGGAGAGTTCCAAATGTTTGTGGATAGAATATATATCCCACGGGGGTAAAATTGAAAAAAGTTGAAAAAAAATTTTTTTGGGACTTAGTCATTTTTCCGCAATTTATCAGACTTTCAGATAGGGGAAATGTCAGTGAGCGTTCCAATTTCAGTTCCAGAGCGATTCGCCCAATGAGTCCTTGATATTTAGTCGTTTTCTGCCAATTTTCTGGATTTTGAAAATTTCACTTTTTTGTGAAAATATCCACTAAATGAGGGAATAATATGTGTGAGGGTACCCCAGGAGAGTTCCAAATGTGTGTGGGTAGAATATATATATTCTACGGGGGTAAAATTGAAAAAAGTTGAAAAAATTTTTTTTTTGGACTTCGTCATTTTTCCAACGTTTATCAGACTTTCAGATAGGGGAAATGTCAGTGAGCATCTGATTTCAGTTCCAGAGCGATTCGCCGAATGAGTCCTTGATATTTAGTCGTTTTCAGCCAAGTTTCTGGATTTTTGAAAATTTCACTTTTTTGTGAAAATATCCACTAAATAAGGGAATAATATGTGTGAGGGTACCCCAGGAGAGTTCCAAATGTTTGTGGGTAGAATATATATCCCACGGGGGTAAAATTGAAAAAAGTTGAAAAAAATTTTTTTTTTGGACTTCGTCATTTTTTCTGCATTTATCAGACTTTCAGATAGGGGAAATGTCAGTGAGCGTTCCAATTTCAGTTCCAGAGCGATTCTCCCAATGAGTCCTTGATATTTAGTCATTTTCTGCCAATTTTCTGGATTTTTGAAAATTTCACTTTTTTGTGAAAATATCCACTAAATGAGGGAATAATATGTGTGAGGGTACCCCAGGAGAGTTCCAAATGTGTGTGGGTAGAATATATATCCCACGGGGGTAAAATTGAAAAAAGTTGAAAACAATTTTTTTTTGGACTTATTCATTTTTCCGACGTTTATCAGACTTTCATATAGGGGAAATGTCAGTGAGCGTTCCGATTTCAGTTCCAGAGCTATTCGCCCAATGAGTCCTTGTTATTTAGTCGTTTTCAGCCAAGTTTCTGGATTTATGTAAATTTCACTTAATTTGTGAAAATATCCACTAAATGAGGGAATAATATGTGTGAGGGTACCCCAGGAGAGTTCCAAATGTGTGTCGGTAGAATATATATCCCACGGTGGCAAAATTGAAAAAGCTTGAAAAAAATTTTTTTTGGGACTGTCATTTTTCTGGCTTTTATCACACTTTCAGATAGGGGAAATGTTAATCAGCGTTCCGATTTCAGTTCCAGAGCGATTCGTCCAATGAGTCCTTGATATTAAGTCGTTTTCAGCCAATTTTCTGGATTTGTGAAAATTTCACTTTTTTTGTGAAAATATCCACTAAATGAGGGAATAATATGTGTGAGAGTACCCCAGGAGAGTTCCAAATGTGTGTGGGTAGAATATATATATTCCACGGGGGTAAAATTGAAAAAAGTTGAAAAAAAATTTTTTTTGGACTTAATCATTTTTCCGACGTTTATCAGACTTTCAGATAGGGGAAATGTCAGTGAGCGTTCCGATTTCAGTTCCAGAGCTATTCACCCAATGAGTCCTTGATACTTAGTCGTTTTCAGCCAAGTTTTTGGATTTATGAAAATTTCACTTTTTTTTGAAAATATCCACTAAATGAGGGAATAATATGTGTGAGGGTACCCCAGGAGAGTTCCAAATGTTTGTGGGTAGAATATATATCCCACGGGGGTAAAATTGAAAAAAGTTGAAAAAAAATTTTTTTTGGACTTATTCATGTTTCCGACGTTTATCAGACTTTCAGATAGGGGAAATGTCAGTGAGCGTTCAGATTTAAATTCCAGAGCGATTGCCCAAAGAGTCCATGATATTTAGTCGTTTTCAGCCAATTTTCTTGATTTTTGAAAATTTTACTTTTTTTGTGAAAATATCCACTAAATGAGGGAATAATATGTGTGAGGGTACCCCAGGAGAGTTCCAAATGTGTGTCGGTAGAATATATATCCCTCGGGGGTAAAATTGAAAAAGCTTGAAAAAAATTTTTTTTTGGACTGTCATTTTTCCGGCGTTTATCAGAATTTCAGATAGTGGAAATGTCAATGTGCGTTCCGATTTCAGTTCCAGAGCGATTCGCCCAATGAGTCCTTGATATTTAGTCGTTTTCAGCCAAGTTTCTGGATTTTTGAAAATTTCACTTTTTTGTGAAAATATCCACTAAATAAGGGAATAATATGTGTGAGGGTACCCCAGGAGAGTTCCAAATGTTTGTGGGTAGAATATATATCCCACGGGGGTAAAATTGAAAAAAGTTGAAAAAAATTTTTTTTTTGGACTTCGTCATTTTTTCTGCATTTATCAGACTTTCAGATAGGGGAAATGTCAGTGAGCGTTCCAATTTCAGTTCCAGAGCGATTCGCCCAATAAGTCTTTGATATTTAGTCATTTTCTGCCAATTTTCTGGATTTTTGAAAATTTCACTTTTTTGTGAAAATATCCACTAAATGAGGGAATAATATGTGTGAGGGTACCCCAGGAGAGTTCCAAATGTGTGTGGAAAGAATATATATCCCACGGGGTAAAATTGAAAAAAGTTGAAAAAAAATTTTTTTGGACATAGTCATTTTTCTGGCGTTTATCAGACTTTCAGATAGGGGAAATGTCAGTGAGCATTCCGATTTCAGTTCCAGAGCGATTCGCCTTATGAGTCCTTGTTATTTAGTTTTTTTCAGCTAATTTTCTGGATTTTTGAAAATTTCACTTTTTTGTGAAAATATACACTAAATGATGGAATAATATGTGTGAGGGTACCCCAGGAGAGTTCCACATGTGTGTGGGTAGAATATATATCCTACTGGGGTAAAATTGAAAAAAGTTAAAACAATTTTTTTTTGGGACTTAGTCATTTTTCTGGCGTTTATCAGACTTTCAGATAGGGGAAATGCCAGTGAGCGTTCCGATTTCAGTTCCAGAGCGATTCGCCCAATGAGTCCTTGTTATTTAGTCTTTTTCAGCTAATTTTCTGGATTTTTTCTGGATTTCGACGTTTTCTGGATTTTTAAACATTTCACTTTTTTGTGAAAATATCCACTAAATGAGGGAATAATATGTGTGAGGGTACCCCAGGAGAGTTCCAAATGTGTGTGGAAAGAATATATATCCCACGGGGTAAAATTGAAAAAAGTTGAAAAAAAATTTTTTTGGACATAGTCATTTTTCTGGCGTTTATCAGACTTTCAGATAGGGGAAATGTCAGTGAGCATTCCGATTTCAGTTCCAGAGCGATTCGCCTTATGAGTCCTTGTTATTTAGTTTTTTTCAGCTAATTTTCTGGATTTTTGAAAATTTCACTTTTTTGTGAAAATATACACTAAATGATGGAATAATATGTGTGAGGGTACCCCAGGAGAGTTCCACATGTGTGTGGGTAGAATATATATCCTACTGGGGTAAAATTGAAAAAAGTTAAAACAATTTTTTTTTGGGACTTAGTCATTTTTCTGGCGTTTATCAGACTTTCAGATAGGGGAAATGCCAGTGAGCGTTCCGATTTCAGTTCCAGAGCGATTCGCCCAATGAGTCCTTGTTAAGTAGTCTTTTTCAGCTAATTTTCTGGATTTTTGAAAATTTCACATTTTTGTAAAAATATCCACTAAATGAGCGAATAATATGTGTGAGGGTACCCCAGGAGAGTTCCAAATGTGTGTGGGAAGAATATATATCCCACGGGGGTAAAATTGAAAAAAGTTGAAGCATTTTTTTTTTGGACTTAAGTCATTTTTCCGGCGTTTATCAGACTTTCAGATAGGGGAAATGTCAGTGAGCATTCCGATTTCAGTTCCATAGCGATTCGCCTTATGAGTACTTGTTATTTAGTCTTTTTCAGCTAATTTTCTGAATTTTTTTCTGGATTTCGACATTTTCTGTATTTTTGAAAATTTCACTTTTTTGTGAAAATATCCACTAAATGAGGGAATAATATGTGTGAGGGTACCCCAGGAGAGTTACAAATGTGTGTGGGTATAATATATATCCCACGGGGGTAAAATTGAAAGACGTTGAAAAAATTTTTTTTCTGGACTTAGTCATTTTTCTGCCATTTATCAGACTTTCAGATAGGAGAAATGTCAGTGAGCGTTCCGATTTCAGTTCCAGAGCGTTTCACCCAATGAGTCCTTGATATTTAGTAGTTTTCAGCCAATATTTTGGATTTTTGAAAATTTCACTTTTTTGTGAAAATATACACTAAATGATGGAATATGTGTGAGGGTACCCCAGGAGAGTTCCACATGTGTGTGGGTAGAATATATATCCTACTGGGGTAAAATTGAAAAAAGTTTAACATTTTTTTTTTGGGAATTAGTCATTTTTCTAGCGTTTATCAGACTTTCAGATATTGGAAATGTCAGTGAGCATTCCGATTTCAGTTCCAGAGCGATTCGCCTTATGAGTCCTTGTTATTTAGTCTTTTTCAGCTAATTTTCTGGATTTTTGAAAATTTCTCTTTTTTGTGAAAATATCCACTAAATGAGGGAATAATATGTGCGAGGGTACCCCAGGAGAGTTCCACATGTGTGTGGGTAGAATATATATCCAGCGGGGGTAAAATTCAAAAAGTTTGAAAATATTTTTTTTTTTGGACTTAGTCATTTTTCCGGTGTTTATCAGATTTTCAGATAGGGGAAATGTCAGTGAGCATTCCGATTTCAGTTCCAGAGCGATTCGCCTTATGAGTCCTTGTTATTTAGTCTTTTTCAGCTAATTTTCTGGATTTTTTCTGGATTTCGACGTTTTCTGGATTTTTAAACATTTCACTTTTTTGTGAAAATATCCACTAAATGAGGGAATAATATGTGTGAGGGTACCCCAGGAGAGTTACAAATGTGTGTGGGTATAATATATATCCCACTGGGGTAAAACTGAAAGAAGTTGAAGAAAAAATTTTTTTGGACTTTGTCATTTTTCTGCCATTTATTAGACTTTCTGATAGGGGAAATGTCAGTGAGTGTTCAGATTTCAGTTCCAGAGCGATTCGCCCAATGGGTCCTTGTTATTTAGTCGTTTTCAGTCAATTTTCTGGTTTTTCGAAAATTTCACTTTTGTGTGAAAATATCCACTAAATGAGGGAATAATATGTGTGAGGGTACCCCAGGAGAGTTCCAAATGTGTGTGGGTAGAATATATATCCCACGGGGGTAAAATTGAAAAAAGTTGAAAATATTTTTTTTTTTTGACTTTGTCATTTTTCCGGCGTTTATCAGACTTTCAGATAGGGCAAATGTCAGTGAGCGTTCCGATTTCAGTTCCAGAGCAATTCGCCCAATGAGTCCTTGATATTTAGTCGTTCTCAGCCAATATTTTTGATTTTTGAAAATTTCACTTTTTTGTGAAAATATCCACTAAATTAGCGAATAATATGTGTGAGGGTACCCCAGGAGAGTTCCAAATGTGTTTCGGAAGAATATATATCCAGCGGGGGTAAAATTCAAAAAAGTTGAAAAAAAATTTTTTTTGGATTTAGTCATTTTTCCGGCGTTTATCAGACTTTCAGATAGGGGAAATGTCAGTGAGTGTTCCGATTTCAGTTCCAGAGCGATTCGCCCAATGAGTCCTTGTTATTTAGTCTTTTTCAGCTAATTTTCTGGATTTTTGAAAATTTCACTTTTTTGTGAAAATATCCACTAAATGAGGGAATAATATGTGTGAGGGTACCCCAGGAGAGTTCCAAATGTGTGTGGGAAGAATATATATCCCACGGGGGTAAAATTAAAAAAAGTTGAAAAAAAATTTTTTTGGACATAGTCATTTTTCTGGCGTTTATCAGACTTTCAGATAGGGGAAATGTCAGTGAACATTCTGATTTCAGTACCAGAGCGATTCGCCCAATGAGTCCTTGATATTTAGTAGTTTTCAGCCAATATTTTGGATTTTTGAAAATTTCACTTTTTTGTGAAAATATCCACTAAATGAGGGAATAATATGTGTGAGGGTACCCCAGGAGAGTTCCAAATGTGTGTGGGAAGAATATATATCCCACGGGGGTAAAATTGAAAAAAGTTGAAAAAAATTTTTTTTGGACATAGTCATTTTTCTGGCGTTTATCAGACATTCAGATAGGGGAAATGTCAGTGAGCGTTCCGATTTCAGTTCCAGAGCGATTCGCCTTATGAGTCCTTGTTATTTAGTCTTTTTCAGCTAATTTTCTGGATTTTTGAAAATTTCACTTTTTTGTGAAAATATCCACTAAATGAGGGAATAATATGTGTGAGGGTACCCCAGGAGAGTTCCACATGTGTGTGGGTAGAATATATATCCAGCGGGGGTAAAATTCAAAAAAGTTGAAAAAAATTTTTTTTTGGACTTAGTCATTTTTCCGGCGTTTATCAGACTTTCAGATAGGGGAAATGTCAGTGAGTGTTCCGATTTCAGTTCCAGAGTGATTCGCCCAATGAGTCCTTGTTATTTAGTCTTTTTCAGCTAATTTTCTGGATTTTTGAAAATTTCACTTTTTTGTGAAAATATCCACTAAATAAGGGAATAATATGTGTGAGTGTACCCCAGGAGAGTTCCAAATGTGTGTGGGAAGAATATATATCCCACGGGGTAAAATTGAAAAAAGTTGAAAAAAATTTTTTTTGGACATAGTCATTTTTCTGGCGTTTATCAGACTTTCAGATAGGGGAAATGTCAGTGAGCATTCCGATTTCAGTTCCAGAGCGATTCGCCTTATGAGTCCTTGTTATTTAGTCTTTTTCAGCTAATTTTCTGGATTTTTGAAAATTTCACTTTTTTGTGAAAATATCCACTAAATGAGGGAATAATGTGTATGAAGGTACCCCAGGAGAGTTCCACATGTGTGTGGGTAGAATATATATCCCACGGGGGTAAAATTGAAAAAAGTTAAAAAATTTTTTTTTTTGAACTTAGTCATTTTTCTTGCGTTTATCAGACTTTCAGATAGGGGAAATGTCAGTGAACATTCCGATTTCAGTTCCAGAGCGATTCTCCCAATGAGTCCTTGATATTTTGTAGTTTTCAGCCAATATTTTGGATTTTTGAAAATTTCACTTTTTTGTGAAAATATACACTAAATGATGGAATAATATGTGTGAGGATACCCCAGGAGAGTTCCACATGTGTGTGGGTAGAATATATATCCTACTGGGGTAAAATTGAAAAAAGTTAAAACAATTTTTTTTTGGGACTTAGTCATTTTTCTGGCGTTTATCAGACTTTCAGATAGGGGAAATGCCAGTGAGCGTTCCGATTTCAGTTCCAGAGCGATTCGCCCAATGAGTCCTTGTTATTTAGTCTTTTTCAGCTATTTTTCTGGATTTTTGAAAATTTCACTTTTTTGTGAAAATATCCACTAAATGAGGGAATAATATGTGTGAGGGTACCCCAGGAGAGTTCCACATGTGTGTGGGTAGAATATATATCCAGCGGGGGTAAAATTCAAAAAATTTGAAATTTTTTTTTTTTTTGGACTTAGTCATTTTTCCAGCGTTTGTTAGACTTTCAGATAGGGGAAATGTCAGTGAGCGTTCCGATTTCAGTTCCAGAGCGATTCGCCTTATGAGTCCTTGTTATTTAGTCTTTTTCAGCTAATTTTCTGGATTTTTTTTTTTCTGGATTTCGACGTTTTCTGGATTTTTGAAAATTTCACTTTTTTGTGAAAATATCCACTAAATGAGGGAATAATATGTGTGAAGGTACCCCAGGAGAGTTATAAATGTGTGTGGGTATAATATATATCCCACTGGGGTAAAATTGAAAGAAGTTGAAAAAAATTTTTTTTTGGACTTTGTCATTTTTCTGCCATTTATCAGACTTTCTGATAGGGGAAATGTCAGTGAGTGTTCCGATTTCAGTTCCAGAGCGATTCGCCCAATGAGTCCTTGTTATTTAGTCATTTTCAGTCAACTTTCTGGATTTTTGAAAATTTCACTTTCTTGTGAAAATATCCACTAAATGAGGGAATAATATGTGTGAGGGTACCCCAGGAGAGTTCCAAATGTGCGTGGGTAGAATATATATCCCACGGGGGTAAAATTGAAAAAAGTTGAAAATATTTTTTTTTTGGACTTAGTCATTTTTCCGGCGTTTATCAGACTTTCAGATAGGGCAAATGTCAGTGAGCGTTCCGATTTCATTTCCAGAGCGATTCACTCAATGAGTCCTTAAATATTTATTCATTTTCAGTCAACTTTCTGGATTTTTGAAAATTTCACTTTTTTGTGAAAATATCCACTAAATGAGGGAATAATATGTGTGAGGGTACCCCAGGAGAGTTCCAAATGTGTGTGGGTAGAATATATATCCAGCGGGGGTAAAATTCAAAAAAGTTGAAAAAAATTTTTTTTTGGACTTAGTCATTTTTCCGGCGTTTATCAGACTTTCAGATAGGGGAAATGTCAGTGAGTGTTCCGATTTCAGTTCCAGAGCGATTCGCCCAATGAGTCCTTGTTATTTAGTCTTTTTCAGCTAATTTTCTGGATTTTTGAAAAATTAACTTTTTTGTGAAAATATCCACTAAATGAGGGAATAATATGTGTGAGGGTACCCCAGGAGAGTTCCACATGTGTGTGGGTAGAATATATATCCAGCGGGGGTAAAATTCAAAAAATTTGAAAATTTTTTTTTTTTTGGACTTAGTCATTTTTCCGGCGTTTATCAGACTTTCAGATAGGGGAAATGTCAGTGAGCGTTCCGATTTCAGTTCCAGAGCGATTCGCCTTATGAGTCCTTGTTATTTAGTCTTTTTCAGCTAATTTTCTGGATTTTTGAAAATTTAACTTTTTTGTGAAAATATCCACTAAATGAGGGAATAATATGTGTGAGGGTACCCCAGTAGAGTTCCAAATGTGTGTGGGAAGAATATATATCCCACGGGGGTAAAATTGAAAAAAGTTGAAAAAAATTTTTTTTGGACATAGTCATTTTTCTGGCGTTTATCAGACTTTCAGATAGGGGAAATGTCAGTGAACATTCTGATTTCAGTTCCAGACCGATTCGCCCAATGAGTCCTTGATATTTAGTAGTTTTCAGCCAATATTTTGGATTTTTGAAAATTTCACTTTTTTGTGAAAATATCCACTAAATGATGGAATAATATGTGTGAGGGTACCCCAGGAGAGTTCCAAATGTGTGTGGGTAGAATATATATCCAGCGGAGGTAAAATTCAAAAAAGTTGAAAAAAAATTTTTTTTGGACTTAGTCATTTTTCCGGCGTTTATCAGACTTTCAGATAGGGGAAATGTCAGTGAACATTCCGATTTCAGTTCCAGAGCGATTCTCCCAATGAGTCCTTGATATTTAGTAGTTTTCAGCCAATATTTTGGATTTTTGAAAATTTCACTTTTTTGTGAAAATATACACTAAATGATAGAATAATATGTGTGAGGGTACCCCAGGAGAGTTCCACATGTGTGTGGGTAGAATATATATCCTACTGGGGTAAAATTGAAAAAAGTTAAAACAATTTTTTTTTGGGACTTAGTCATTTTTCTGGCGTTTATCAGACTTTCAGATAGGGGAAATGCCAGTGAGCGTTCTGATTTCAGTTCCAGAGCGATTCGCCCAATGAGTCCTTGTTATTTAGTCTTTTTCAGCTAATTTTCTGGATTTTTGAAAATTTAACTTTTTTGTGAAAATATCCACTAAATGAGGGAATAATATGTGTGAGGGTACCCCAGGAGAGTTCCACATGTGTGTGGGTAGAATATATATCCAGCGGGGGTAAAATTCAAAAAATTTGAAATTTTTTTTTTTTTTGGACTTAGTCATTTTTCCAGCGTTTGTTAGACTTTCAGATAGGGGAAATGTCAGTGAGCGTTCCGATTTCAGTTCCAGAGCGATTCGCCTTATGAGTCCTTGTTATTTAGTCTTTTTCAGCTAATTTTCTGGATTTTTTTTCTGGATTTCGACGTTTTCTGGATTTTTGAAAATTTCACTTTTTTGTGAAAATATCCACTAAATGAGGGAATAATATGTGTGAAGGTACCCCAGGAGAGTTATAAATGTGTGTGGGTATAATATATATCCCACTGGGGTAAAATTGAAAGAAGATGAAAAAAATTTTTTTTTGGACTTTGTCATTTTTCTGCCATTTATCAGACTTTCTGATAGGGGAAATGTCAGTGAGTGTTCCGATTTCAGTTCCAGAGCGATTCGCCCAATGAGTCCTTGTTATTTAGTCATTTTCAGTCAACTTTCTGGATTTTTGAATATTTCACTTTCTTGTGAAAATATCCACTAAATGAGGGAATAATATGTGTGAGGGTACCCCAGGAGAGTTCCAAATGTGCGTGGGTAGAATATATATCCCACGGGGGTAAAATTGAAAAAAGTTGAAAATATTTTTTTTTTGGACTTAGTCATTTTTCCGGCGTTTATCAGACTTTCAGATAGGGCAAATGTCAGTGAGCGTTCCGATTTCATTTCCAGAGCGATTCACTCAATGAGTCCTTAAATATTTATTCATTTTCAGTCAACTTTCTGGATTTTTGAAAATTTCACTTTTTTGTGAAAATATCCACTAAATGAGGGAATAATATGTGTGAGGGTACCCCAGGAGAGTTCCAAATGTGTGTGGGTAGAATATATATCCAGCGGGGGTAAAATTCAAAAAAGTTGAAAAAAATTTTTTTTTGGACTTAGTCATTTTTCCGGCGTTTATCAGACTTTCAGATAGGGGAAATGTCAGTGAGTGTTCCGATTTCAGTTCCAGAGCGATTCGCCCAATGAGTCCTTGTTATTTAGTCTTTTTCAGCTAATTTTCTGGATTTTTGAAAATTTCACTTTTTTGTGAAAATATCCACTAAATGAGGGAATAATATGTGTGAGGGTACCCCAGGAGAGTTCCAAATGTGTGTGGGAAGAATATATATCCCACGGGGGTAAAATTGAAAAAAGTTGAAAAAAATTTTTTTTGGACATAGTCATTTTTCTGGCGTTTATCAGACATTCAGATAGGGGAATTGTCAGTGAGCGTTCCGATTTCAGTTCCAGAGCGATTCGCCTTATGAGTCCTTGTTATTTAGTCTTTTTCAGCTAATTTTCTGGATTTTTGAAAATTTCACTTTTTTGTGAAAATATCCACTAAATGAGGGAATAATATGTGTGAGGGTACCCCAGGAGAGTTCCACATGTGTGTGGGTAGAATATATATCCAGCGGGGGTAAAATTCAAAAAAGTTGAAAAAAATTTTTTTTTGGACTTAGTCATTTTTCCGGCGTTTATCAGACTTTCAGATAGGGGAAATGTCAGTGAGTGTTCCGATTTCAGTTCCAGAGTGATTCGCCCAATGAGTCCTTGTTATTTAGTCTTTTTCAGCTAATTTTCTGGATTTTTGAAAATTTCACTTTTTTGTGAAAATATCCACTAAATAAGGGAATAATATGTGTGAGTGTACCCCAGGAGAGTTCCAAATGTGTGTGGGAAGAATATATATCCCACGGGGTAAAATTGAAAAAAGTTGAAAAAAATTTTTTTTGGACATAGTCATTTTTCTGGCGTTTATCAGACTTTCAGATAGGGGAAATGTCAGTGAGCATTCCGATTTCAGTTCCAGAGCGATTCGCCTTATGAGTCCTTGTTATTTAGTCTTTTTCAGCTAATTTTCTGGATTTTTGAAAATTTCACTTTTTTGTGAAAATATCCACTAAATGAGGGAATAATGTGTATGAAGGTACCCCAGGAGAGTTCCACATGTGTGTGGGTAGAATATATATCCCACGGGGGTAAAATTGAAAAAAGTAAAAAAATTTTTTTTTTTGAACTTAGTCATTTTTCTTGCGTTTATCAGACTTTCAGATAGGGGAAATATCAGTGAACATTCCGATTTCAGTTCCAGAGCGATTCTCCCAATGAGTCCTTGATATTTTGTAGTTTTCAGCCAATATTTTGGATTTTTGAAAATTTCACTTTTTTGTGAAAATATACACTAAATGATGGAATAATATGTGTGAGGATACCCCAGGAGAGTTCCACATGTGTGTGGGTAGAATATATATCCTACTGGGGTAAAATTGAAAAAAGTTAAAACAATTTTTTTTTGGGACTTAGTCATTTTTCTGGCGTTTATCAGACTTTCAGATAGGGGAAATGCCAGTGAGCGTTCCGATTTCAGTTCCAGAGCGATTCGCCCAATGAGTCCTTGTTATTTAGTCTTTTTCAGCTATTTTTCTGGATTTTTGAAAATTTCACTTTTTTGTGAAAATATCCACTAAATGAGGGAATAATATGTGTGAGGGTACCCCAGGAGAGTTCCACATGTGTGTGGGTAGAATATATATCCAGCGGGGGTAAAATTCAAAAAATTTGAAATTTTTTTTTTTTTTGGACTTAGTCATTTTTCCAGCGTTTGTTAGACTTTCAGATAGGGGAAATGTCAGTGAGCGTTCCGATTTCAGTTCCAGAGCGATTCGCCTTATGAGTCCTTGTTATTTAGTCTTTTTCAGCTAATTTTCTGGATTTTTTTTTTTCTGGATTTCGACGTTTTCTGGATTTTTGAAAATTTCACTTTTTTGTGAAAATATCCACTAAATGAGGGAATAATATGTGTGAAGGTACCCCAGGAGAGTTATAAATGTGTGTGGGTATAATATATATCCCACTGGGGTAAAATTGAAAGAAGTTGAAAAAAATTTTTTTTTGGACTTTGTCATTTTTCTGCCATTTATCAGACTTTCTGATAGGGGAAATGTCAGTGAGTGTTCCGATTTCAGTTCCAGAGCGATTCGCCCAATGAGTCCTTGTTATTTAGTCATTTTCAGTCAACTTTCTGGATTTTTGAAAATTTCACTTTCTTGTGAAAATATCCACTAAATGAGGGAATAATATGTGTGAGGGTACCCCAGGAGAGTTCCAAATGTGCGTGGGTAGAATATATATCCCACGGGGGTAAAATTGAAAAAAGTTGAAAATATTTTTTTTTTGGACTTAGTCATTTTTCCGGCGTTTATCAGACTTTCAGATAGGGCAAATGTCAGTGAGCGTTCCGATTTCATTTCCAGAGCGATTCACTCAATGAGTCCTTAAATATTTATTCATTTTCAGTCAACTTTCTGGATTTTTGAAAATTTCACTTTTTTGTGAAAACATCCACTAAATGAGGGAATAATATGTGTGAGGGTACCCCAGGAGAGTTCCACATGTGTGTGGGTAGAATATATATCCAGCGGGGGTAAAATTCAAAAAATTTGAAAATTTTTTTTTTTTTGGACTTAGTCATTTTTCCGGCGTTTATCAGACTTTCAGATAGGGGAAATGTCAGTGAGCGTTCCGATTTCAGTTCCAGAGCGATTCGCCTTATGAGTCCTTGTTATTTAGTCTTTTTCAGCTAATTTTCTGGATTTTTGAAAATTTAACTTTTTTGTGAAAATATCCACTAAATGAGGGAATAATATGTGTGAGGGTACCCCAGTAGAGTTCCAAATGTGTGTGGGAAGAATATATATCCCACGGGGGTAAAATTGAAAAAAGTTGAAAAAAATTTTTTTTGGACATAGTCATTTTTCTGGCGTTTATCAGACTTTCAGATAGGGGAAATGTCAGTGAACATTCTGATTTCAGTTCCAGAGCGATTCGCCCAATGAGTCCTTGATATTTAGTAGTTTTCAGCCAATATTTTGGATTTTTGAAAATTTCACTTTTTTGTGAAAATATCCACTAAATGATGGAATAATATGTGTGAGGGTACCCCAGGAGAGTTCCAAATGTGTGTGGGTAGAATATATATCCAGCGGAGGTAAAATTCAAAAAAGTTGAAAAAAAGATTTTTTTTGGACTGAGTCATTTTTCCGGCGTTTATCAGACTTTCAGATAGGGGAAATGTCAGTGAACATTCCGATTTCAGTTCCAGAGCGATTCTCCCAATGAGTCCTTGATATTTAGTAGTTTTCAGCCAATATTTTGGATTTTTGAAAATTTCACTTTTTTGTGAAAATATACACTAAATGATAGAATAATATGTGTGAGGGTACCCCAGGAGAGTTCCACATGTGTGTGGGTAGAATATATATCCTACTGGGGTAAAATTGAAAAAAGTTAAAACAATTTTTTTTTGGGACTTAGTCATTTTTCTGGCGTTTATCAGACTTTCAGATAGGGGAAATGCCAGTGAGCGTTCTGATTTCAGTTCCAGAGCGATTCGCCCAATGAGTCCTTGTTATTTAGTCTTTTTCAGCTAATTTTCTGGATTTTTGAAAATTTAACTTTTTTGTGAAAATATCCACTAAATGAGGGAATAATATGTGTGAGGGTACCCCAGGAGAGTTCCACATGTGTGTGGGTAGAATATATATCCAGCGGGGGTAAAATTCAAAAAATTTGAAATTTTTTTTTTTTTTGGACTTAGTCATTTTTCCAGCGTTTGTTAGACTTTCAGATAGGGGAAATGTCAGTGAGCGTTCCGATTTCAGTTCCAGAGCGATTCGCCTTATGAGTCCTTGTTATTAAGCCTTTTTCAGCTAATTTTCTGGATTTTTTTTCTGGATTTCGACGTTTTCTGGATTTTTGAAAATTTCACTTTTTTGTGAAAATATCCACTAAATGAGGGAATAATATGTGTGAAGGTACCCCAGGAGAGTTATAAATGTGTGTGGGTATAATATATATCCCACTGGGGTAAAATTGAAAGAAGTTGAAAAAAATTTTTTTTTGGACTTTGTCATTTTTCTGCCATTTATCAGACTTTCAGATAGGGCAAATGTCAGTGAGCGTTCCGATTTCATTTCCAGAGCGATTCACTCAATGAGTCCTTAAATATTTATTCATTTTCAGTCAACTTTCTGGATTTTTGAAAATTTCACTTTTTTGTGAAAATATCCACTAAATGAGGGAATAATATGTGTGAGGGTACCCCAGGAGAGTTCCAAATGTGTGTGGGTAGAATATATATCCAGCGGGGGTAAAATTCAAAAAAGTTGAAAAAAATTTTTTTTTGGACTTAGTCATTTTTCCGGCGTTTATCAGACTTTCAGATAGGGGAAATGTCAGTGAGTGTTCCGATTTCAGTTCCAGAGCGATTCGCCCAATGAGTCCTTGTTATTTAGTCTTTTTCAGCTAATTTTCTGGATTTTTGAAAATTTAACTTTTTTGTGAAAATATCCACTAAATGAGGGAATAATATGTGTGAGGGTACCCCAGTAGAGTTCCAAATGTGTGTGGGAAGAATATATATCCCACGGGGGTAAAATTGAAAAAAGTTGAAAAAAATTTTTTTTGGACATAGTCATTTTTCTGGCGTTTATCAGACTTTCAGATAGGGGAAATGTCAGTGAACATTCTGATTTCAGTTCCAGAGCGATTCGCCCAATGAGTCCTTGATATTTAGTAGTTTTCAGCCAATATTTTGGATTTTTGAAAATTTCACTTTTTTGTGAAAATATCCACTAAATGATGGAATAATATGTGTGAGGGTACCCCAGGAGAGTTCCAAATGTGTGTGGGTAGAATATATATCCAGCGGAGGTAAAATTCAAAAAAGTTGAAAAAAAATTTTTTTTGGACTTAGTCATTTTTCCGGCGTTTATCAGACTTTCAGATAGGGGAAATGTCAGTGAGTGTTCCGATTTCAGTTCCAGAGCGATTCGCCCAATGAGTCCTTGTTATTTAGTCTTTTTCAGCTAATTTTCTGGATTTTTGAAAATTTAACTTTTTTGTGAAAATATCCACTAAATGAGGGAATAATATGTGTGAGGGTACCCCAGGAGAGTTCCAAATGTGTGTGGGAAGAATATATATCCCACGGGGGTAAAATTTAAAAAAATTTTTTTTGGACATAGTCATTTTTCTGGCGTTTATCAGACTTTCAAGTAGGGGAAATGTCAGTGAACATTCTGATTTCAGTTCCAGAGCGATTCGCCCAATGAGTCCTTGATATTTAGTAGTTTTCAGCCAATATTTTAGATTTTTGAAAATTTCACTTTTTTGTGAAAATATACACAAAATGATGGAATAATATGTGTGAGGGTACCCCAGGAGAGTTCCACATGTGTGTGGGTAGAATATATATCCTACTGGGGTAAAATAGAAAAAAGTTTTAAAAATTTTTTTTTGGGACTTAGTCATTTTTCTGGCGTTTATCAGACATTCAGATAGGGGAAATGTCAGTGAGCGTTCCGATTTCAGTTCCAGAGCGATTCGCCTTATGAGTTCTTGTTATTTAGTCTTTTTCAGCTAATTTTCTGGATTTTTGAAAATTTCACTTTTTTTGTGAAAATATCCACTAAATGAGGGAATAATATGTGTGAGGGTACCCCAGGAGAGTTCCAAATGTGTGTGGGAAGAATATATATCCCACGGGGGTAAAATTGAAAAAAGTTGAAAAAAATTTTTTTTGGACATGAAAATTTTTTTTGCTCCGTCCTAATTTTTGGAAGCTTTTGCTTGGAAGGCATAAGCAAATCCTATGGGAGACCCACTCCCCAATAATGGGACTTATGTTTGTAATATGCAGTACTGCATGGCTCTTGTAAGGGGTCATTGCAAGTTGCTCCGTCCTAATTTTTGGATGCTTTTGCTTTGAAGGCATAAGCAAATCTATGGGAGAACCACTCCCCAATAATGGGACTTATGTTTGTAATATGCTGTACTGCATGGCTCTTGTAAGGGGTATTGCAAGCTGCTCCATCCTAATTTTTGGAAGCTTGTGCTTGGAATTCATAAGCAAATACTATGGGAGACCCACTCCCCAATAATGGGACTTATGTTTGTAATATGCTGTACTGCATGGTTCTTGACAGGGGCATTGCAAGTTGCTCCGTCCTAATTTTTGGAAGCTTTTGCTTGGAAGGCATAAGCAAATACTATTGGAGACCCACTCCGCAATAATGGGACTTATGTTTGTAATATGCTGTACTGCATCATTCTTGTAATGGGCATTGCAAGTTGCTCAGTCCTAATTTTTGGAAGCTTTCGCTTGGAAGGCATAAGCAAATCCTATGGGAGACATATTTTCAGTAGTTTCACACTTTTTTGTTAAGTATATAATTCCACATGTGTTAATTCATAGTTTTGATGCCTTCAGTGTGAATGTACAATTTTCATAGTCATGAAAATACATAAAAATCTTTAAATGAGAAGGTGTGTCCAAACTTTTGGTCTGTACTGTATGTATCTTCTTCAAGTGCTCCCCTGGTCTGCGTCCTCCACCCACACACTCTACTTGGTTCCCCCTCACTTTGTTTCCCCCTACTCCAGCCAGGGACGGGGCCATCACAAAGCAGGGCATCTTGCCCCTCCAGCCTGTCTGGAGTAGTGTAGTGTTGGGTGCAGGTGTTAGGGTCCCGGGCAGCACTCCATCCTTACCTGAGAGAAGGTGATGCCACACCTCTGGGTGAGGTGCAGTACCTCTGTGGCGACTGAACCCTCAGGGGCGCCACATAAACCCTTGGTAAAACACAGCACGTCCGCGGGCAGGAACAGAGTAAAAACAGGGTATTTTACAGACATGCAATTTTTAGATGCATCACATATAAGATTATAAACAAACGCTTTCTTCCCTTTATGGGAGGCACTTTTTCTTAAATGTTACTGGTTAATTTTATCAAAACATTATAAAACTTTCTTCATGCCTCATAACTAGGTGTCCATTTCACTGTTGAAGTTTAGTGTTGAGCAAGCACTAAAATGCTCGGGTGCTCGAAGCTCGGGCAGAGCTCACCGTGATACTCGGGTGCTCGACCCGAGCAACGAGCCCAATGTTAGTCTATAGGAGACCCGAGCATTTTTGCAACGGCACCCCCGGCAGTCTGTAGAAAGCCTAAAAAGTGCCCAAAACGATAGTGACAGTGCTCAAATTACATGGGGACAGCATGGGGATCGCCCCAGGAAGCATTTCTGACCCCCAGGTCACTGCTGTCAACATCATGGTCAGAGGTATTAAGCCACTTTTGCGGGCTCACAATAAAACATTCAAAAACGAAACTGAAACTGCTTTCCTGTGAAATATGTTAAGGAACATCCTTTCCAGGGTAAAGACGTGTGTATAAGGTAAAATACATAACCAAAAACAAAAATACTCCTCCACAACTTGGGCTATGTTCACAAGTAGCATTTTTTATGCGTTTTTGCACTTTTGTATTGCTTTCAACCGTGACAAATGCATTCACCGGGAAATGTCATTTTAACATTTTACAACCTTATCTGGCCATGTGCTGTGTGACATATGCATACAGTGCTGAAAAGACATGGGAACAGCATGGGGAAGACCCCTGGAAGCATCTCTGACACCCAGGTCACTGCCTAAAAGTGTGCCCATCAGAAGTGATCCTTGCCGCATCAGAAGATGCAGACTTGCAACTATCCCCGTGCAAGTCCTTGTCCCAGGGCAGTGTTCAATTGTACCGCCCCATTCCTTGCAATGCAAGCGCAAGTATGCAGCCTGCCACCCACCCACCCCCAGGCTGCAATACCATACTGCTAGCTTGCTTGCTCTTGAAATTGGGCCTTTTAAGCATGTGGAGGCGGAATCTGGCCACCACGTCATGGCTGCGTCGGCGGCCGGGTGTCCACGCTTAGTCCCCATAAAATTGGTGTCCATAAGTGGTCCCCAGCTGCCCCTATTTGTCCCGGTAACCTTCCCCACACTTTTCTTAGCCTGGCCTGCTTTAAGGCAGCATTGGCCGAGCCCACCAGACAACCAGACTTCTCCGGTGGGCCCTGGCTTCTCCATCAGGGGAGTTGAGAGTGCCAAGGTGAGGAGCATGATGATGATGATAGAAGTTAGCATATGCTTTGTTTTCTTGGAATGCAAGCGTAAGTGTGCAGCCTGCCACCCACCCATCCCCAGGCTGCAATACCATACTGCTAGCTTGCTTGCACTTGAAATTGGGCCTTTAAGGCATGTGGAGGCGGAATCTGGCCACCACGTCATGGCTGCGTCGTCGGCCTGGTATCCATACTCAGTCCCCAGCCGCCTGGCGGCCCGGTGCCCACACACAGTCCCCAGCCACCTGGAGGTGGCCGAGTGTCTATAAATGGTCCCCAGCCACCCCTATTTGAAGGACAGCCTAACCACAAACACGTGGACAAATGAATGTGGCCAGGGATGGTCCATCTGACTGACGCCTTCACACTGGATTAATATTGTGGAAGCCGGGACACAGTTGGACACTGGGATGCAACACGTCCTCCAGACATAGATGATTGTGTTGAAGCCTGATTGACCCAGGACCCGCAAAGTTCAAAAGGTAGACAGCAGCAGTGGTCGGCCTCCTACACAACTAGTAAATTATTCATGCTCATGAGGCCATCCACCTCCTTAGCTTCCTGTTCCTTGGAATGCAAGCGCATGTATGTAGTAGCGGCTAGGCCTGAGGTGGTCAGCGTTTTGGCGCATATCCTACCTCCTCCGAGGATTGCTTGATGTTTTCCTGCTACTATCCCAGTTCTACGACTCCCGTTAAAGCAAAGCTTCAGGTGATGAATGATGGGTGAGGTGGTGGCAAAGGAGAAATAGCAGGAGGAACAGGGACCATTCACATCAATATCAGGCCAGGCAACCACACATGTCTTGCAGGATATGTTTCGCTCCAAATGGAGCGGTTCGGCTACACAGTTATAGGGCATACAGTAAGTGCAAAGCCTACCAAAAATTTCGAGGCACTCCTATGCCCTTTGGAAGTGAAATGGAGGTCAGAGGGCCTTAACTAAACCGTTTTTTCCATTTATAGCAATTGGGTCTCCTGTACACTGTTGGCCTAAGCAGTGAATGGAAGGCTTTCCAAAAATTATGAGGAACTGCAATGCCCCTTGAAAAAGACGTGGATTACAGCGTACTAAAAACCATCCACCCATTATTGGGGAGTGGGTCTCTCTTAGTGTTCGCCTATGCATTGAAAAGCAAAAGCTGACTAAAATTAGGAGGAAATGCAATGCCCGTTGGAAGAGTTGTGAAAGTTAGAGTTAATTAAAAACAGCATTTCAATTACCGTTGGAAGAGCTGTGGTGTTCAGAGTGGTTTAACAAGATGGTTTTAATGCCCCTTGGAAGAGATGTGGAGGTAACAGTAGCTTAACAAGACGGTTTTAAGGCCCCTTGGAAGAGTGGTGAAGGTCGCAGTAGCTTAACAAGACGGTTTAAATGCCCCTTGGAAGAGACGTGGAGGTCACAGTGGAATAAAAAGACAATATCAATGCCCCTTGGAAGAGTGGTAGAGGTCGCAGTAGCATAACAAGACGGTTGTAATGCCCCTTGGAAGAGTGGTGGAGGTCGCAGTAGCTTAGCAAGATGGTTTAAATGCCCCTTGGAAGAGACGTGGAGGTCACAGTGGAATAAAAAGACTATATCAATGCCCCTTGGAAGAGTGGTGGAGGTCGCAGTAGCTTAACAAGACGGTTTTAATGCCCCTTACAAGAGTGGTGGAGGTTGCAGTGGAATAAAAAGACAATATAAATGCCCCTTGGAAGAGTTGTGGAGGTTGCAGTAGCTTAACAAGACAATTTTAATGCCCCTTGGAAGAGTGGTGGAAGTCGCAGAAGCATAACAAGATGGTTTAAATGCCCCTTGGAAGAGACGTGGAGGTCACAGTGTAATAAAAAGACAATATCAATGCCCCTTGGAAGAGTGGTGGAGGTCGCAATGGAATAAAAAGACAATATCAATGCCCCTTGGAAGAGTGGTGGGGGTCGCAGTTGCTTAATAAGACGGTTTTAATGCACCTTGGAAGAGTTGTGGAGGTTGCAGTGGAATAAAAAGACAATATTAATGCCCCTTGGAAGAGTTGTGGAGGTCGCAGTAGCTTAACAAGACAATTTTAATGCCCCTTGGAAGAGTGGTGGAGGTCGCAGAAGCATAACAAGATGGTTTAAATGCCCCTTGGAAGAGACATGGAGGTCACAGTGGAATAAAAAGACAATATCAATGCCCCTTGGAAGAGTGGTGGAGGTCGCAGTAGCTTAACAAGACGGTTTAAATTCCCCTTGGAAGAGACGTGGAGGTCACAGTGGAATAAAAAGACAATATCAATGCCCCTTGGAAGAGTGGTGGAGGTGGCAGTAGCTTAACAAGATGGTTTTAATGCCCCTTGGAAGAGTGGTGGAGGTCGCAGTAGCTTAACAAGATGATTTTAATGCTCCTTGGTAGAGTGGTGGAGGTCGCAGTAGCTTAACAAGACGGTTTAAATGCCCCTTGGAAGTGACGTGGAGGTCACAGTGGAATAAAAAGACAATATCAATGCCCCTTGGAAGAGTGGTGGAGGTCGCAGTAGCTTAAGAAGACGGTTTTAATGCCCCTTGGAAGAGTGGTGGAGGTCACAGTGGAATAAAAAGACAATATCAATGCCCCTTGGAAGAGTGGTGGAGGTCGCAGTAGCTTAACAAGACGGTTTTAATGCCCCTTGGAAGAGTGTTGGAGGTCACAGTAGCTTAACAAGACGGTTTAAATGCCCCTTGGAAAAGACGTGGAGGTCACAGTGGAATAAAAAGACAATATCAATGCCCCTTTGAAGAGTGGTAGAGGTTGCAGTAGCTTAACAAGACGGTTTAAATGCCCCTTGGAAGAGTGGTGGAATTTGCAGTAGCTTAACAAGATGGTTTAAATGCCCCTTGGAAGAGACGTGGAGGTCACAGTGGAATAAAAAGACAATATCAATGCCCCTTGGAAGAGTGGTAGAGGTCGCAGTAGCTTAACAAGACTGTTTTATTGCCCCTTGGAAGAGTGGTGGAGGTCGCAGTAGCTTAGCAAGACGGTTTTAAAGCCCCTTGGAAAAGTGGTGGAGGTCGCAGTAGCTTAACAAGATTGTTTTAATGCCCCTTGGAAGAGTGGTGGAGGTCGCAGTAGCTTAACAAGATGGTTTAAATGCCCCTTGGAAGAGACGTGGAAGTCACAGTGGCATAAAAAGACAATATCAATGCCCCTTGGAAGAGTGGTGGAGGTCGCAGTAGCTTAACAAGATGGTTTTAATGCCCCTTGGAAGAGTGTTGGAGGTCGCAGTAGCTTAACAAGATGGTTTAAATGCCCCTTGGAAGAGGCGTGGAGGTCACAGTTGAATAAAAAGACAATATCAATGCCCCTTGGAAGAGTGGTGGAGGTCGCAGTGGAATAAAAGACAATATCAATGCCCCTTGAAGAGTGGCAGAGGTCACAGTAGCTTAACAAGTCCGTTTTAATGCCCCTTGGAAGAGTGGTGGAGGTCACAGTAGGTTAACAAGACGGTTTAAATGCCCTTTGGAAGAGATGTGGAGGTCACAGTGGAATAAAAAGACAATATCAATACCCCTTGGAAAAGTGGTGGAAGTCGCAATAGCTTAATAAGACGGTTTTAATGCCCCTTGGAAGAGTGGTTGAGGTCGCAGTAGCTTAACAAGACGGTTGAAATGCCCCTTGGAAGAGACGTGGAGGTCACAGTGGAATAAAAAGACAATATCAATGCCCCTTGGAAGAGTGGTGGAGGTCGCAGTGGAATAAAAAGACAATATCAATGCCCATTGGATGAGTGGTGGAGGTCCCAGTAGCTTAACAAGACGGTTTTAATGCCCCTTGGAAGAGTGTTGGAGGTCACAGTAGCTTAACAAGACGGTTTAAATGCCCCTTGGAAGAGACGTAGAGGTCACAGTGGAATAAAAAGACAATATTAATGCCCCTTGGAAGAGTGGTGGAGGTCGCAGTAGCTTAACAAGATGGTTTTAATGCCCCTTGGAAAAGTGGTGGAGGTCGCAGTAGCTTAACAAGATGGTTTTAATGCCCCTTGGAAGAGACGTGGAGCTCAGAGTAGCTTAACAAGTCGGTTTTCATGCCCCTTACAAGAGCCATGCAGTACAGCATATTAAAAACATTATTTCCATTATTGGGGAGTGGGTCTCCCATAGTCTTTGCCTATGCCTTCCAAGCAAAAGCTGCCAAAAATTAGGACAGAGGAACTTGCAATTCTTGTAAACAAGAGCCATGCAGTACAGCATATTCAAAACATTATTCCTATAATTGGGGAGTGGGTCTCCCGTAGTCTTTGCCTATGCCTTCCAAGCAAAAGCTGCCAAAAATTAGGACGGAGGAACTTGCAATGCTGGCAACACGGACCATGGTCACGATTGTGGTATAGTGGTGGTAGAGGCTGAGGATAAGGAAAAGAGCAAAATACAGCTGAAATGAGGAAGCGTATACCCATGTGTGGGTGTGAAGCGGTGCATGGGAATACACCTTTCGAAATTACACAGTGGATTTGACTTTATGTTACTCTGCTGTCATTTGGTGATGATGAGAAGTCTGGCCCAATCCAGCCATTGTTCATTTTGATAAGGGTCAGCTTGTCAGCATTGTCAGTTGACAGGCGAGTGCGCTTATCAGTTATAATTCCCCCAGCGGCACTAAAAACACGCTCCGATAACATTCTAGAGGAAGGGCAGGCCAGGACCTCCAAGGCCTACAGAGCAAGTTCATTCCAAGTGTCCAGCTTGGACACCCAATAATTAAAAGGCACAGAGGAATCACGGAGGATGCTGGTACGGACGGCAAGGTACTCGCTCACCATCTTTTGAAACTTTCCACTCCTTGTGAGAGTACCCCGCGCCTCAGGGCCTTTAAGCTGGGCGGGTCTCAGAAAACTGTCCCAGAATATTGACAGTGTTCCCCTGCCTCTGATGGATTGGAGTTGCGTCTCTCTCTCGCCTGTACGCCTTGGTTGGCAAACGAACTGTGACCTCTGCCGCTAGTGTGTTCAGATGGGAATTTTTTTTAACAGCTCTGCAGCAAGGGCCTTCTAATACTGCCACATTTTTGTAGCCCTCTCCACCTCAGGAATAAGAGAGTGAAAGTTCTCCTTGTAGCGGGGGTCTAAAAGTGTCACCAACCAGTAATGACTGTCACCCAACATTTTGACAACGCGAGGGTCATGGTTAAGGCAGCATAACATAAAGTCAGCCATACGTGCCAGACTTCTAATGGGCAAGACTTCCGTGGCCTCACCAAGATGACGAATGACCATACTCTCCTCCTCCTCCTCCTCCCCCCCCCCTGTCCTCAGGCCACCCACGCTGAACCGATGGTATCACAGTTGTACAGGTACTACCGTCTACAGTGTATAATATCAGCTCCTGTTCTTCCTCCACCTCCTCTCCCTCATTGTACCCCAATGCACGTTGGGATGAGATGAGGCTGGGCTGTGTGTAATCACCCATTAAGGCTTCTTGATACATCTCATCATACTTTGGCTGCAATGCCTCCTCTTTAATTCTCTGCAGAGAACGTTGCAAAAGACAGACAAGTGGGATGCTGACGCTAACGATGGCGTCATCGCCACTCACCATCTTGGTGGACTCCTCAAAGTTTGTCAGGATCGTACATATGTCAGACATCCAGGTCCACTCCTGAGGTCTTATGTGTGGAGTCTGACCTGAATATCGACGGCCTTGTTGCAGATGGTACTCCACAACTGCTCTCTTCTGCTCACAAATCCTTTGCAACATGTGGAGGGTAGAGTTCCAACGTGTGGGGACATCACACACCAGTCGGTGTGCCGGAAGCTGCAAACACTGCTGCAACACAGCAAGGGTGGCGGAAGCTGTAGTCGACTTCCGAAAATGAGCTGACAGGCAGCGTACTTTGATGAGCAGATCTGGCAACTCGGGGTACGATTTAAGAAACCGCTGAGCCACGAAGTTAAGCACATGAGCCAGGCATGGTACGTGTGTGATCTCGCCTCGCCTCAGAGCCGCCACCAGGTTACGGCCATTGTCACACACGACCATGCCTGGATGTATGCTCAGCGGTCTCAGCCACAGTTCTGCCTGCTCTTTCACAGCTGTCCACAACTCACAAGCAGTGTGAGGTTTATCACCTAAGCTTATGAGTTTCAGCACAGCCTGTTGTCGCTTGGCTGAGGCAGTACTGCAGTGCTTCCAGCTTGTAACTGATGTAGTGATATCTGAGATGGAGGCTGAACATGAGGAGGAGGAGGAGGATGCACAGGAGCTGTAGACTGTGGAGGCAACTCTGACTGACATAGGGCCCGCAATCCTCGGTGTGGGGAGGATGTGTTCCATCCCAAGGTCCGACTGGGTCCCGGCTTCTACTATGTTTACCCAGTGTGCCGTCAGGGAGATGTACCGTCCCTGGCCACAAGCACTTGTCCACGTGTCCGTTGTCAGGTGGACTCTCCCAGCAACTGCGTTGTTGAGGGCACGGCAGATGTTTTGGGACACGTGCTTGTGTAGTGCGGGGATGGCACACCGGGCAAAATAGTGTCGGCTTCGGACCGAGTACCGAGGGACGGCCACCGCCATAAGATTGCGGAAGGATTCCGTCTCCACCAGCCTAAAAGGCAGCATTTCCAACGCAAGCAGTCGTGAAATGTGCATATTTAGGACTGTGGCCTGTGGGGCGTTGGCTGCGAATTTGCGCTTTCTTTCAAAGCTCTGGGATATGGACAATTGAACGCTGCGGTGGGAAGTGGACGTAGACGTTGATGCTGTTTCTTGAGAAACTGCCATAACAAGTGAAGACTGAGAGGAGGGGGCCTCTTTGCATGCAGTATGGACAGGGGATTGCCTCGCATGTACAACAGGGGGTTCTCTTACATGCACAAAAGCGGAAGAAGCAGTGGTGACACTGCTGACACTGGTCGTGGACTCTAGGGTTCACCCCACAAAGTCGGGTGCTTTGCTGACATGTGCCTGATCATGGTGGTGGTGGTCATCAGGCTGGTAGTTTTGTCACCCCTGCTGATGCTGGCATGGCAGGTGGTACAAATGGCCTTTTTGGGGTTATCAGCAGAGTCTTTAAAAAAATTCCAGACTCTGGAAGACCTACTGGTTGTACTGACAACGTCCCTCGTGTTGGTGTTACGGGGAACTGTTGCCCGCCTTCTGTGTGCGGCCACCACACTGTTTTTTCCTGCCTGTTGGGGTACTCTGCCTCCCTCCTCCTGTGTGCCGCTGGCCTCGCTCTGCGTGTCCTCCTGCCACATTGGGTCAGTTACTAGATTATCCACCACCTCCTCCTCTTCCACTTGCACACCACGATCCTCCTCCTCACTTCGTGGCAATTGTGTCTCGTCATCGTCCACCTCTTGTGACAAATTGGCAACGTCGACTTCCTCTGGCCGTGGCTGTTCAAATATTTGGGCATCGCTACATGGGATCTCCTCTTCAACCACTTCAAGCGGAGCAGGCGAGGGGCACAAATATGGAAATGGACCAGTGAACAGCTCTTCAGAGTGTCCAACTGTGGGATCAGTTGCTGTCTGACGACACTCGGCATGGTGGGAGGAAGGAGCATCAGGGTGAGGAGGAGTATGAGGTCGAGACTCACGGCTACTAAAACTTGACCGTGTGGAAGACAGACCGGAGGTGGTGGTGCCCAGGTAACTGGAAGCATTATCTGCTATCCAATTAATAACCTGTTCACACTGATCAGTTCGCAATACTGGTGTTGTAGTGTGCTTCCCTAGTAATTCGGTCAAAAAGTGGGAGCGAGAAGATGTGGCTGTTGGTTGTGGCACATTTTCACCTTGGCCACGGCCCCATTCTCTACACGCACCATCACCAGAACGTCCAGTTCCACGTCCCTTGCCACGCGCCTTGCCCATTGTAAATGAAGTAAAATATCTTACACTCGCACTATCAATGGAAAAAGGGTAACAAAAAGGAGATTAGAACCGTGGAAGAAGAAAACCACAGTTCTATTTCTCTGGCCTACACCAGAATCTTTTAAACAGATATATTTGTGTCTGAACAGTCAGGGAGGCACTATTACTGTTTTTTTATGTAAAAAAGTCCAAAAGCTGCATAATACAGAGAATTGAACCGTGGAACTGCGAAACCAAACTTCTAGGCATCTGGCCTACACCAGAATATTTTAAACAGATATATTTGTGTCTGAACAGGCAGGGAGACACTATTACTGTTTTTTTCATGTAAAAAAAGGCCAAAAGCTGGATAATACAGAGATTTGAACTGTGCAATTGCAAAACCAAACTTCTAGTTATCTGGCCTACACCAGAATATTTTAAACAGATATATTTGTATCTGAACAGTCAGGGAGACACTATTACTGTTTTTTTTTTAATGTAAAAAAGGCCAAAAGCTGCATAATACAGAGATTTGAACCGTGGAACTGCAAAACCAAACTTCTAGTTATCTGGCCTACAACAGAATATTTTAAACAGATATATTTGTGTCTGAACAGTCACAGACACACTCAATTTTTTTTTGGGGGGGGGAAATGCCAAAAGGTTAATAAGACGTGTATTTGTACAGTCTGACTGAGGAAAAAAAAATACAGGATTTAGATGAAAAAAAAAGGATTTTTCCTGGCCCCTGAGACCGGGATAAGTCTAGCAATTTGACCAGCAGGAGCACACAGGACTGTAATGCAGTGTTTGTTGGTATAACCACTGCGTCTCCTATACAGCCTGCCTGCCTGCCTGATATCTGGGATGAATATTAGTCCTGAGAAGGACTGTTTGTTTGATTTGGCAGGCTTTAGAGACCCTACACTAACTATTTCGCAGTTTAAATCTCTCCCTAGCTCTGCAGCACTGACCCTACACTGTCTGATTCAGAGCGACTGTGTCCAAGATGTCGGCGCCCGGTTTTAAATACTCGAGGTGATGCTGTGCGGCCAGCTAATCACTGTAATGCGCACAAACAACATGGCTGCGGCATTACAGTGACTGGCTGGCAATCCCTGCATGTTGATTGGCTCTGTAAAGAGCGCCAAACATGCAGGGCGGAGACCCGAGCTCCCGCCCGAGTAACCCGGAAATGCTCGGTGCTCGCCGAACATCCCGAGTAGCGAGATGCTCGGGCGAGTACCGAGCAGTGTCGAGCATGCTCGCTCAACACTAGTGAAGATGCAACATGAGTAGCATGAGGGACCCGTCTGAAAACCCTCAACGTAGGCCCTGGGCGTGGCTACAGGGCATAAGTGATCCAGGTGTTGGACCACGTCTTCGGCCACGCCAAATGGGTTTTTGTTCAGTGGTCTCTTAATATAAAACCAATAGAGGGCACTTTAATAAGTGCAACTATTTACAATGGACAATTTTTGGCTGCTCACAGTCCTCAGCCTGCAAGTCTTTATACTCTTTCCGGTCAACTGGACAATACACACACAAATTTTAATTCGCGCACAACTTTTTCTTCTGTACCCTTACGGGTAACTATTTACACTGTTCAGTTCCACCTACTTTTGCTCAGGCTTTAGCAGCACAGTTCCTGCATCACTGGCAGAGCTTCCTGTTCCACCCACAGGAAGTGAGAAGGGAAGTGAAACAGGAATAATTCCTACCAGCCCTGCTTCTCCTGACACCCGCACAGCCGGAGCCCCTGCCCCAGGTAAACCCCCAGACGCAGGAGACTCCGACAGGCACCTTCATTGCTGCTTTCCGCTGCGGCTGTGACACCACTACTCTCAGCTGGCCGCGCCGTTGGCACTAAGCTCCGCCCCTTTTTGAGAGGAGCCATGCCCACGGGCTGCAGGGCTTGCCTGTGAGGCCACGCCCCGCACCCAAAGGTACAGAGAGGTCCTCTGAGGCCACGCCCACTGGTACAGCAGACACCAGGGAGGCCACGCCCCCTGAAGCCGGCCATGCCGGAGCCCCCTCACGGGGGCCCCTGGACTCATGGCACCAGCTCCCAGGGGCTCAGCACCCCCCAGCGTCACACCTTTGACTGCAAAGAGCCTGGCTTCAGTGGCCGACCCCAGGTTAGGCCACTCCCCCTTGGCATCCACCGGCGGCGGAGCCCCCCCACGCAGACCCATTACTGACCTTGCCGCGGACCCCGCCAGGAGAGCAGACCCCACCTTTTTATGAACCTGCTCTGCCGGAGCCACAGGCCCCGCGCCCTTGAGCTTAGCAGGTACCTGGGCCCCCAAAAACGATCCAGTTTTAGCGGATCCGTGTGTGAGGAACTCAGACACCCCAGCACACGCCGCCGAAGATGCGGTCCCGGCTGTCGGTGCGTCGCCAGCAGCGCTAGGGGCAGCGGCAGATGCACCCGCCACCCTCCGCACACCAGCAGGCGCACCGGGTGCCAGACCAAACCCCCCTTTCACAGGGGGTCCAGCCTGAGCACCACCACTAATGTTAACCACTGACGGGCCGCCATCCGCGCCATGCTCCATGTCAGACACATCCGCCCCACTGCCTCCATTATTACCAACAGAGGCAGCGCTCTGCGTGCCATGGCCTATATTCTCCCCGCTCCCTTGCTGCAGACCCACAACAGGGCCCGTGCCGGCGTGGGTAGCGGGTGCCACACAACGGGACAGGGGGGCCCCAGGGAGGGGGACATACACAAACTTATATGCGACCGGAGCTTTTTTCTGCCTTTTCTTCGCCTTCCTCTTCTTCCCCCTCCCGGGTGCCTCATCCTTGCAGATCTCATCCCCGAATGTTAGCTGACCAAAACGAAACGGGGACTCGACCAGCTGGATCTGCTTCATGATGAGGCAGCCCCCCTCACTACTACTCCCCTCCTCCTCATCCTCCCCCTCGCTCCCGCTGCCCTCTGAAGGGAAGGAATCAAAAGGGAGAGCCATCTGCTGGGGGGCTATCCCGCTATGCAATGCCTGGAGATCACTTACCAGGCCACCAGACAGTGGGTAGGGCGCGACCTCCTCAGCGCATGCCTCCTCTTCCTCCATGTCCTGCACCACCTGGCTGGGGCTCTGAGACCCCTCCAGAGCCCCACCGGTCATGGCTCTGAACCGGTCCTCATTCTTGAGCTTCTCCTTAAAGTGTCCGCTGCCTGCCAAGATGGTACATCTCCGATCCTCCAACTCATGGATGGCCCGCTTGATCTTCCAGACCGTGGCAGACAGCTCAGGCTTCTTGCTGCTGGAGGCCCTCTCGGACCTCCCCTGAGCTGCTCTCAACTCCACCCAGAGGGATCTTAGCTTTTTTGAGGCTTCCTCATACTCACAGAGGTGCTCGTGGACATGGGTGATATAGCTGATGGTAGCCTCCTTTGCCACCTTGGTGCCCCAATCAGGGGGCACCTCCGCAGCACCTCTGCCCGCACTCGACCCACCTCTGGGGGAAGGAGCCACAGGGGTCATGGCCTCAGGGGTCCTCCTCAGCCGGATCCTCATGCTAGACCCCTCACCAGGTGCTTGGCCAGATCTTGCTGTCATAGCCGAAGTGGTGTTCCTCCCACCCCCCCAGCATGGACCGGGAGGTGGGAGTCGGGGGCCCAGCCCCAGAGGCCAGTCCCCACGCAAGCCTGCTTTCCTGGGAAGGGGGCAGACAAAAGTCCTAGATGGAAAAACAAAATCTCCCTTCCCAGGAGCTCTCTCCACACCTCAAACACAGCAGCACACGGCAGGCTCTGCCTCTTCCTCTTTCTGCTACTGCGGCTGCTGGCACCAGACTTGCCCTCCAATAGATTCTTGTAAAAGAATTTAAAGTGCACTCATTCAAATTACAGAGCCAATTTAAATTACAGAGCTTAGACCTGCCTCCACCGCAGGGGGTCTCGACCCACCAACGGACAGGCACCAGTATTGGGAGAGGGGGGCTGGCCGTCAGGGTCCACAGCGGCTCTGGCACAAACCTGGCGACACGGAGGTCGCACGGGCAGGAACGGCTTGGCTGTGTCGGCTTCGCACTCCAGCGTAGTCCCTCTGCCCGCTCGCGCCCGTAACCTCAAAGGGATGTGCAAGCGGCTTTTCTTCCCAGGGCTGTTCCCCGCCAAGCAGGAACGTGGGGGAACTCAGGTCGGCCTTCCACCGTACTCCCTTACCTACCTCGCCCTCTTTCCTTCTTCCGTTCTCCATCTAACCCCTCGGCTCTGTGGTGTCCGCTCTCCCTCCAGCTCTCTCCTTCTCACAGGTGGACTACCGCGTGTATTCACACTGTGGTGAATCTTTTGGGCCCAGGCATAAGAAGTCGTCAAGGTAATCGATAATATGTGCCCCCTTAGAAACATCCATGACGATCCATTCGAGGAAGCAACTAAACCCCTCAAATAGTGAGCAGGATATCGAGCACCCCATGGGCAAACAGCGATCTATATAGTATGCTACTTCCCAGAAGCAGCCCAATAGGTGGACACTATTCGGAGGCACAGGTAGTAAGTAACCGGAACGCCCCCTCAATGTCTGTTTTGGCCATTAGGGTGCCCCTTCCCAACTTCTTGACCTGCCTGATTGCCTTGTCAAAGGAGGTACAGTATATACTACTGTAATTGGTTCCGCGTCGATGTTGTCGTTTACTGACCTGCCCCTTGGATTGACAAATGGTGGATTAGCCCGAATGTATTGGGTTCCGTTTTTGGCACAACTCCCAACGGGGATACCACTACGTCTTGTAAGGAAAGTGTTCTGAATGGAACCGCCATTCTACTTAAAGATATCTATTTTTTAATTTTCTTGTCACGACTAGTGTTGAGCCACCCCCGTAGTGTTCGAGTTCGGTTCGGTTCGTCGAACACCCGTGTGTTCGCCGAACTGTTCGTCGAACTGTTCGTCGAACACCTTCGAACACCGTTAAAACCAATGGCAGGCAAACAAAAACACATAGAAACACATAGAAAACACCTTCAAAGGTGTCCAAAAGCTGACAAACTGCTCAGAAGACACAACTAACACATGGAAAAGTGACAAGTACATATAGTCATGCGAAAATAAAAGAGGTGGAGGAGTAAAAGGAGGGGGAGACACAGATATAGGCATGTCATGCCCTTCTAAAATCCAAAAAGTGAGAAGCCGACACGGCCAGTCCGCTCCTGCCCGTGCCACCTCCGTGTCGCCGGGTTTGTGCCAGAGCCGCGGTGAACCCTGATGGCCAGCCCCCCTCTCCCAATACTGGTGCCTGTCCGCTGGTGGGTCGAGCGAGCCCCCCTGTGGTGGAGGCAGCTCTAGGCTTTTTAATTTAAATTGTCTCTCTAATTTGAATGAATACACTTTAAATCCATTTACAAGGATCTATTGGAGGGCAAGTCTCATGCCAGCAGCCGCGTAATTCCAGCTCCAGTAGCGTCCACTAAAGCTGCTGCAGTTAAAAAGCTTTTATAAGGATCGAGCTCAGCTGTCCACCGCAAGGCATCCTACTGCCAGTCCCAGCCCCTATGCCTTGGGGTGCCTCCTGATGCTCTTCACTGAGTATCCCATGGTCCCGAAGCATTTCCTTTGAAAAAATTAAGTGTCTAAACTACAGGTGGTGTAGCTTGCTTAACAGCCGGGATAATCCGCTGACTAGCAGACACTGCTACTAGGCACAAAGTATTTCCTGGGCTAGATGCAGTTAAAAATTTGTAATTAGATACTCTCGTTGGATGCTGAGAAAGCATTCCATAGAGTCTCCTGGCACGCCATATATGATTCTCTTAAAAAGCTTGGGGTAGGGGTCTAGGGGACCCTTTTATAGCCAAAATCACGGCCCTGTATCGCAATACGTCACCTAGGCTGAAGATAAATGGAACTGCAGCACCCTGAGGGCTCGGTTGCTACAGACGTATTGCACCTCACCCAGAGGTGTGATATCTCACTCTCAGGTAAGGATGGAGTGTGGATCAGGACCCGACACCTGCATGCATTACACCACATTGCCGTGGGGCAGGGAGACCAATATGCCCCTGAGATGGGCACGACAGTCCCTGTCCCTGGCTGGAGTGGGGGGAGGGAACACTGAGGAAGGGGAACCCTGTAGTGCAGGAGCAGGGAGGAAGCAGTTCCTGGGTGCATTGAGAAGGGAGTATAAAAGGTGGGCACCATCTTAGTTCAGTGCAGAGAAGTCTGAGCAGAAGTGGCAGGGAGCAGGGGCTCTGCATGAGCTCTGCTCCGGAGGCGGGCCTAGTAACAGAGGCCCAGGCCTGGAAGAGGGAGAAGGAAGGAAGAGGAGCGGAGAAGGCTCCAGGAACGAGGAATGAAGGGATTCCAGGGGTGTGGACGGGCGAGTCGCCACCGCACGCCCGAATCCACCTGCGTGGAGGGGTCAGGCCAAAGGGGGAGACCGGTCCCCGAGCTAGTGGAGGCAGGAAACGACCCTCAGCTAGAAACCGGAGGCTCTGACATTTTATGTGGCGCAGCCCCTCGCTACACCCGCTAGGAAGGCACCACATAGGGTCAGGAAACTGGCGCCAAGTTTACCAAGAGGAGGCCCGAGGCAGCCGGACAGAAGTGTTGGTAAGAAAGGCCAGACAAAGGACACACAAAGGGGGTCCTGTGAAGTGCTCCAAAGTTATCTGGGAGTTGTCTGAGCCCCTCACCTGGTGAGCACAGTACGACGTGGGCAGCCGTTACCTGCAGACGTGGTCTGGATAATAAGAACTGTGAGTAAAGGCCCTGGACTGCATCACTGACTCCGTGTCGTTACTGCTGCTCCCCTGCACCATCACCCCCATCCTCCGCATACACTGCCCTGAGGCTATACTCCTCCCGTGGGGAGTTATGCTACGCTCTGCTGCACCCACAACACCAGCCTCAGCTGTCTGCCCTGTAGCGGCGGTTCACTCTGACCGCAATCCACGGGTGGCGTAGTCGGACATTTAAACATCAAAACCACATAAATAGTTCCGCCACTGGTTTGACCGCCCTGAGCCACGGAACCGGGTCGCCGCCACGAAGACTACAACCACCAGCATCCACCAAAAAGGGTCCGGCTCCGGGTGTCCCAAGGCCCAGGGGGTGCGTCAGAAGATTTTCATCACCTTTCACAATCACCAATGGGACAAGGCAGGGATGTCCTCTGTCCCCTCTCTTATACATCCTAGTGACGGAGCACCTGCTCTCATCAATTCGCCATAACCCCAATATTAGGTGGATTGAGGTGGGAGGCACCGAGTACAAGTGCTCTCTATTTGCTGATGATGTCCTAGTATATATCACTCAATCACATATATCCATCCCTGCTGTTATGGCTGAAATAGATCACTTTGTACATGGTAACATTTTAAAATCAATGCAGCGAAGTCTGAGGCCCTCGATGTCTCCCTCCCCAAATCCATATAGGATTCCATCCAGTCCAACTTTCCCTTTGCCTGGCCCTCACAGGGTATCAAATACTTAGGAATTCCTATTCATAGAGACCTCTCCCATCTATGTTATCTTAATTTTGGGCCCTTTATTGAACAATTCCATACAGACCACGGTTGGCAAGTTAGAACTGTAAGATTCACTACGTGAACCGCTGGTGTTTTGTGGAAAAGCACATGTACACCGCGTTCCAAATTATTATGCAAAAAGTGTTTAGGAGTGATAAGGGAAGAATTTGTTTGTTTGTCAGTTAAACTCATTGATGGTGATGTGTGTCAGGGCTCTTTATATCACTGTAAGCAATTGCAGACACCTGTGCTAATTAGTTTGGCAGGTGTGTCCAATGAAAGGCAAGACTACTTAAGAAGGCTCTCTCACATTATTAAGCAGCCTACATTTTCTGCCAAAATGGGAAAGAAAAAGGATGTGTCGGCTGCTGAGAAGCAACAAATTGTGGAGTGTTTAGGTCAAGGCATTGTGCGATGATCAGGATGAAGTGTCTTGGCAATCAAGAAGTATGTAGCTGATTCACAGTACACACGTGTGCGTGCTGATAAGGGCAAATTGAGGACTCTTTCCTACAGGCAATTACGTCAGGTTGAAAGAGCAGCGGCAAAAAAGCCTTGTCATAGCAGCAGACAAGTTTTTGAAGCTGCTTGTGCCTCCAACGTCCCCCGAACAACAAGATGCAGGGTCCTTCAGAGGTTTGCAGCTGTGCATACGCCATCCTGTCGACCTCCTCTATCCACTTCACACAAGCAGAAACGGCTCCAGTGGGCCAAACATTACATGAAGACTGATTTCAAAACTGTTTTGTTCACGGATGAGTGCCGTGCAGCGCTCGATGGTCCAGATGGATGGAGTGGAGGATGGCTGGTTGATGGACACCCCACGCAAACACGGCTACAGCGCCAACAAGGAGGAGGTGGAGTAATGTTTTGGGCTGGAATCATGGGGAGAGAGATTGTCGGCCCCTTTAGGATCCCTGAAGGCGCTAAAGATGAACTCCATAATGTATGTGGATTTTCTCAAACAGCACTTCCTGCCATGGTTCAAGAAGAAGAACCGTGTATTTCACAGCAAGATAATTTTTCTGCATGATAATGCACCATCTCATGCTGCACATAAAACATCTGCATCTCTGGCTGATATGGGCATAAAAGGGGACAAACTTATGGTGTGACCCCCATGCTCCCCTGACCTCTACCCCATTCAGAACCTTTGGAGCATCATTAAAAGGAGTGTCTATGATGGCGGGAGGCAGTTCACATCTAAGCAACAGCTCTGGTAGGGTATTCTGTCCTCATGCAGAACAATTGAAGCAGAAACCATCCAAAACCTGACATATTCAATGGACGAGAGAGTTCAGAAGCTCCTTTCGAACAAGGGGTCCTATGTGAAAATGTAACATCACCTAGAATAAAGTTTTGAGTTGAAAACTGTTTGATTTCAGTTTCTAACAACCTGCTAATGCTTATAATTTCAAAAATTACCATTTTTTTGGTCTTTATTAAAATGAAAAGGTTGATCGAAAAGTTTGGGGGATCTAAGAGTGTGGCAACCCAGTAGTCATGATTACTTCGAATTCTGACAATATGAGGGTCATGCTGCAGGTAGTTCAGCAAGAAGGCACTTATGTGTCTTGCGCATCTCGGAGCCCCAAAATTATTTTCCGGGCTAGATGCAGCTAAAAATTATTTTTAATTTTAAATCTGGTGGAGCTTATTATAGATGGCCTAATAGGATCAGTGCTGCACACTGCTACAAAGCCCAAATTATTTTCCAGTCAAGATACAGATAAACATGATTAGTAATTTGAAAGCTTAAAATGTTTGGTAGGGTGATTTTAACCAATCATCAAGCTTTTACTCTCCCCAGGATGACACAGGGGTAGAAAAGTCATTTCGGATCCATGATTTGTTCATCTTTATGAACGTGAGTCTGTCTACATTATCAGTGGAGAGCCGCGTGCGCTTATCTGTCAGCACACCACCAGCAGCGCTGAACACACGTTCAGACAGAACGCTGGCTGCGGGGCATGACAAGATCTCTAAGGCGTAAGTGGCTAGCTCCGGCCATTTATCCAGATTGGAAGCCCAAAAAGAGCAAAGGTCCAGTGACACAGTCGTGGCTTCAATGTTTACTTGGAGATACTCCTGTACCATCGTCTGTAGGCGTTGACTATGTGTCAGACTTCTTGTCTCCTGTGGCCTTGCAAAGGATGGGCTAAAAAAGTGGTGAAATGATTCCGCAAAATTGATGTTACCACCAGATACTGTGGTTCTCTTACGGTTTGAGTGCTGAACACTTGACGGTCCCACGGTTGGCAAGTTGGAACTGTGAGATTCACTACGTGCACCACTGGTGTTTTGTGGAAAAGCACATGTAAGATTCTGCAACAGTCTCTGCTGATACTCCTGCATGCGTGCATCCCTTTCTATGGCAGGAATAATTTCTGAAAATTTACTTTTGTACCGGGGATCTAACAGTGTGGCAACCCAGTAGTCAGGATTATTTCTAATTCTCACAATTCGAGGGTCATGTTGCAGGTAGTGCAGCAAGAAGGCACTCATGTGTGTTGCGCATCCAGGAGCACCAAGTCCCTGTTGTGTTGGTGGCGAGGTAACAATCATGCTTCCTTCCTCTGTCCTCTCCCCCCAACCTCGCACAACAGAAATGTGATCAAGGTCTCCCTCATCTGATGAGTCTTCCATCAGTTCGTCCTCCACTTCTTCCTGGGCTCCTGCACCTTCCTCACTAGTTTGGCTGCTACCATGCGCCCTGTTAAAACCATCTCCCCCACCCTCACATGCCTGCCGTCTTGGTGCTGCCGACCTTCTTTTCCTTGCAGATGTTAGCCCTTCCGCATACAACTCCTCCTCCTCTACTTCCTCCACCTCCTCTTGTGCCACTACCTGACTCCGAATTCTGTTTAACATGTGCTCCAGCATGTAAATCACCGGAATAGTCATGCTGATAATGGCATCGTCAGCACTAAACATCTTCGTCGCCATTTCAAAACTGTGCAGAAGGGTGCATAGGTCCCTGATCTGAGACCACTCCTCCAGCGTGATTTGCCCCACCTCTGAATCTCGTTGGCCCAGGCTATACGTCAGAACGTATTGCACCAGGGCTTGTCGGTGCTGCCACAGTCGCTGCAACATGTGCAGAGTTGAATTCCACATCGCATTTTAGCCGGTGAAGTGGCAGGCCCAACGACTTCTGTAGAGATGTAAGTCGCTGAGCTGCAGGGATGCGAACGGCGGAAGTGAGCACACAGCGACCGTGCCCTCTGCAGAAGGCCATCTAGTCTGGGATAGTGGGCTAAAAATTGCTGGACAACCAGGTTCAACACGTGAGCCATACAAGGCACGTGTGTGACATTGCCCCAGCGAAGGGCCGCACCCAGGTTTGCAGCATTGTCGCACACGGCCTTCCCTGGTTTCAGGTCCAGTGGAGACAACCATTCATGAAATTGGTTCTCCAGAGCTGACCACAACTCCTCAGCTGTGTGACTCACATTTCCCAGACATTTCAATGTAAAAACCGCCTGATGACGTTGAGCCCTACTGCCAGCATAGTAAGGAGGTGTGCAGGATCCCTTCTGCGCAGTTAGAAAGCTTGTGGCATGACCAGACAGGCTTTGGGTGCAGGTGGAAGACCGAGAGGAGGTTGAGGAGGCAGAAGCAGTGGAGGAACTTTGACATAAAGAGGATTGACGCACAACTCGTGGGGACGGCAAGATTTGGACAGCAGCCCCTTGTCCTGCTGTCACCATAGTTACCCAGTGCCCAGTCAGCAACATGTAACGACATGTAACGCCCCTGTCCATGCCTACTCGTCCAAGTGTCTGTGGTGAAATGCACCCTGTCACACACAGAGTTTCTCAAAGAAGCGGTGATGTTGTGTGCGACATGCTGGTGGAGCGCAGGCACACCTTTCTTTGAGAAGTAGTGTCGACTGGGCATCTGGTACTGGGGCACTGCGATGGACATAAGGTCTCGAAAATCCTCTGTGTCCACCAGGCGGAAAGGCAGCATTTCTGTAGCCAAGAGCTTGCAGATGGTGAAATTCAACCTCTTAGCTTTCTCATGGCTAGGAGGAAATGGTCTTTTACTTGTCCACATCTGAGGGCCCGAGGGCTGGCTATTGTGCTTAGACGGGGTTGATAAGGGTGTCCCCGGCAAACTGCCGGTCTGTGAGGAAGATGCAGGCGGACATGTTAGGTTGCCTTGATCCAAAGGTGGTGCTATCGATGTCGGACAGCGCTCAACACCAGCTGGTGTTACCACCTCCAAAGAAAATGATGACCTGCCAATCACGCTGGCTGTTGCGGGTAAAGAGGTGGCAGGTCTGCGCCCCAAAACAGGTGTAACTGCTGTCCCCCCAGTCACAGAGGATGAAGAGGCCGCGGATGCACAAGATATGGCAGACGGTGGTTGGCCCGGCCGGCTAGGCCGCATTGTAGCACACTGAGCTTCCCACTGCAACTTATGCTTCATGTCCATGTGCCGGTTCATGCATGAAGTACTCAAACTATGTATTTTTTGGCCTCTACTTAGCTTTTGCTGACAAATGTTACAGATAGCACGAGTTGGGTCATCTTTATCGATCTGAAAAAATGCCCAGGCTATGCAAGGCTTAGCACCCATGCGACCTGAAGAGCCACCACGACTTGTGGTGAGAGGCAGAGTTGTGTTTGAGGATGCAGTTGTTGACGTGCTTCCAGTACTACGTCTCTGTCCAGGAAGGCGCAACCTGACCTCGTCGTCACTAGCATCTTCCTCCACCTCCTCTGCTGACCTCATCTCTTGGCTGACTGTGGGTTGACAGTAAGTGGGATCTCCGACCTCATCATCATCACCCTGTGCGTTATCACACCCGTCGTCCTCAGAGCCAACCTGTTCCTGCCCTGACAAAAAACTAAAGTTGTCGCTCCAATCAGGTATTTGAGTCTTATCATCGTCTTCCTCATTGTCTCCACCAACAGGAGTTACAGTTTGGGAATGAGGGTCTACATTATGGTCAGAACCTTCTGCGTCTGGTCCTGGATCCGACTCATAAAGATTCTGGGCATCAGTGCAGATCATTTCCTCGTCTGGATTCACAGAAGCGCTGGAGTCGACCTCTGATTCCCAGGCTATAGTATGAGTAAACAGCTCTGCAGACTCAACCATCTGTTCTACCTCATACTCAGACGGGCAGCTGGAGATTTGGGAGCTGTGAGGAAGCAAGTGCGATTTGGGTGACACCTTTGAGGACTGGAGTATTTGTGATGTTGAAGTTGATGTGGAGGAGAGCCCACTTAAAGGAGCACTTGATATCCGTTGAAGCACCTGCTGTTTTTGTGCCTCATCTGGAATTTGTAGCGATTGGCGTTGCCGTAAGAAAGGGATCTTATCACATTGTCCGCTAAAAGAAGTAGACATTTTAGTTTGGCTGGAAGATGGTCTTTCTTCTGCAGATGTTACTGTTGCTTTAACACCTACCCCACGGACACAACCTTTTTTCCCCTTCCCAACACGCCTATTCCCCTTTCCACCAGCAGCAGGCCTTTTTCCACTCATTTTGGTGGTTAACTAATTCACAACTCTGGAGTTGTTTGCACAAAAAAACAATGGATGGTAACCGAGCAGAGCTGAGTGGCCAAACTGTGGTATTAGGCCAAAACTATTGGCTGGATTAGATGCAGAAAAAAATTATTTTGAATTTGAAACCTGATGGAGGTCAGTATAGATGGACTAATACAACAAGTCCCACACACAGCTAGAAGCCCAATATTTTTTCAGAGGTAGATGCAGAAAAAAATATATTCAGTTTGCAACCTGATGGAGGTCAGTAAAGATGGACTAATACAACAAGTCCCACACACAGCTAGAAGCCCAAATATTTTTTCAGAGGTACTGTAGATGCAGATAAAAATTATTTTTAATTTGCAACCTGATGGAGGTCAGTATAGATGGACTAATAGAGAAAGTCCAACACACTACTAGAAGGCCAAATATTTTTTCAGAGCTAGATGCAGAAAAAAATTAGATTCAGTTTGCAACCTGATGGAGGTCAGTATAGATGGACTAATAGAGAAAGTCCCACACACTGCTAGAAGGCCAAATATTTTTTCAGAGCTAGATGCATACAAAAAATTATTTTGAATTTGCAACCTGATGGAGGTCAGTATAGATGGACTAATACAACAAGTCCCACACATAGCTAGAAGCCCAATATTTTTTCAGAGGTAGATGCAGAAAAAAATATATTCAGTTTGCAACCTGATGGAGGTCAGTATAAATGGACTAATACAACAAGTCCCACACACAGCTAGAAGCCCAAATATTTTTTCAGAGGTACTGTAGATGCAGATAAAAATTATTTTTAATTTGCAACCTGATGGAGGTCAGTATAGATGGACTAATAGAGAAAGTCCGACACACTACTAGAAGCCCAAATATTTTTTCAGAGGTACTGTAGATGCAGATAAAAATTATTTTTAATTTGCAACCTGATGGAGGTCAGTATAGATGGACTAATAGAGAAAGTCCGACACACTACTAGAAGGCCAAATATTTTTTCAGAGCTAGATGCAGAAAAAAATTAAATTCAGTTTGCAACCTGATGGAGGTCAGTATAGATGGATTAATAGAACAAGACCCACACACAGCTAGAAGCCCAATATTTTTTCAGAGCTAGATGCAGAAAAAAATTATATTCAGTTTGCAACCTGATGGAGGTCAGTATAGATGGATTAATAGAACAAGACCCACACACAGCCAGAAGCCCAATATTTTTTCAGAGGTAGATGCAGAAAAAAATATATTCAGTTTGCAACCTGATGGAGGTCATTATAGATGGACTAATACAACAAGTCCCACACACAGCTAGAAGCCCAAATATTTTTTCAGAGGTACTGTAGATGCAGATAAAAATTATTTTTAATTTGCAACCTGATGGAGGTCAGTATAGATGGACTAATAGAGAAAGTCCGACACACTGCTAGAAGGCCAAATATTTTTTCAGAGCTAGATGCAGAAAAAAATTATATTCAGTTTGCAACCTGATGGAGGTCTGTATAGATGGATTAATAGAACAAGACAGACACACAGCTAGAAGCCCAATATTTTTTCAGAGGTAGATGCAGAAAAAAATATATTCAGTTTGCAACCTGATGGAGGTCAGTATAGATGGACTAATACAACAAGTCCCACACACAGCTAGAAGCCCAATATTTTTTCAGAGGTAGATGCAGAAAAAAATATATTCAGTTTGCAACCTGATGGAGGTCAGTATAGATGGATTAATAGAACAAGACCCACACACAGCTAGAAGCCCAATATTTTTTCAGAGGTAGATGCAGAAAAAAATATATTCAGTTTGCAACCTGATGGAGGTCAGTATAGATGGACTAATACAACAAGTCCCACACACAGCTAGAAGCCCAAATATTTTTTCAGAGGTACTGTAGATGCAGATAAAAATTATTTTTAATTTGCAACCTGATGGAGGTCAGTATAGATGGACTAATAGAGAAAGTCCGACACACTACTAGAAGCCCAAATATTTTTTCAGAGGTACTGTAGATGCAGATAAAAATTATTTTTAATTTGCAACCTGATGGAGGTCAGTATAGATGGACTAATAGAGAAAGTCCGACACACTACTAGAAGGCCCAATATTTTTTCAGAGCTAGATGCAGAAAAAAATTATATTCAGTTTGCAACCTGATGGAGGTCAGTATAGATGGATTAATAGAACAAGACCCACACACAGCTAGAAGCCCAATATTTTTTCAGAGGTAGATGCAGAAAAAAATATATTCAGTTTGCAACCTGATGGAGGTCAGTATAGATGGACTAATACAACAAGTCCCACACACAGCTAGAAGCCCAAATATTTTTTCAGAGGTACTGTAGATGCAGATAAAAATTATTTTTAATTTGCAACCTGATGGAGGTCAGTATAGATGGACTAATAGAGAAAGTCCGACACACTGCTAGAAGGCCAAATATTTTTTCAGAGCTAGATGCAGAAAAAAATTATATTCAGTTTGCAACCTGATGGAGGTCTGTATAGATGGATTAATAGAACAAGACCCACACACAGCTAGAAGCCCAATATTTTTTCAGAGGTAGATGCAGAAAAAAATATATTCAGTTTGCAACCTGATGGAGGTCAGTATAGATGGACTAATACAACAAGTCCCACACACAGCTAGAAGCCCAAATATTTTTTCAGAGGTACTGTAGATGCAGATAAAAATTATTTTTAATTTGCAACCTGATGGAAGTCAGTATAGATGGACTAATAGAGAAAGTCCGACACACTGCTAGAAGGCCAAATATTTTTTCAGAGCTAGATGCAGAAAAAAATTATATTCAGTTTGCAACCTGATGGAGGTCTGTATAGATGGATTAATAGAACAAGACCCACACACAGCTAGAAGCCCAATATTTTTTCAGAGGTAGATGCAGAAAAAAATATATTCAGTTTGCAACCTGATGGAGGTCAGTATAGATGGACTAATACAACAAGTCCCACACACAGCTAGAAGCCCAATATTTTTTCAGAGGTAGATGCAGAAAAAAATATATTCAGTTTGCAACCTGATTGAGGTCAGTATAGATGGACTAATACAACAAGTCCCACACACAGCTAGAAGCCCAAATATTTTTTCAGAGGTACTGTAGATGCAGATAAAAATTATTTTTAATTTGCAACCTGATGGAGGTCAGTATAGATGGACTAATAGAGAAAGTCCGACACACTACTAGAAGGCCAAATATTTTTTCAGAGGTAGATGCAGAAAAAAATATATTCAGTTTGCAACCTGATGGAGGTCAGTATAGATGGACTAATACAACAAGTCCCACACACAGCTAGAAGCCCAAATATTTTTTCAGAGGTACTGTAGATGCAGATAAAAGTTATTTTTAATTTGCAACCTGATGGAGGTCAGTATAGATGGACTAATAGAGAAAGTCCGACACACTACTAGAAGGCCAAATATTTTTTCAGAGGTAGATGCAGAAAAAAATATATTCAGTTTGCAACCTGGTGGAGGTCAGTATAGATGGACTAATACAACAAGTCCCACACACAGCTAGAAGCCCAAATATTTTTTCAGAGGTACTGTAGATGCAGATAAAAATTAGTTTTAATTTGCAACCTGATGGAGGTCAGTATAGATGGACTAATAGAGAAAGTCCGACACACTACTAGAAGGCCCAATATTTTTTCAGAGCTAGATGCAGAAAAAAATTATATTCAGTTTGCAACCTGATGGAGGTCAGTATAGATGGATTAATAGAACAAGACCCACACACAGCTAGAAGCCCAATATTTTTTCAGAGGTAGATGCAGAAAAAAATATATTCAGTTTGCAACCTGATGGAGGTCAGTATAGATGGACTAATACAAGTCCCACACACAGCTAGAAGCCCAAATATTTTTTCAGAGGTACTGTAGATGCAGATAAAAATTATTTTTAATTTGCAACCTGATGGAGGTCAGTATAGATGGACTAATAGAGAAAGTCCGACACATTACTAGAAGGCCAAATATTTTTTCAGAGGTAGATGCAGAAAAAAATATATTCAGTTTGCAACCTGATGGAGGTCAGTATAGATGGACTAATACAACAAGTTCCACACACAGCTAGAAGCCCAAATATTTTTTCAGAGGTACTGTAGATGCAGATAAAAATTAGTTTTAATTTGCAACCTGATGGAGGTCAGTATAGATGGACTAATAGAGAAAGTCCGACACACTACTAGAAGGCCAAATATTTTTTCAGAGCTAGATGCAGAAAAAAATTATATTCAGTTTGCAACCTGATGGAGGTCAGTATAGATGGATTAATAGAACAAGACCCACACACAGCTAGAAGCCCAATATTTTTTCAGAGGTAGATGCAGAAAAAAATATATTCAGTTTGCAACCTGATGGAGGTCAGTATAGATGGACTAATACAACAAGTCCCACACACAGCTAGAAGCCCAAATATTTTTTCAGAGGTACTGTAGATGCAGATAAAAATTATTTTTAATTTGCAACCTGATGGAGGTCAGTATAGATGGACTAATAGAGAAAGTCCGACACACTACTAGAAGGCCAAATATTTTTTCAGAGGTAGATGCAGAAAAAAATATATTCAGTTTGCAACCTGATGGAGGTCAGTATAGATGGACTAATACAACAAGTCCCACACACAGCTAGAAGCCCAAATATTTTTTCAGAGGTACTGTAGATGCAGATAAAAATTAGTTTTAATTTGCAACCTGATGGAGGTCAGTATAGATGGACTAATAGAGAAAGTCCGACACACTACTAGAAGGCCAAATATTTTTTCAGAGCTAGATGCAGAAAAAAATTATATTCAGTTTGCAACCTGATGGAGGTCAGTATAAATGGATTAATAGAACAAGACCCACACACAGCTAGAAGCCCAATATTTTTTCAGAGGTAGATGCAGAAAAAAATATATTCAGTTTGCAACCTGATGGAGGTCAGTATAGATGGACTAATACAACAAGTCCCACACACAGCTAGAAGCCCAATATTTTTTCAGAGGTAGATGCAGAAAAAAATATATTCAGTTTGCAACCCGATGGAGGTCAGTATAGATGGACTAATACAACAAGTCCCACACACAGCTAGAAGCCCAAATATTTTTTCAGAGGTACTGTAGATGCAGATAAAAATTAGTTTTAATTTGCAACCTGATGGAGGTCAGTATAGATGGACTAATAGAATGATGCTATGCCCAAAAGATTTTACTTCACTAGGTGCAGTAAAAAATTGGTATTCTATACACAGGTGGTATATCTTGCAACACAGATAGGCTACTCCACTGACTAACACACTCTGCAATAGGCCAAAAAGGATTAGCTTTGCTAGATTCAGCCAAATGCTGTGAAAAAAACTTGCACAGCACTGGCACAGACCTGCCTGGCAAAAACTGATAGGAACTGATGTAACCTAGTCCTGAAAAGGACTCCAATTACAATTAGTCTTTACTCCCACAACCTATCTATTTAAGAGCACAGACCTCCCTGATAAAAGTCGTAGGAAATGCTGTAACCTAGTCCTTAAAAGGACTGCAATCACAACTATTCCCTACTCCCAAGCTATCTGTATATTTGTGCGAAAATTGGCTTGAAATTAACAAGGTATAGCGCACACAGCAACAGCGGTGCCGTCTAACACGCAGGTGCAGCAGTGAGAAAATGGTGGCGACGGGGAAAATGGCTTGGTCTTATAGGGCAAGGACATGTGACATACACTGCCAATGACACATGCCCTTGCTTGTGTGAAAAAAAGCACTTCGCTCCGTGTGTGCGCTGCTGATAGGCTGACAGATTGCACCTCCCCACTGTAAATGCGGGAAAGAGAAAAAAAAATGGAGATCTTCATTGTTCCTGCAGAGATCCATCCCCTGCCCCTCCCCCCACCCCGCTGTACACTCAAACTGCGTATTAACATTAATTTTCATCATTACTGAGAAAAAATCCAGTTATGATTTTGGTGCACGAACAGTTATCGAACATAACCTCGAACAGCCGAATTTTTCTCAAATTGTTCGTGTTCGCCGAACGGCTCGAACACCGCCCAAAACAGCTCGAATTTGAGATTGGCGAACAGTTCGAGTAGAACAACGCTCATCTCTAGTCACGACGTCTGGGTGTTGGTTGGCTGATTTTAGATTTTTACTCCAGCCTTTCTTGATTTTAGAAGGGCATGACATGCCTATATCTGTGTCTCCTCCTCTTTTTACTCCTCCACCTCTTTTCTTTTCGCATGACTATATGTACTTGTCACTTTTCCATGTGTTAGTTGTGTCTTCTGAGCAGTTTGTCAGCTTTTGGACACCTTTGAAGGTGTTTTCTATGTGTTTTCTATGTGTTTCAATGTGTTTTTGTTTGCCTGCCATTGGTCTTAACGGTGTTCGACTGTGTTCGACGAACCGTTCGTCGAACCCAAACACTACGGGGGTGGCTCAACACTATCCAAGACACAAGGCCAAGTTGACCTGTCATTGGCTACAGCAGAATAAAATGAAGGTTCTGGAGTGGCCCTCTCAGTCTCCTGACCTCAATATCAATGAGCCACTCTGAGGAGATCTCAAGCGTGCAGTTCATGCTAGACAGCCCAGTAATTTACAGGAATTGGAGGCTTTTTGCCAAGAAGAATGGGCAGCTTTACCATCTGAGAAAATAAAGAACCTCATCCACAACTGACAAAAGACTTCAAGCTGTCAATGATGTTAGAGGGGGCAATACACAGTATTAAGAACTGGGGTATGTGAACTTTTCATCAGGGTCATTTGGATGTTTTTGGTTGTCATTAAGATTTAAGAAGAGAAAACATAGTAGTTTGACAATAAATGGCTTCACGTAATCAATAACCATGAGTGGAGAAAAAGTTTTTGTGTTATTTTTCATATTCTCTGAAACAAGGCCAAGAAAGCAAAAATTCTGCCGGGGTATGTAAACTTTTGAGCACAACTGTATATTGGGGGCTATGTGAGGGCTCATACTGTATGTACAGGGCTATGGTGGTCTCATACTGTATGTAGGGGGCTTTGTGTGGACTCCTACTCTATATGGGGGGCTGCGTGGGGGCTCATATTGTATGTAGAGACTTTGTGGGGGCATATTGCCTGGACCTGTGAGCTCTTATTCTATTTGCCATTCGGCTTATAGTCTCCTTTTGTTATCCTGATTGAAAGAATTCCCTGATGGATCCCTGAATGACCAAAAAAGGAGAAGACACCATTAAGCTAAATACACAACTGTTCAGGCCCTATAGGGTTTATATATATATAGTGTTGTATCTGCTGTTAGACAGATGCAACACATGCGGGGATTGCCAGTTTGTTAAGTGTTGTGGTTGTCTAACAGACAAAAACAAAACATGCAGCCGCAGGGGCTTGAATATATTATCTAAGCACTACAAGATACTCGCATAGCACCAGAGCAGGGGTGGATTAAGAGTAGCAAGGGCCCCGGGCAGTTTAGAAGACGTGGCCCCCCACCCCACACACACACCTGATGTATCACATGTTACATGATCCCCTGTGATAGATCATGTGATAGTTCACGTGAAATTAATTTGGCACAATATTAATATATTAAATAATTTTTTTACATTAATTGTATGACTTAATATTGAGCACAATTAATTATGCTGACATCCCCTATATACAGTATGAGACCCTACACACAATATGAGCTGCCACAATCCTCCTATACACAGCAGGAGGCCGCGAGTACCCATCTATACACAGCAGGAGGCCATACGTAGCCATCTATACACAGCGGGAGGCCGCACATAGCCATCTATACACAGCAGGAGGCCGCACGTAGCCATCTTTACACAGCAGAAGGCCGCACGTAGCCATCTATACACAGCAGGAGGCAACACGTAGCCATTTATATACAGCGGGAGGCCACACGTAGTCATCTATACACAGCAGGAGGCCACACGTAGCCATCTATACACAGCGGGAGGCCACACGTAGCCATCTATACACAGCAGGAGGCCGCACATAGTAGCCATCTATACACAGCGGGAGGCCACACGTAGCCATCTATACACAGCGGGAGGCCACACGTAGCCATCTATACACAGCGAGAGGCCGCACATAGCCATCTATACACAGCGGGAGGCCACACGTAGCCATCTATACACAGCGGGAGGCCGCACGTAGCCATCTATACACAGCGGGAGGCCACACGTAGCCATCTATACACAGCGGGAGGCCACACGTAGCCATCTATACACAGCGGGAGGCCACACGTACCCATTTATACACAGCGGGAGGCCATACGTAGCCATCTATATACAGCGGGAGGCCGCACATAGCCATCTATACACAGCGGGAGGCCACACGTAGCCATCTATACACAGCGAGAGGCCGCACATAGCCATCTATACACAGCGGGAGGCCACACGTAGCCATCTATACACAGCAGGAAGCCACACGTAGCCATCTATACACAGCGGGAGGCCACACATAGCCATCTATACACAGCGGGAGGCCACACGTACCCATTTATACACAGCGGGAGGCCACACTTAGCCATCTATATACAGCGGGAGGCCACACATAGTCATCTATACACAGCAGGAGGCCACACGTAGCCATCTATACACAGCGGGAGGCCACACGTAGCCATCTATACACAGCAGGAGGCTGCAGGTAGCCATCTATACACAGCGGGAGGCCACACGTAGCCATCTATACACAGCGGGAGGCCACACGTTGCCATCTATGCACAGCGAGAGGCCACACATAGCCATCTATACACAGCGGGAGGCCACACGTAGCCATTTAAACACAGCAGGAGGCCGCACGTAGCCATCTATACACAGCAGGAGGCCGCACTCAGCCATCTATACACAGCGGGAGGCCCCACGGTGCCATCTATACACAGCAGGGGGCCGCACGTAGCCATCTATACACAGCAGGGGGCCCCACGTAGCCATCTATACACAGCGGGAGGACGCATGTAGCCATCTATACACAGCAGGGGGCGCACGCAGCCATTTATACACAGCAGGAGGCCGCACATAGCCATCTATACACCGCAGGGGGCCGCACGTAGCCATCTATACACAGCGGGAGGCCGCACGTAGCCATCTATACACAGCAGGAGGCCGCAAGCAGCCATTTATACAAAGCAGGAGGCCGCACTCAGCCATCTATACACAGTGGGAGGCCCCACGGTGCCATCTATAGACAGCAGGGGGCCACACGTAGCGATCTATAAAGAGCGGGAGGCCGCACATAGCTATCTATACACAGCGGGAGGACGCACAGCACCATCTATACACAGTAGGAGGCCGCACGTGACCACCTATACACAGCGAGAGGCCGCACATAGCCATCTATACACAGCGGGAGGATGCACGTAGCAATCTATAAACAGCGGGAGGTTGTACGTAGCTATCTATACACAGCGGGAGGTCGCACGTAGCCATCTATACACAGCGGGAGGCCGGACGTAGCCATCTATACACAGCGGGAGGCCGCATGTAGCCATCTATACACAGCGGGACTCCGCACGGCGCCATCTATACACAGCAGGGGGCCGCACGTAGCCATCTATACACAACGGGAGGCAGCATGGCGCTATCTATATACAGCAGGGGGGCGCAGGTAGCCATCTATACACAGTAGGATGCCGCACGGCGCCATCTATACACAGCAGGAATCCGCACGGCGCCATCTATACACAGCAGGATGCCGCACAGTGCCATCTATACTCAGCAGGGAGCCGCACGTAGCCATCTATATACAGCAGGGAGCCGCACGTATCCATCTATACACAGCAGGAGGCAGCAAGACACCATGTATACACAGAAGGGGGGCTCAAGGCGCCATCTATACACAGAGGCAGGCCGCACGTATCCATGTATACATAGCAGGATGCCGCACAGCGCCATCAATATACAGCGGGAGGCCGCACGGTGCCATCTATACACAGCGTGAGGCCGAACGTAGAAATCTATACACAGCAGGAGGCCATACGGCGCCCCCCTAATGCTAACCTTAGTCGTTCTAACGATAACCCTAGTCGGCCTAGCGCTAACCCTAGTCATCCTAGCACTAACCCTAGTCATCCAAGAGATCACACTAGTCGTCGTAACACTAACCCTAGTCGTCCTAGCGCTAATCCTAATCGTCCTAACGCTAACCCTAGTCGTCTTAAGGCTAACCCTAGTGGTCCTAACGCTAACCATGTTCGTACTAAAGTTAGCACTAGTCGTCCTAACGCTAACCCTAGTCGTCCTAACGCTAACCCTAGTCGTCCAAGAGCTAACCCTAGTCATCCTAGAACTAACCCTAGTCATCTTCGCGCTAACCCTGGTCGTCCTAACGCTAACCCTAGTCGTCCTAGCGCTAACCTCAGTCGTCCTAGGGGAAACCCTAGTCGTCCTAAGGCTAACCCTAGTCCTCCTAACGCTAACCCTATTCATCCTAAGGCTAAACCTAGTCGTCCTAACGCTAACCCTAGTCGTCCTAGTGCTAACCCTAGTCGTCCTAAGGCTTACCCAGTCGTCCTATCGCTAACCCTAGTCGTCCTAAGGCTAACCCTAGTCATCCTAACGCTAAACCGAGTCGTCCTAGCGCTAACTCTAGTCGTCCTAAGGCTAACCCTAGTCGTAACTAATGTTAACCCTAGTCGTCCTAAGGATAACCCTGGTCGTACTAACGCTAACCCTAGTTGTCCTAAGGATAACCTGGTCGTCCTAAAGCTAACCCTAGTCATCCTAACGCTAACCCTAGTGGTCCTAACGCTAACCCTAGTCATCCTAATGCTAACCCCAGTCATCCTAGCGCTAACCATAGTGTCCTAGAGCAAACCTTATTCGTCCTAGCTCTAACCCTAGTCGTCCTAGCGCTAAACCTAGTCGTCCTAACTCTAACCCTAGTCATCCTAACGCTAACTCTAGTTGTATTAATGCTAACCCTAGTTGTTCTAGCGCTAACCGTAGTTGTCCTAACGCTAACCCTAGTCGTCCTAACGCTAACCCTAGTCGTCCTAGCGCTAAACCTAGTCGTGCTAGCGCTAACCCTAGTCATCCTAACGCTAACCTAAGTCGTCCTAACGGTAACCCTAGTCGTCGTAGCGCTAACCCTAGTCATTCGAGAGCTCGCACTAGTCATCCTAACGCTAACCCTAGTCGTCCTAGCGCTAATCCTAGTCGTGCTAACACTAACCCTAGTCATTTTAAGGCTAACCCAAGTCGTCCTAATGCTAACCCTGGTCGTACTAAAGCTAGCCCTAGTCGTCCTAACGCTAACCCTAGTCGTCCTAACACTAACCCTAGTCGTCCAAGATCTAACCCTAGTCATCCTAGAGCTAAACCTAGTCATCCTCGCGCTAACCCTGGTCGTCCTAACGCTAACTGTAGTCATCTTAGCGCTAACCTCAGTCGTCCTAGCGGAAACCCTAGTCATCCTAAGGCTGACCCTAGTCGTCATAACGCTAACCCTATTCATCCTAAGGCTAAACCTAGTCGTCCTAACGCTAACCCTAGTCGTCCTAGCGCTAACCCTAGTCGTCCTAAGGCTTACCCTAGTCGTCCTATCGCTAACCCTAGTCATCCTAAGGCTAACCCTAGTCATCCTAACGCTAAACCGAGTCGTCCTAGCGCTAACTCTAGTCGTCCTAAGGCTAACCCTAGTCATAACTAACGTTAACACTAGTCGTCCTAAGGATAACCCTGGTCGTACTAACGCTAACCCTAGTCGTCCTAAGGATAACCTGGTCGTCCTAACGCTAACCCTAGTCATCCTAACGCTAACCCTAGTGGTCCTAACGCTAACCCTAGTCATCGTAATGCTAACCCCAGTCATCCTAGCGCTAACCCTAGTGTCCTAGAGCAAACCTTATTCGTCCTAGCGCTAACCCTAGTCATCCAAGCGCTAAACCTAGTCGTCCTAACTCTAACCCTAGTCATCCTAACGCTAACTCTAGTTGTACTAACGCTAACCCTAGTTGTTCTAGCGCTAACCGTAGTCGTCCTAACGCTAACCCTAGTCGTCATAACGCTAACCCTAGTCGTCCTAGCGCTAAACCTAGTCGTGCTAGCGCTAACCTAAGTCGTCATAACGGTAACCCTAGTCGTCCTAGCGCTAACCCTAGTCATCCGAGAGCTCGCACTAGTCATCCTAACGCTAACCCTAGTCGTCCTAGCCCTAATCCTAGTCGTCCTAACACTAACCCTAGTCATCTTAAGGCTAACCCAATTCGTCCTAACGCTAACCCTGGTCGTACTAAAGCTAGCCCTAGTCATCCTAACGCTAACCCTAGTCGTCCTAACGCTAACCCTAGTCGTCCAAGAGCTAACCCTGCTCATCCTAGAGCTAACCCTAGTCATCCTCGCGCTAACCCTGGTCGTCCTAACTCTAACTATAGTCGTCCTAGCGCTAGCCTCAGTCGTCCTAGCGGAAACCCTAGTCGTCCTAAGGCTAACCCTAGTCATCATAACACTAACCCTATTCATCCTAAGGCAAAACCTAGTCGTCCAAGCGCTAACCCTAGTCGTCCTAAGGCTTACCCTAGTCGTCCTATCGCTAACTCTAGTCGTCCTAAGGCTAACCCTAGTCGTAACTAACGTTAACCCTAGTCGTCCTAAGGATAACCCTGGTCGTACTCACGCTAACCCTAGTCGTCCTAAGGATAACCTGGTCGTCCTAACGCTAACCCTAGTCATCCTAACGCTAACCCTAGTGGTCCTAACGCTAACCCTAGTCATCCTAATGCTAACCCCAGTCATCCTAGCGCTAACCCTAGTGTCCTAGAGCAAACCTTATTCGTCCTAGCGCTAACCCTGGTCGTCCTAGCGCTAAACCTAGTCGTCCTAACTCTAACCCTAGTCATCCTAACGCTAACTCTAGTTGTACTAACGCTAACCCTAGTTGTTCTAGCGCTAACCGTAGTCGTCCTAACGCTAACCCTAGTCGTCCTAACGCTAACCCTAGTCGTCCTAGCGCTAAACCTAGTCGTGCTAGCGCTAACCTAAGTCGTCATAACGGTAACCCTAGTCGTCCTAGCGCTAACCCTAGTCATCCGAGAGCTCGCACTAGTCATCCTAACGCTAACCCTAGTCGTCCTAGTGCTAATCCTAGTCGTCCTAACACTAACCCTAGTCATCTTAAGGCTAACCCAAGTCGTCCTAACGCTAACCCTGGTCGTACTAAAGCTAGCCCTAGTCGTCCTAACGCTAACCCTAGTCGTCCTAACGCTAACCCTAGTCGTCCAAGAGCTAACCCTGGTCATCCTAGAGCTAACCCTAGTCATCCTCGCGCTAACCCTGGTCGTCCTAACTCTAACTATAGTCGTCCTAGCGCTAACCTCAGTCGTCCTAGCGGAAACCCTAGTCGTCCTAAGGCTAACCCTAGTCATCATAACACTAACCCTATTCATCCTAAGGCTAAACCTAGTCGTCCTAACGCTAACCCTAGTCGTCCTAAGGCTTACCCTAGTCGTCCTTTCGCTAACCCTAGTAGTCGTAAGGCTAACCCTAGTCATCCAAACGCTAAACCTAGTCGTCCTAGCGCTAACTCTAGTCGTCCTAAGGATAACCCTGGTCGTACTAACGCTTACCCTAGTCGTCCTAAGGATAACCCTGGTCGTCCTAACACTAACCCTAGTCATCCTAGAGCTAACCCTAGTGTCCTAGTGCAAACCTTATTCGTCCTAGCGCTAACCCTAGTCGTCCTAGCACTAAACCTAGTCATCCTAACTCTAACCCTAGTCATCCTAACGCTAACCCTAGTTGTACTAACGCTAACCCTAGTTGTCCTAGCGCTAACCGTAGTCATCCTAACGCTAACCATAGTCGTCCTAACGCTAACCCTAGTCATCCTAGCGCTAAACCTAGTCGTGCTAGCACTAACCCTAGTCATCCTAACGCTAACCTAAGTCATCCTAACGGTAACCCTTGTTGTCCTAGCGCTAGCCCTAGTCGTCCTAGCGCTAATCCTAGTCGTCCTAAGGCTAACTCTAGTCATCCTAACGCTAACCCTAGTCGTCCTAGCGCTATCCCTGGTCGTCCTAACGCTAATCCTAGTTGTCCTAGCACTAGCCTTAGTCGTCCTAGCGCTAACCCTAGTCGTACTAACGCCAACCCTAGTCATCTTAACGCTAACCCTAGTCGTCCTAAGGCTAACCCTAGTCATCCTAACGCTAACCCTAGTCGTCCTAACGCTAACCCTAGTCGTCCTAGCGCTAACACTAGTCGTCCTAGCGCTAACCCTGGTTGTCCAAGCGCTAACCCTAGTCGTCCTACCGCTAAACATAGTCGTCCTAACGCTAACCGTAGTCGTCCTACCGCTAACCGTAGTCGTCTTAACACTAACCTTAGTCGTCCTAACGCTAACCCTAGTCTTCCTAGCGCTAACCCTAGTCATCCTAGCGCTAAGCCTAGTCATCCTAACGCTAACCCTAGTCGTCCTAACGGTAAACCTAGTCGTCCTAGGGATAACCCTAGTCATCCTAAGGCTAACCCTAGACGTCCTAACGCCAACCCTAGTCGTCCTAAGGCTAACTCTAGACATCCTAACGCTAACCCTAGTTGTCCTAGCGCTAACCCTGGCTGTCCTAACGCTAATCCTAGTCGTCCTAGCACTAGCCCTAGTCGTCCTAGCGCTAACCCTAGTCATCCTAAGGCTAACCCTAGTTGTCCTAACGCTAACCCTAGTCGTCCTAATGCCAACCCTAGTCGTCCTAACACTAACCCTAGTCGTCCTAAGGCTAACCCTAGTCATCCTAACGCTAACCCTAGTCGTCCTAACGCTAACCCTAGTCATCCTAATGCTATCCCTAGTCGTCCTAGCACTAACACTAGTCGCCCTGGCGCTAACCCTGGTCGTTCTAGCGCTAACCCTAGTCGTCCCACCGCTAACCATAGTCATCCTAACGCTAACCCTAGTCGTCCTAGTGCTAACCGTAGTAGTACTAATGCTAATCCTAGTCGTCCTAACGCTAACCCTAGTCATCCTTGCGCTAACCCTAGTCGTCGTAGCGCCAACCCTAGTCGTCCTAGCGCTAACCCTAATCGTCCTAGCGCTAACCCTAGTCGTCCTAGCGCTAACCCTATTCGTCCTAAGGCTAACCCTAGTCGTACTAGCGCTAACCCTACTTGTCCTAACGGTTACCCTAGTCGTCCTAGCGCTAACCCTAGTCATCCTAAGGCTAACTCTAGTCGTCCTAACGCTAACCCTAGTCATTCTAAGGTTTACCCTAGTCATCCTAGCACTAACCCTAGTCGTCCTAGCTCTAGCCCTAGTTATCCTAGCGCTTACCCTAATTGTCCTAACGCTAACCCTAGTCGTCCTAGCGCTAACCCTAGTCGTACTAGCGCTAACCCTAGTCATCATAACGCTAACCCTAGTCGTCCTAACGCTGAACCTAGTCGTCCTAGCGCTAACCCTAGTCGTCCTAACGTTAACCCTAGTCGTCCTAAGGCTAACCCTAGTCGTCCTAACGCTAAACCTACTCGTCCTAGCGCTAACCCTAGTTGTCCTTAGGCTAACCCTAGTCGTTCTAACGCTAACCCTAGTCGTCCCAAGGCTAGCCCTAGTCGTCCTAAGGCTAACCCTAGTTGTCCTAACGCTAACCCTAGTCGTCCTAACTCTAACTCTAGTGGTCCTACCGCTAACCATTGTCGTGCTAACACTATCCCTAGTCGTCCTAGTGCTAGCCGTAGTTGTGCTAATGCTAATCCTAGTCATCCTAACGCTAACCCTAGTCGTCCTAGCGCTAACCCTAGTCGTCCTAGCGCTAAACCTAGTCGTCCTAATTCTAAACCTAGTCATCCTAACGCTAACCCTATTCATCCTAAGGCTAACCCCAGTTGTCCTAATGCTAACCCTAGTCGTCCTATGGCTAACCCTAGTCGTCCTAACGCTAACCCTAGTCGTCCTAAGGCTAACCCTAGTCTTCCTAACGCTAACCCTAGTCGTCCTAAGGCTAAACCTAGTCGTTCTACCGCTAACCCTAGTCGTCCTAGCGCTAACCAGAGTCGTCCTAAGGCTAACCCTAGTCGTTCTAACTCTAACCCTAGTCGTCCTATGGCTAACCATAGTCATCCTAGTGCTAACCTTAGTCATCCTATCACTAACGCTAGTCGTACTAGCGCTAACCCTAGTCGTCTTATCTCTAATCCTTAGTCATCCTAGCGCTAACTCTAGTCGTCCTAATTCTAACTTTAGTCGTCCTAAGGCTAACCCTAGTCGTCTTAGCGCTAACCCTAGTCGTCCTAACGCTTACCCTGGTCTTCTTATTGCTAACCCTATTCAACCCAACGCTAACCCTAGTCGTCCTAACGCTAACCCTGGTTTTCCTAGCGCTAACCCTAGTGGTCCTAGAGCTAGCTGTTGTCGTCCTAGCGCTAACCCTTGTCGTCCTAGCATTAACCCTAGTCGTCCTAGCACTAACCCTAATCGTCCTGACACTGACCCTAATCGTCCTAACGCTAACGCTAGTCATCCTAAGGCTAACCCTAATCGTCCTAGCGCTAACCCTGGTCATCCTAACGCTAAAACTAGTCTTCCTAGCGCTAACCCTAGTCGTCCTTGCGCTAACCCTAGTCGTCCTAACGCTCACCCTAGTCGTCCTAGCGCTAACCTTAGTCATCCTAGCACTAACCCTAGTCGTTCTAGCGCTAACCCTAGTTTTCCTAACGCTTACCCTAGTCGTCATAGTGCAAACCCTAGTCGTCCTACCGCTAAACCCAGTCATCCTAAGGCTAACCTTAATCATCCTAGCGCTAACCTTGGTCGTCCTAGCGCTAAACCTAGTCTTCCTACCGCTAACCCAAGTCGTGCTAGCGCTAAACCTAGTAGTCCTAACGCTAACCCTAGTCGTCCTAGCGCTAACCTTATTCATCCTAATGCTAACCCAAGTTGTCCTAGCACAAACCCTAGTCGTCCTAAGGCTAACCCTAGTCATTCTAAGGCTAACCCTAGTCGTCCTAACGCTAACCCTGGTAGTAATAAGGCTAGCCCTAGTCGTCCTAACGCTATTCCTGGTCGTCCTAAGGCTAACCCTAGTCGTCATAGCGCTAACCCTAGGCGTCCTAACTCTAACCCTACTCGTCCTAACGCTAACCCTAGTCATCCTAGTGCTAACCCTAGTCGTCCTAGCGCTAACCCTAGTCATCGTAAGGCTAACCCTAGTCGTCCTAGCGCTAACTTTAGTCGTCCTAAGGCTAAACCTAGTCGCCCTAAGGCTAACCCTAGTCGCTCTAAGGCTAACCCTAGTCATCCTAACGCTAACCCTAGTCGTCCTAAGGCTAACCCTAGTCGTCCTAACGCTAACTCTAGTCATCTTAAGGATAATCCAAGTCGTCCTAGCGCTAACCTAGTCGTCCTAGAGCTAACCCTAGTCGTCCTAGCGCTAACCCTAGTCGTCCTAATGCTAACCCTGGTTTTCCTAGCGCTAACCCTAGTAGTCCTAGTGCGAGCTGTTGTCGTCCTAGCGCTAACCCTTGTCGTCCTAGCGTTAACCCTAGTCGTCCTAGCACTAACCCTAATCGTCCTGACACTGGCCCTAATCGTCCTAACGCTAACGCTAGTCATCCTAAGGCTAACCCTAATCGTCCTAGCGCTAACCCTGGTCGTCCTAACGCTAAAACTAGTCTTCCTAGCGCTAACCCTAGTTGTCCTTGCGCTAACCCTAGTCGTCCTAACGCTAACCCTAGTCGTCCTAGCGCTAACCTTAGTCATCCTAGCACTAACCCTAGTCGTTCTAGCGCTAACCCTAGTTTTCCTAACGCTTACCCTAGTCGTCATAGTGCAAACCCTAGTCGTCCTACCGCTAACCCCAGTCATCCTAAGGCTAATCTTAATCATCCTAGCGCTAACCTTGGTCGTCCTAGCGCTAAACCTAGTCTTCCTACCGCTAACCCAAGTCGTCCTAGCGCTAAACCTAGTAGTCCTAACGCTAACCCTAGTCGTCCAAGCGCTAACCTTAATCATCCTAATGCTAACCCAAGTTGTCCTAGCACAAACCCTAGTCGTCCTAAGGCTAACCCTAGTCGTCCTAAGGCTAACCCTAGTCGTCCTAACGCTAACCCTGGTCGTAATAAGGCTAGCCCTAGTCGTCCTAACGCTATTCCTGGTCGTCCTAAGGCTAACCCTAGTCGTCCTAACGCTAACCCTAGTCATCCTAGCGCTATCCCTAGTCGTCATAGTGCAAACGCTAGTCGTCCTAGCTCTAACCCTTGTCGTCATAGCGCTAACCCTAGGCGTCCTAACTCTAACCCTACTCGTCCTAACGCTAACCCTAGTCGTCCTAGTGCTAACCCTAGTCGTCCTAGCGCTAACCCTAGTCGTCGTAAGGCTAACCCTAGTCGTCCTACTGCTAACTTTAGTCGTCCTAAGGCTAAACCTAGTCGCCCTAAGGCTAACCCTAGTCGCTCTAAGGCTAACTCTAGTCACCCTAACGCTAACCCTAGTCGTCCTAAGGCTAACCCTAGTCGTCCTAACTAGAGATGAGCGTTGTTCTACTCAAACTGTTCGCCAATCTCAAATTTGAGCTGTTTTGGGCGGTGTTCGAGCCGTTCGGCGAACACGAACAATTTGAGAAAAATTCGGCTGTTCAAGGTTATGTTCGATAACTGTTCGTGCACCAAAATCATAACTGGATTTTTTCTCAGTAATGATGAAAATTAATGTTAATACGCAGTTTGAGTGTACAGCGGGTTGGGGGGAGGGGCAGGGGATGGATCTCTTTTTTTTTTTCTCTTTCCCGCATTTACAGTGGGGAGGTGCAATCTGTCAGCCTATCAGGAGCGCACACACGGAGCGAAGTGCTTTTTTTCACACAAGCAAGTGATTTTTCCGGCGTTTATCAGACTTTCAGATAGGGCAAATGTCAGAGAGCGTTCCGATTTCTGTTCCAGAGCGATTCGCCCAATGAGTCCTGGATATTAAGTCGTTTTCAGCCAATTTTCTGGATTTTTGAAAATTTCACTTTTTTGTGAAAATATCCACTAAATGAGGGAATAATATGTGTGAGGGTACCCCAGGAGAGTTCCAAATGTGTGTGGCTAGAATATATCCCACGGGGGTAAAATTGAAAAAAGTTGAAAAAAAATTTTTTTTGGACTTAGTCATTTTTCCGGCGTTTATCAGACTTTCAGATAGGGAAAATGGCAGTGAGCGTTCCGATTTCAGTTCCAGAGCGATTCGCCCAATGAGTCCTTGATATTAAGTCATTTTCTGCCAATTTTCTGGATTTTTGAAAATTTCACTTTTTTGTGAAAATATCCACTAACTGAGGGAATAATATGTGTGAGGGTACCCGAGGAGAGTTCCAAATGTGTGTGGGTAGAATATATATCCCACGGGGGTAAAAATGAAAAAAGTTGAAACAATTTTTTTTTTGGACTTAGTCATTTTTCCGGCGTTTATCAGACTTTCAGATAAGGGATATGTCAGTTAGCGTTCCGATTTCAGTTCCAGAGCGATTCGCCCAGAGTCTTTGATATTTAGTCAATTTCAGCCAATATTTTGGATTTTTTAAAATTTCACTTTTTTGTGAAAATATCCACTAAATGAGGGAATAATATGTGTGAGGGTACCCCAGGAGAGTTGCAGTAGTGTATCGGTAGAATATATATCCCACGGGGGTAAAATTGAAAAGAGTTTAAAAAATTTTTTTTGGACTTAGTCATTTTTCCGCCATTTATCAGACTTTCGGATAGGGGAAATGTCAGTGAGCGTTCCGATTTCAGTTCCAGAGTGATCGCCCAATGAGTCCTTGATATTTAGTCGTTTTCAGCCAATTTTCTGGATTTTTGAAAATTTCACTTTTTTGTGAAAATATCCACTAAATGAGGGAATAATATGTGTGAGGATATACAAGGAGAGTTCCAAATGTGTTTTGGGTAGAATATATATCCCACGGGGGTAAAATTGAAAAAAGTTTAAAATTTTTTCTTTTTGGACTTAGTCATTTTTCCGGCGTTTATCAGACTTTCAGATAGGGGATATGTCAGTGAGCGTTCCGATTTCAGTTCCAGAGCGATTCGCCCAATGAGTCCTTGATATTTAGTCGTTTTCAGCCAATTTTCTGGATTTTTGAAAATTTCACTTTTTTTGTGAAAATATCCACTAAATGAGGGAATAATATGTGTGAGGGTACGCCAGGAGAGTTCCAAATGTGTGTGGGTAGAATATATATCACAGGTGTAAAATTGAAAAAAGTTTAAAAAATTTTTTTTTTGGACTTAGTCATTTTTCCGGCGTTTATCAGACTTTCAGATAGGGGATATGTCAGTGAGCGTTCCGATTTCAGTTCAAGAGCGATTCGCCCAATGAGTCCTTAATATTTAGACGTTTTCAGCCAATTTTCTGGATTTTTGAAAATTTCTCTTTTTTTGTGAAAATATCCACTAAATGAGGGAATAATATGTGTGAGGGTACCCCAGGAGAGTTTCACATGTGTGTGGGAAGAATATACATCCCAGGGGGGTAAAATTGAAAAAAATTTTTTTTAGAGTTAGCCATTTTTCCGGCGTTTATCAGACTTTCAGATAGGGGAAATGTCAGTGAGCCTTCCGATTTCAGTTCCAGAGTGATTTGCCCAATGAGTCTTTGATATTTAGTCGTTTTCAGCCAATATTTTGGATTTTTGAAAATTTCACTTTTGTGTGAAAATATCCACTAAATGAGTGAATAATATGTGTGAGGGTACCCCACGAGAGTTCCAAATGTGTGTGGGTAGAATATATATCCCACGGGGGTAAAATTGAAAAAAGTTGAAAAAAATTATTTTTTGGATTTTGTCATTTCTCCGGCGTTTATCATACTTTCAGATAGGGGAAATGTCAGTGAGCGTTCCGATTTCAGTTCCAGACAGATTCGCCGGATGAGTCATTGATATTTCGTCGTTTTCAGGCAATTTTCTGGATTTTTGAAAATTTCTCTTTTTTGTGAAAATATCCACTAAATAAGGGAATAATATGTGTGAGGGTACCCCAGGAGAGTTCCACATGTGTGTGGGTAGAATATATATCCCACGGGGGTAAAATTGAAAAAAGTTGAAAAAATTTTTTCTTGGACTTTGTCATTTTTCCGGCGTTTATCAGACTTTCAGATAGCGGAAATGTCAGTGAGTGTTCCGATTTCAGTTCCAGAGCGATTCACCCAATGAGTCCTTGATTTTTAGTCCATTTCAGATAAATTTTCTGGATTTTTGAAAATTTCACTTTTTTGTGAAAATATCCACTAAATGAGGGAATAATATGTGTGAGCGTACCCCAGGAGAGTTAGAAATGTGTGTGGGTAGAACATATATCCCAAGGGGGTAAAATTGAAAAAAGTTGAACATTTTTTTTGGGGGATTTAGTCATTTTTCAGGCATTTATCAGACTTTCAGAAAGTGCAAATGTCAGTGAGCGTTCCGATTTCAGTTCCAGAGCGATTCGCCCAATGAGTCCTTGATATTAAGTCGTTTTCTGCCAATTTTCTGGATTTTTGAAAATTTCACTTTTTTGTGAAAATATCCACTAACTGAGGGAATAATATGTGTGAGGGTACCCGAGGAGAGTTCCAAATGTGTGTGGGTAGAATATATATCCCACGGGGGTAAAAATGAAAAAAGTTGAAAAAATTTTTTTTTTGGATTTAGTCATTTTTCCGGCGTTTATCAGACTTTCAGATAGGGCAAATGTCAGTGAGCGTTCCGATTTCAGTTCCAGAGCGATTCGCCCAATGAGTTCCTGATATTTAGTCGTTTTCAGCCAATATTTTAGATTTTTTAAAATTTCACTTTTTTGCGAAAATATCCACTAAATGATGGAATAATATGTGTGAGGGTACCCCAGGAGAGTTCAAAATGTGTGTGGGTAGAATATATATCCCACGAGGGTACAATTGAAAAGAGTTGAAAATTTTTTTTTTTTGCACTTAGTCATTTTTCCGGCGTTTATCAGACTTTCAGATAGGGGAAATGTCAGTGAGCGATTCGATTTCAGTTCCATAGAGATTCACCCAATGAGTCCTTAATATTTAGTCGTTTTCAGCCAATTTTCAGGATTTTTGAAAATTTCACTTTTTTTGTGAAAATATCCACTAAATGAGGGAATAATATGTATGAGGGTACCCCAGGAGAGTTCCAAATGTGTGTGAGTAGAATATATATCCCACGGGTGTAAAATTGAAAAAAGTTGAAAAAAATTTTTTTTTGGACTTAGTCAGTTTTCCTTGCGTTTATCAGACTTTCAGATAGGGGAAATGTCAGTGAGCGTTCCGATTTCAGTTCCAGAGCGATTCGCCCAATGAGTCCTTGATATTTAGTGGTTTTCAGCCAATATTATGGATTTTTGAAAATTTCACTTTTTTGTGAAAATATCCACTAAATGAGGGAATAATATGTGTGAGCGTACCCCAGGAGTGTTCCAAATGTGTGTGGGTAAAATATATATCCCACAGGGGTAAAATTGAAAAAAGTTGAAAAAAATTCTTTTTTGGATTTAGTCATTTTTCCGGCGTTTATCAGACTTTCAGATATTTGAAATGTCAGTGAGCATTCCGATTTCAGTTCCAGAGCGATTCGCCCAATGAGTCCTTGATATGTAGTCGTTTTCAGCCAATATTTTGGATTTTTGAAAATTTCACTTTTTTGTGAAAATATCCACTAAATGAGGGTATAATATGTGTGAGTTTACCCCAGGAGAGTTCCAAATGTGTGTGGGTAGAATATATATCCCACAGAGGTAAAATTGAAAAAAGTTGAAAAATTTTTTTGGGGGATTTGTCATTTTTCCGGCGTTTATCAGACTTTCAGATAGAGCAAATGTCAGTGAGCGTTCCGATTTCAATTCCATAGCGATTCGCCTAATAAGTCCTTGATATTTAGTCGTTTTCAGCCAATATTATGGATTTTTGAAAATTTCACTTTTTTGTGAAAATATCCACTAAATGAGGGAATAATATGTGTGAGCGTACCCCAGGAGTGTTCCAAATGTGTGTGGTTAGAATATATATCCCACAGGGGTAAAATTGAAAAAAGTTGAAAAAAATTATTTTTTGGATTTAGTAATTTTTCCGGCGTTTATCAGACTTTCAGTTATTTGAAATGTCAGTGAGCATTCCGATTTCAGTTCCAGAGCGATTCGCCCAATGAGTCCTTGATATGTAGTCGTTTTCAGCCAATATTTTGGATTTTTGAAAATTTCACTTTTTTGTGAAAATATCCACTAAATGAGGGTATAATATGTGTGAGGGTACCCCAGGAGAGTTCCAAATGTGTGTGGGTAGAATATATATCCCACAGAGGTAAAATTGAAAAAAGTTGAAAATTTTTTTTGGGGGATTTGTCATTTTTCCGGCGTTTATCAGACTTTCAGATAGAGCAAATGTCAGTGAGCGTTCCGATTTCAGTTCCATAGCGATTCGCCTAAGAAGTCCTTGATATTTAGTCGTTTTCAGCCAATTTTCTGGATTTTTGAAAATTTCACTTTTTTGGGAAAATGTCCACTAAATGAGGGAATAATATGTGTGAGGGTACCCCAGGAGAGTTCCAAATGTGTGTCGGTAGAATACATATCCCACAGCGGTAAAATTGAAAAAAGTTGAAAAAAAATTTTTTTTGGACTCAGTCATTTTTCCGGCATTTATCAGACTTTCAGATAGGGGAAATGTCAGTGAGCGTTCCGATTTCAGTTCCTGAGCGATTCGCCCAATGAGTTCCTGATATCTATTCGTTTTCAGCCAATTTTCTGGATTTTTTAAAATTTCACTTTTTTGTGAAAATATCCACTAAATAATATTTGTGAGGGTACCCCAGGAGAGTTCCAAATGTTTGTGGGTAGAATATATATCCCACGGGGGTAAAATTGAAAAAGCTTGAAAAAAAATTTTTTTTGGACTGTCAATTTTCCGGCGTTTATCAGACTTTCAGATAGGGGAAATGTCAATGAGCGTTCCGATTTCAGTTCCAGAGCGATTCGCCCAATGAGTCCTTGATATTTAGTCGTTTTCAGCCAAGTTTCTAGATTTTTGAAAATTTCACTTTTTTGTGAAAATATCCACTAAATGAGGGAATAATATGTGTGAGGGTACCCCAGGAGAGTTCCAAATGTGTGTGGGTAGAATATATATATTCCACGGGGGTAAAATTGAAAAAAGTTGAAAAATTTTTTTTTATGGACTTCATCATTTTTCCAACGTTTATCAGACTTTCAGATAGGGGAAATGTCAGTGAGCGTTACAATTTCAGTTCCAGAGCGATGAGCCCAATGAGTCCTTGATATTTAGTTGTTTTCTGCCAATTTTCTGGATTTTTGAAAATTTCACTTTTTTGTGAAAATATCCACTAAATGAGGGAATAATATGTGTGAGAGTACCCTAGGAGAGTTCCAAATGTTTGTGGGTAGAATATATATCCCACGGGGGTAAAATTGAAAAAGATTGAAAAAAAATTTTTTTTGGACTGTCATTTTTCCGGCGTTTATCAGAATTTCAGATAGTGGAAATGTCAATGTGCGTTCCGATTTCAGTTCCAGAGCGATTCGCCCAATGAGTCCTTGATATTTAGTCGTTTTCAGCCAAGTTTCTGGATTTTTGAAAATTTCACTTTTTTGTGAAAATATCTACTGAATGAGGGAATAATATGTGTGAGGGTGCTCCAGGAGCCGTCCAAATGTATGTGGGTAGAATATATATATCCCACGGGGGTAAAATTGAAAAAAGTTGAAAAAGTTTTTTTTTGGACTTATTCATTTTTCCGACGTTTATCAGACTTTCAGATAGAGGAAATGTCAGTGAGCGTTCCGATTTCAGTTCCAGAGCGATTCGCCCAATGAGTCCTTGATATTTAGTTGTTTTCAGACAAGTTTCTGGATTTTTGAAAATTTCACTTTTTTGTGAAAATATCCACTAAATGAGGGAATAATATGTGTGAGGGTACCCCAGGAGAGTTCCAAATGTTTGTGGGTAGAATATATATCCCACGGGGGTAAAATTGAAAAAAGTTGAAAATTTTTTTTTTTTGGACTTATTCATTTTTCCGACGTTTATCAGACTTTCAGATAGAGGAAATGTCAGTGAGCGTTCCGATTTCAGTTCCAGAGCGATTCACCCAATGAGTCCTTGATATTAAGTCGTTTTCTGCCAAGTTTCTGGATTTTTGAAAATTTCACTTTTTTGTGAAAATATCCACTAAATGAGGGAATAATATGTGTGAGGGTACCCCAGGAGAGTTCCAAATGTGTTTGGCTAGAATATATATCCCACGGGGTAAAATTGAAAAAAGTTTAAAAATTTTTTTTTGGGGACTTAGTCATTTTTCCGGCGTTTGTCAGACTTTCAGATAGGGCAAATGTCAGTGATCGTTCCGATTTCAGTACCAGAGCGATTCGCCCAATGAGTCCTTGATATTAAGTCGTTTTCAGCCAATTTTCTGGATTTTTGAAAATTTCACTTTTTTTGTGAAAATATCCACTAAATGAGGGAATAATATGTGTGAGGGTACCCCAGGAGAGTTCCAAATGTGTGTGGGTAGAATGAGTCCTTGATATTTAGTCGTTTTCAGCCAATTTTCTTGATTTTTGAAAATTTCACTTTTTTTGCGAAAATATCCACTAAATGAGTGAATAATATGTGTGAGGGTACCCCAGGAGAGTTCCAAATGTGTGTGGCTAGAATATATATATTCCACAGGGGGTAAAATTGAAAAAAGTTGAAAAAAATTTTTTTTTGAACTTCGTCATTTTTCCGACATTTATGAGACTTTCAGATATGGGAAATGTCAGTGAGCATTCCGATTTCAGTTCCAGAGCGATTCGCCCAATGAGTCCTTGATATTTAGTCGTTTTCAGCCAAGTTTCTGGATTTTTGAAAATTTCACCTTTTTTGTGAAAATATCCGCTATATGAGGGAATAATATGTGTGAGGGTACCCCAGGAGAGTTCCAAATGTGTGTGGGCAGAATATATATCCCACGGGGGTAAAATTGAAAAAAGTTGAAAAAAATTTTTTTTTGGACTTCGGCATTTTTCCAACGTTTATCAGACTTTCAGATAGGGGAAATGTCAGTGAGCATTCCGATTTCAGTTCCAGAGCGATTCGCCCAATGAGTCCTTGATATTTAGTCGTTTTCAGCCAAGTTTCTGGATTTTTGAAAATTTCACCTTTTTTGTGAAAATATCCGCTATATGAGGGAATAATATGTGTGAGGGTACCCCAGGAGAGTTCCAAATGTGTGTGGGTAGAATATATATATTCCACGGGGGTAAAATTGAAAAAAGTTGAAAAAAATTTTTTTTTGGTCTTCGTCATTTTTCCAACGTTTATTAGACTTTCAGATAGGGGAAATGTCAGTGAGCGTTCCGATTTCAGTTCCAGAGCGATTCGCCCAATGCATCCTTGATATTTAGTGTTTTCTGCCAATTTAATGGATTTTTGAAAATTTCACTTTTTTCTGAAAATATCCACTAAATGAGGGAATGATATCTGTGAGGGTACCCCAGGAGAGTTCCAAATGTGTGTGGGTAGAATGTATATCCCATGGGGTAAAATTGAAAAAAGTTTAAAAATTTTTTTTTTTGGACTTAGTTATTTTTCCTCCGTTTATCAGACTTTCAGATAGGGGAAATGTCAGTGAGCATTCCGATTTTAGTTCCAGAGCGATTCGCCATATGAGTCCTTGATATTTAGTCGTTTTAAGCCAATTTTCTGGATTTTTGAAAATTTCACTTTTTTTGTGAAAATATCCACTAAATGAGGGAATAATATGTGTGAGTGTACCCCAGGAGAGTTCGAAATGTGTGTGGGTAGAATATATATCCCACGGGGTACAATGGAAAAAAGTTGTAAAAAATTTTTTTTTGGACTTAGTCATTTTTACGTCGTTTATCAGACTTTCAGATAGGGGAAATGTCATTGAGCGTTCCGATTTCAGTTCCAGAGCAATTCGCCAATGAGTCCTTGATATTTAGTCGTTTTCAGCCAATATTTTAGATTTTTGAAAATTTCACTTTTTTGTGAAAATATCCACTAAATGATTGAATAATATGTGTGAGCGTATCCCAGGAGAGTTCCAAATGTGTGTGGGTTGAATATATATCCCACGGGGTACAATGGAAAAAAGTTGAAAAAAATTTTTTTTTGGACTTAGTCATTTTTCCGTCGTTTATCAGACTTTCAGATAGGGGAAATGTCAGTGATCGTTCCGATTTCAGTTCCAGAGCGATTCGCCCAATGAGTCCTTGATATTTAGTCGTTTTCAGCCAGTTTTCTAGATTTTTGAAAATTCACTTTTTTGTGAAAATGTCCACTAAATGAGGAAATAATATGTGTGAGGGTACCCCAGGAGAGTTCCAAATGTGTGTGGGTAGAATATATATCACACAGGGGTAAAATTGAAAAAAGTTGAAAAAAATTCTTTTTTGGATTTAGTCATTTTTCCGGCGTTTATCAGACTTTCAGATAGGGCAAATGTCAGTGAGCGTTCCGATTTCAGTTCCAGAGCGATTCGCCCAATGAGTTCCTGATATTTAGTCGTTTTCAGCCAATATTTTGGATTTTTTAAAATTTCACTTTTTTGCGAAAATATCCACTAAATGATGGAATAATATGTGTGAGGGTACCCCAGGAGAGTTCCAAATGTGTGTGGCTAGAATATATATATTCCACAGGGGGTACAATTGAAAAGAGTTGAAAATTTTTTTTTTTTGGACTTAGTCATTTTTCCGGCGTTTATCAGACTTTCAGATAGGGGAAATGTCAGTGAGCGATTCGATTTCAGTTCCATAGAGATTCACCCAATGAGTCCTTAATATTTAGTCGTTTTCAGCCAATTTTCAGGATTTTTGAAAATTTCACTTTTTTTGTGAAAATATCCACTAAATGAGGGAATAATATGTGTGAGGGTACCCCAGGAGAGTTCCAAATGTGTGTGAGTAGAATATATATCCCACGGGTGTAAAATTGAAAAAAGTTTAAAAATTTTTTTTTTTGGACTTAGTCAGTTTTCCTTGCGTTTATCAGACTTTCAGATAGGGGAAATGTCAGTGAGCGTTCCGATTTCAGTTCCAGAGCGATTCGCCCAATGAGTCGTTGATATTTAGTCGTTTTCAGCCAATATTATGGATTTTTGAAAATTTCACTTTTTTGTGAAAATATCCACTAAATGAGGGAATAATATGTGTGAGCGTACCCCAGGAGTGTTCCAAATGTGTGTGGGTAGAATATATATCCCACAGGGGTAAAATTGAAAAAAGTTGAAAAAAATTATTTTTTGGATTTAGTCATTTTTCCGGCGTTTATCAGACTTTCAGATATTTGAAATGTCAGTGAGCATTCCGATTTCAGTTCCAGAGCGATTCGCCCAATGAGTCCTTGATATTTAGTCGTTTTCAGCCAAGTTTCTGGATTTTTGAAAATTTCACCTTTTTTGTGAAAATATCCGCTATATGAGGGAATAATATGTGTGAGGGTACCCCAGGAGAGTTCCAAATGTGTGTGGGTAGAATATATATCCCACGGGGGTAAAATTAAAAAAAAGTTGAAAAACATTTTTTTTTGGACTTAGCCATTTTTCCGGTGTTTATCAGACTTTCAGATAGGGCAAATGTCAGTGATCGTTCCGATTTCAGTTCCAGAGCGATTCGCCCAATGAGTACTTGATATTTAGTGGTTTTCAGCCAAGTTTCTGGATTTTTGAAAATTTCACTTTTTTGTGAAAACATCCGCTAAATGAGGGAATAATTTGTGTGAGGGTACCCCAGGAGAGTTCCAAATGTGTGTGGGTAGAATATATATATTCCACGGGGGTAAAATTGAAAAAAGTTGAAAAAAATTTTTTTTTGGTCTTCGTCATTTTTCCAACGTTTATTAGACTTTCAGATAGGGGAAATGTCAGTGAGCGTTCTGATTTCAGTTCCAGAGCGATTCGCCCAATGCATCCTTGATATTTAGTGTTTTCTGCCAATTTAATGGATTTTTGAAAATTTCACTTTTTTTCTGAAAATATCCACTAAATGAGGGAATGATATCTGTGAGGGTACCCCAGGAGAGTTCCAAATGTGTGTGGGTAGAATGTATATCCCATGGGGTAAAATTGAAAAAAGTTTAAAAATTTTTTTTTTTGGACTTTGTTATTTTTCCTCCGTTTATCAGACTTTCAGATAGGGGAAATGTCAGTGAGCATTCCGATTTTAGTTCCAGAGCGATTCGCCATATGAGTCCTTGATATTTAGTCGTATTAAGCCAATTTTCTGGATTTTTGAAAATTTCACTTTTTTTGTGAAAATATCCACTAAATGAAGGAATAATATGTGTGAGGGTACCCCAGGAGAGTTCCAAATGTGTGTGGGTAGAATATATATCCCACGGGGTACAATGGAAAAAAGTTGTAAAAAATTTTTTTTGGACTTAGTCATTTTTACGTCGTTTATCAGACTTTCAGATAGGGGAAATGTCATTGAGCGTTCCGATTTCAGTTCCAGAGCAATTCGCCAATGAGTCCTTGATATTTAGTCGTTTTCAGCCAATATTTTGGATTTTTGAAAATTTCACTTTTTTGTGAAAATATCCACTAAATGAGGGAATAATATGTGTGAGCGTACCCCAGGAGAGTTCCAATGTGTGTGAGTTGAATATATATCCCACGGGGTGCAATGGAAAAAAGTTGAAAAAAATTTTTTTTTGGACTTAGTCATTTTTCCGTCGTTTATCAGACTTTCAGATAGGGGAAATGTCAGTGATCGTTCCGATTTCAGTTCCAGAGCGATTCGCCCAATGAGTCCTTGATATTTAGTCGTTTTCAGCCAGTTTTCTAGATTTTTGAAAATTCACTTTTTTGTGAAAATGTCCACTAAATGAGGAAATAATATGTGTGAGGGTACCCCAGGAGAGTTCCAAATGTGTGTGGGTAGAATGTATATCCCATGGGGTAAAATTGAAAAAAGTTTAAAAATTTTTTTTTGGGGACTTAGTCATTTTTCCGACGTTTATCAGACTTTCAGATAGGGCAAATGTCAGTGATCGTTCCGATTTCAGTAACAGAGCGATTCGCCCAATGAGTCCTTGATATTAAGTCGTTTTCAGCCAATTTTCTGGATTTTTGAAAATTTCACTTTTTTGTGAAAATATCCACTAAATGAGGGAATAATATGTGTGAGGGTACCCCAGGAGAGTTCCAAATGTGTGTGGGTAGAATATAATTCCCACGAAGGTAAAATTTAAAAAAGTTGAAAAAAAATTTTTTTGGACTTATTCATTTTTCCGACGTTTATCAGACTTTCAGATAGGGGAAATGTCAGTGAGCGTTCCAATTTCAGTTCCAGAACGATTCGCCCAATGAGTCCATGATATTTAGTCGTTTTCAGCCAATTTTCTGGATTTTTGAAAATTTCACTTTTTTGCGAAAATATCCACTAAATGAGGGAATAATATGTGTGAGGGTACCCCAGGAGAGTTCCAAATGTGTGTGGGTAGAATATATATCCCACGGGGGTAAAATTGAAAAAAGTTTAAAAAAATTTTTTTTGGACTGTCATTTTTCCGGCATTTATCAGACTTTCAGATAGGGGAAATGTCAGTGAACATTCCAATTTCAGTTTGCAGAGTGATTCACCCAATGAGTCCTTGATATTTATTTGTTTTCTGCCAATTTTCTGGATTTTTGAAAATTTCACTTTTTTGTGAAAATATCCACTAAATGAGGGAATAATATGTGTGAGGATACCCCAGGAGAGTTCCAAATGTGTGTGGGTAGAATATATATCCCACGGGGGTAAAATTAAAAAAAAGTTGAAAAACATTTTTTTTTGGACTTAGTCATTTTTCCGGTGTTTATCAGACTTTCAGATAGTGCAAATGTCAGTGATCGTTCCGATTTCAGTTCCAGAGCGATTCGCCCAATGTGTCCTTGATATTTAGTCGTTTTCTGCCAATTTACTGGATTTTTGAAAATTTCACTTTTTTTCTGAAAATATCCACTAAATGAGGGAATAATATCTGTGAGGGTACCCCAGGAGAGTTCCAAATGTGTGTGGGTAGAATGAGTCCTTGATCTTTAGTCGTTTTCAGCCAATTTTCTGGATTTTTGAATATTTCACTTTTTTTGCGAACATATCCACTAAATGAGTGAATAATATGTGTGAGGGTACCCCAGGAGAGTTCCAAATGTGTGTGGGTAGAAGATATATATCCCACGGGGGTAAAATTGAAAAAGCTTGAAAAAAAATTTTTTTTGGACTGTCATTTTTCCTGCGTTTATCAGACTTTCAGATAGGGGAAATGTCAATGAGCGTTCCAATTTCAGTTCCAGAGCGATTCGCCCAATGAGTCCTTGATATTAATTCGTTTTCAGCCAATTTTCTGGATTTGTGAAAATTTCACTTTTTTTGTGAAAATATCCACTAAATGAGGGAATAATATGTGTGAGGGTACCCCATGAGAGTTCCAAATGTGTGTGGGTAGAATATATATATTCCACGGGGGTAAAATTGAAAAAAGTTGAAAAAATTTTTTTTTTGGACTTTGTCATTTTTCCAACGTTTATCAGACTTTCAGATAGGGGAAATGTCAGTGAGCGTTCCGATTTCAGTTCCAGAGCGATTCGCCCAATGAGTCCTTGATATTTAGTCGTTTTCAGCAAATTTCTGGATTTTTGAAAATTTCACTTTTTTTGTGAAAATACCCACTAAATGAGGGAATAATATGTGTGAGGGTACCCTAGGAGAGTTCCAAGTGTGTGTGGGTAGAATATATATATTCCATGGGGGTAAAATTGAAAAAAGTTGAAAAAATTTTTTTGGGAGTTCGTCATTTTTCCGTCATTTATCAGACTTTCAGATAGGGGAAATGTCAGTGAGCATTCCAATTTCAGTTCCAGAGCGATTCGCCCAATGAGTCCTTGATATTAATCGTTTTCTGCCAATTTTCTAGATTTTTGAAAATGTCACTTTTTTGTGAAAATATCCACTAAATGAGAGAATAATATGTGTGAGGGTACCGTAGGAGAGTTCCAAATGTGTGTGGGTAGAATATATATCCCACGGGGGTAAAATTGAAAAAAGTTGAAAACAATTTTTTTTTGGACTTATTCATTTTTCCGACGTTTATCAGACTTTCATATAGGGGAAATGTCAGTGAGGGTTCAGATTTCAGTTCCAGAGCTATTCGCCCAATGAGTCCTTGTTATTTAGTCGTTTTCAGCCAAGTTTCTGGATTTATGTAAATTTCACTTAATTTGTGAAAATATCCACTAAATGAGGGAATAATATGTGTGAGGGTACCCCAGGAGAGTTCCAAATGTGTGTCGGTAGAATATATATCCCTCGGGGGTAAAATTGAAAAAGCTTGAAAAAAATTTTTTTTTGGACTGTCATTTTTCCGGCGTTTATCAGAATTTCAGATAGTGGAAATGTCAATGAGCGTTCCGATTTCAGTTCCAGAGCGATTCGCACAATGAGTCCTTGATATTAAGGCGTTTTCAGCCAATTTTCTGGATTTTTGAAAATTTCACTTTTTTTGTGAAAATATCCACTATATAAGGGAATAATATGTGTGAGAGTACCCCAGGAGAGTTCCAAATGTGTGTGGGTAGAATATATATATTCCATGGGGGTAAAATTGAAAAAAGTTTTAAAAAATTTTTTTTTGGACTTCGGCATTTTTCCAACGTTTATCAGACTTTCAGATAGGGGAAATGTCAGTGAGCGTTCCAATTTCAGATCCAGAGCGATTCGCCCATTGAGTCCTTGATATTTAGTCGTTTTCTGCCAATTTCCTGGATTTTTGAAAATTTCACTTTTTTGTGAAAATATCCACTAAATAAGGGAATAATATGTGTGAGGGTACCCCAGGAGAGTTCCAAATGTTTGTGGGTAGAATATATATCCCACGGGGGTAAAATTGAAAAAAGTTGAAAAAAAATTTTTTTTGGACTTAGTCATTTTTCCGCAATTTATCAGACTTTCAGATAGGGGAAATGTCAGTGAGCGTTCCAATTTCAGTTCCAGAGCGATTCGCCCAATGAGTCCTTGATATTTAGTCGTTTTCTGCCAATTTTCTGGATTTTGAAAATTTCACTTTTTTGTGAAAATATCCACTAAATGAGGGAATATTATGTGTGAGGTTACCCCAGGAGAGTTCCAAATGTGTGTGGGTAGGATATATATCCCACAGGGGTAAAATTGAAAAAAGTTTAAAAAAATTTTTTTTTGTACTTATTCATTTTTCCGACGTTTATCAGACTTTCAGATAGGGGAAATGTCAGTGAGCGTTCCGATTTAAATTCCAGAGCGATTGGCCAAAGAGTCCATGATATTTAGTCGTTTTCAGCCAATTTTCTTGATTTTTGAAAATTTTACTTTTTTTGTGAAAATATCCACTAAATGAGGGAATAATATGTGTGAGGGTACCCCAGGAGAGTTCCAAATGTGTGTCGGTAGAATATATATCCCTCGGGGTTAAAATTGAAAAAGCTTGAAAAAAATTTTTTTTTGGACTGTCATTTTTCCGGCGTTTATCAGAATTTCAGATAGTGTAAATGTCAATGAGTGTTCCGATTTCAGTTCCAGAGCGATTCGCACAATGAGTTCTTGATATTAAGGCGTTTTCAGCCAATTTTCTGGATTTTTGAAAATTTCACTTTTTTTGGGAAAATATCCACTAAATGAGGGAATAATATGTGTGAGAGTACCCCAGGAGAGTTCCAAATGTGTGTGGGTAGAATATATATATTCCATGGGGGTAAAATTGAAAAAAGTTTTAAAAATTTTTTTTTTGGACATAGTCATTTTTCCAACGTTTATCAGACTTTCAGATAGGGGAAATGTCAGTGAGCGTTCCAATTTCAGATCCAGAGCGATTCGCCCATTGAGTCCTTGATATTTAGTCGTTTTCTGCCAATTTTCTGGATTTTTGCAAATTTCACTTTTTTGTGAAAATATCCACTAAATGAGGGAATAATATGTGTGAGGGTACCGTAGGAGAGTTCCAAATGTGTGTGGGTGCAATATATTTCCCACGGGGGTAAAATTGAAAAAAGTTGAAAAAATTTTTTTTTGGACATAGTCATTTTTCCAACGTTTATCAGACTTTCAGATAGGGGAAATGTCAGTGAGCGTTCCAATTTCAGATCCAGAGCGATTCGCCCAATGAGTCCTTGATATTTAGTCGTTTTCTGCCAATTTCCTGGATTTTTGAAAATTTCACTTTTTTGTGAAAATATCCACTAAATGAGGGAATAATATGTGTGAGGGTACCCCAGGAGAGTTCCAAATGTTTGTGGGTAGAATATATATCCCACAGGGGTAAAATTGAAAAAATTTGAACAAAATTTTTTTTTGGACTTAGTCATTTTTCCGTTTATCAGACTTTCAGATAGGGGAAATGTCAGTGAGCGTTCCGATTTCAGTTCCAGAGCGATTCGCACAATGAGTCCTTGATATTTAGTCGTTTTCTGCCAATTTCCTGGATTTTTGAAAATTTCACTTTTTTGTGAAAATATCCACTAAATGAGGGAATAATATGTGTGAGGGTACCCCAGGAGAGTTCCAAATGTGTGTCGGTAGTATATATATCCCACGGGGGTAAAATTGAAAAAAGTTGAAAAAAAATTTTTTTTTGGACTTATTCATGTTTCCGACGTTTATCAGACTTTCAGATAGGGGAAATGTCAGTGAGCGTTCCGATTTAAATTCCAGAGCGATTGCCCAAAGAGTCCATGATATTTAGTTGTTTTCAGCCAATTTTCTTGATTTTTGAAAATTTTACTTTTTTTGTGAAAATATCCACTAAATGAGGGAATAATATGTGTTAGGATACCCCAGGAGAGTTCCAAATGTGTGTCGGTAGAATATATATCCCTCGGGGGTAAAATTGAAAAAGCTTGAAAAAAATTTTTTTTTGGACTGTCATTTTTCCGGCGTTTATCAGAATTTCAGATAGTGGAAATGTCAATGAGCGTTCCGATTTCAGTTCCAGAGCGATTCGCACAATGAGTCCTTGATATTAAGGCGTTTTCAGCCAATTTTCTGGATTTTTGAAAATTTCACTTTTTTTGTGAAAATATCCACTAAATAAGGGAATAATATGTGTGAGAGTACCCCAGGAGAGTTCCAAATGTGTGTGGGTAGAATATATATATTCCATGGGGGTAAAATTGAAAGAAGTTTTAAAAATTTTTTTTTTGGACTTCGTCATTTTTCCAACGTTTATCAGACTTTCAGATAGGGGAAATGTCAGTGAGCGTTCCAATTTCAGTTCCAGAGCGATTCGCCCATTGAGTCCTTGATATTTAGTCGTTTTCTGCCAATTTTCTGGATTTTTGAAAATTTCACTTTTTTGTGAAAATATCCACTAAATGAGGGAATAATATGTGTGAGGGTACCCCAGGAGAGTTCCAAATGTTTGTGGGTAGAATATATATCCCACAGGGGTAAAATTGAAAAAATTTGAACAAAATTTTTTTTTGGACTTAGTCATTTTTCCAACATTTATCAGACTTTCAGATAGGGGAAATGTCAGTGAGCGTTCCAATTTCAGTTCCAGAGCGATTCTCCCAATGAGTCCTTGATATTTAGTCGTTTTCTGCCAATTTTCTGGATTTTTGAAAATTTCACTTTTTTGTAAAAATATCCACTAAATGAGGGAATAATATGTGTGACGGTACCACAGGAGAGTTCCAAATGTGTGTCGGTAGAATATATATCCCACAGGGGTAAAATTGAAAAAAGTTGAAAAAAATTTTTTTTTGGACTTATTCATTTTTCCGACGTTTATCAGACTTTCAGATAGGGGAAATGTCAGTGAGCGTTCCGATTTCAGTTCCAGAGCTATTCACCCAATGAGTCCTTGATATTTAGTCGTTTTCCGCCAAGTTTCTGGATTTATGAAAATTTCACTTTTTTTTGAAAATATCCACTAAATGAGGGAAAAATATGTGTGAGGGTACCCCAGGAGAGTTCCAAATGTGTGTCGGTAGTATATATATCCCACGGGGGTAAAATTGAAAAAAGTTTAAAAAAAATGTTTTTTTGGACTTATTCATTTTTCCGATGTTTATCAGACTTTCAGATAGGGGAAATGTCAGTGAGCGTTCCGATTTAAATTCCAGAGCGCTTGCCCAAAGAGTCCATGATATTTAGTCGTTTTCAGCCAATTTTCTAGATTTTTGAAAATTTTACTTTTTTTGTGAAAATATCCACTAAATGAGGGAATAATATGTGTGACGGTACCACAGGAGAGTTCCAAATGTGTGTCGGTAGAATATATATATCACGGGTGAAAAATTGAAAAAGCTTGAAAAAAAATTATTTTTGGACTGTCATTTTTCCGGCGTTTATCAGACTTTCAGATAGGGGAAATATCAGTGAGCGTTCCGATTTCAGTTCCAGAGCGATTCGCCAAATGAGTCCTTGATATTAAGTCGTTTTCAGCCAATTTTCTGGATTTTTGAAAATTTCACTTTTTTTGTGAAAATATCCACTAAATGAGGGAATAGTATGTGTGAGGGTACTCCTGGAGAGTTCCAAATGTGTGTGGGTAGAATATATATCCCACGGGGGTAAAATTGAAAAAGCTTGAAAAAAAATTTTTTTTTGGACTTAGTCATTTTTCCGGCATTTATCAGACTTTCAGATAGGGGAGATGTCAGTGAGCGTACGGATTTCAGTTCCAGAGCGATTCGCCCAATGAGTTCTTGATATTTAGTCATTTTCAGCCAATTTTCTGGATTTTTAAAAATTTCACTTTTTTGTGAAAATATCCTCTAAATGAGGGAATAATATGTGAAAGGGTACCACAGAAGAGTTCCAAATGTGTGTGGGTAGAATATATATCCCACGGGGGTAAAATTGAAAAAAGTTTAATTTTTTTATTTTGGACTTAGTCATTTTTCCTGCGTTTATCAGACTTTCAGATAGGGCAAATGTCAGTGAGCGTTTCGTTTTCAGTTCCAGAGTGATTCGCCCAATGAGTCCTTGATATTTAGTCGTTTTCAGCCAATTTTCTGGATTTTTGAAAATTTCACTTTTTTGTGAAAATATCCACTAAATGAGGGAATAATATGTGTGAGGGTACCTCCAGGAGAGTTCCAAATGTGTGTGGGTAGAATATATATCACACGGGGGTAAAATTGAAAAAAGTTTAAAAAAATTTTTTTTGGGACTTAGTCATTTTTCCTGCGTTTATCAGACTTTCAGATAGGGGATATGTCAGTGAGCGTTCCGATTTCAGTTCCAGAGCGATTCGCCCAATGAGTCCTTGATATTTAGTCGTTTTCTGCCAATTTTCTGGATTTTTGAAAATTTCACTTTTTTGTGAAAATAAATTAGTAATGAGGGAATAATATGTGTGAGGGTTCCCCAGGAGAGTTCCAAATGTGTGTCGGTAGAATATATATCCCACAGGGGTAAAATTGAAAAAAGTTGAAAAAAAATTTTTTTGGACTTAGTCATTTTTCCGGCGTTTATCAGAATTTCAGATAGGGGAAATGTCAGTGAGCATTCCGATTTCAGTTCCAGAGTGATTCGCCCAATGAGTCCTTGATATTTAGTCGTTTTCAGCCAGTTTTCTAGATTTTTGAAAATTTCACTTTTTCGTGAAAGTATCCACTAAATGAGGGAATAATATGTGTGAGGGTACCCCAGGAGAGTTCCAAATGTGTGTGGGTAGAATATATATCCCACGGGAGTAAAATTGAAAAAAGTTAAAAAAATTTTTTTGGGGGATTTATTCATTTTTCCAGCATTTATCAGAATTTCAGATAGGGGAAATGTCAGTGAGAGTTCCGATTTCAGTTCCAGAGCGATTCGCCCAATGAGTCCTTGATATTTAACCATTTTCTGGATTGTTGAAAATTTAACTTTTTTGTGAAAATATCCACTAAATGAGGGAATAATATGTGTGAGAGTACCCCAGGAGAGTTCCAAATGTGTGTGGGTAGAATATCTATCCCACGGGGTAAAATTGAAAAAAGTTGAAAAAAAAATTTTTTTGGACTTATTCATTTTTCCGGCGTTTATCAGGCTTTCAGATAGGGGAAATTTCAGTGAGCGTTCCGATTTCAGTTCCAGAGCTATTCACCCAATGAGTCCTTGATATTTAGTGGTTTTCAGGCAATTTTCTGGATTTTTGAAAATTTCACTTTTTTTGTGAAAATATCCACTAAATGAGGGACTAATGTGTGAGGGTACCCCAGGAGAGTTCCAAATGTGTGTCGGTAGAATATATATCCCACGGGGGTAAAATTGAAAAAAGTTGAAAAAATTTTTTTTTTTTACTTAGTCATTTTTCCGGCGCTTATCAGACTTTCAGAGAGGGGAAATGGCAGTGAGCGTTCCAATTTCAGTTCCAGAGCGGTTCGCCCAATGAGTCCTTGATATTTAGTCGTTTTCAGCCAGTTTTCTGGATTTTTGAACATTTCACTTTTTTGTGAAAATATCCACTAAATGAGGGAATAATATGTGTGATGGTACCCCTGGAGAGTTCGAAATGTGTGTCGGTAGAATATATATCCCATGGAGGTAAAATTGAAAAAAGTTGAAAAATTTTTTTTTTGGACTTAGTCATTTTTCCGGCGTTTATTAGACTTTCAGATAGGGCGAATGTCAGTGAGCGTTTCGATTTCAGTTCCAGAGTGATTCGCCCAATGAGTCCTTGATATTTAGTCGTTTTCAGCCAATATTTTGGATTTTTGAAAATTTCACTTTTTCGTGAAAGTATCCACTAAATGAGGGAGTAATATGTGTGAGGGTACCCCAGGAGAGTTCCAAATATGTGTGGGTAGAATATATATCCCACAGGGGTAAAATTGAAAAAAGTTAAAAAAAATTTTTTGGGGGATTTATTCATTTTTCAAGCATTTATCAGAATTTCAGATAGGGGAAATGTCAGTGAGAGTTCCGATTTCAGTTCCAGAGCGATTCGCCCAATGAGTCCTTGATATTTAGTCATTTTCTGGATTGTTGAAAATTTCACTTTTTTGTGAAAATATCCACTAATTGAGGGAATAATATGTGTGAGGGTACCCCAGGAGAGTTCCAAATGTGCGTGGGTAGAATATATATCCCACGGGGGTAAAATTGAAAAAAGTTTAAAAATTTTTTTTTTGGTACTTAGTCATTTTTCCGGCATTTATCAGACTTTCAGATAGGGGATATGTCAGTGAGCGTTCCGATTTCAGTTCCAGAGCGATTTGCCCAATGAGTCCTTGATATTTAGTCGTTTTCAGCCAGTTTTCTGGATTTTTTAAAATTTCACTTTTTTGTCAAAATATCCACTAAATGAGGGACTAATATGTGTGAGGGTACCCCAGGAGAGTTTCAAATGTGTTTGGGTATATATATATCCCACGGGGGTAAAATTGAAAAAAGTTAAAAAAAATTTTTTGAGGGATTTATTCATTTTTCCAGCATTTATCAGAATTTCAGATAGGGAAAATGTCAGTGAGAGTTCCGATTTCAGTTCCAGAGTGATTCGCCCAATGAGTCCTTGATATTTAGTCATTTTCTGGATTGTTGAAAATTTAACTTTTTTGTGAAAATATCCACTAAATGAGGAAATAATATGTGTGAGGGTACCCCTGGAGAGTTCGAAATGTGTTTCGGTAGAATATATATCCCATGGAGGTAAAATTGAAAAAAGTTGAAAAAATTTTTTTTTTGGACTGTCATTTTTCCGGCCTTGATCAGACTTTCACATAGGGCAAATGTCAGTGAGCGTTTCGATTTCAGTTCCAGGGTGATTCGACCAATGATTCCTTGATATTTAGTCGTTTTCATCCAATATTTTGGATATTTGAAAATGTCACTTTTTTGTGAAAGTATCCACTAAATGAGGGAATAATATGTGTGAGGGTACCCCAGGAGAGTTCCAAATGTGTTTGGGTAGAATATATATCCCACGGGGGTAAAATTGAAAAAAGTTGAAAAATTTTTTTTTTGGACTTAGTTATTTTTCCTGCGTTTATCAGACTTTCAGATAGGGCAAATGTCAGTGAGCGTTTCGTTTTCAGTTCCAGAGTGATTCGCCCAATGAGTCCTTGATATTTAGTCGTTTTCAGCCAATTTTCTGGATTTTTGAAAATTTCACTTTTTTGTGAAGATAAATTAGTAATGAGGGAATAATTTGTGTGAGGGTACCCCAGGAGAGTTCTAAATGTGTGTCGGTAGAATATATATCCCACGGGGGTAAAATTGAAAAAAGTTGAAAAAAATTTTTTTTGGACTTAGTCATTTTTCAGGCGTTTATCAGAATTTCAGATAGGGGAAATGTCAGTGAGCGTTCCGATTTCAGTTCCAGAGCGATTCGCCCAATGAGTCCTTGATATTTAGTCGTTTTCAGCCAGTTTTCTGGATTTTTCAAAATTTCACTTTTTTGTGAAAATATCCACTAAATGAGGGAATAATATGTGTGAGTGTACCCCAGGAGAGTTCGAAATGTGTGTCGGTAGAATATATATCCCATGGAGGTAAAATTGAAAAAAGTTGAAAAAAATTTTTTTTTGGACTTAGTCATTTTTCCTGCGTTTATCAGACTTTCAGATAGGGGAAATGTCAGTGAGCATCCCGAATTCAGTTCCAGAGCTATTCGCCCAATGAGTCCTTGGTATTTGGTCGTTTTCAGCCAATTTTCTGGATTTTTGAAAATTTCACTTTTTTGTCAAAATATCCACTAAATGAGGGACTAATATGTGTGAGGGTACCCCAGGAGAGTTTCAAATGTGTTTGGGTATATATATATCCCACGGGGGTAAAATTGAAAAAAGTTGAAAATTTTTTTATTTTGGACTTAGTCATTTTTCCGGCGTTTATCAGACTTTCAGATAGGGGAAATGTCATTGAGCGTTCCGATTTCAGTTCCAGAGCGATTCGCCCAATGGGTCCTTGATATTTAGTCGTTTTCAGCCAATTTTCTGGATTTTTGAAAATTTCACTTTTTTGTGAAAATAAATTAGTAATGAGGGAATAATATGTGTGAGGGTACCCCAGGAGAGTTCCAAATGTGTGTCGGTAGAATATATATCCCACGGGGGTAAAATTGAAAAAAGTTGAAAAAAATTTTTTTTGGACTTAGTCATTTTTCCGGCGTTTATCAGACTTTCAGATAGGGGAAATGTGAGTGAGCGCTCCGATTTCAGTTCCAGAGCTCTTCGCCCAATGAGTCCTTGATATTTAGTCGTTTTCAGCCAATATTTTGGATTTTTGAAAATTTCACTTTTTTTGTGAAAATATCCACTAAATGAGGGAATAATATGTGTGAGGGTACCCCAGGAGAGTTCCAAATGTGTGTGGGTAGAATATATATCCCACGGGGGTAAAATTGAAAAAAGGTGAAAAAATTTTTATTTTGGACTTAGTCATTTTTCCGGCGTTTATTAGACTTTCAGATAGGGCAAATGTCAGTGAGCGTTTCGATTTCAGTGCCAGAGCGATTCGCCCAATCAGTCCTTGATGTTTAGTCGTTCTCAGCCAATATATTGGATTTTTGAAAATTTCACTTTTTTGTTAAAGTATCCACTAAATGAGGGAATAATATGTGTGAGGGTACCCCAGGAGAGTTCCAAATGTGTGTGGGAAGAATATATATCCCAGGGCGGTAAAATTGAAAAAAGTTGAAAAAAATTTTTTTTGGACTTAGTCATTTTTCCGGCGTTTATCAGACTTTCAGACAGGGGAAATGTCAGTGAGCGTTCCGATTTCAGTTCCAGAGCGATTCGCCCAATGGGTCCTTTAATAATTAGTCATTTTCAGTCAACTTTCTGGATTTTTGAAAATTTCACTTTTTTGTGAAAATATCCAATAAATGAGCGAATAATATGTGTGAGGGTACCCCAGGAGAGTTCCAAATGTGTTTGGGTAGAATATATATCCCACGGGGGTAAAATTGAAAAAAGTTGAAAAAAATTTTTTTTGGACTTAGTCATTTTTACGGCGTTTATCAGAATTTCAGATAGGGGAAATGTCAGTGAGCGTTCCGATTTCAGTTCCAGAGCGATTCGCCCAATGAGTCCTTGATATTTAGTCGTTTTCAGCCAGTTTTCTGGATTTTTCAAAATTTCACTTTTTTGTGAAAATATCCACTAAATGAGGGAATAATGTGTGTGATGGTACCCCAGGAGAGTTCCAAATGTTTGTGGGTAGAATATATATCCCACGGGGGGTAAAATTGAAAAAAGTTGAAAACATTATTTTTTTGGACTTCGTCATTTTTCCGGCGTTGATCAGACTTTCAGATAGGGCAAATGTCAGTGAGCGTTCCGATTTCAGTTCCAGAGCGATTCATCCAATGAGTCCTTGATATTTAGTAGTTTTCATCCAATTTTCTGTATTTTTGAAAATTGCACTTTTTTGTGAAAATATCCACTAAATGAGGGAATAATATGTGTGAGGGTACCCCAGGAGAGTTCCAAATGTGTGTGGGAAGAATATATATCCCACGGGGGTAAAATTGAAAAAAGTTGAAAACATTTTTTTTTTGGACTTAGTCATTTTTCCGCCGTTTATCAGACTTTCAGATAGGGCAAATGTCAGTGAGCGTTCCGATTTCAGTTCCAGAGCGATTCGCCCAATGAGTCCTTTAATAATTTGTCGTTTTCAGTCAACTTTCTGGATTTTTGAAAATTTCACTTTTTTTGTGAAAATATCCACTAAATGAGTGAATAAAATGTGTGAGGGTACCCCAGGAGATTTCCAAATGTGTGTGGGTAGAATATATATCCTACTGGGGTAAAATTGAAAAAAATTTTTTTGGGTACTTAGTCATTTTTTTGGCGTTTATCAGACTTTCAGATAGGGGAAATGTCAGTGAGGGTTCCGATTTCAGTGCTAGAGCGATTCGCCCAATGAGTCCTTGATATTTAGTCGTTCTCAGCCAATATTTTGGATTTTTGAAAATTTCACTTTTTTGTGAAAATATCCACTAAATGAGGGAATAATATGTGTGAGGGTACCCCCGGAGAGTTCCAAATGTGTGTGGGTAGAATATATATCCCACGGGGGTAAAATTGAAAAAAGTTGAAAACATATTTTTTTGGGACTTAGTCATTTTTCCGACATTTATCAGACTTTCAGATAGGGGAAATGTCAGTGAGCGTTCCGATTTCAGTTCCAGAGCGATTCGCCCAATGAGTCCCTGATATTTAGTCGTTTTCAGCCAATTTTCTGGATTTTTGAAAATTTCACTTTTTTGTGAAAATATCCACTAAATGAGGTAATAATATGTGTGAGGGTACCCCAGGAGAGTTCCAAATGTGTGTGGGTAGAATATGTATCCAGCGGGGGTAAAATTCAAAAAAGTTGAAAAAAATTTTTTTTGGACTTAGTCATTCTTCCGGCGTTTATCAGACTTTCAGATAGGGCAAATGTCAGTAAGCGTTCCGATTTCAGTTCCAGAGCGATTCGCCCAATGAGTCCTTGATATTTAGTCGTTTTCAGCCAATTTTCTGGATTTTTGAAAATTTCACTTTTTTGTGAAAATATCCACTAAATGAGGGAATAATATGTGTGAGGGTACCCGAGGAGAGTTACAAATGTGTGTGGGTATAATATATATCCCACGGGGGTAAAATTGAAAAAAGTTGAAAAAATTTTTTTTGGGGACTTAGTCATTTTTCTGGCGTTTATCAGACTTTCAGATAGGGGAAATGTCAGTGAGCGTTCCAATTTCAGTTCCAGAGCGATTCGCCCAATGAGTCCTTCTTATTTAGTCTTTTTCAGCTAATTTTCTGGATTTTTAAAAATTTCACTTTTTTGTGAAAATATCCACTAAATGAGGGAATAATATGTGTGAGGGTACCCCAGGAGGGTTCCAAATGTGTGTGGGTAGAATATATATCCTACTGGGGTAAAATTGAAAAAAGTTGAAAAAATTTTTTTTGGGGACTTAGTCATTTTTCTGGCGTTTATCAGACTTTCAGATAGTGGAAATGTCAGTGAGCGTTCCGATTTCAGTGCCAGAGTGAATTGCCCAATGAGTCCTTGTTATTTAGTCTTTTTCAGCTAATTTTCTGGATTTTTAAAAATTTCACTTTTTTGTGAAAATATCCACTAAATGAGGGAATAATATGTGTGAGGGTACCCCAGGAGAGTTCCAAATGTGTGTGGGAAGAATATATATCCTACTGGGGTAAAATTGAAAAAAGTTGAAAACATTTTTTTTGGGGACTTAGTCATTTTTCTGGCGTTTATCAGACTTTCAGATAGGGGAAATGTCAGTGAGCGTTCCGATTTCAGTGCCAGAGTGATTAGCCCAATGAGTCCTTGATATTTAGTCGTTCTCAGCCAATATTTTGGATTTTTGAAAATTTCACTTTTTTGTGAAAATATCCATTAAATGAGGGAATAATATGTGTGAGGGTACCCCAGGAGAGTTCCAAATGTGTGTGGGTAGAATATATATCCCACGGGGGTAAAATTGAAAAAAGTTGAAAAAAATTTTTTTTGGACATAGTCATTTTTCTGGCGTTTATCAGACTTTCAGATAGGGGAAATGTCAGTGAGCGTTCCGATTTCAGTTCCAGAGCGATTCGCCCAATGAGTCCTTGTTATTTAGTCGTTTTCAGTCAACTTTCTGGATTTTTGAAAATTTCACTTTTTTGTGAAAATATCCACTAAATGATGGAATAATATGTGTGAGGGTACCCCAGGAGAGTTCCAAATGTGAGTTGGTAGAATATATATCCCACGGGGGTAAAATTGAAAAAAGTTGAAAACATTTTTTTTTTGGACTTAGTCATTTTTCCGGCGTTTATCAGACTTTCAGATAGGGCAAATGTCAGTGAGCGTTCCGATTTCAGTTCCAGAGCGATTCGCCCAATGAGTCCTTGTTATTTAGTCTTTTTCAGCTAATTTTCTGGATTTTTAAAAATTTCACTTTTTTGTGAAAATATCCACTAAATGAGGGAATAATATGTGTGAGGGTTCCCCAGGAGAGTACCAAATGTGTGTGGGTAGAATATATATCCCACGGGGGTAAAATTGAAAAAAGTTGGAAATATTTTTTTTTTGGACTTAGTCATTTTTCCGGCGTTTATCAGACTTTCAGATAGGGTAAATGTCAGTGAGCGTTCTGATTTCAGTTCCAGAGCGATTCGCCCAATGAGTCCTTTAATATTTAGTCGTTTTCAGTCAACTTTTTGGATTTTTGAAAATTTCACTTTTTTGTGAAAATATCCACTAAATGAGGGAATAATATGTGTGAGGGTACCCCAGGAGGGTTCCAAATGTGTGTGGGTAGAATATATATCCTACTGGGGTAAAATTGAAAAAAGTTGAAAAAATTTTTTTTGGGGTCTTAGTCATTTTTCTGGCGTTTATCAGACTTTCAGATAGGGGAAATGTCAGTGAGCGTTCCGATTTCAGTGCCAGAGTGATTAGCCCAATGAGTCCTTGATATTTAATAGTTCTCAGCCAATATTTTTGATTTTTGAAAATTTCACTTTTTTGTGAAAATATCCACTAAATGAGGGAATAATATGTGTGAGGGTACCCCAGGAGAGTTCCAAATGTGAGTGGGTAGAATATATATCCCACGGGGGTAAAATTGAAAAAAGTTGAAAACATTTTTTTTTTGGACTTAGTCATTTTTCCGGCGTTTATCAGACTTTCAGATAGGGCAAATGTCAGTGAGAGTTCCGATTTCAGTTCCAGAGCGATTCGCCCAATGAGTCCTTTAATATTTATTCGTTTTCAGTCAAATTTCTGGATTTTTGAAAATTTTACTTTTTTGTGAAAATATCCACTAAATGAGGGAATAATATGTGTGAGGGTACCCCAGGAGAGTTCCAAATGTGAGTGGGTAGAATATATATCCCACGGGGGTAAAATTGAAAAAAGTTGAAAACATTTTTTTTTTGGACTTAGTCATTTTTCCGGCGTTTATCAGACTTTCAGATAGGGCAAATGTCAGTGAGCGTTCCGATTTCAGTTCCAGAGCGATTCGCCCAGTGAGTCCTTTAATATTTATTCGTTTTCAGTCAAATTTCTGGATTTTTGAAAATTTTACTTTTTTGTGAAATTATCCACTAAATGAGGGAATAATATGTGTGAGGGTACCCCAGGAGGGTTCCAAATGTGTGTGGGTAGAATATATATCCCACGGGGGTAAAATTGAAAAAAGTTGAAAAAAATTTTTTTTGGACTTAGTCATTTTTCCGGCGTTTATCAGACTTTCAGATAGGGGAAATGTCAGTGAGCGTTCCGATTTCAGTTCCAGAGCCATTCGCCCAATGAGTCCTTGTTATTTAGTCTTTTTCAGCTAATTTTCTGGATTTTTGAAAATTTCACTTTTTTGTGAAAATATCCACTAAATGATGGAATAATATGTGTGAGGGTACCCCAGGAGAGTTCCAAATGTGTGTGGGTTGAATATATATCCCACGGGGGTAAAATTGAAAAAAGTTGAAAACATTTTTTTTTTGGACTTAGTCATTTTTCTGGCGTTTATCAGACTTTCAGATAGGGGAAATGTCAGTGAGCATTCCGATTTCAGTTCCAGAGCGATTCGCTCAATAAGTCCTTGATATTTAGTCATTTTCAGCCAACTTTCTGGATTTTTGAAAATTTCACTTTTTTGTGAAAATATCCACTAAATGAGGGAATAATATGTGTGAGGGTACCCCAGGAGAGTTCCAAATGTGTGTGGGTAGAATATATATCCTATTGGGGTAAAATTGAAAAAAGTTTAAAAAAAGTTTTTTTGAGACTTAATCATTTTTCTGGCGTTTATCAGACTTTCAGATAGGGGAAATGTCAGTGAGCGTTCCGATTTCAGTGCCAGAGCGATTCGTCCATTGAGTCCTTGATATTTAGTCAATTTCAGCCAATTTTCTGGATTTTTGAAAATTTCATTTTTTTGTGAAAATAAATTAGTAATGAGGGAATAATATGTGTGAGGGTACCCCAGGAGAGTTCCAAATGTGTGTCGGTAGAATATATATCCCACGGGGGTAAAATTGAAAAAAGTTGAAAAAAATTTTTTTTGGACTTAGTCATTTTTCCGGCGTTTATCAGACTTTCAGATAGGGGAAATGTGAGTGAGCGCTCCGATTTCAGTTCCAGAGCTCTTCGCCCAATGAGTCCTTGATATTTAGTCGTTTTCAGCCAATATTTTGGATTTTTGAAAATTTCACTTTTTTTCTGAAAATATCCACTAAATGAGGGAATAATATGTGTGAGGGTACCCCAGGAGAGTTCCAAATGTGTGTGGGTAGAATATATATCCCACGGGGGTAAAATTGAAAAAAGGTGAAAAAATTTTTATTTTGGACTTAGTCATTTTTCCGGCGTTTATTAGACTTTCAGATAGGGCAAATGTCAGTGAGCGTTTCGATTTCAGTGCCAGAGCGATTCGCCCAATCAGTCCTTGATGTTTAGTCGTTCTCAGCCAATATATTGGATTTTTGAAAATTTCACTTTTTTGTTAAAGTATCCACTAAATGAGGGAATAATATGTGTGAGGGTACCCCAGGAGAGTTCCAAATGTGTGTGGGAAGAATATATATCCCAGGGCGGTAAAATTGAAAAAAGTTGAAAAAAATTTTTTTTGGACTTAGTCATTTTTCCGGCGTTTATCAGACTTTCAGACAGGGGAAATGTCAGTGAGCGTTCCGATTTCAGTTCCAGAGCGATTCGCCCAATGGGTCCTTTAATAATTAGTCATTTTCAGTCAACTTTCTGGATTTTTGAAAATTTCACTTTTTTGTGAAAATATCCAATAAATGAGCGAATAATATGTGTGAGGGTACCCCAGGAGAGTTCCAAATGTGTTTGGGTAGAATATATATCCCACGGGGGTAAAATTGAAAAAAGTTGAAAAAAATTTTTTTTGGACTTAGTCATTTTTACGGCGTTTATCAGAATTTCAGATAGGGGAAATGTCAGTGAGCGTTCCGATTTCAGTTCCAGAGCGATTCGCCCAATGAGTCCTTGATATTTAGTCGTTTTCAGCCAGTTTTCTGGATTTTTCAAAATTTCACTTTTTTGTGAAAATATCCACTAAATGAGGGAATAATGTGTGTGATGGTACCCCAGGAGAGTTCCAAATGTTTGTGGGTAGAATATATATCCCACGGGGGGTAAAATTGAAAAAAGTTGAAAACATTATTTTTTTGGACTTCGTCATTTTTCCGGCGTTGATCAGACTTTCAGATAGGGCAAATGTCAGTGAGCGTTCCGATTTCAGTTCCAGAGCGATTCATCCAATGAGTCCTTGATATTTAGTAGTTTTCATCCAATTTTCTGTATTTTTGAAAATTGCACTTTTTTGTGAAAATATCCACTAAATGAGGGAATAATATGTGTGAGGGTTCCCCAGGAGAGTACCAAATGTGTGTGGGTAGAATATATATCCCACGGGGGTAAAATTGAAAAAAGTTGGAAATATTTTTTTTTTGGACTTAGTCATTTTTCCGGCGTTTATCAGACTTTCAGATAGGGTAAATGTCAGTGAGCGTTCTGATTTCAGTTCCAGAGCGATTCGCCCAATGAGTCCTTTAATATTTAGTCGTTTTCAGTCAACTTTTTGGATTTTTGAAAATTTCACTTTTTTGTGAAAATATCCACTAAATGAGGGAATAATATGTGTGAGGGTACCCCAGGAGGGTTCCAAATGTGTGTGGGTAGAATATATATCCTACTGGGGTAAAATTGAAAAAAGTTGAAAAAATTTTTTTTGGGGTCTTAGTCATTTTTCTGGCGTTTATCAGACTTTCAGATAGGGGAAATGTCAGTGAGCGTTCCGATTTCAGTGCCAGAGTGATTAGCCCAATGAGTCCTTGATATTTAATAGTTCTCAGCCAATATTTTTGATTTTTGAAAATTTCACTTTTTTGTGAAAATATCCACTAAATGAGGGAATAATATGTGTGAGGGTACCCCAGGAGAGTTCCAAATGTGAGTGGGTAGAATATATATCCCACGGGGGTAAAATTGAAAAAAGTTGAAAACATTTTTTTTTTGGACTTAGTCATTTTTCCGGCGTTTATCAGACTTTCAGATAGGGCAAATGTCAGTGAGAGTTCCGATTTCAGTTCCAGAGCGATTCGCCCAATGAGTCCTTTAATATTTATTCGTTTTCAGTCAAATTTCTGGATTTTTGAAAATTTTACTTTTTTGTGAAAATATCCACTAAATGAGGGAATAATATGTGTGAGGGTACCCCAGGAGAGTTCCAAATGTGAGTGGGTAGAATATATATCCCACGGGGGTAAAATTGAAAAAAGTTGAAAACATTTTTTTTTTGGACTTAGTCATTTTTCCGGCGTTTATCAGACTTTCAGATAGGGCAAATGTCAGTGAGCGTTCCGATTTCAGTTCCAGAGCGATTCGCCCAGTGAGTCCTTTAATATTTATTCGTTTTCAGTCAAATTTCTGGATTTTTGAAAATTTTACTTTTTTGTGAAATTATCCACTAAATGAGGGAATAATATGTGTGAGGGTACCCCAGGAGGGTTCCAAATGTGTGTGGGTAGAATATATATACTACTGGGGTAAAATTGAAAAAAGTTGAAAACATTTTTTTTTTGGTCTTAGTCATTTTTCTGGCGTTTATCAGACTTTCAGATAGGGGAAATGTCAGTGAGCGTTACGATTTCAGAGCCAGAGTGATTCGCCCAATGAGTCCTTGATATTTAGTCATTCTCAGCCAATATTTTGGATTTTTGAAAATTTCACTTTTTTGTGAAAATATCCACTAAATGAGGGAATAATATGTGTGAGGGTACCCCAGGAGAGTTCCAAATGTGAGTGGGTAGAATATATATCCCACGGGGGTAAAATTGAAAAAAGTTGAAAACATTTTTTTTTTGGACTTAGTCATTTTTCCGGCGTTTATCAGACTTTCAGATAGGGGAAATGTCAGTGAGCGTTCCGATTTCAGTTCCAGAGCCATTCGCCCAATGAGTCCTTGTTATTTAGTCTTTTTCAGCTAATTTTCTGGATTTTTGAAAATTTCACTTTTTTGTGAAAATATCCACTAAATGATGGAATAATATGTGTGAGGGTACCCCAGGAGAGTTCCAAATGTGTGTGGGTTGAATATATATCCCACGGGGGTAAAATTGAAAAAAGTTGAAAACATTTTTTTTTTGGACTTAGTCATTTTTCTGGCGTTTATCAGACTTTCAGATAGGGGAAATGTCAGTGAGCATTCCGATTTCAGTTCCAGAGCGATTCGCTCAATAAGTCCTTGATATTTAGTCATTTTCAGCCAACTTTCTGGATTTTTGAAAATTTCACTTTTTTGTGAAAATATCCACTAAATGAGGGAATAATATGTGTGAGGGTACCCCAGGAGAGTTCCAAATGTGTGTGGGTAGAATATATATCCTATTGGGGTAAAATTGAAAAAAGTTTAAAAAAAGTTTTTTTGAGACTTAATCATTTTTCTGGCGTTTATCAGACTTTCAGATAGGGGAAATGTCAGTGAGCGTTCCGATTTCAGTGCCAGAGCGATTCGTCCATTGAGTCCTTGATATTTAGTCAATTTCAGCCAATTTTCTGGATTTTTGAAAATGTCACTTTTTTGTGAAAATATCCACTAAATGAGGGAATAATATGTGTGAGGGTACCCCAGGAGAGTTCCAAATGTGTGTGGGTAGAATATATATCCCACGAGGGTAAAATTGAAAAAAGTTGAAAAAAAATTTTTTTGGACAGTCATTTTTCTGGCGTTTGTCAGACTTTCAGTTAGGGGAAATGTCAGTGAACATTCCGATTTCAGTTCCAGAGCGATTCGCCCAATGAGTCCTTAATAGTTAGTAGTTTTCAGCCAATATTTTGGTTTTTTGAAAATTTCACTTTTTTTTTGAAAATATACACTAAATGATGAAATAATATGTGTGAGGGTACCCCAGGAGAGCTCCACATGTGTGTGGGTAGAATATATATCCTGCTGGGGTAAAATTGAAAAAAGTTAAAAAAAATTTTTTTTGGGACTTAGTCATTTTTCTGCCGTTTATCAGACTTTCAGATAGGGGAAATTTCAGTGAGCGTTACTATTTCAGTTCCAGAGCGATTCGCCCAATGAGTCCTTGTTATTTAGTCGTTTTCAGTCAACTTTCTGGATTTTTGAAAATTTCACTTTTTTGTGAAAATATCCACTAAATGAGGGAATAATATGTGTGAGGGTACCCCAGGAGAGTTCCAAATGTGTGTGGGTAGAATATATATCCCACGGGGGTAAAATTGAAAAAAGTGGAAAATATTTTTTTTTTGGACATAGTCATTTTTCCGCCGTTTATCAGACTTTCAGATAGGGCAAATGTCAGTGAGCGATCCGATTTCAGTTCCAGAGCAATTCGCTCAATGAGTCCTTTAATATTTAGTCATTCTCAGCCAATATTTTGGATTTTTGAAAATTTCACTTTTTTGTGAAAATATCCACTAAATGAGGGAATAATATGTGTGAGGGTACCCCAGGAGGGTTCCAAATGTGTGTGGGTAGAATATATATCCTACTGGGGTAAAATTGAAAAAAGTTGAAAAATTTTTTTTTGGGGTCTTAGTCATTTTTCTGGCGTTTATCAGACTTTCAGATAGGGGAAATGTCAGTGAGCGTTCCGATTTCAGTGCCAGAGTGATTAGCCCAATGAGTCCTTGATATTTAATAGTTCTCAGCCAATATTTTTGATTTTTGAAAATTTCACTTTTTTGTGAAAATATCCACTAAATGAGGGAATAATATGTGTGAGGGTACCCCAGGAGAGTTCCAAATGTGAGTGGGTAGAATATATATCCCACGGGGGTAAAATTGAAAAAAGTTGAAAACATTTTTTTTTTGGACTTAGTCATTTTTCCGGCGTTTATCAGACCTTCAGATAGGGCAAATGTCAGTGAGAGTTCCGATTTCAGTTCCAGAGCGATTCGCCCAATGAGTCCTTTAATATTTATTCGTTTTCAGTCAAATTTCTGGATTTTTGAAAATTTTACTTTTTTGTGAAAATATCCACTAAATGAGGGAATAATATGTGTGAGGGTACCCCAGGAGAGTTCCAAATGTGAGTGGGTAGAATATATATCCCACGGGGGTAAAATTGAAAAAAGTTGAAAACATTTTTTTTTTGGACTTAGTCATTTTTCCGGCGTTTATCAGACTTTCAGATAGGGCAAATGTCAGTGAGCGTTCCGATTTCAGTTCCAGAGCGATTCGCCCAGTGAGTCCTTTAATATTTATTCGTTTTCAGTCAAATTTCTGGATTTTTGAAAATTTTACTATTTTGTGAAATTATCCACTAAATGAGGGAATAATATGTGTGAGGGTACCCCAGGAGGGTTCCAAATGTGTGTGGGTAGAATATATATCCCACGGGGGTAAAATTGAAAAAAGTTGAAAAAAATTTTTTTTGGACATAGTCATTTTTCTGGCGTTTATCAGACTTTCAGATAGGGGAAATGTCAGTGAGCGTTACGATTTCAGTTCCAGAGCGATTCGCCCAATGAGTCCTTGTTATTTAGTCTTTTTCAGCTAATTTTCTGGATTTTTGAAAATTTCACTTTTTTGTGAAAATATCCACTAGATGAGGGAATAATATGTGTGAGGGTACCCCAGGAGAGTTCCAAATATGTGTGGGTAGAATATATATCCTACTGGGGCAAAATTTAAAAAAGTTGAAAAAATTTTTTTTGGGGACTTAGTCATTTTTGTGGCGTTTATCAGACTTTCAGATTGGGGAAATGTCAGTGAGCATTCCGATTTCAGTTCCAGAGCGATTCGCCCAATGAGTCCTTGTTATTTAGTCTTTTTCAGCTAATTTTCTGGATTTTTAAAAATTTCACTTTTTTGTGAAAATATCCACTAAATGAGGGAATAATATGTGTGAGGGTACCCCAGGAGAGTTCCAAATGTGTGTGGGTAGAATATATATCCCACGGGGGTAAAATTGAAAAAAGTTGAAAAAAAATTTTTTTGGACAGTCATTTTTCTGGCGTTTATCAGACTTTCAGATAGGGCAAATGTCAGTGAGCTTTCCGATTTCAGTTCCAGAGCGATTCGCCCAATGAGTCCTTTAATATTTAGTCGTTTTCAGTCAAATTTCTGGATTTTTGAAAATTTCACTTTTTTGTGAAAATATCCACTAAATGAGGGAATAATATGTGTGAGGGTACCCCAGGAGGGTTCCAAATGTGTGTGGGTACAATATATATACTACTGGGGTAAAATTGAAAAAAGTTGAAAACATTTTTTTTTTGGTCTTAGTCATTTTTCTGGCGTTTATCAGACTTTCAGATAGGGGAAATGTCAGTGAGCGTTACGATTTCAGAGCCAGAGTGATTCGCCCAATGAGTCCTTGATATTTAGTCATTCTCAGCCAATATTTTGGATTTTTGAAAATTTCACTTTTTTGTGAAAATATCCACTAAATGAGGGAATAATATGTGTGAGGGTACCCCAGGAGAGTTCCAAATGTGAGTGGGTAGAATATATATCCCACGGGGGTAAAATTGAAAAAAGTTGAAAACATTTTTTTTTTGGACTTAGTCATTTTTCCGGCGTTTATCAGACTTTCAGATAGGGGAAATGTCAGTGAGCGTTCCGATTTCAGTTCCAGAGCCATTCGCCCAATGAGTCCTTGTTATTTAGTCTTTTTCAGCTAATTTTCTGGATTTTTGAAAATTTCACTTTTTTGTGAAAATATCCACTAAATGATGGAATAATATGTGTGAGGGTACCCCAGGAGAGTTCCAAATGTGTGTGGGTTGAATATATATCCCACGGGGGTAAAATTGAAAAAAGTTGAAAACATTTTTTTTTTGGACTTAGTCATTTTTCTGGCGTTTATCAGACTTTCAGATAGGGGAAATGTCAGTGAGCATTCCGATTTCAGTTCCAGAGCGATTCGCTCAATAAGTCCTTGATATTTAGTCATTTTCAGCCAACTTTCTGGATTTTTGAAAATTTCACTTTTTTGTGAAAATATCCACTAAATGAGGGAATAATATGTGTGAGGGTACCCCAGGAGAGTTCCAAATGTGTGTGGGTAGAATATATATCCTATTGGGGTAAAATTGAAAAAGGTTTAAAAAAAGTTTTTTTGAGACTTAATCATTTTTCTGGCGTTTATCAGACTTTCAGATAGGGGAAATGTCAGTGAGCGTTCCGATTTCAGTGCCAGAGCGATTCGTCCATTGAGTCCTTGATATTTAGTCAATTTCAGCCAATTTTCTGGATTTTTGAAAATGTCACTTTTTTGTGAAAATATCCACTAAATGAGGGAATAATATGTGTGAGGGTACCCCAGGAGAGTTCCAAATGTGTGTGGGTAGAATATATATCCCACGAGGGTAAAATTGAAAAAAGTTGAAAAAAAATTTTTTTGGACAGTCATTTTTCTGGCGTTTGTCAGACTTTCAGTTAGGGGAAATGTCAGTGAACATTCCGATTTCAGTTCCAGAGCGATTCGCCCAATGAGTCCTTAATAGTTAGTAGTTTTCAGCCAATATTTTGGTTTTTTGAAAATTTCACTTTTTTTTTGAAAATATACACTAAATGATGAAATAATATGTGTGAGGGTACCCCAGGAGAGCTCCACATGTGTGTGGGTAGAATATATATCCTGCTGGGGTAAAATTGAAAAAAGTTAAAAAAAATTTTTTTTGGGACTTAGTCATTTTTCTGCCGTTTATCAGACTTTCAGATAGGGGAAATTTCAGTGAGCGTTACTATTTCAGTTCCAGAGCGATTCGCCCAATGAGTCCTTGTTATTTAGTCGTTTTCAGTCAACTTTCTGGATTTTTGAAAATTTCACTTTTTTGTGAAAATATCCACTAAATGAGGGAATAATATGTGTGAGGGTACCCCAGGAGAGTTCCAAATGTGTGTGGGTAGAATATATATCCCACGGGGGTAAAATTGAAAAAAGTGGAAAATATTTTTTTTTTGGACATAGTCATTTTTCCGCCGTTTATCAGACTTTCAGATAGGGCAAATGTCAGTGAGCGATCCGATTTCAGTTCCAGAGCAATTCGCTCAATGAGTCCTTTAATATTTAGTCATTCTCAGCCAATATTTTGGATTTTTGAAAATTTCACTTTTTTGTGAAAATATCCACTAAATGAGGGAATAATATGTGTGAGGGTACCCCAGGAGAGTTCCAAATGTGTGTGGGTAGAATATATATCCCACGGGGATAAAATTGAAAAAAGTTGAAAAAATTTTTTTTTGGACATAGTCATTTTCTGGCGTTTATCAGACTTTCAGATAGGGGAAATGTCAGTGAACATTCCGATTTCAGTTCCAGAGCGATTCGCCCAGTGAGTCCTTGATATTTAGTCATTTTCAGCCAATTTTCTGGATTTTTGAAAATTTCACTTTTCTGTGAAAATATCCACTAAATGAGGGAATAATATGTGTGAGGGTACCCCAGGAGAGTTACAAATGTGTGTGGGTATAATATATATCCCACGGGGGTAAAATTGAAAGAAGTTGAAAAAATTTTTTTTTGGACTTAGTCATTTTTCTGCCATTTATCAGACTTCAGAGAGTGGAAATGTCAGCGAGAGTTCCGATTTCAGTTCCAGAGCGATTCGCCCAATGAGTCCTTGTTATTTAGTCTTTTTCAGCTAATTTTCTGGATTTTTGAAAATTTAACTTTTTTGTGAAAATATCCACTAAATGAGGGAATAATATGTGTGAGGGTACCCCAGGAGAGTTCCAAATGTGTGTGGGTAGAATATATATCCAGCGGGGGTAAAAGTCAAAAAAATTGAAAAAAATTTTTTTTTGGACTTAGTCATTTTTCCGGCGTTTATCAGACTTTCAGATTGGGCAAAAGTCAGTGAGCATTCTGATTTCAGTTCCAGAGCGATTCATCCAATGAGTCCTTGATATTTAGAAGTTTTCAGCTAATTTTCTGGATTTTTGAAAATTTCACTTTTTTTGTGAAAATATCCACTAAATGAGGGAATAATATGTGTGAGGGTACCCCAGGAGAGTTCCACATGTGTGTGGGTAGAATATATATCCAGCAGGGGTAAAATTCCACAAAGTTGAAAAAATTTTTTTTTTGGGCTTAGTCATTTTTACGGCGTTTATCAGACTTTCAGATAGGGCAAATGTCAGTGAACGTTCCGATTTCAGTTCCAGAGCAATTCGCCCAATGAGTCCTTAAATAATTAGTCGTTTTCAGTCAACTTTCTGGATTTTTGAAAATTTCACTTTTTTGTGAAAATATCAACTAAATGAGGGAATAATATGTGTGAGGGTACCCCAGGAGAGTTCCAAATGTGTGTGGGTAGAATATATATCCTATTGGGGTAAAATTGAAAAAAGTTTAAAAAAAGTTTTTTTGGGACTTAATCATTTTTCTGGCGTTTATCAGACTTTCAGATAGGGGAAATGTCAGTGAGCGTTCCGATTTCAGTGCCAGAGCGATTCGTCCATTGAGTCCTTGATATTTAGTCAATTTCAGCCAATTTTCTGGATTTTTGAAAATGTCACTTTTTTGTGAAAATATCCACTAAATGAGGGAATAATATGTGTGAGGGTACCCCAGGAGAGTTCCAAATGTGTGTGGGTAGAATATATATCCCACGAGGGTAAAATTGAAAAAAGTTGAAAAAAAATTTTTTTGGACAGTCATTTTTCTGGCGTTTGTCAGACTTTCAGTTAGGGGAAATGTCAGTGAACATTCCGATTTCAGTTCCAGAGCGATTCGCCCAATGAGTCCTTAATAGTTAGTAGTTTTCAGCCAATATTTTGGTTTTTTGAAAATTTCACTTTTTTTTTGAAAATATACACTAAATGATGAAATAATATGTGTGAGGGTACCCCAGGAGAGCTCCACATGTGTGTGGGTAGAATATATATCCTGCTGGGGTAAAATTGAAAAAAGTTAAAAAAAATTTTTTTTGGGACTTAGTCATTTTTCTGCCGTTTATCAGACTTTCAGATAGGGGAAATTTCAGTGAGCGTTACTATTTCAGTTCCAGAGCGATTCGCCCAATGAGTCCTTGTTATTTAGTCGTTTTCAGTCAACTTTCTGGATTTTTGAAAATTTCACTTTTTTGTGAAAATATCCACTAAATGAGGGAATAATATGTGTGAGGGTACCCCAGGAGAGTTCCAAATGTGTGTGGGTAGAATATATATCCCACGGGGGTAAAATTGAAAAAAGTGGAAAATATTTTTTTTTTGGACATAGTCATTTTTCCGCCGTTTATCAGACTTTCAGATAGGGCAAATGTCAGTGAGCGATCCGATTTCAGTTCCAGAGCAATTCGCTCAATGAGTCCTTTAATATTTAGTCATTCTCAGCCAATATTTTGGATTTTTGAAAATTTCACTTTTTTGTGAAAATATCCACTAAATGAGGGAATAATATGTGTGAGGGTACCCCAGGAGAGTTCCAAATGTGTGTGGGTAGAATATATATCCCACGGGGATAAAATTGAAAAAAGTTGAAAAAATTTTTTTTTGGACATAGTCATTTTCTGGCGTTTATCAGACTTTCAGATAGGGGAAATGTCAGTGAACATTCCGATTTCAGTTCCAGAGCGATTCGCCCAATGAGTCCTTGATAGTTAGTAGTTTTCAGCCAATATTTTGGTTTTTTGAAAATTTCACTTTTTTGTGAAAATATACACTAAATGATGGAATATGTGTGATGGTACCCCAGGAGAGTTCCACATGTGTGTGGTTAGAATATATATCCTACTGGGGTAAAATTGAAAAAAGTTTAAAAAATTTTTTTTTGGGACTTAGTCACTTTTCTAGCGTTTATCAGACTTTCAGATAGGGGAAATGTCAGTGAGCGTTCCGATTTCAGTTCCAGAGCGATTCGCCCAATGATTTCTTGTTATTTAAGCTTTTACAGCTAATTTTCTGGACTTTTTTTTCTGGATTTTGACTTTTTCTGGATTTTTGAAAATTTCACTTTTTTGTGAAAATATCCACTAAATGAGGGAATAATATGTGTGAGGGTACCCCAGGAGAGTACCAAATGTGTGTGGGTAGAATATATATCCTACTGGGGTAAAATTGAAAAAAGTTGAAAACATTTTTTTTTTGGACTTAGTCATTTTTCTGGCGTTTATCAGACTTTCAGATAGGGGAAATGTCAGTGAGGGTTCCGATTTCAGTTCCAGAGCGCTTCGCCTTATGAGTTCTTGTTATTTAGTCTTTTTCAGCTAATTTTCTGGATTTTTGAAAATTTCACTTTTTTTTGAAAATATCCACTAAATGAGGGAATAATATGTGTGAGGGTACCCCAGGAGAGTTCCACATGTGTGTGGGTAGAATATATATCCCACGGGGGTAAAATTGAAAAAAGTTTAAAAAATTTTTTTTTTCAACTTAGTCATTTTTCCGGCGTTTATCAGACTTTCAGATAGGGGAAATGTCAGTGAGCGTTCCGATTTCAATTCCAGAGCGATTCGCACAATGAGTCCTTTCATATTTAGTCGTTCTCAGCCAATATTTTGGATTTTTGAAAATTTCACTTTTTTGTGAAAATATCCACTAAATGAGGGAATAATATGTGTGAGGGTACCCCAGGAGAGTTCCAAATGTGTGTGGGTAGAATATATATCCCACGGGGGTAAAATTTAAAAAAGTTGAAAAAAAATTTTTTTTGGACATAGTTATTTTTCTGGCGTTTTTCAGACTTTCAAATAGGGGAAATGTCAGTGAAAATTCCGATTTCAGTTCCAGAGCGATTCGCCCAGTGAGTCTTTGATATTTAGTCATTTTCAGCCAATTTTCTGGATTTTTGAAAATTTCACTTTTTTGTGAAAATATCCACTAAATGAGGGAATAATATGTGTGAGGGTACCCCAGTAGAGTTACAAATGTGTGTGGGTATAATATATATCCCACAGGGTTAAAATTGAAAGAAGTTGAAAAAAATTTTTTTTGGACATAGTCATTTTTCTTGCGTTTATCAGACTTTCAGATAGGGGAAATGTCAGTGAACATTCCGATTTCAGTTCCAGAGCGATTCGCCCAATGAGTCCTTGATATTTAGTAGTTTTCAGCCAATATTTTGGATTTTTGAAAATTTCACTTTTTTGTGAAAATATACACTAAATGATGGAATAATATGTGTGAGGGTACCCCAGGAGAGTTCCACATGTGTGTGGGTAGAATATATATAGTACTGGGGTAAAATTGAAAAATGTTTAAAAAATTTTTTTTTGGGACTTAGTTATTTTTCTGGCGTTTATCAGACTTTCAGATAGGGAAATGTGAGTGAGCGTTGCGATTTCAGTGCCAGAGCGATTCGCCCAATGAGTCCTTGATATTTAGTCGTTCTCAGCCAATATTTTGGATTTTTGAAAATTTCACTTTTTTGTGAAAATATCCACTATATGAGGGAATAATATGTGTGAGGGTACCCCAGGAGAGTTCCAAATGTGTGTGGGTAGAATATATATCCCACGGGGGTAAAATTGAAAAAAGTTGAAAAAAAATTTTTTTTGGACATAGTCATTTTTCTGGCGTTTATCAGACTTTCAGATAGGGGAAATGTCAGTGAACATTCCGATTTCAGTTTCAGAGCGATTCGCCCAATGAGTCCTTGATATTTAGTAGTTTTCAGCCAATATTTTGGATTTTTGAAAATTTCACTTTTTTGTGAAAATATCCACTAAATGAGGGAATAATATGTGTGAGGGTACCCCAGGAGAGTTCCACATGTGTGTGGGTAGAATATATATCCAGTGGGGGTAAAATTCAAAAAAGTTGAAAAATAATTTTTTTTGGACTTAGTCATTTTTCTGGCGTTTATCAGACTTTCAGATAGAGGAAATGTCAGTGAGTGTTCCGATTTCAGTTCCAGAGCGATTCGCCCAATGAGTCCTTGTTATTTAGTCTTTTTCAGCTAATTTTCTGGATTTTTGAAAATTTAACTTTTTTGTGAAAATATCCACTAAATGAGGGAATAATATGTGTGAGGGTACCCCAGGAGAGTTCCAAATGTGTGTGGGAAGAATATATATCCCACGGGGGTAAAATTGAAAAAAGTTGAAACATTTTTTTTTTGGACTTAGTCATTTTTCCGGCGTTTATCAGACTTTCAGATAGGGGAAATGTCAGTGAGCGTTCCGATTTCAGTTCCAGAGCGATTCGCCTTATGAGTACTTGGTATTTAGTCTTTTTCAGCTAATTTTCTGAATTTTTTTCTGGATTTCGACATTTTCTGTATTTTTGAAAATTTCACTTTTTTGTGAAAATATCCACTAAATGAGGGAATAATATGTGTGAGGGTACCCCAGGAGAGTTACAAATGTGTGTGGGTATAATATATATCCCACGGGGGTAAAATTGAAAGACGTTGAAAAAAAATTTTTTCTGTACTTAGTCATTTTTCTGGCGTTTATCAGACTTTCAGATAGGGTAAATGTCAGTGAACATTCCGATTTCAGTTCCAGAGCGATTCGCCCAATGAGTCCTTGATATTTAGTAGTTTTCAGCCAACATTTTGGATTTTTGAAAATTTCACTTTTTTGTGAAAATATACACTAAATGATGGAATAATATGTGTGAGGGTACCCCAGGAGAGTTCCACATGTGTCTGGGTAGAATATATATCCTACTGGGGTAAAATTGAAAAATGTTGAAAAAAAATTTTTTTTGGACTTAGTCATTTTTCCGGCGTTTATCAGACTTTCAGATAGGGGAAATGTGAGTGAGCGTTCCGATTTCAGTTCCAGAGCGATTCGCCTTATGAGTCCTTGTTATTTAGTCTTTTTCAGCTAATTTTCTGGATTTTTGAAAATTTCACTTTTTTGTGAAAATATCCACTAAATGAGGGAATAATATGTGTGAGGGTACCCCAGGAGAGTTCCACATGTGTGTGGGTAGAATATATATCCAGTGGGGGTAAAATTCAAAAAAGTTGAAAAATAATTTTTTTTGGACTTAGTCATTTTTCCGGCGTTTATCAGACTTTCAGATAGGGGAAATGTCAGTGAGTGTTCCGATTTCAGTTCCAGAGCGATTCGCCCAATGAGTCCTTGTTATTTAGTCTTTTTCAGCTAATTTTCTGGATTTTTGAAAATGTAACTTTTTTGTGAAAATATCCACTAAATGAGGGAATAATATGTGTGAGGGTACCCCAGGAGAGTTCCAAATGTGTGTGGGAAGAATATATATCCCACGGGGGTAAAATTGAAAAAAGTTGAAACATTTTTTTTTTGGACTTAGTCATTTTTCCGGCGTTTATCAGACTTTCAGATAGGGGAAATGTCAGTGAGCGTTCCGATTTCAGTTCCAGAGCGATTCGCCTTATGAGTCCTTGTTATTTAGTCTTTTTCAGCTAATTTTCTGGATTTTTGAAAATTTCACTTTTTTGTGAAAATATCCACTAAATGAGGGAATAATATGTGTGAGGGTACCCCAGGAGAGTTCCACATGTGTGTGGGTAGAATATATATCCAGTGGGGGTAAAATTCAAAAAAGTTGAAAAATAATTTTTTTTGGACTTAGTCATTTTTCTGGCGTTTATCAGACTTTCAGATAGGGGAAATGTCAGTGAGTGTTCCGATTTCAGTTCCAGAGCGATTCGCCCAATGAGTCCTTGTTATTTAGTCTTTTTCAGCTAATTTTCTGGATTTTTGAAAATTTAACTTTTTTGTGAAAATATCCACTAAATGAGGGAATAATATGTGTGAGGGTACCCCAGGAGAGTTCCAAATGTGTGTGGGTAGAATATATATCCCACGGGGGTAAAATTTAAAAAAGTTGAAAAAAAATTTTTTTTGGACATAGTTATTTTTCTGGCGTTTTTCAGACTTTCAAATAGGGGAAATGTCAGTGAAAATTCCGATTTCAGTTCCAGAGCGATTCGCCCAGTGAGTCTTTGATATTTAGTCATTTTCAGCCAATTTTCTGGATTTTTGAAAATTTCACTTTTTTGTGAAAATATCCACTAAATGAGGGAATAATATGTGTGAGGGTACCCCAGTAGAGTTACAAATGTGTGTGGGTATAATATATATCCCACAGGGTTAAAATTGAAAGAAGTTGAAAAAAATTTTTTTTGGACATAGTCATTTTTCTTGCGTTTATCAGACTTTCAGATAGGGGAAATGTCAGTGAACATTCCGATTTCAGTTCCAGAGCGATTCGCCCAATGAGTCCTTGATATTTAGTAGTTTTCAGCCAATATTTTGGATTTTTGAAAATTTCACTTTTTTGTGAAAATATACACTAAATGATGGAATAATATGTGTGAGGGTACCCCAGGAGAGTTCCACATGTGTGTGGGTAGAATATATATAGTACTGGGGTAAAATTGAAAAATGTTTAAAAAATTTTTTTTTGGGACTTAGTTATTTTTCTGGCGTTTATCAGACTTTCAGATAGGGAAATGTGAGTGAGCGTTGCGATTTCAGTGCCAGAGCGATTCGCCCAATGAGTCCTTGATATTTAGTCGTTCTCAGCCAATATTTTGGATTTTTGAAAATTTCACTTTTTTGTGAAAATATCCACTATATGAGGGAATAATATGTGTGAGGGTACCCCAGGAGAGTTCCAAATGTGTGTGGGTAGAATATATATCCCACGGGGGTAAAATTGAAAAAAGTTGAAAAAAAATTTTTTTTGGACATAGTCATTTTTCTGGCGTTTATCAGACTTTCAGATAGGGGAAATGTCAGTGAACATTCCGATTTCAGTTTCAGAGCGATTCGCCCAATGAGTCCTTGATATTTAGTAGTTTTCAGCCAATATTTTGGATTTTTGAAAATTTCACTTTTTTGTGAAAATATCCACTAAATGAGGGAATAATATGTGTGAGGGTACCCCAGGAGAGTTCCACATGTGTGTGGGTAGAATATATATCCAGTGGGGGTAAAATTCAAAAAAGTTGAAAAATAATTTTTTTTGGACTTAGTCATTTTTCTGGCGTTTATCAGACTTTCAGATAGAGGAAATGTCAGTGAGTGTTCCGATTTCAGTTCCAGAGCGATTCGCCCAATGAGTCCTTGTTATTTAGTCTTTTTCAGCTAATTTTCTGGATTTTTGAAAATTTAACTTTTTTGTGAAAATATCCACTAAATGAGGGAATAATATGTGTGAGGGTACCCCAGGAGAGTTCCAAATGTGTGTGGGAAGAATATATATCCCACGGGGGTAAAATTGAAAAAAGTTGAAACATTTTTTTTTTGGACTTAGTCATTTTTCCGGCGTTTATCAGACTTTCAGATAGGGGAAATGTCAGTGAGCGTTCCGATTTCAGTTCCAGAGCGATTCGCCTTATGAGTACTTGGTATTTAGTCTTTTTCAGCTAATTTTCTGAATTTTTTTCTGGATTTCGACATTTTCTGTATTTTTGAAAATTTCACTTTTTTGTGAAAATATCCACTAAATGAGGGAATAATATGTGTGAGGGTACCCCAGGAGAGTTACAAATGTGTGTGGGTATAATATATATCCCACGGGGGTAAAATTGAAAGACGTTGAAAAAAAATTTTTTCTGTACTTAGTCATTTTTCTGGCGTTTATCAGACTTTCAGATAGGGTAAATGTCAGTGAACATTCCGATTTCAGTTCCAGAGCGATTCGCCCAATGAGTCCTTGATATTTAGTAGTTTTCAGCCAACATTTTGGATTTTTGAAAATTTCACTTTTTTGTGAAAATATACACTAAATGATGGAATAATATGTGTGAGGGTACCCCAGGAGAGTTCCACATGTGTCTGGGTAGAATATATATCCTACTGGGGTAAAATTGAAAAATGTTGAAAAAAAATTTTTTTTGGACTTAGTCATTTTTCCGGCGTTTATCAGACTTTCAGATAGGGGAAATGTGAGTGAGCGTTCCGATTTCAGTTCCAGAGCGATTCGCCTTATGAGTCCTTGTTATTTAGTCTTTTTCAGCTAATTTTCTGGATTTTTGAAAATTTCACTTTTTTGTGAAAATATCCACTAAATGAGGGAATAATATGTGTGAGGGTACCCCAGGAGAGTTCCACATGTGTGTGGGTAGAATATATATCCAGTGGGGGTAAAATTCAAAAAAGTTGAAAAATAATTTTTTTTGGACTTAGTCATTTTTCCGGCGTTTATCAGACTTTCAGATAGGGGAAATGTCAGTGAGTGTTCCGATTTCAGTTCCAGAGCGATTCGCCCAATGAGTCCTTGTTATTTAGTCTTTTTCAGCTAATTTTCTGGATTTTTGAAAATGTAACTTTTTTGTGAAAATATCCACTAAATGAGGGAATAATATGTGTGAGGGTACCCCAGGAGAGTTCCAAATGTGTGTGGGAAGAATATATATCCCACGGGGGTAAAATTGAAAAAAGTTGAAACATTTTTTTTTTGGACTTAGTCATTTTTCCGGCGTTTATCAGACTTTCAGATAGGGGAAATGTCAGTGAGCGTTCCGATTTCAGTTCCAGAGCGATTCGCCTTATGAGTCCTTGTTATTTAGTCTTTTTCAGCTAATTTTCTGGATTTTTGAAAATTTCACTTTTTTGTGAAAATATCCACTAAATGAGGGAATAATATGTGTGAGGGTACCCCAGGAGAGTTCCACATGTGTGTGGGTAGAATATATATCCAGTGGGGGTAAAATTCAAAAAAGTTGAAAAATAATTTTTTTTGGACTTAGTCATTTTTCTGGCGTTTATCAGACTTTCAGATAGGGGAAATGTCAGTGAGTGTTCCGATTTCAGTTCCAGAGCGATTCGCCCAATGAGTCCTTGTTATTTAGTCTTTTTCAGCTAATTTTCTGGATTTTTGAAAATTTAACTTTTTTGTGAAAATATCCACTAAATGAGGGAATAATATGTGTGAGGGTACCCCAGGAGAGTTCCAAATGTGTGTTGGAAGAATATATATCCCACGGGGGTAAAATTGAAAAAAGTTGAAAAAAAATTTTTTTTGGACATAGTCATTTTTCTGGCGTTTATCAGACTTTCAGATAGGGGAAATGTCAGTGAACATTCCGATTTCAGTTCCAGAGCGATTCGCCCAATGAGTCCTTGATATTTAGTAGTTTTCAGCCAATATTTTGGATTTTTGAAAATTTCACTTTTTTGTGAAAATATACACTAAATGATGGAATAATATGTGTGAGGGTACCCCAGGAGAGTTCCACATGTGTGTGGGTAGAATATATATCCTACTGGGGTAAAATTGAAAAAAGTTAAAAAATTTTTTTTTTGGGACTTAGTCATTTTTCTAGCGTTTATCAGACTTTCAGATAGGGGAAATATCAGTGAGCGTTCCGATTTCAGTTCCAGAGCGATTCGCCCAATGAGTCCTTGTTATTTAGTCTTTTTCAGCTAATTTTCTGGATTTTTGAAAATTTCACATTTTTGTAAAAATATCCACTAAATGAGGGAATAATATGTGTGAGGGTACCCCAGGAGAGTTCCAAATGTGTGTGGGTAGAATATATATCCAGCGGGGGTAAAATTCAAAAATGTTGAAAAAAAATTTTTTTTGGACTTAGTCATTTTTCCGGCGTTTATCAGACTTTCAGATAGGGGAAATGTCAGTGAGTGTTCCGATTTCAGTTCCAGAGCGATTCGCCCAATGAGTCCTTGTTATTTAGTCTTTTTCAGCTAATTTTCTGGATTTTTGAAAATTTAACTTTTTTATGAAAATATCCACTAAATGAGGGAATAATATGTGTGAGGGTACCCCAGGAGAGTTCCAAATGTGTGTGGGAAGAATATATATCCCACGGGGGTAAAATTGAAAAAAGTTGAAACATTTTTTTTTGGACTTAGTCATTTTTCCGGCGTTTATCAGACTTTCAGATAGGGGAAATGTCAGTGAGCGTTCCGATTTCAGTTCCAGAGCGATTCGCCTTATGAGTCCTTGTTATTTAGTCTTTTTCAGCTAATTTTCTGGATTTTTGAAAATTTCACTTTTTTGTGAAAATATCCACTAAATGAGGGAATAATATGTGTGAGGGTACCCCAGGAGAGTTATAAATGTGTGTGGGTATAATATATATCCCACTGGGGTAAAATTGAAAGAAGTTGAAAAAAATTTTTTTTTGGACTTTGTCATTTTTCTGCCATTTATCAGACTTTCTGATAGGGGAAATGTCAGTGAGTGTTCCGATTTCAGTTCCAGAGCGATTCGCCCAATGAGTCCTTGTTATTTAGTCATTTTCAGTCAACTTTCTGGATTTTTGAAAATTTCACTTTCTTGTGAAAATATCCACTAAATGAGGGAATAATATGTGTGAGGGTACCCCAGGAGAGTTCCACATGTGTGTGGGTAGAATATATATCCCACGGGGGTAAAATTGAAAAAAGTTGAAAATATTTTTTTTTTGGACTTAGTCATTTTTCCGGCGTTTATCAGACTTTCAGATAGGGCAAATGTCAGTGAGCGTTCCGATTTCATTTCCAGAGCGATTCACTCAATGAGTCCTTTAATATTCATTCATTTTCAGTCAACTTTCTGGATTTTTGAAAATTTCACTTTTTTGTGAAAATATCCACTAAATGAGGGAATAATATGTGTGAGGGTACCCCAGGAGAGTTCCAAATGTGTGTGGGTAGAATATATATCCAGCAGGGGTAAAATTCAAAAAAGTTTTTTTTTGGACTTAGTCATTTTTCCGGCGTTTATCAGACTTTCAGATAGGGGAAATGTCAGTGAGTGTTCAGATTTCAGTTCCAGAGCGATTCGCCCAATGAGTCCTTGTTATTTAGTCTTTTTCAGCTAATTTTCTTTATTTTTGAAAATTTAACTTTTTTGTGAAAATATCCACTAAATGAGGGAATAATGTGTGTGAGGGTACCCCAGGAGAGTTCCAAATGTGTGTGGGAAGAATATATATCCCATGTGGGTAAAATTGAAAAAAGTTGAAACATTTTTTTTTTGGACTTAGTCATTTTTCCGGCGTTTATCAGACTTTCAGATAGGGGAAATGTCAGTGAGCGTTCAGATTTCAGTTCCAGAGCGATTCGCCTTATGAGTCCTTGTTATTTAGTCTTTTCCAGCTAATATTCTGGATTTTTTCTGGATTTCGACGTTTTCTGGATTTTTGAAAATTTCCCTTTTTTGTGAAAATATCCACTAAATGAGGGAATAATATGTGTGAGGGTACCCCAGGAGAGTTACAAATGTGTGTGGGTATAATATATATCCCACTGGGGTAAAATTGAAAGAAGTTGAAAAAAAAATTTTTTTACTTTGTCATTTTTCTGCCATTTATCAGACTTTCTGATAGGGGAAATGTCAGTGAGTGTTCCGATTTCAGTTCCAGAGCGTTTCGCCCAATGAGTCCTTGTTATTTAGTCGTTTTCAGTCAATTTTCTGGATTTTTGAAAATTTCACTTTTGTGTGAAAATATCCACTAAATGAGGGAATAATATGTGTGAGGGTACCCCAGGAGAGTTCCAAATGTGTGTGGGTAGAATATATATCCCACGGGGGTAAAATTGAAAAAAGTTGAAAATATTTTTTTTTTTTTGGACTTAGTCATTTTTCCGGCGTTTATCAGACTTTCAGATAGGGGAAATGTCAGTGAGTGTTCCGATTTCAGTTCCAGAGCGATTCGCCCAATGAGTCCTTGTTATTTAGTCTTTTTCAGCTAATTTTCTGGATTTTTGAAAATTTAACTTTTTTATGAAAATATCCACTAAATGAGGGAATAATATGTGTGAGGGTACCCCAGGAGAGTTCCAAATGTGTGTGGGAAGAATATATATCCCACGGGGGTAAAATTGAAAAAAGTTGAAACATTTTTTTTTGGACTTAGTCATTTTTCCGGCGTTTATCAGACTTTCAGATAGGGGAAATGTCAGTGAGCGTTCCGATTTCAGTTCCAGAGCGATTCGCCTTATGAGTCCTTGTTATTTAGTCTTTTTCAGCTAATTTTCTGGATTTTTGAAAATTTCACTTTTTTGTGAAAATATCCACTAAATGAGGGAATAATATGTGTGAGGGTACCCCAGGAGAGTTATAAATGTGTGTGGGTATAATATATATCCCACTGGGGTAAAATTGAAAGAAGTTGAAAAAAATTTTTTTTTGGACTTTGTCATTTTTCTGCCATTTATCAGACTTTCTGATAGGGGAAATGTCAGTGAGTGTTCCGATTTCAGTTCCAGAGCGATTCGCCCAATGAGTCCTTGTTATTTAGTCATTTTCAGTCAACTTTCTGGATTTTTGAAAATTTCACTTTCTTGTGAAAATATCCACTAAATGAGGGAATAATATGTGTGAGGGTACCCCAGGAGAGTTCCAAATGTGTGTGGGTAGAATATATATCCCACGGGGGTAAAATTGAAAAAAGTTGAAAATATTTTTTTTTTGGACTTAGTCATTTTTCCGGCGTTTATCAGACTTTCAGATAGGGCAAATGTCAGTGAGCGTTCCGATTTCATTTCCAGAGCGATTCACTCAATGAGTCCTTTAATATTCATTCATTTTCAGTCAACTTTCTGGATTTTTGAAAATTTCACTTTTTTGTGAAAATATCCACTAAATGAGGGAATAATATGTGTGAGGGTACCCCAGGAGAGTTCCAAATGTGTGTGGGTAGAATATATATCCAGCAGGGGTAAAATTCAAAAAAGTTTTTTTTTGGACTTAGTCATTTTTCCGGCGTTTATCAGACTTTCAGATAGGGGAAATGTCAGTGAGTGTTCAGATTTCAGTTCCAGAGCGATTCGCCCAATGAGTTCTTGTTATCTAGTCTTTTTCAGCTAATTTTCTGGATTTTTGAAAATTTTACTTTTTTGTGAAAATATCCACTAAATGAGGGAATAATGTGTGTGAGGGTACCCCAGGAGAGTTCCAAATGTGTGTGGGAAGAATACATATCCCACGGGGGTAAAATTGAAAAAAGTTGAAAAAAATTTTTTTTGGACATAGTCATTTTTCTGGCGTTTATCAGACTTTCAGATAGGGGAAATGTCAGTGAACATTCTGATTTCAGTTCCAGAGCGATTCGCCCAATGAGTCCTTGATATTTAGTAGTTTTCAGTCAATATTTTGGATTTTTGAAAATTTCACTTTTTTGTGAAAATATCCACTAAATGAGAGAATAATATGTGTGAGGGTACCCCAGGAGAGTTCCAAATGTGTGTGGGTAGAATATATATCCAGCGGAGGTAAAATTCAAAAAAGTTGAAAAAAAATTTTTTTTGGACTTAGTCATTTTTCCGGCGTTTATCAGACTTTCAGATAGGGGAAATGTCAGTGAGTGTTCAGATTTCAGTTCCAGAGCGATTCGCCCAATGCGTCCTTGTTATTTAGTCTTTTTCAGCTAATTTTCTGGATTTTTGAAAATTTATCTTTTTTGTGAAAATATCCACTAAATGAGGGAATAATATGTGTGAGGGTACCCCAGGAGAGTTCCAAATGTGTGTGGGAAGAATATATATCCCACGGGGGTAAAATTGAAAAAAGTTGAAAAAAATTTTTTTTGGATATAGTCATTTTTCTGGCGTTTATCAGACTTTCAGATAGGGGAAATGTCAGTGAACATTCTGATTTCAGTTCCAGAGTGATTCGCCCAATGAGTCCTTGATATTTAGTAGTTTTCAGCCAATATTTTGGATTTTTGAAAATTTCACTTTTTTGTGAAAATATACACAAAATGATGGAATAATATGTGTGAGGGTACCCCAGGAGAGTTCCACATGTGTGTGGGTAGAATATATATCCTACTGGGGTAAAATAGAAAAAAGTTTAAAAAATTTTTTTTTGGGACTTAGTCATTTTTCTGGCGTTTATCAGACATTCAGATAGGGGAAATGTCAGTGAGCGTTCCGATTTCAGTTCCAGAGCGATTCGCCTTATGAGTCGTTGTTATTTAGTCTTTTTCAACTAATTTTCTGCATTTTTTTTCTGGATTTCGATGTTTTCTGGATTTTTGAAAATTTCACTTTTTTGTGAAAATATCCACTAAATGAGGGAATAATATGTGTGAGGGTACCCCAGGAGAGTTACAAATGTGTGTGGGTATAATATATATCCCACGGGGGTAAAATTGAAAGACGTTGAAAAAAATTTTTTTTTGGACTTAGTCATTTTTCTGCCATTTATCAGACTTTCAGATAGGGGAAATGTCAGTGACCGTTCCGATTTCAGTTCCAGAGCGATTCGCCCAATGAGTCCTTGTTATTTAATTGTTTTCAGTCAACTTTCTGGATTTTTGAAAATTTCACTTTCTTGTGAAAATATCCACTAAATGAGGGAATAATATGTGTGAGGGTACCCCAGGAGAGTTCCAAATGTGTGTGGGTAGAATATATATCCCACGGGGGTAAAATTGAAAAAAGTTGAAAATATTTTTTTTTTGGACTTAGTCATTTTTACAGCGTTTATCAGACTTTCAGATAGGGGAAATGTCAGTGAGCATTTCGATTTCAGTTCCAGAGCGATTCGCCTTATGAGTCCTTGTTATTTAGTCTTTTTCAACTAATTTTCTGCATTTTTTTCTGGATTTCGACGTTTTCTGGATTTTTGAAAATTTCACTTTTTTGTGAAAATGTCCACTAAATGAGGGAATAATATGTGTGAGGGTACCTCAGGAGAGTTACAAATGTGTGTGGGTATAATATATATCCCACGGGGGTAAAATTGAAAGACGTTGAAAAAAATTTTTTTTTGGACTTAGTCATTTTTCTGCCATTTATCAGACTTTCAGATAGGGGAAATGTCAGTGAGCATTCTGATTTCAGTTCCAGAGCGATTCGCCCAATGAGTCCTTGATATTTAGTAGTTTTCAGCCAATATTTTGGATTTTTGAAAATTTCACTTTTTTGTGAAAATATACACTAAATAATGGAATATGTGTGAGGGTACCCCAGGAGAGTTCCACATGTGTGTGGGTAGAATATATATCCTACTGGGGTAAAATTGAAAAAAGTTAAAAAAAATTTTTTTGGGGAATTAGTCATTTTTCTAGCGTTTATCAGACTTTCAGATATTGGAAATGTCAGTGAGCGTTCCGATTTCAGTTCCAGAGCGATTCGCCTTATGAGTCCATATTATTTAGTCTTTTTCAGCTAATTTTCTGGATTTTTGAAAATTTCACTTTTTTGTGAAAATATCCACTAAATGAGGGAATAATATGTGTGAGGGTACCCCAGGAGAGTTCCACATGTGTGTGGGTAGAATATATATCCAGCGGGGGTAAAATTCAAAAAATTTAAAAATATTTTTTTTTTTGGACATAGTCATTTTTCCGGCGTTTATCAGACTTTCAGATAGTGGAAATGTCAGTGAGCGTTCCGATTTCAGTTCCAGAGCGATTCGCCTTATGAGTCCTTGTTATTTAGCCTTTTTCAGCTAATTTTCTGCATTTTTTTCTGGATTTCGACGTTTTCTGTATTTTTGAAAATTTCACTTTTTTGTGAAAATATCCACTAAATGAGGGAATAATATGTGTGAGGGTACCCCAGGAGAGTTACAAATGTGTGTAGGTATAATATATATCCTACGGGGGTAAAATTGAAAGACGTTGAAAAAAATTTTTTTTTGGTCTTAGTCATTTTTCTGCCATTTATCAGACTTTCAGCTAGGGGAAATGTCAGTGAGCATTCCGATTTCAGTTCCAGAGCGATTCGCCCAATGAGTCCTTGTTATTTAGTCTTTTTCAGCTAATTTTCTGGATTTTTGAAAATTTCACTTTTTTGTGAAAATTTCCACTAAATGAGGGAATAATATGTGTGAGGGTACCCCAGGAGAGTTCCAAATGTGTTTGGGTAGAATATATATCCAGCGGGGGTAAAATTAAAAAAAGTTGAAAAATTTTTTTTTTTCGACTTAGTCATTTTTCCGGCGTTTATCAGACTTTCAGATATGGGAAATGTCAGTTAGCATTCCGATTTCAGTTCCAGAGCGATTCGCCCAATGAGTCCTTGTTATTAAGTCGTTTTCAGCCAATTTTCTGGATTTTTGAAAATTTCACTTTTTTGTGAAAATATCCACTAAATGATGGAATAATATGTGTGAGGGTACCCCAGGAGAGTTCCACATGTGTGTGGGTAGAATATATATCCAGCTGGGGTAAAATTCAAAAAAGTTTAAAAAATTTTTTTTGGGACTTAGTCATTTTTCCGGCGTTTATCAGACTTTCAGAGAGGGGAAATGTCAGTGAGCGTTCCGATCTCAGTTCCAGAGCGATTCGCCTTATGAGTCCTTGTTATTTAGTCTTTTTCAGCTAATTTTCTGGATTTTTTTTCTGGATTTCGACGTATTCTGGATTTTTGAAAATTTCACTTTTTTGTGAAAATATCCACTAAATGAGGGAATAATATGTGTGAGGGTACCCCAGGAGAGTTCCAAATGTGTGTGGGTAGAATATATATCCAGCGGGGGTATAATTCAAAAAAGTTGAAACTTTTTTTTTTTGGACTTAGTCATTTTTCCGACGTTTATCAGACTTTCAGATAGGGGAAATGTCAGTGAGCGTTCCGATTTCAGTTCCAGAGCGATTCGCTCAATAAGTCCTTGATATTTAGTCGTTTTCAGCCAATTTTCTGGATTTTTGAAAATTTCACTTTTTTGTGAAAATATCCACTAAATGAGGGAATAATATGTGTGAGGGTACCCCAGGAGAGTTCCAAATGTGTGTGGGAAGAATATATATCCCACGGGGGTAAAATTGAAAAAAGTTGAAAACATTTTTTTTTTTTACTTAGTCATTTTTCTGCCATTTATCAGACTTTCAGATAGGGCAAATGTCAGTGAGCGTTCCGATTTCAGTTCCAGAGCGTTTCGCCCAATGAGTCCTTGTTATTTAGTCTTTTTCAGCTAATTTTCTGGATTTTTGAAAATTTCACTTTTTTGTGAAAATATCCACTAAATGATGGAATAATATGTGTGAGGGTACCCCAGTAGAGTTCCACATGTGTGTGGGTAGAATATATATCCTACTGGGGTAAAATTGAAAAAAGTTTAAAACATTTTTTTTTGGGACTTAGTCATTTTTCTGGCGTTTATCAGACTTTCAGATTGGGGAAATGTCAGTGAGCGTTCCGATTTCAGTTCCAGAGCGATTCGCCCTATGAGTCCTTGTTATTTAGTCTTTTTCAGCTAATTTTCTGGATTTTTGAAAATTTCACTTTTTTGTAAAAATATCCACTAAATGAGGGAATAATATGTGTGAGGGTACTCCAGGAGAGTTCCAAATGTGTGTGGGTAGAATATATATCCAGCTGGGGTAAAATTCAAAAAAGTTGAAAAAAAAATTTTTTTGGACTTAGTCATTTTTCCGGCATTTATCAGACTTTCAGATAGGGGAAATGTCAGTGAGTGTTCCGATTTCAGTTCCAGAGCGATTCGCCCTATGAGTCCTTGTTATTTAGTCTTTTTCAGCTAATTTTCTGGATTTTTGAAAATTTCACTTTTTTGTGAAAATATCCACTAAATGAGGGAATAATATGTGTAAGGGTACCCCAGGAGAGTTCCAAATGTGTGTGGGTAGAATATATATCCCACGGGGGTAAAATTGAAAAAAGTTGAAAAAAATTTTTTTTGGACATAGTCATTTTTCTGGCGTTTATCAGACTTTCAGATAGGGGAAATGTCAGTGAACATTCCTATTTCAGTTCCAGAGCGATTCGCCCAATGAGTCCTTGATATTTAGTAGTTTTCAGCCAATATTTTGGATTTTTGAAAATTTCACTTTTTTGTGAAAATATCCACTAAATGATGGAATAATATGTGTGAGGGTACCCCAGGAGAGTTCCAAATGTGTGTGGGTAGAATATATATCCTACTGGGGTAAAATTGAAAAAAGTTGAAAAAAATTTTTTTTTTTATATGTGTGAGGGTACCCCAGGAGAGTTCCAAATGTGTGTGGGTAGAATATATATCCTACTGGGGTAAAATTGAAAAAAGTTGAAAAAAAATTTTTTTTGGACTTAGTTATTTTTCTGCCATTCATCAGACTTTCAGATAAGGGAAATGTCAGTGAGCGTTCCGATTTCAATTCCAGAGCGATTCGCCCAATGAAGTCCTTGTTATTTAGTCGTTTTCAGCCAATTTTCTGGATTTTTGAAAATTTCACTTTTTTGTGAAAATATCCACTAAATGAGACAATAATATGTGTGAGGGTACTCCAGGAGAGTTACAAATGTGTGTGGGTATAATATATATCCCACGGGGGTAAAATTGAAAGAAGTTGAAAAAAATTTTTTTTTGGACTTAGTTATTTTTCTGCCATTCATCAGACTTTCAGATAAGGGAAATGTCAGTGAGCGTTCCGATTTCAATTCCAGAGCGATTCGCCCAATGAGTCCTTGTTATTTAGTCGTTTTCAGCCAATTTTCTGTATTTTTGAAAATTTCACTTTTTTGTGAAAATATCCACTAAATGAGGGAATAATATGTGTGAGGGTACCCCAGGAGAGTTCCAAATGTGTGTGGGTAGAAGATATATCCCACGGGGGTAAAATTCAAAAAAGATGAAAAAAAATTTTTTTGGACTTAGTAATTTTTCCGGCGTTTATCAGACTTTCAGATAGGGCAAATGTCAGTGAGCGTTCCGATTTCAGTTCCAGAGCGATTCGCCTTATGAGTCCTTGTTATTCAGTCTTTTTCAGCTAATTTTCTGGATTTTTGAAAATTTCACTTTTTTGCGAAAATATCCACTAAATGAGGGAATAATATGTGTGAGGGTACTCCAGGAGAGTTACAAATGTGTGTGGGTAGAATATATATCCAGCGGGGGTAAAATTGAAAAAAGTTGAAAACATTTTTTTTTTTGGGCTTAGTCATTTTTCCGGCGTTTATCAGACTTTCAGATAGGGGAAATGTCAGTGAGCGTTCCGATTTCAGTTCCAGAGCGATTCGCCTTATGAGTCCTTGTTATTTAGTCTTTTTCAGCAAATTTTCTGGATTTTTGAAAATTTCACTTTTTTGTGAAAATATCCACTAAATGAGGGAATAATATGTGTGAGGGTAGCCCAGGAGAGTTCCAAATGTGTGTGGGTAGAATATATATCCCATGGGGGTAAAATTGAAAAAAGTTGAAAAAAAATTTTTTTGGACATAGTCATTTTTCTGGCGTTTATCAGACTTTCAGATAGGGGAAATGTCAGTGAACGTTCCGATTTCAGTTCCAGAGCGATTCGCCCAATGAGTCCTTGATATTTAGTAGTTTTCAGCCAATATTTTGGATTTTTGAAAATTTCACTTTTTTGTGAAAATATACACTAAATGATGGAATAATATGTGTGAGGGTACCCCAGGAGAGTTCCACATGTGTGTGGGTAGAAAATACAGTACAGACCAAAAGTTTGGACACACCTTCTCATTTAAAGATTTTTCTGTATTTTCATGACTTTGAAAATTGTACATTCACACTGAAGGCATCAAAACTATGAATTAACACATGTGGAATTATATATTTAACAAAAAAGTGTGAAACAACTGAAAATATGTCTTATATTCTAGGTTCTTCAAAGTAGCCACCTTTTGCTTTGATGACTGCTTTGCACACTCTTGGCATTCTCTTGATGAGCTTCAAGAGGTAGTAACCGGAAATGGTTTTCACCTCACGGTGTGCCCTGTCAGGTTTAATAAGTGGGATTTCTTGCCCTAAAAATGGGGTTGGGACCATCAGTTGTGTTGTGCAGATGTCAGGTGGATACACAGCTGATAGTCCTACTGAATAGACTGTTAGAATTTGTATTATGGCAAGAAAAAAGCAGCTAAGTAAAGAAAAACGAGTGGCCATCATTACTTTAAGAAATGAAGGTCAGTCAGTCTGAAAAATTGGGCAAACTTTGAAAGTGTCCCCAAGTGCATTTGCAAACACCATCAAGCACTACAAAGAAATTGGCTCACATGAGGACCGCCCCAGGAAAGGAAGACAAAGAGTCACCTCTGCCTCTGAGGATAAGTTTATCCGAGTCACCAGCCTCAGAAATCGCAAGTTAACAGCAGCTCAGATTAGACACCAGGTCAATGACACACAGAGTTCTAGCAGCAGACACATCTCTTCAACAACTGTTAAGAGGAGACTTTGTGCAGCAGGCCTTCATGGTAAAATAGCTGATAAGAAACCACTGCTAAGGACAGGCAACAAGCAGAAGAGACAAGTTTGGGCTAAAGAACACAAGGATTGGACATTAGACCAGTGGAAATCTGTGCTTTGGTCTGATGACTCCAAATTTGAGATCTTTGGTTCCAACCACCGTGTCTTTGTGCGACGCAGAAAAGGTGAACGAATGGACTCTACATGCCTGGTTCCCACCGTGAAGCATGGAGAAGGAGGTGTGATGGTGTGGGGGTGCTTTGCTGGTGACACTGTTGGGGAATTATTCAAAATTGAAGGCATACTGAACGAGCATGGCTACCACAGCATCTTGCAGCAGCATGCTATTCCATCCGGTTTGCGTTTAGTTGGACCATCATTTATTTTTCAACAGGCCAATGACCCCAAACACACCTCCAGGCTGTGTAAGGGCTATTTGACCAAGAAGGAGAGTGATGGGGTGCTACGCCAGATGACCTTGCCTCCACAGTCACCAGAACTGAACCCAATCGAGATGGTTTGGGGTGAGCTGGACCGCAGAGTGAAGGCAAAAGGGCCAACAAGTGCTAAGCATCTCTGAGAACTCCTTCAAGATTGTTGGAAGACCATTTCCTGTGACTACCTCTTGAAGCTCATCAAGAGAATGCCAAGAGTGTGCAAAGCAGTCATCAAAGCAAAAGGTGGCTACTTTGAAGAACCTAGAATATAAGACATATTTTCAGTTGTTTCACACTTTTTTGTTAAGTATATAATTCCACATGTGTTAATTCATAGTTTTGGTGCCTTCAGTGTGAATGTACAATTTTCAAAGTCATGAAAGTACAGAAAAATCTTTAAATGAGAAGGTGAGTCCAAACTTTTGGTCTGTACTGTATATCCTACTGGGGTAAAATTGAAAAAAGTTTTAAAATTTTTTTGGGGGGACTTAGTCATTTTTCTGGCGTTTATCAGACTTTCAGATAGGGGAAATGTCAGTGAGCGTTCCGACTTCAGTTCCAGAGCGATTCGACTTATGAGTCCTTGTTATTTAATCTTTTTCAGCTAATTTTCTGGATTTTTTTCTGGATTTCGACGTTTTCTGGATTTTTGGAAAATTTCACTTTTTTGTGAAAATATCCACTAAATGAGGGAATAATATGTGTGAGGGTACCACAGGAGAGTTCCAAATGTGTGTGGGAAGAATATACATCCCACGGGGGTAAAATTGAAAAAAGTTGAAAAAAATTTTTTTTGGACTTAGTCATTTTTCCGGCGTTTATCAGACTTTCAGATAGGGGAAATGTCAGTGAGCATTCCGATCTCAGTTCCAGAGCGATTCGCCCAGTGAGTCCTTGATATTTAGTCATTTTCAGCCAATTTTCTGGATTTTTGAAAATTTCACTTTTTTGTGAAAATATCCACTAAATGAGGGAATAATATGTGTGAGGGTACCCCAGGAGAGTTCCAAATGTGTGTGGGTAGAATATATATCCCGCGGGGGTAAAATTGAAAAAAGTTGAAAACATTTTTTTTTGGACTTAGTCATTTTTCTGGCGTTTATCAGACTTTCAGATAGGGCAAATGTGAGTGAGCGTTCCGATTTCAGTTCCAGAGCGATTCGCTCAATGAGTCCTTTAGTATTTCAGTCAACTTTCTGGATTTTTGAAAATTTCACTTTTTTTGTGAAAATATCCACTAAATGAGGGAATAATATGTGTGAGGGTACCCCAGGAGAGTTACAAATGTGTGTGGGTAGAATATATATACAGCGGGGGTAAAATTGAAAAAAGTTGAAAACATTTTTTTTTGGACTTAGTCATTTTTCTGGCGTTTATCAGACTTTCAGATAGAGGAAATGTCAGTGAGTGTTCCGATTTCAGTTCCAGAGCGATTCGCCCAATGAGTCCTTGTTATTTCGTCTTTTTCAGCTAATTTTCTGGATTTTTGAAAATTTCACTTTTTTGTGAAAATATCCACTAAATGAGGGAATAATATTTGTGAGGTACCCCAGGAGAGTTCCAAATGTGTGTGGGAAGAATATATATCCCACGGGGTTAAAATTGAAAAAAGTTGTAAAACATTTTTTTTTGGACTTAGTCATTTTTCCGGCGTTTATCAGACTTTCAGATAGGGGAAATGTCAGTGAGCATTCCGATTTCAGTTCCAGAGCGATTCGCCCAATGAGTCCTTGATAATTTGTCGTTTTCAGCTAATTTTCTGGATTTTTGAAAATTTCACTTTTTTTGTGAAAATATCCACTAAATGAGGGAATAATATGTGTGAGGGTACCCCAGGAGAGTTCCAAATGTGTGTGGGAAGAATATTTATCCCACAAGGGGAAAATTGAAAAAAGTTGTAAAAAATTTTTTTTTGGACTTAGTAATTTTTCCGGCGTTTATCAGACTTTCAGAGAGGGGAAATGTCAGTGAGTGGTCCGATTTCAGTTCCAGAGCGATTCGCCCAATGAGTCCTTGTTATTTAGTCTTTTTCCGCTAATTTTCTGGATTTTTGAAAATTTCACTTTTTTGTGAAAATATCCACTAAATGAGGTAATAATATGTGTGAGGGTACCCCAGGAGAGTTCCAAATGTGTGTGTGTAGAATATATATCCCACGGGAGTAGAATTGAAAAAAGATGAAAACATTTTTTTTTGGACTTAGTCATTTTTCCGGCGTTTATCAGACTTTCAGATAGGGGAAATGTCAGTGAGTGTTCCGATTTCAGTTCCAGAGCGATTCGCCCAATGAGTCCTTGTTATTTAGTCTTTCTCAGCTAATTTTCTGGATTTTTGAAAATTTCACTTTTTTGTGAAAACATCCACTAAATGAGGGAATAATATTTGTGAGGGTACCCCAGGAGAGTTCCAAATGTGTGTGGGAAGAATATATATCCCACGGGGTTAAAATTGAAAAAAGTTGTAAAAAATTTTTTTTTGGACTTAGTCATTTTTCCTGCGTTTATCAGACTTTCAGATAGGGGAAATGTCAGTGAGCATTCCGATTTCAGTTCCAGAGCGATTCGCCCAATGAGTCCTTGATAATTTGTCGTTTTCAGCTAATTTTCTGGATTTTTGAAAATTTCACTTTTTTTGTGAAAATATCCACTAAATGAGGGAATAATATTTGTGAGGGTACCCCAGGAGAGTTCCAAATGTGTGTGGGAAGAATATTTATCCCACGAGGGGAAAATTGAAAAAAGTTGTAAAAAATTTTTTTTTGGACTTAGTAATTTTTCCGGCGTTTATCAGACTTTCAGAGAGGGGAAATGTCAGTGAGTGTTCCGATTTCAGTTCCAGAGCGATTCGCCCAATGAGTCCTTGTTATTTAGTCTTTTTCAGCTAATTTTCTGGATTTTTGAAAATTTCACTTTTTTGTGAAAATATCCACTAAATGAGGTAATAATATGTGTGAGGGTACCCCAGGAGAGTTCCAAATGTGTGTGTGTAGAATATATATCCCACGGGGGTAGAATTGAAAAAAGTTGAAAACATTTTTTTTTGGACTTAGTCATTTTTCCGGCGTTTATCAGACTTTCAGATAGGGGAAATGTCAGTGAGCATTCCGATTTCAGTTCCAGAGCGATTCGCCCAATGAGTCCTTGATATTTAGTCGTTTTCAGCCAATTTTTTGGATTTTTGAAAATTTCACTTTTTTGTGAAAATATCCACTAAATGAGGTAATAATATGTGTGAGGGTACCCCAGGAGAGTTCCAAATGTGTGTGGGAAGAATCTATATCCCACGGGAGTAAAATTGAAAAAAGTTGAAAAAAATGTTTTTTGGACTTAGTCATTTTTCCGACGTTTATCAGACTTTCAGATAGGGGAAATGTCAGTGAGCATTCCGATTTCAGTTCCAGAGAGATTCGCCCAATGAGTCCTTGATATTTAGTCGTTTTCAGCCAATTTTCTGGATCTTTGAAAATTTCACTTTTTTGTGAAAATATCCACTAAATGAGGGAATAATATGTGTGAGGGTACCCCAGGAGAGTTCCAAATGTGTGTGGGTAGAATATATATCCAGCGGGGGTAAAATTAAAAAAAGTTGAATTTTTTTTTTTTTGACTTAGTCATTTTTCCGGCGTTTATCAGACTTTCAGATAGGGGAAATGTCAGTGAGCGTTCCGATTTCAGTTCCAGAGCGATTCACCCAATGAGTCCTTGATATTTAGTCGTTTTCAGCCAATTTTCTGGATTTTTGAAAATGTCACTTTTTTGTGAAAATATCCACTAAATGAGGGAATAATATGTGTGAGGATACCCCAGGAGAGTTACAAATGTGTGTGGGTAGAATATATATCCAGCGGGGGTAAAATTAAAAAAAGTTGAAAAAAATTTTTTTTTGGACTTAGTCATTTTTCCGGCGTTTATCAGACTTTCACATAGGGGAAATGTCAGTGAGCATTCCGATTTCAGTTCCAGAGCGACTCGCCCAATGAGTCCTTGTTGTTTTGTCTTTTTCAGCTAATTTTCTGGATTTTTGAAAATTTCACTTTTTTGTGAAAATATCCACTAAATGAAGGAATAATATGTGTGAGGGTACCCCAGGAGAGTTCCAAATGTGTGTGGGAAGAATATATATCCCACGGGGGTAAAATTGAAAACAGTTGTAAAAAAATTTTTTTTTGGACTAAGTCATTTTTCTGGCATTTATCAGACTTTCGGAGAGAGGAAATGTCAGTGAGCGTTCCGATTTCAGTTACAGAGCAATTCGCCCAATGAGTCCTTGATATTTAGTCGTTTTCAGCCAATTTTCTGGATTTTTGAAAATTTCACTTTTTTGGGAAAATATCCACTAAATGAGGGAATAATATGTGTGAGGGTACACCAGGAGAGTTCCAAATGTGTGTGGGTAGAATATATATCCAGCGGGGGTAAAATTAAAAAAAGTTGAAAAATTTTTTTTTTTTGACTTAGTCATTTTTCCGGCGTTTATCAGACTTTCAGATAGGGGAAATGTCAGTGAGCATTCCGATTTCAGTTCCAGAGCGATTCGCCCAATGAGTCCTTGTTATTTAGTCTTTTTCAGCTAATTTTCTGGATTTTTGAAAATTTCACTTTTTTGTGAAAATATCCACTAAATGAGAGAATAATATGTGTGAGGGTACCCCAGGAGAGTTCTAAATGTGTGTGTGTAGAATATATATCCCACGGGGGTAGAATTGAAAAAAGTTGAGAAAATTTTTTTTGGACTTAGTCATTTTTCTGGCATTTATCAGACTTTCGGATAGGGGAAATGTCAGTGAGCGTTCCGATTTCAGTTCCAGAGCGATTCGCCCAATGAGTCCTTGTTATTTAGTCGTTTTCAGCCAATTTTCTGGATTTTTGAAAATTTCACTTTTTTGTGAAAATATCCACTAAATGAGGGAATAATATGTGTGAGGGTACCCCAGGAGAGTTCCAAATGTGTGTGGGAAGAATATATATCCCACGGGGATAAAATTGAAAAAAGTTGAAAATTTTTTTTTTTGTACTTAGTCATTTTTCCGGCGTTTATCAGACTTTCAGATAGTGGAAATGTCAGTGAGCATTCCGATTTCAGTTCCAGAGCGATTTGCCAAGTGAGTCCTTGATATTTAGTCGTTTTCAGCCAATTTTCTGGATTTTTGAAAATTTCACTTTTTTGTGAAAATATCCACTAAATGAGGGAATAATATGTGTGAGGGTACCCCAGGAGAGTTACAAATGTGTGTGGGAAGAATATATATCTCACGGGGGTAAAATTTAAAAAAGTTGAAAAATTTTTTTTTGGGACTTAGTAATTTTTCCGGCATTTATCAGACTTTCAGATAGGGGAAATGTCAGTGAGCATTCTGATTTCAGTTCCAGAGCGATTCGCCCAATGAGTCCTTGATATTTAGTCTTTTTCAGCTAATTTTCTGGATTTTTGAAAATTTCACTTTTTTGTGAAAATATCCACTAAATGAGAGAATAATATGTGTGAGGGTACCCCAGGAGAGTTCCAAATGTGTGTGGGAAAAATATATATCCCACGGGGGTAAAATTGAAAAAAAATTTTTTTGTACTTAGTCATCTTTCTGGCATTTATCAGACGTTCGGATAGGGGAAATGTCAGTGAGCGTTCCGATTTCAGTTCCAGAGCGATTCGCAAAATGAGTCCTTGTTATTTATTCGTTTTCAGCCAATTTTCTGGATTTTTGAAAATTTCACTTTTTTGTGAAAATATCCACTAAATGAGGGAATAATATGTGTGAGGGTACCCCAGGAGAGTTCCAAATGTGTGTGGGAAGAATATATATCCCACGGGGGTAAAATTGAAAACAGTTGTAAAAAAATTTTTTTTTGGACTAAGTCATTTTTCTGGCATTTATCAGACTTTCGGATAGGGAAAATGTCAGTGAGCATTCCGATTTCAGTTCCAGAGCGATTCGCCCAATGAGTCCTTGTTATTTAGTCGTTTTCAGCCAATTTCCTGGATTTTTGAAAATTTCACTTTTTTGTGAAAATATCCACTAAATGAGGGAATAATATGTGTGAGGGTACCCCAGGAGAGTTCCAAATGTGTGTGGGAAGAATATATATCCCACGGGGGTAAAATTGAAAAAAGTTGAAAAAATTTTTTTTTATACTTAGTCATTTTTCCGCCGTTTATCAGACTTTCAGATAGGGGAAATGTCAGTGAGCATTCCGATTTCAGTTCCAGAGCGATTCGCCAAGTCAGTCCTTGATATTTAGTCGTTTTCAGCCAATTTTCTGGATTTTTGAAAATTTCACTTTTTTGGGAAAATATCCACTAAATGAGGGAATAATATGTGTGAGGGTACCCCAGGAGAGTTCCAAATGTGTGTGGGAAGAATATATATCCCACGGGGATAAAATTGAAAAAAGTTGAAAAAATTTTTTTTTGTACTTAGTCATTTTTCCGGCGTTTATCAGACTTTCAGATAGGGGAAATGTCAGTGAGCGTTCCGATTTCAGTTCCAGAGCGATTCACCCAATGAGTCAATGATATTTAGTCGTTTTCAGCCAATTTTCTGGATTTTTGAAAATTTCACTTTTTTGTGAAAATATCCACTAAATGAGGGAATAATATGTGTGAGGGTGCCCCAGGAGAGTTCCAAATGTGTGTGGGTAGAAAATATATCCCACGGGGGTAAAATTGAAAGAAGTTGAAAAAAAATTTTTTTTGGACATAGTCATTTTTCCGGCGTTTATCAGACTTTCAGATAGGGGAAATGTCAGTGAGCGTTCCGATTTCAGTTCCAGAGCGATTCGCCCAATGAGTCCTTGATATTTAGTCGTTCTCAGCCAATTTTCTGGATTTTTGAAAATTTCACTTTTTTGTGAAAATATCCACTAAATGAGGGAATAATATGTGTGAGGGTACCCCAGGAGAATTCTAAATGTGTGTGGGAAGAATATATATCCCACGGGGGTAAAATTGAAAAAAGTTATAAACATTTTTTTTTTGGACTTAGTCATTTTTCCGGCGTTTATCAGACTTTCATATAGGGGAAATGTCAGTGAGCGTTCCGATTTCAGTTCCAGAGCGATTCACCCAATGTGTCCTTGTTATTAAGTCGTTTTCAGCCAATTTTCTGGATTTTTGAAAATTTCACTTTTTTGTGAAAATATCCACTAAATGAGGGAATAATATGTGTGAGGGTACCCGAGGAGAGTTACAAATGTGTGTGGGTATAATATATATCCCACGGGGGGTAAAATTGAAAGAAGTTTAAAAAAATTTTTTTTTGGACTTAGTCATTTTTCTGGCATTTATCAGACTTTCAGATAGGGGAAATGTCAGTGAGTGTTCCGATTTCAGTTCCAGAGCGATTCACCCAATGAGTCCTTGTTATTAAGTCGTTTTCAGCCAATTTTCTGGATTTTTGAAAATTTCACTTTTTTGTGAAAATATCCACTAAATGAGGGAATAATATGTGTTAGGGTATGCCAGGAGAGTTCCAAATGTGTGTGGGAAGAATATATATCCCACGGGGGTAAAATTGAAAAAAGTTGTAAAAATTTTTTTTTTGGACTCAGTCATTTTTCCGGCGTTTATCAGACTTTCAGATAGGGAAATGTCAGTGAGCGTTCCGATTTCAGTTCCAGAGCGATTCACCCAGTGAGTCCTTGATATTTAGTCATTTTCAGCCAATTTTCTGGATTTTTGAAAATTTCACTTTTTTGTGAAAATATCCACTAGATGAGGGAATAATATGTGTGAGGGCACCCCAGGAGAGTTCCAAATGTGTGTGGGTATAATATATGTCCCACAGGGGTTAAATTGAAAGAAGTTGAAAAAAATTTTTTTTTGGACTTAGTCATTTTTCTGGCATTTGTCAGACTTTCAGATAGGGGAAATGTCAGTGAGCGTTTCGATTTCAGTTCCAGAGCGATTCGCCCAATGAGTCCTTGTTATTTATTCTTTTTCAGCTAATTTTCTGGATTTTTGAAAATTTCACTTTTTTGTGAAAATATCCACTAAATGAGGGAATAATATGTGTGAGGGTACCCCAGGAGAGTTCTAAATGTGTGTGGGAAGAATATATATCCCACGGGGGTAAAATTGAAAAAAGTTATAAAAAATTTTTTTTTGGATTTAGTCATTTTTCTGGCGTTTATCAGACTTTCAGATAGGGGAAATGTCAGTGAGCGTTCCGATTTCAGTTCCAGAGCGATTCACCCAATGAGTCCTTGTTATTTATTCTTTTTCAGCTAATTTTCTGGATTTTTGAAAATTTCACTATTTTTGTGAAAATATCCACTAAATGAGGGAATAATATGTGTGAGGGTACCCCAGGAGAGTTCTAAATGTGTGTGGGAAGAATATATATCCCACGGGGGTAGAATTGAAAAAAGTTGAAAAAATTTTTTTTGGACTTAGTCATTTTTCTGGCATTTATCAGACTTTCGGATAGGGGAAATGTCAGTGAGCGTTCCGATTTCAGTTCCAGAGCGATTCGCCCAATGAGTCCTTGTTATTTAGTCGTTTTCAGCCAATTTTCTGGATTTTTGAAAATTTCACTTTTTTGTGAAAATATCCACTAAATGAGAGAATAATATGTGTGAGGGTACCCCAGGAGAGTTCCAAATGTGTGTGGGAAGAATATATATCCCACGGGGATAAAATTGAAAAAAGTTGAAAATTTTTTTTTTTTGTACTTAGTCATTTTTCCGGCGTTTATCAGACTTTCAGATAGGGGAAATGTCAGTGAGCATTCCGATTTCAGTTCCAGAGCGATTTGCCAAGTGAGTCCTAGATATTTAGTCGTTTTCAGCCAATTTTCTGGATTTTTGAAAATTTCACTTTTTTGGGAAAATATCCACTAAATGAGGGAATAATATGTGTGAGGGTACCCCAGGAGAGTTCCAAATGTGTGTGGGAAGAATATATATCCCACGGGGATAAAATTGAAAAAAGTTGAAAAATTTTTTTTTTGGACTTAGTCATTTTTCCGGCGTTTATCAGACTTTCACATAGGGGAAATGTCAGTGAGCGTTCCGATTTCAGTTCCAGAGCGATTCGACAAGTGAGTCCTTGTTATTTAGTCGTTTTCAGCCAACTTTCTGGATTTTTGAAAATTTCACTTTTTTGTGAAAATATCCACTAAATGAGGGAATAATATGTGTGAGGGTACCCCAGGAGAGTTCCAAATGTGTGTGGGTAGAATATATATCCAGCGGGGGTAAAATTAAAAAAAGTTGAAAAATTTTTTTTTTTGGACTTAGTCATTTTTCCGGCGTTTATCAGACTTTCAGATAGGGGAAATGTCAGTGAGCGTTCCGATTTCAGTTCCAGAGCGATTCGCCAAGTGAGTCCTTGTTATTTAGTCGTTTTCAGCCAACTTTCTGGATTTTTGAAAATTTCACTTTTTTGTGAAAATATCCACTAAATGAGGGAATAATATGTCTGAGGGTAACCCAGGAGAGTTACAAATGTGTGTGGGAAGAATATATATCCCACGAGGGTAAAATTGAAAACAGTTGTAAAAAAATTTTTTTTTGGACTAAGTCATTTTTCTGGCATTTATCAGACTTTCGGAGAGAGGAAATGTCAGTGAGCGTTCCGATTTCAGTTACAGAGCAATTCGCCCAATGAGTCCTTGATATTTAGTCGTTTTCAGCCAATTTTCTGGATTTTTGAAAATTTCACTTTTTTGGGAAAATATCCACTAAATGAGGGAATAATATGTGTGAGGGTACCCCAGGAGAGTTCCAAATGTGTGTGGGAAGAATATATATCCCACGGGGATAAAATTGAAAAAAGTTGAAAATTTTTTTTTTGTACTTAGTCATTTTTCCGGCGTTTATCAGACTTTCAGAGAGTGGAAATGTCAGTGAGCATTCCGATTTCAGTTCCAGAGCGATTCGCCAAGTGAGTCCTTGATATTTAGTCGTTTTCAGCCAATTTTCTGGATTTTTGAAATTTCACTTTTTTGTGAAAATATCCACTAAATGAGGGAATAATATGTGTGAGGGTACCCCAGGAGAGTTACAAATGTGTGTGGGAAGAATATATATCTCACGGGGGTAAAATTTAAAAAAGTTGAAAAATTTTTTTTTGGGACTTAGTAATTTTTCCGGCATTTATCAGACTTTCAGATAGGGGAAATGTCAGTGAGCATTCTGATTTCAGTTCCAGAGCGATTTGCCCAATGAGTCCTTGATATTTAGTCTTTTTCAGCTAATTTTCTGGATTTTTGAAAATTTCACTTTTTTGTGAAAATATCCACTAAATGAGAGAATAATATGTGTGAGGGTACCCCAGGAGAGTTCTAAATGTGTGTGGGAAGAATATATATCCCACGGGGGTAAAATTGAAAATAGTTGAAAAAATTTTTTTTTGTACTTGGTCATTTTTCCGGCGTTTATCAGACTTTCAGATAGGGGAAATGTCAGTGAGCATTCCGATTTCAGTTCCAGAGCGATTCACCCAATGAGTCCTTGATATTTAGTAGTTTTCAGCCAATTTTCTGGATTTTTGAAAATTTCCCTTTTTTGTGAAAATATCCACTAAATGAGGGAATAATATGTGTGAGGGTACCCCAGGAGAGTTCCAAATGTGTGTGGGAAAAATATATATCCCACGGGGGTAAAATTGAAAAAAAAATTTTTTGTACTTAGTCATTTTTCCGGCGTTTATCAGACTTTCAGATAGGGGAAATGTAAGTGAGCGTTCCGATTTCAGTTCCAGAGCGATTCGCCAAGTGAGTCCTTGATATTTAGTCGTTTTCAGCCAATTGTCTGGATTTTTGAAAATTTCACTTTTTTGTGAAAATATCCACTAAATGAGGGAATAATATGTGTGAGGGTACCCCAGGAGAGTTCTAAATGTGTGTGTGTAGAATATATATCCCACGGGGGTAGAATTGAAAAAAGTTGAAAAAATTTTTTTTTGGACTTAGTCATCTTTCTGGCATTTATCAGACGTTCGGATAGGGGAAATGTCAGTGAGCGTTCCGATTTCAGTTCCAGAGCGATTCGCCCAATGAGTCCTTGTTATTTAGTCGTTTTCAGCCAATTTTCTGGATTTTTGAAAATTTCACTTTTTTGTGAAAATATCCACTAAATGAGGGAATAATATGTGTGAGGGTACCCCAGGAGAATTCTAAATGTGTGTGGGAAGAATATATATCCCACGGGGGTAAAATTGAAAAAAGTTGAAAAAATTTTTTTTTATACTTAGTCTTTTTTCCGCCGTTTATCAGACTTTCAGATAGGGGAAATGTCAGTGAGCATTCCGATTTCAGTTCCAGAGCGATTCGCCAAGTCAGTCCTTGATATTTAGTCGTTTTCAGCCAATTTTCTGGATTTTTGAAAATTTCACTTTTTTGGGAAAATATCCACTAAATGAGGGAATAATATGTGTGAGGGTACCCCAGGAGAATTCTAAATGTGTGTGGGAAGAATATATATCCCACGGGAGTAAAATTGAAAAAAGTTATAAAAATTTTTTTTTTGGACTTAGTCATTTTTCCGGCGTTTATCAGACTTTCATATAGGGGAAATGTCAGTGAGCGTTCCGATTTCAGTTCCAGAGCGATTCACCCAATGTGTCCTTGTTATTAAGTCGTTTTCAGCCAATTTTCTGGATTTTTGAAAATTTCACTTTTTTGTGAAAATATCCACTAAATGAGGGAATAATATGTGTGAGGGCACCCCAGGAGAGTTCCAAATGTGTGTGGGTATAATATATGTCCCACAGGGGTAAAATTGAAAGAAGTCGAAAAAAATTTTTTTTTGGACTTAGTCATTTTTCTGGCATTTGTCAGACTTTCAGATAGGGGAAATGTCAGTGAGCGTTTCGATTTCAGTTCCAGAGCGATTCGCCCAATGAGTCCTTGTTATTTATTCTTTTTCAGCTAATTTTCTGGATTTTTGAAAATTTCACTTTTTTGTGAAAATATCCACTAAATGAGGGAATAATATGTGTGAGGGTACCCCAGGAGAGTTCTAAATGTGTGTGGGAAGAATATATATCCCACGGGGGTAAAATTGAAAAAAGTTATAAAAAATTTTTTTTTGGACTTAGTCATTTTTCTGGCGTTTATCAGACTTTCAGATAGGGGAAATGTCAGTGAGCGTTCCGATTTCAGTTCCAGAGCAATTCACCCAATGAGTCCTTGTTATTTATTCTTTTTCAGCAAATTTTCTGGATTTTTGAAAATTTCACTTTTTTGTGAAAATATCCACTAAATGAGGGAATAATATGTGTGAGGGTACCCCAGGAGAGTTCTAAATGTGTGTGGGAAGAATATATATCCCACGGGGGTAAAATTGAAAAAAGTTATAAAATTTTTTTTTTTTTACTTAGTCATTTTTCCGGCGTTTATCAGACTTTCAGATAGTGGAAATGTCAGTGAGCATTCCGATTTCAGTTCCAGAGCGATTCGCCCAATAAGTCATTGATATTTAGGCGTTTTCAGACAATTTTCTGGATTTTTGAAAATTTCACTTTTTTGTGAAAATATCCACTAAATGAGGGAATAATATGTGTGAGGGTACCCCAGGAGAGTTCCAAATGTGTGTGTGTAGAATATATATCCCACGGGGGTAAAATTGAAAGAAGTTGAAAAAAATTTTTTTTTGGACTTAGTCATTTTTCTGGCATTTGTCAGACTTTCAGATAGGGGAAATGTCAGTGGGCGTTCCGATTTCAGTTCCAGAGCGATTCGCCCAATGAGTCCTTGTTATTTATTCTTTTTCAGCTAATTTTCTGGATTTTTGAAAATTTCACTTTTTTGTGAAAATATCCAGTAAATGAGGGAATAATATGTGTGAGGGTACCCTAGGAGAGTTCAAAATGTGTTTGGGTAGAATATATATCCAGTGGGGGTAAAATTCAAAAAAGTTGAAAAAAATTTTTTTTTGGACTTAGTCATTTTTCTGGCGTTTATCAGACTTTCAGATAGTGGAAATGTCAGTGAGCATTCCGATTTCAGTTCCAGAGCGATTCGCCCAATAAGTCATTGATATTTAGGCGTTTTCAGACAATTTTCTGGATTTTTGAAAATTTCACTTTTTTGTGAAAATATCCACTAAATGAGGGAATAATATGTGTGAGGGTACCCCAGGAGAGTTCTAAATGTGTTTGGGAAGAATATATATCCCACGGGGGTAAAATTGAAAACAGTTATAAAAAATTTTTTTTTGGACTTAGTCATTTTTCTGGCGTTTATCAGACTTTCAGATAGGGGAAATGTCAGTGAGCGTTCCGATTTCAGTTCCAGAGCGATTCACCCAATGAGTCCTTGTCATTTATTCTTTTTCAGCTAATTTTCTGGATTTTTGAAAATTTCACTTTTTTGTGAAAATATCCACTAAATGAGGGAATAATATGTGTGAGGGTACCCCAGGAGAGTTCCAAATGTGTGTGGGTATAATATATGTCCCACGAGGGTAAAATTGAAAGAAGTTGAAAAAAATTTTTTTTTGGACTTAGTCATTTTTCTGGCATTTATCAGACTTTCAGATAGGGGAAATGTCAGTGAGAATTTCGATTTCAGTTCCAGAGCGATTCGCCCAATGAGTCCTTGTTATTTATTGTTTTTCAGCTAATTTTCTGGATTTTTGAAAATTTCACTTTTTTGTGAAAATATCCACTAAATGAGGGAATAATATGTGTGAGGGTACCCCAGGAGAGTTCCAAATGTGTGTGGGTAGAATATATATCCCACGGGGGTAAAATTGAAAGAAGTTGAAAAAAAATTTTTTTTGGACTTAGTCATTTTTCTTAAGTTTATCAGACTTTCAGATAGGGGAAATGTCAGTGAGCGTTCCGATTTCAGTTCCAGAGCGATTCGCCCAATGAGTCCTTGATATTTAGTCGTTCTCAGCCAATTTTCTGGATTTTTGAAAATTTCACTTTTTTGTGAAAATATCCACTAAATGAGGGAATAATATGTGTGAGGGTACCCCAGGAGAGTTCTAAATGTGTGTGGGAAGAATATATATCCCACGGGGGTAAAATTGAAAAAAGTTATAAAAATTTTTTTTTTGGACTTAGTCATTTTTCCGGCGTTTATCAGACTTTCAGATAGTGGAAATGTCAGTGAGCATTCCGATTTCAGTTCCAGAGCGATTCACCCAATGTGTCCTTGTTATTAAGTCGTTTTCAGCCAATTTTCTGGATTTTTGAAAATTTCACTTTTTTGTGAAAATATCCACTAAATGAGGGAATAATATGTGTGAGGGTACCCGAGGAGAGTTACAAATGTGTGTGGGTATAATATATATCCCACGGGGGGTAAAATTGAAAGAAGTTTAAAAAAATTTTTTTTTGGACTTAGTCATTTTTCTGGCATTTATCAGACTTTCAGATAGGGGAAATGTCAGTGAGTGTTCCGATTTCAGTTCCAGAGCGATTCACCCAATGAGTCCTTGATATTAAGTCGTTTTCAGCCAATTTTCTGAATTTTTGAAAATTTCACTTTTTTGTGAAAATATCCACTAAATGAGGGAATAATATGTGTGAGGGTACCCCAGGAGAGTTCCAAATGTGTGTGGGAAGAATATATATCCCACGGGGGTAAAATTGAAAAAAGTTGTAAAAAATTTTTTTTTGGACTCAGTCATTTTTCCGGCGTTTATCAGACTTTCAGATAGGGAAATGTCAGTGAGCGTTCTGATTTCAGTTCCAGAGCGATTTACCCCGTGAGTCCTTGATATTTAGTCATTTTCAGCCAATTTTCTGGATTTTTGAAAATTTCACTTTTTTGTGAAAATATCCACTAAATGAGGGAATAATATGTGTGAGGGCACCCCAGGAGAGTTCCAAATGTGTGTGGGTATAATATATGTCCCACAGGGGTAAAATTGAAAGAAGTTGAAAAAAATTTTTTTTTGGACTTAGTCATTTTTCTGGCATTTGTCAGACTTTCAGATAGGGGAAATGTCAGTGAGCGTTTCGATTTCAGTTCCAGAGCGATTCGCCCAATGAGTCCTTGTTATTTATTGTTTTTCAGCTAATTTTCTGGATTTTTGAAAATTTCACTTTTTTGTGAAAATATCCACTAAATGAGGGAATAATATGTGTGAGGGTCCCCCAAGAGAGTTCCAAATGTGTGTGGGTAGAATATATATCCCACGGGGGTAAAATTGAAAAAAGTTGAAAAAAAATTTTTTTGGACATAGTCATTTTTCTGGCGTTTATCAGACTTTCAGATAGGGGAAATGTCAGTGAACATTCCGATTTCAGTTCCAGAGCGATTCACCCAATGAGTCCTTGATATTTAGTAGTTTTCAGCCAATATTTTGGATTTTTGAAAATTTCACTTTTTTGTGAAAATATACACTAAATGATGGAATAATATGTGTGAGGGTACCCCAGGAGAGTTCCAAATGTGTGTGGGTAGAATATATATCCTACTGTGGTAAAATTGAAAAAAGTTTAAAAAAATTTTTTTGGGGACTTAGTCATTTTTCTGGCGTTTATCAGACTTTCAGATAGGGGAAATGTCAGTGAACATTCCGATTTCAGTTCCAGAGCGATTCGCCCAATGAGTCCTTGTTATTTAGTCTTTTTCAGCTAATTTTCTGGATTTTTGAAAATTTCACTTTTTTGTGAAAATATCCACTAAATGAGGGAATAATATGTGTGAGGGTACCCCAGGAGAGTTCCAAATGTGTGTGGGTAGAATATATATTCCACGGGGGTAAAATTGAAAAAAGTTGAAAAAAAATTTTTTTTGGACTTCGTCATTTTTCCGGCGCTTATCAGACTTTCAGATAGGGCAAATGTCAGTGAGCGTTCCGATTTCAGTTCCAGAGCGATTCGCCCAATGAGTCCTTGATATTTAGTCGTTCTCAGCCAATATTTTGGATTTTTGAAAATTTCACTTTTTTGTGAAAATATCCACTAAATGAGGGAATAATATGTGTGAGGGCACCCCAGGAGAGTTCCAAATGTGTGTGGGTATAATATATGTCCCACAGGGGTAAAATTGAAAGAAGTTGAAAAAAAATTTTTTTTGGACTTAGTCATTTTTCTGGCATTTGTCAGACTTTCAGATAGGGGAAATGTCAGTGAGCGTTTCGATTTCAGTTCCAGAGCGATTCGCCCAATGAGTCCTTGTTATGTATTGTTTTTCAGCTAATTTTCTGGATTTTTGAAAATTTCACTTTTTTGTGAAAATATCCACTAAATGAGGGAATAATATGTGTGAGGGTACCCCAGGAGAGTTCCAAATGTGTTTGGGTAGAATATATATCCCACGGGGGTAAAATTGAAAGAAGTTGAAAAAAAATTTTTTTTGGACTTAGTCATTTTTCTTAAGTTTATCAGACTTTCAGATAGGGGAAATGTCAGTGAGCGTTCCGATTTCAGTTCCAGAGCGATTCGCCCAATGAGTCCTTGATATTTAGTCGTTCTCAGCCAATTTTCTGGATTTTTGAAAATTTCACTTTTTTGTGAAAATATCCACTAAATGAGGGAATAATATGTGTGAGGGTACCCCAGGAGAGTTCTAAATGTGTGTGGGAAGAATATATATCCCACGGGGGTAAAATTGAAAAAAGTTATAAAAATTTTTTTTTTGGACTTAGTCATTTTTCCGGCGTTTATCAGACTTTCAGATAGTGGAAATGTCAGTGAGCATAACGATTTCAGTTCCAGAGCGATTCGCCCAATAAGTCATTGATATTTAGGCGTTTTCAGCCAATTTTCTGGATTTTTGAAAATTTCACTTTTTTGTGAAAATATCCACTAAGTGAGGGAATAATATGTGTGAGGGTACCCCAGGAGAGTTCCAAATGTGTGTGGGTATAATATATGTCCCACAGGGGTAAAATTGAAAGAAGTTGAAAAAAATTTTTTTTTGGACATAGTCATTTTTCTGGCGTTTATCAGACTTTCAGATAGGGGAAATGTCAGTGAACATTCCGATTTCAGTTCCAGAGCGATTCACCCAATGAGTCCTTGATATTTAGTAGTTTTCAGCCAATATTTTGGATTTTTGAAAATTTCACTTTTTTGTGAAAATATACACTAAATGATGGAATAATATGTGTGAGGGTACCCCCAGGAGAGTTCCACATGTGTGTGGGTAGAATATATATCCTACTGTGGTAAAATTGAAAAAAGTTGAAAAAAATTTTTTTTGGGACTTAGTCATTTTTCTGGCGTTTATCAGACTTTCAGATAGAGGAAATGTCAGTGAACATTCCGATTTCAGTTCCAGAGCGATTCGCCCAATGAGTCCTTGTTATTTAGTCTTTTTCAGCTAATTTTCTGGATTTTTGAAAATTTCACTTTTTTGTGAAAATATCCACTAAATGAGGGAATAATATGTGTGAGGGTACCCCAGGAGAGTTCCAAATGTGTGTGGGTAGAATATATATTCCACGGGGGTAAAATTGAAAAAAGTTGCAAAAAAATTTTTTTTGGACTTCGTCATTTTTCCGGCGTTTATCAGACTTTCAGATAGGGCAAATGTCAGTGAGCGTTCCGATTTCAGTTCCAGAGCGATTCGCCCAATGAGTCCTTGATATTTAGTCGTTCTCAACCAATATTTTGGATTTTTGAAAATTTCACTTTTTTGTGAAAATATCCACTAAATGAGGGAATAATATGTGTGAGGGTACCCCAGGAGAGTTCCAAATGTGTGTGGGTAGAATATATATCCCACGGGGGTAAAATTGAAAAAAGTTGAAAAAATTTTCTTTGGGACATAGTCATTTTTCTGGCGTTTATCAGACTTTCAGATAGGGGAAATGTCAGTCAGCGTTCCGATTTCAGTGCCAGAGCGAGTCGCCCAATGAGTCCTTGATATTTAGTCGTTCTCAGCCAATATTTTGGATTTTTGAAAATTTCACTTTTTTTGTAAAAATATCCACTAAATGAGGGAATAATATGTGTGAGGGTACCCCAGGAGAGTTCCAAATGTGTGTGGGTAGAATATATATCCCACGGAGGTAAAATTGAAAAAAGTTGAAATCATTTTTTTTTGGACTTAGTCATTTTTCCGGCGTTTATCAGCATTTCAGATAGGGGAAATGTCAGTGAGCGTTCCGATTTCAGTGCCAGAGCGATTCGCCCAATGAGTCCTTGTTATTTATTCTTTTTCAACTAATTTTCTGGATTTTTGAAAATTTCACGTTTTTGTGAAAATATCCACTAAATGAGGGAATAATATGTGTGAGGGTACCCCAGGAGAGTTCTAAATGTGTGTGGGAAGAATAAATATCCCACGGGGGTAAAATTGAAAAAAGTTATAAAAAATTTTTTTTTTGGACTTAGTCATTTTTCCGGCGTTTATCAGACTTTCAGATAGGGGAAATGTCAGTGAGCGTTCCGATTTGAGATCCAGAGCGTCCAGTGAGTCCTTGATATTTAGTCGTTTTCAGCCAATTTTCTGGATTTTTGAAAATTTCACTTTTTTGGGAAAATATCCACTAAATGAGGGAATAATATGTGTGAGGGTACCCCAGGAGAGTTTCAAATGTGTGTGGGTAGAATATATATCCCACGGGGGTAAAATTGAAAAAAGTTGAAAAAAATTTTTTTGGGGACTTAGTCATTTTTCGACGTTTATCAGACTTTCAGATAGGGGAAATGTCAGTGAGCGTTCCGATTTCAGTTCCAGAGCGATTCACCCAATGAGTCCTTGATATTTAGTCGTTTTCAGCCAATTTTCTGGATTTTTGAAAATTTCACTTTTTTGTGAAAATATCCACTAAATGAGGGAATAATATGTGTGAGGGTACCCCAGGAGAGTCCTAAATGTGTGTGGGTATAATATATACCCCACGGGGGTAAAATTGAAAAAAGTTATAAAAAAATATTTTTTGGACTTAGTCATTTTTCCGGCGTTTATGAGACTTTCAGATAGGGGAAATGTCAGTGAGCGTTCCGATTTCAGTTCCAGAGCGCTTCGCCCAATGAGTCCTTGTTATTTCTTCTTTTTCAGCTAATTTTCTGGATTTTTGAAAATTTCACGTTTTTGTGAAAATATCCACTAAATGAGGGAATAATATGTGTGAGGGTACCCCAGGAGAGTTCTAAATGTGTGTGGGAAGAATATATATCCCATGGGGGTAAAATTGAAAAAGTTAGAAAAAAATTTTTTTTGGACTTAGTCATTTTTCCGGCATTTATCAGACTTTCAGATAGGGGAAATGTCAGTGAGCATTCCGATTTCAGTTCCAGAGCGATTCACCCAATGAGTCCTTATTATTTAGTCGTTTTCAGCCAATTTTCTGGATTTTTGAAAATTTCACTTTTTTGGGAAAATATCCACTAAATGAGGGAATAATATGTGTGAGGGTACCCCAGGAGAGTTCCAAATGTGTGTGGGTAGAATATATATCCCACGGGGGTAAAATTGAAAAAAGTTATAAAAAATTTTTTTAGGACTAAGTCATTTTTCCGACGTTTATCAGACTTTCAGATAGGGGAAATGTCAGTGAGGGTTCCGATTTCAGTTCCAGAGTGATTCGCCCAATGAGTCCTTGATATTTAGTCGTTTTCAGCCAATTTTCTGGATTTTTGAAAATTTCACTTTTTTGTGAAAATATCCACTAAATGAGGGAATAATATGTGTGAGGGTACCCCAGGAGAGTACTAAATGTGTGTGGGTATAATATATACCCCACGGGGGTAAAATTGAAAAAAGTTATAAAAAAAATTTTTTTGGAGTTAGTCATTTTTCTATCGTTGATCAGACTTTCAGATAGGGGAAATGTCAGTGAGCGTTCCGATTTCAGTTCCAGAGCGATTCGCCCAATGAGTCCTTGTTATTTATTCTTTTTCAGCTAATTTTCTGGATTTTTGAAAATTTCACGTTTTTGTGAAAATATCCACTAAATGAGGGAATAATATGTGTGAGGGTACCCCAGGAGAGTTCTAAATGTGTGTGGGAAGAATATATATCCCATGGGGGTAAAATTGAAAAAAGTTCTAAAAAATTTTTTTTTGGACTTAGTCATTTTTCCGGCATTTATCAGACTTTCAGATAGGGGAAATGTCAGTGAGCGTTCCGATTTCAGTTCCAGAGCGATTCACCCAATGAGTCCTTATTATGTAGTCTTTTTCAGCTAATTTTCTGGATTCTTCAAAATTTCACTTTTTTGTGAAAATATCCACTAAATGAGGGAATAATATGTGTGAGGGTACCCCAGGAGAGTTCCAAATGTGTGTGGGTAGAATATATATCCAGTGGGGGTAAAATTCAAAAAAGATGAAAAAAATTTTTTTTTTGACTTTGTCATTTTTCTGGCGTTTATCAGACTTTCAGATAGGGGAAATGTCAATCAGCGTTCCGATTTCAGTTCCACAGCGATTCACCCAATGAGTCCTTGTTATTTAGTCTTTTTCAGCTAATTTTCTGGATTTTTGAAAATTTCACTTTTTTGTGAAAATATCCACGAAATGAGGAAATAATATGTGTGAGGGTACCCCAGGAGAGTTACAAATGTGTGTGGGTATAATATATATCCCACGGGGGTAAAATTGAAAGAAGTTGAAAAAAATTTTTTTTTGGACTTAGTCATTTTTCTGGCATTTATCAGACTTTCAGATAGGGGAAATGTCAATGAGCGTTCCGATTTCAGTTCCAGAGCGATTCACCCAATGAGTACTTGTTATTTATTCTTTTTCAGCTAATTTTCTGGATTTTTGAAAATTTCATGTTTTTGTGAAAATATCCACTAAATGAGGGAATAATATGTGTGAGGGTACCCCAGGAGAGTTCCAAATGTGTGTGGGTAGAATATATATCCAGTGGGGGTAAAATTCAAAAAAGTTGAAAAAATTTTTTTTTGGACTTAGTCATTTTTCTAGCGTTGATCAGATTTTCAGATAGGGGAGATGTCAGTGAGCGTTCCGATTTCAGTTCCAGAGCGATTCGCCCAATGAGTCCTTGATATTTAGTCGTTTTCAGCCAATTTTCTGGATTTTTGAAAATTTCACTTTTTTGTGAAAATATCCACTAAATGAGGGAATAATATGTGTGAGGGTACCCCAGGAGAGTTCCAAATGTGTGTGGGTAGAATATATATCCAGTGGGGGAAAAATTCAAAAAAGTTATAAAAAATTTTTTTTTGGACTTAGTCATTTTTGCGGCGTTTATCAGACTTTCATATAGGGGAAATGTCAGTGAGCGTTCCGATTTCAGTTCCAGAGCGATTCGCCCAATGAGTCCTTGTTATTTAGTCTTTTTCAGCTAATTTTCTGGATTTTTGAAAATTTCACTTTTTTGTGAAAATATCCACTAAATGAGGGAATAATATGTGTGAGGGTACCCCAGGAGAGTTCCAAATGTGTGTGGGTAGAATATATATCCAGTGGGGGTAAAGTTTTAAAAAGTTTAAAAAAATTTTTTTTGGGACTTAGTCATTTTTCTGGCGTTTATCAGACTTTCAGATAGGGGAAATGTCAGTGAGCGTTCCGATTTCAGTTCCAGAGCGATTCACCCAATGAGTCCTTGTTATTTATTCTTTTTCAGCTAATTTTCTGGATTTTTGAAAGTTTCACTTTATTGTGAAAATATCCACTAAATGAGGGAAAAATATGTGTGAGGGTACCCCAGGAGAGTTCTAAATGTGTGTGGGAAGAATATATATCCCACGGGGGTAAAATTGAAAAAAGTTATAAAAAAATTTTTTTTGGACTTAGTCATTTTTCCGGCGTTTATCAGACTTTCATATAGGGGAAATGTCAGTGAGCGTTTCGATTTCAGTTCCAGAGCTATTGACCCAATGAGTCCTTGATATTTAGTCATTTTCAGCCAATTTCCTGGATTTTTGAAAATTTCACTTTTTTTGTGAAAATATCCACTAAATGAGGGAATAATATGTGTGAGGGTACCCCAGGAGAGTTACAAATGTGTGTGGGTATAATATATATCCCACGGGGGTAAAATTGAAAAAAAATTTATTTTGGACTTATTCATTTTTCCGCCGTTTATCAGACTTTCAGATAGGGGAAATGTCAGTACGTTTATCAGACTTTCAGATAGGGGAAATGTCAGTGAGCATTCCGATTTCAGTTCCAGAGCGATTCGCCCAATGAGTCCTTGTTATTTAGTCGTTTTCAGCCAATTTTCTGGATTTTTGAAAATTTCACTTTTTTGTGAAAATATCCACTAAATGAGGGAATAATATGTGTGAGGGTACCCCAGGAGAGTTCCAAATGTGTGTGGGTAGAATATATATCCCACGGGGGTAAAATTGAAAGAAGTTGTAAAAAAATTTTTTTTGGACTTTGTCATTTTTCCTGCGTTTATCAGACTTTCAGAGAGGGGAAATGTCAGTGAGCGTTCCGATTTCAGTTCCAGAGCGATTCGCCCAATGACTCCTTGTTGTTTAGTCGTTTTCAGCCAATTTTCTGGATTTTTGAAAATTTCACTTTTTTGTGAAAATATCCACTAAATGAGGGAATAATATGTGTGAGGGTACCCGAGGACAGTTCCAAATGTGTGTGGGTAGAATATATATCCCACGGGGGTAAAATTGAAAAAAGTTGAAAACATTTTTTTTTTGGACTTAGTCATTTTTCCGACGTTTATCAGACTTTCAGATAGGGAAAATGTCAATGAGCATTCCGATTTCAGTTCCAGAGCGATTCGCCCAATAAGTCCTTGATATTTAGTCATTTTCAGCCAATTTTCTAGATTTTTGAAAATTTCACTTTTTTGTGAAAACATCCACTAAATGAGGGAATAATATGTGTGAGGGTACCCCAGGAGAGTTCCAAATGTGTGTGGGTAGAATATATATCCTACAGGGGTAAAATTTAAAAAAGTTGAAAAAATTTTTTTTTTGGACTTAGTCATTTCTCAGGCGTTTATCAGACTTTCAGATAGGGGAAATGTCAGTGAGCGTTCCGATTTCAGTTCCAGAGCGATTCACCCAATGTGTCCTTGTTATTAAGTCGTTTTCAGCCAATTTTATGGATTTTTGAAAATTTCACTTTTTTGTGAAAATATCCACTAAATGAGGGAATAATATGTGTGAGGGTACCCCAGGAGAGTTCCAAATGTGTGTGGGTAGAATATATATCCTACTGGGGTAAAATTGAAAAAAGTTGAAAAAATTTTTTTTTGGGACTTAGTCATTTTTCTTACGTTTATCAGACTTTCAGATAGGGGAAATGTCATTGAGCGTTCCGATTTCAGTGTCAGAGCGATTCGCCCAATGAGTCCTTGATATTTAGTCGTTCTCAGCCAATATTTTGGATTTTTGAAAATTTCACTTTTTTGTGAAAATATCCACTAAATGAGGGAATAATATGTGTGTGGGTACCCCAGGAGAGTTCCAAATTTGTGTGTGTAGAATATGTATCCAGCGGGGGTAAAATTCAAAAAAGTTGAAAACATTTTTTTTTTGGACTTAGTCATTTTTCCGACGTTTATCAGACTTTCAGATAGGGCAAATGTCAGTGAGCATTCCGATTTAGGTGCCAGAGCGATTCGCCCAATGAGTCCTTTAATATTTAGTCGTTTTCAGTCAACTTTCTGGATTTTTGAAAATTTCACTTTTTTGTGAAAATATCCACTAAATGAGGGAATAATATGTGTGAGGGTACCCCAGGAGAGTTCCAAATGTGTGTGGGTAGAATATATATCCCACGGGGGTAAAATTGAAAAAAGTTGAAAAAAATTTTTTTGTGGACTTAGTCATTTTTCCGGCGTTTATCAGACTTTCAGATAGGGGAAATGTCAGTGAGCGTTCCGATTTCAGTTCCAGAGTGATTCGCCCAATGAGTCCTTGATATTTAGTCGTTTTCTGCCAATTTTCTGTATTTTTGAAAATGTCACTTTTTTGTGAAAATATCCACTAAATGAGGGAATAATATGTGTGAGGGTACCCGAGGAGAGTTCCAAATGTGTGTGGGTAGAATATATATCCCACGGGGGTAAAATTGAAAAAAGTTGAAAACATTTTTTTTTTGGACTTAGTCATTTTTCCGACGTTTATCAGACTTTCAGATAGGGAAAATGTCAATGAGCATTCCGATTTCAGTTCCAGAGCGATTCGCCCAATAAGTCCTTGATATTTAGTCATTTTCAGCCAATTTTCTGGATTTTTGAAAATTTCACTTTTTTGTGAAAACATCCACTAAATGAGGGAATAATATGTGTGAGGGTACCCCAGGAGAGTTCCAAATGTGTGTGGTAGAATATATATCCTACAGGGATAAAATTTAAAAAAGTTTAAAAAGAATTTTTTGGGGACTTAGTCATTTTACCAGGGTTTATCAGACTTTCAGATAGGGGAAATGTCAGTGAGCATTCTGATTTCAGTTCCAGAGTGATTCGCCCAATGTGTCCTTGATATTTAGTCGTTCTCAGCCAATATTTTGGATTTTTGAAAATTTCACTTTTTTGTGAAAATATCCACTAAATGATGGAATAATATGTGTGAGGGTACCCCAGGAGAGTTCCAAATGTGTGTGGGTAGAATATATATCCCACGGGGGTAAAATTGAAAAAAGTTGAAAAAAATTTTTTGGGGGACTTAGTCATTTTTCCGGCGTTTATCAGACATACAGACAGGGGAAATGTCAGTGAGCGTTCCGATTTCAGTTCCAGAGCGATTCACCCAGTGAGTCCTTGATATTTAGTCGTTTTCAGCCAATTTTCTGGATTTTTGAAAATTTCACTTTTTTGTGAAAATATCCACTAAATGAGGGAATAATATGTGTGAGGGTACCCCAGGAGAGTTCCAAATGTGTGTGGGTAGAATATATATCCTACAGGGGTAAAATTTAAAAGAAGTTGAAAAAAAATTTTTTGGGGACTTAGTCATTTTACCAGGGTTTATCAGACTTTCAGATAGGGGAAATGGCATTGAGCGTTCCGATTTCAGTGTCAGAGCGATTCGCCCAATGAGTCCTTGATATTTAGTCATTCTCAGCCAATATTTTGGATTTTTGAAAATTTCACTTTTTTGTGAAAATATCCACTAAATGAGGGAATAATATGTGTGTGGGTACCCCAGGAGAGTTCCAAATTTGTGTGTGTAGAATATGTATCCAGCGGGGGTAAAATTCAAAAAAGTTGAAAACATTTTTTTTTTGGACTTAGTCATTTTTCCGACGTTTATCAGACTTTCAGATAGGGGAAATGTCAGTGACCATTCCGATTTCAGTTCCAGAGCGATTTGCCCAATAAGTCCTTGATATTTAGTCGTTTTCAGCCAATTTTATGGATTTTTGAAAATTTCACTTTTTTGTGAAAATATCCACTAAATGAGGGAATAATATGTGTGAGGGTACCCCAGGAGAGTTCCAAATGTGTGTGGGTAGAATATATATCCCACGGGGGTAAAATTGAAAAAAGTTGAAAAAAATTTTTTTTTGGACTTATTCATTTTCCCGGCGTTTATCAGACTTTCAGATAGGGCAAATGTCAGTGAGCATTCCGATTTAGGTGGCAGAGCGATTCGCCCAATGAGTCCTTTAATATTTAGTCGTTTTCAGTCAACTTTCTGGATTTTTGAAAATTTCACTTTTTTGTGAAAATATCCACTAAATGAGGGAATAATATGTGTGAGGTTACCCCAGGAGAGTTCCAAATGTGTGTGGGTAGAATATATATCCCACGGGGGTAAAATTTAAAAAAGTTGAAAACATTTTTTTTTGGGACTTAGTCATTTTTCCGACGTTTATCAGACTTTCAGATAGGGGAAACGTCAGTGAGAATTCCGATTTCAGTTCCAGAGCGATTCGCCCAATGAGTCCTTGTTATTTAGTCGTTTTCAGCCAATTTTATGGATTTTTGAAAATTTCACTTTTTTGTGAAAATATCCACTAAATGAGGGAATAATATGTGTGAGGGTACCCCAGGAGAATTCCAAATGTGTGTGGGTAGAATATATATGCCACGGGGGTAAAATTGAAAGAAGTTGTAAAAAAATTTTTTTTGGACTTAGTCATTTTTCCTGCGTTTATCAGACTTTCAGAGAGGGGAAATGTCAGTGAGCGTTCCGATTTCAGTTCCAGAGCGATTCGCCCAATGACTCCTTGTTATTTAGTCGTTTTCAGCCAATTTTCTGGATTTTTGAAAATTTCACTTTTTTGTGAAAACATCCACTAAATGAGGGAATAATATGTGTGAGGGTACCCCAGGAGAGTTCCAAATGTGTGTGGGTAGAATATATATCCCACGGGGGTAAAATTGAAAAAAGTTGAAAACATTTTTTTTTTGGACTTAGTCATTTTTCCGACGTTTATCAGACTTTCAGATAGGGAAAATGTCAATGAGCATTCCGATTTCAGTCCCAGAGCGATTCGCCCAATAAGTCCTTGATATTTAGTCATTTTCAGCCAATTTTCTGGATTTTTGAAAATTTCACTTTTTTGTGAAAACATCCACTAAATGAGGGAATAATATGAGTGAGGGTACCCCAGGAGAGTTCCAAATGTGTGTGGGTAGAATATATATCCTACAGGGGTAAAATTTAAAAAAGTTTAAAAAAAATTTTTTGGGGACTTAGTCATTTTACCAGGGTTTATCAGACTTTCAGATAGGGGAAATGTCAGTGAGCATTCTGATTTCAGTTCCAGAGCGATTCGCCCAATGTGTCCTTGATATTTAGTCGTTCTCAGCCAATATTTTGGATTTTTGAAAATTTCACTTTTTTGTGAAAATATCCACTAAATGAGGGAATAATATGTGTGAGGGTACCCCAGGAGAGTTCCAAATGTGTGTGGGTAGAATATATATCCCACGGGGGTAAAATTAAAAAAAGTTGAAAAAAATTTTTTGGGGGACTTAGTCATTTTTCCGGCGTTTATCAGACATACAGACAGGGGAAATGTCAGTGAGCGTTCCGATTTCAGTTCCAGAGCGATTCACCCAATGAGTCCTTGATATTTAGTCGTTTTCAGCCAATTTTCTGGATTTTTGAAAATTTCACTTTTTTGTGAAAATATCCACTAAATGAGGGAATAATATGTGTGAGGGTACCCCAGGAGAGTTCCAAATGTGTGTGGGTAGAATATATATCCTACAGGGGTAAAATTTAAAAAAGTTGAAAAAAAATTTTTTGGGGACTTAGTCATTTTACCAGGGTTTATCAGACTTTCAGATAGGGGAAATGTCAGTGACCATTCCGATTTCAGTTCCAGAGCGATTTGCCCAATAAGTCCTTGATATTTAGTCGTTTTCAGCCAATTTTATGGATTTTTGAAAATTTCACTTTTTTGTGAAAATATCCACTAAATGAGGGAATAATATGTGTGAGGGTACCCCAGGAGAGTTCCAAATGTGTGTGGGTAGAATATATATCCCACGGGGGTAAAATTGAAAAAAGTTGAAAAAAATTTTTTTTTGGACTTATTCATTTTCCCGGCGTTTATCAGACTTTCAGATAGGGCAAATGTCAGTGAGCATTCCGATTTAGGTGCCAGAGCGATTCGCCCAATGAGTCCTTTAATATTTAGTCGTTTTCAGTCAACTTTCTGGATTTTTGAAAATTTCACTTTTTTGTGAAAATATCCACTAAATGAGGGAATAATATGTGTGAGGTTACCCCAGGAGAGTTCCAAATGTGTGTGGGTAGAATATATATCCCACGGGGGTAAAATTTAAAAAAGTTGAAAACATTTTTTTTTGGGACTTAGTCATTTTTCTTACGTTTATCAGACTTTCAGATAGGGGAAACGTCAGTGAGAATTCCGATTTCAGTTCCAGAGCGATTCGCCCAATGAGTCCTTGTTATTTAGTCGTTTTCAGCCAATTTTATGGATTTTTGAAAATTTCACTTTTTTGTGAAAATATCCACTAAATGAGGGAATAATATGTGTGAGGGTACCCCAGGAGAATTCCAAATGTGTGTGGGTAGAATATATATGCCACGGGGGTAAAATTGAAATAAGTTGTAAAAAAATTTTTTTTGGACTTAGTCATTTTTCCTGCGTTTATCAGACTTTCAGAGAGGGGAAATGTCAGTGAGCATTCCGATTTCAGTTCCAGAGCGATTCGCCCAATAAGTCCTTGATATTTAGTCATTTTCAGCCAATTTTCTGGATTTTTGAAAATTTCACTTTTTTGTGAAAACATCCACTAAATGAGGGAATAATATGTGTGAGGGTACCCCAGGAGAGTTCCAAATGTGTGTGGGTAGAATATATATCCTACAGGGGTAAAATTTAAAAAAGTTTAAAAAAATTTTTTGGGGGACTTAGTCATTTTACCAGGGTTTATCAGACTTTCAGATAGGGGAAATTTCAGTGAGCATTCCGATTTCAGTTCCAGAGCGATTTGCCCAATGAGTCCTTGATATTTAGTCGTTCTCAGCCAATATTTTGGATTTTTGAAAATTTCACTTTTTTGTGAAAATATCCACTAAATGAGGGAATAATATGTGTGAGGGTACCCCAGGAGAGTTCCAAATGTGTGTGGGTAGAATATATATCCCACGGGGTTAAAATTGAAAAAAGTTGAAAAAATTTTTTTTTTGGACTTAGTCATTTTTCAGGCGTTTATCAGACTTTCAGATAGGGGAAATGTCAGTGAGCGTTCCGATTTCAGTTCCAGAGCGATTCACCCAATGTGTTCTTGTTATTAAGTCGTTTTCAGCCAATTTTATGGATTTTTGAAAATTTCACTTTTTTGTGAAAATATCCACTAAATGAGGGAATAATATGTGTGAGGGTACCCCAGGAGACTTCCAAATGTGTGTGGGTAGAATTTATATCCTACTGGGGTAAAATTGAAAAAAGTTGAAAAAATTTTTTTTTGGGACTTAGTCATTTTTCTTACGTTTATCAGACTTTCAGATAGGGGAAATGTCATTGAGCGTTCCGATTTCAGTGTCAGAGCGATTCGCCCAATGAGTCCTTGATATTTAGTCGTTCTCAGCCAATATTTTGGATTTTTGAAAATTTCACTTTTTTGTGAAAATATCCACTAAATGAGGGAATAATATGTGTGTGGGTACCCCAGGAGAGTTCCAAATTTGTGTGTGTAGAATATGTATCCAGCGGGGGTAAAATTCAAAAAAGTTGAAAACATTTTTTTTTTGGACTTATTCATTTTCCCGGCGTTTATCAGATTTCAGATAGGGCAAATGTCAGTGAGCATTCCGATTTAGGTGCCAGAGCGATTCGCCCAATGAGTCCTTTAATATTTAGTCGTTTTCAGTCAACTTTCTGGATTTTTGAAAATTTCACTTTTTTGTGAAAATATCCACTAAATGAGGGAATAATATGTGTGAGGTTACCCCAGGAGAGTTCCAAATGTGTGTGGGTAGAATATATACCCTACTGGGGTAAAATTGAAAAAAGTTGAAAACATTTTTTTTTGGGACTTAGTCATTTTTCTTACGTTTATCAGACTTTCAGATAGGGGAAATGTCAGTGACCATTCCGATTTCAGTTCCAGAGCGATTCGCCCAATAAGTCCTTGATATTTAGTCGTTTTCAGCCAATTTTCTGGATTTTTGAAAATTTCACTTTTTTGTGAAAATATCCACTAAATGAGGGAATAATATGTGTGAGGGTACCCCAGGAGAGTTCCAAATGTGTGTGGGTAGAATATATATCCCACGGGGGTAAAATTGAAAGAAGTTGTAAAAAAATTTTTTTTGGACTTAGTCATTTTTCCTGCGTTTATCAGACTTTCAGAGAGGGGAAATGTCAGTGAGCGTTCCGATTTCAGTTCCAGAGCGATTCGCCCAATGACTCCTTGTTATTTAGTCGTTTTCAGCCAATTTTCTGGATTTTTGAAAATTTCACTTTTTTGTGAAAATATCCACTAAATGAGGGAATAATATGTGTGAGGGTACCCCAGGAGAGTTCCAAATGTGTGTGGGTAGAATATATATCCCACGGGGGTAAAATTGAAAAAAGTTGAAAAAAATTTTTTTGGGGACTTAGTCATTTTTCCGGCGTTTATCAGACTTTCATATAGGGGAAATGTCAGTGAGCGTTCCGATTTCAGTTCCAGAGTGATTCGCCCAATGAGTCCTTGATATTTAGTCGTTTTCTGCCAATTTTCTGTATTTTTGAAAATTTCACTTTTTTGTGAAAATATCCACTAAATAAGGGAATAATATGTGTGAGGGTACCCGAGGAGAGTTCCAAATGTGTGTGGGTAGAATATATATCCCACGGGGGTAAAATTGAAAAAAGTTGAAAACATTTTTTTTTTGGACTTAGTCATTTTTCCGACGTTTATCAGACTTTCAGATAGGGAAAATGTGAATGAGCATTCCGATTTCAGTTCCAGAGCGATTCGCCCAATAAGTCCTTGATATTTAGTCGTTTTCAGCCAATTTTCTGGATTTTTGAAAATTTCACTTTTTTGTGAAACCATCCACTAAATGAGGGAATAATATGTGTGAGGGTACCCCAGGAGAGTTCCAAATGTGTGTGGGTAGAATATATATCCTACAGGGGTAAAATTTAAAAAAGTTGAAAAAAAATTTTTGGGGGACTTAGTCATTTTACCAGGGTTTATCAGACTTTCAGATAGGGGAAATGTCAGTGAGCATTCCGATTTCAGTTCCAGAGCGATTCGCCCAATGAATCCTTGATATTTAGTCGTTCTCAGCCAATATTTTGGATTTTTGAAAATTTCACTTTTTTGTGAAAATATCCACTAAATGAGGGAATTATATGTGTGAGGGTACCCCAGGAGAGTTCCAAATGTGTGTGGGTAGAATGTATATCCCACGGGGTTAAAATGGAAAAAAGTTGAAAAAATTTTTTTTTTGGACTTAGCCATTTTTCAGGCGTTTATCAGACTTTCAGATAGGGGAAATGTCAGGGAGCGTTCCGATTTCAGTTCCAGAGCGATTCGCCCAATGAGTCCTTTAATATTTAGTCGTTTTCAGTCAACTTTCTGGATTTTTGAAAATTTCACTTTTTTGTGAAAATATCCACTAAATGAGGGAATAATATGTGTGAGGGTACCCCAGGAGAGTTCCAAATGTGTGTGGGTAGAATATATATCCTACTGGGGTAAAATTGAAAAAAGTTGAAAACATTTTTTTTGGGACTTAGTCATTTTTCTTATGTTTATCAGACTTTCAGATAGGGCAAATGTCAGTGAGCGTTCCAATTTCAGTGCCAGAGCGATTCGCCCAATGAAGTCCTTGATATTTACTCGTTCTCACCCAATATTTTGGATTTTTGAATATTTCACTTTTTTGTGAAAATATCCACTAAATGAGATAATAATATGTGTGAGGGTAGCCCAGGAGAGTTCCAAATGTGTGTGGGTAGAATATATATCCCACGGGGGTAAAATTGAAAAAAGTTTAAAAAAATTTTTTTGGACATAGTCATTTTTCTGGCGTTTATCAGACTTTCAGATAGGGGAAATGTCAGTGAGCGTTCCGATTTCAATTCCAGAGCGATTCTCCCAATGAGTCCTTGAAATTTAGTAGTTTTCAGCCAATTTTCTGGATTTTTGAAAATTTCACTTTTTTGTGAAAATATCCACTAAATGAGGGAATAATATGTGTGAGGGTACCCCAGGAGATTTCCAAATGTGTGTGGGTAGAATATATATCCCACGGGGGTAAAATTGAAAAAAGTTGAAAAAAATTTTTTTTTGGACTTAGTCATTTTTCCGGCGTTTATCACACTTTCAGATAGGGCAAATGTCAGTGAGCGCTCCGATTTCAGTACCAGAGCGATTCGCCCAATGAGTCCTTGATATTTAGTCTTTCTCAGCCAATATTTTGGATTTTTGAAAATTTCACTTTTTTGTGAAAATATCCACTAAATGAGGGAATAATATGTGTGAGGGTACCCCAGGAGAGTTCCAAATGTGTGTGGGAAGAATATATATCCTACTGGGGTAAAATTGAAAACGTTGAAAACATTTTTTTTTCGACTTAGTCATTTTTCCGGCGTTTATCAGACTTTCAGATAGGGGAAATGTCATTGAGCGTTCCGATTTCAGTGTCAGAGCGATTCGCCCAATGAGTCCTTGATATTTAGTCGTTCTCAGCCAATATTTTGTATTTTTGAAAATTTCACTTTTTTGTGAAAATATCCACTAAATGAGGGAATAATATGTGTGTGGGTACCCCAGGAGAGTTCCAAATTTGTGTGTGTAGAATATGTATCCAGCGGGGGTAAAATTCAAAAAAGTTGAAAACATTTTTTTTTTGGACTTAGTCATTTTTCCGACGTTTATCAGACTTTCAGATAGGGGAAATGTCAGTGACCATTCCGATTTCAGTTCCAGAGCGATTTGCCCAATAAGTCCTTGATATTTAGTCGTTTTCAGCCAATTTTCTGGATTTTTGAAAATTTCACTTTTTTGTGAAAATATCCACTAAATGAGGGAATAATATGTGTGAGGGTACCCCAGGAGAGTTCCAAATGTGTGTGGGTAGAATATATATCCCACGGGGGTAAAATTGAAAAAAGTTGAAAAAAAATTTTTTTTGGACTTATTCATTTTCCCGGCGTTTATCAGACTTTCAGATAGGGCAAATGTCAATGAGCATTCCGATTTAGGTGCCAGAGCGATTCGCCCAATGAGTCCTTTAATATTTAGTCGTTTTCAGTCAACTTTCTGGATTTTTGAAAATTTCACTTTTTTGTGAAAATATCCACTAAATGAGGGAATAATATGTGTGAGGGTACCCCAGGAGATTTCCAAATGTGTGTGGGTAGAATATATATCCCACGGGGGTAAAATTGAAAAAAGTTGAAAACATTTTTTTTTTGGACTTAGTCATTTTTCCGACGTTTATCAGACTTTCAGATAGGGAAAATGTGAATGAGCATTCCGATTTCAGTTCCAGAGCGATTCGCCCAATAAGTCCTTGATATTTAGTCATTTTTAGAGATGAGCGTTGTTCTACTCGAACTGTTCGCCAATCTCAAATTCGAGCTGTTTTGGGCGGTGTTCGAGCCGGTCGGCGAACACGAACAATTTGAGAAAAATTCGGCTGTTCGAGGTTATGTTCGATAACTGTTCGTGCACCAAAATCATAACTGGATTTTTTCTCAGTAATGATGAAAATTAATGTTAATACGCAGTTTGAGTGTACAGCGGGGCGGGGGGAGGGGCAGGGGATGGATCTCTGCAGGAACAATGAAGATCTCCATTTTTTTTTCTCTTTCCCGCATTTGCAGTGGGGAGGTGCAATCTGTCAGCCTATCAGCAGCGCACACACGGAGCGAAGTGCTTTTTTTCACACAAGCAAGGGCATGTGTGATTGGCAGTGTATGTCACATGTCCTTGCCCTATAAGACCAAGCCATTTTCCCCGTCGCCACCATTTTCTCACTGCTGCAGCTGCGTGTTAGACGGCACCGCTGTTGCTGTGTGCGCTATACCTTGTTAATTTCAAGACAATTTTCGCACAAATATACAGATAGCTTGGGAGTAGGGAATAGTTGTGATTGCAGTCCTTTTAAGGACTAGGTTACAGCATTTCCTACGACTTTTATCAGGCAGGTCTGTGCTCTTAAATAGATAGATTGTGGGAGTAAAGACTAATTGTAATTGGAGTCATTTTCAGGACTAGGTTACATCAGTTCCTATCAGTTTTTGCCAGGCAGGTCTGTGCCAGTGCTGTGCAAGTTTTTTTCACAGCATTTGGCTGAATCTAGCAAAGCTAATCCTTTTTGGCCTATTGCAGAGTGTGTTAGTCAGTGGAGTAGCCTATCTGTGTTGCAAGATATACCACCTGTGTATAGAATACCAATTTTTTTACTGCACCTAGTGAAGTAAAATCTTTTGGGCATAGCATCATTCTATTAGTCCATCTATACTGACCTCCATCAGGTTGCAAACTGAATATAATTTTTTTCTGCATCTAGCTCTGAAAAAATATTTGGGCTTCTAGCAGTGTGTGGGACTTGGTCTATTAGTCCATCTATACTGACCTCCATCAGGTTGCAAATTAAAAATAATTTTTTTCTTCATTTAGCTCTGAAAAAATATTTGGGCTTCTAGCAGTGTGTGGGACTTGTTCTATTAGTCCTTCTATACTGACCTCCAGCAGGTTGCAAATTGAATATAATTTTTTTCTGCATCTAGCTCTGAAAAAATATTTGGGCTTCTAGCAGTGTGTGGGACTTGGTCTATTAGTCCATCTATACTGACCTCCATCAGGTTGCAAATTAAAAATAATTTTTTTCTTCATTTATCTCTGAAAAAATATTTGGGCTTCTAGCAGCGTGTGGGACTTGTTCTATTAGTCCATCTATACTGACCTCCATCAGGTTGCAAATTAAAAATAATTTTTTTCTGCATCTAGCTCTGAAAAAATATTTGGGCTTCTAGCAGTGTGTGGGACTTGGTCTATTAGTCCATCTATACTGACCTCCATCAGGTTGCAAATTAAAAATAATTTTTTTCTGCATCTAGCTCTGAAAAAATATTTGGGCTTCTAGCAGTGTGTGGGACTTGGTCTATTAGTCCATCTATACTGACCTCCATCAGGTTGCAAATTGAATAAAAAAAATTTCTGCATCTAGCTCTGAAAAAATATTTGGGCTTCTAGCAGTGTGTGGGACTTGGTCTATTAGTCCATCTATACTGACCTCCATCAGGTTGCAAATTAAAAATAATTTTTTTCTGCATCTAGCTCTGAAAAAATATTTGGGCTTCTAGCAGTGTGTGGGACTTGGTCTATTAGTCCATCTATACTGACCTCCATCAGGTTGCAAATTAAAAATAATTTTTTTCTGCATCTAGCTCTGAAAAAATATTTGGGCTTCTAGCAGTGTGTGGGACTTGGTCTATTAGTCCATCTATACTGACCTCCATCAGGTTGCAAATTAAAAATAATTTTTTTCTGCATCTAGCTCTGAAAAAATATTTGGGCTTCTAGCAGTGTGTGGGACTTGGTCTATTAGTCCATCTATACTGACCTCCATCAGGTTGCAAATTAAAAATAATTTTTTTCTGCATCTAGCTCTGAAAAAATAGTTGGGCTTCTAGCAGTGTGTGGGACTTGGTCTATTAGTCCATCTATACTGACCTCCATCAGGTTGCAAATTAAAAATAATTTTTTTCTGCATCTAGCTCTGAAAAAATATTTGGGCTTCTAGCAGTGTGTGGGACTTGGTCTATTAGTCCATCTATACTGACCTCCATCAGGTTGCAAATTAAAAATAATTTTTTTCTGCATCTAGCTCTGAAAAAATATTTGGGCTTCTAGCGGTGTGTGGGACTTGGTCTATTAGTCCATCTATACTGACCTCCATCAGGTTGCAAATTAAAAATAATTTTTTTCTGCATCTAGCTCTGAAAAAATATTTGGGCTTCTAGCAGTGTGTGGGACTTGGTCTATTAGTCCATCTATACTGACCTCCATCAGGTTGCAAATTGAATAAAAAAAATTTCTGCATCTAGCTCTGAAAAAATATTTGGGCTTCTAGCGGTGTGTGGGACTTGGTCTATTAGTCCATCTATACTGACCTCCATCAGGTTGCAAATTAAAAATAATTTTTTTCTGCATCTAACCCAGCCAATAGTTTTGGCCTAATACCACAGTTTGGCCACTCAGCTCTGCTCGGTTACCATCCATTGTTTTTTTGTGCAAACAACTCCAGAGTTGTGAATTAGTTAACCACCAAAATGAGTGGAAAAAGGCCTGCTGCTGGTGGAAAGGGGAATAGGCGTGTTGGGAAGGGGAAAAAAGGTTGTGTCCGTGGGGTAGGTGCAGAAGAAAGACCATCTTCCAGCCAAACTAAAATGTCTACTTATTTTAGCGGACAATGTGATAAGATCCCTTTCTTACGGCCACGCCAATCGCTACAAATTCCAGATGAGGCACAAAAACAGCAGGTGCTTCAACGGATATCAAGTGCTCCTTTAAGTTTGCTCTCCTCCACATCAACTTCAACATCACAAATACTCCAGTCCTCAAAGGTGTCACCCAAATCGCACTTGCTTCCTCACAGCTCCCAAATCTCCAGCTGCCCGTCTGAGTATGAGGTAGAACAGATGGTTGAGTCTGCAGAGCTGTTTACTCATACTATAGCCTGGGAATCAGAGGTCGACTCCAGCGCTTCTGTGAATCCAGACAAGGAAATGATCTGCACTGATGCCCAGAATCTTTATGAGTCGGATCCAGGACCAGACGCAGAAGGTTCTGACCATAATGTAGACCCTCATTCCCAAACTGTAACTCCTGTTGGTGGAGACAATGAGGAAGACGATGATAAGACTCAAATACCTGATTGGAGCGACAACTTTAGTTTTTTGTCAGGGCAGGAACAGGTTGGCTCTGAGGACGACGGGTGTGATAACGCACAGGGTGATGATGATGAGGTCGGAGATCCCACTTACTGTCAACCCACAGTCAGCCAAGAGATGAGGTCAGCAGAGGAGGTGGAGGAAGATGCTAGTGACGACGAGGTCAGGTTGCGCCTTCCTGGACAGAGACGTAGTACTGGAAGCACGTCAACAACTGCATCCTCAAACACAACTCTGCCTCTCACCACAAGTCGTGGTGGCTCTTCAGGTCGCATGGGTGCTAAGCCTTGCATAGCCTGGGCATTTTTTCAGATCGATAAAGATGACCCAACTCGTGTTATCTGTAACATTTGTCAGCAAAAGCTAAGTAGAGGCCAAAAAATACATAGTTTGAGTACTTCATGCATGAACCGGCACATGGACATGAAGCATAAGTTGCAGTGGGAAGCTCAGTGTGCTACAATGCGGTCTAGCCGGCCGGGCCAACCACCGTCTGCCATATCTTGTGCATCCACGGCCTCTTCATCCTCTGTGACTGGGGGGACAGCAGTCACACCTGTTTTGGGGCGCAGACCTGCCACCTCTTTACCCGCAACAGCCAGCGTGATTGGCAGGTCATCATTTTCTTTGGAGGTGGTAACACCAGCTGGTCTTGAGCGCTGTCCGACATCGATAGCACCACCTTTGGATCAAGGCAACCTAACATGTCCGCCTGCATCTTCCTCACAGACCGGCAGTTTGCCGGGGACACCCTTATCAACCCCGTCTAAGCACAATAGCCAGCCCTCGGTCCCTCAGATGTGGACAAGTAAAAGACCATTTCCTCCTAGCCATGAGAAAGCTAAGAGGTTGAATTTCACCATCTGCAAGCTCTTGGCTACAGAAATGCTGCCTTTCCGCCTGGTGGACACAGAGGATTTTCGAGACCTTATGTCCGTCGCAGTGCCCCAGTACCAGATGCCCAGTCGGCACTACTTCTCAAAGAAAGGTGTGCCTGCGCTCCACCAGCATGTCGCACACAACATCACCGCTTCTTTGAGAAACTCTGTGTGTGACAGGGTGCATTTCACCACAGACACTTGGACGAGTAGGCATGGACAGGGGCGTTACATGTCGCTGACTGGGCACTGGGTAACTATGGTGACAGCAGGACAAGGGGCTGCTGTCCAAGTCTTGCCGTCCCCACGAGTTGTGCGTCAATCCTCTTTATGTCATTTTTCCTCCACTGCTTCTGCCTCCTCAACCTCCTCTCGGTCTTCCACCTGCACCCAAAGCCTGTCTGGTCATGCCACAAGCTTTCTAACTGCGCAGAAGGGATCCTGCACACCTCCTTACTATGCTGGCAGTAGGGCTCAACGTCATCAGGCGGTTTTTACATTGAAATGTCTGGGAAATGTGAGTCACACAGCTGAGGAGTTGTGGTCAGCTCTGGAGAACCAATTTCATGAATGGTTGTCTCACTGGACCTGAAACCAGGGAAGGCCGTTTGCGACAATGCTGCAAACCTGGGTGCGGCCCTTCGCCGGGGCAATGTCACACACGTGCCTTGTATGGCTCACGTGTTGAACCTGGTTGTCCAGCAATTTTTAGCCCACTATCCCAGACTAGATGGCCTTCTGCAGAGGGCACGGTCGCTGTGTGCTCACTTCCGCCGTTCGCATCCCGCAGCTCAGCGACTTACATCTCTACAGAAGTCGTTGGGCCTGCCACTTCACCGGCTAAAATGCGATGTGCCTACCCGGTGGAATTCAACTTTGCACATGTTGCAGCGACTGTGGCAGCACCGACAAGCCCTGGTGCAATACGTTCTGACGTATAGCCTGGGCCAACGAGATTCAGAGGTGGGGCAAATCACGCTGGAGGAGTGGTCTCAGATCAGGGACCTATGCACCCTTCTGCACAGTTTTGAAATGGCGACGAAGATGTTTAGTGCTGACGATGCCATTATCAGCATGACTATTCCGGTGATTTACATGCTGGAGCACATGTTAAACAGAATTCGGAGTCAGGTGGTGGCACAAGAGGAGGTGGAGGAAGTAGAGGAGGAGGAGTTGTATGCGGAAGGGCTAACATCTGCAAGGTCCAGACGGTCGGCAGCACCAAGGCGGCAGGCATGTGAGGGTGGGGGAGATGATTTTACCAGGGCGCATGGTAGCAGCCAAACTAGTGAGGAAGGTGCAGGAGCCCAGGAAGAAGTGGAGGACGAACTGATGGAAGACTCATCAGATGAGGGAGACCTTGATCACATTTCTGTTGTGCGAGGTTGGGGGGAGAGGACAGAGGAAGGAAGCATGATTGCTACCTCGCCACCAACACAACAGGGACTTGGTGCTCCTGGATGCGCAACACACATGAGTGCCTTCTTGCTGCACTACCTGCAACATGACCCTCGAATTGTGAGAATTAGAAATAATCCTGACTACTGGGTTGCCACACTGTTAGATCCCCGGTACAAAAGTAAATTTGCAGAAATTATTCCTGCCATAGAAAGGGATGCACGCATGCAGGAGTATCAGCAGAGACTGTTGCAGAATCTTACATGTGCTTTTCCACAAAATACCAGTGGTGCACGTAGTGAATCTCACAGTTCCAACTTGCCAACCGTGGGACCGTCAAGTGTTCAGCACTCAAACCGTAACAGAACCACAGTATCTGCTGGTAACATCAATTTTGCGGAATCATTTCACCACTTTTTTAGCCCATCCTTTGCAAGGCCACAGGAGACAAGAAGTCTGACACATAGTCAACGCCTAGAGACGATGGTACAGGAGTATCTCCAAGTAAACATTGAAGCCACGACTGTGTCACTGGACCCTTGCTCTTTTTGGGCTTCCAATCTGGATAAATGGCCGGAGCTAGCCACTTACGCCTTGGAGATCTTGTCATGCAGCGCAGCCAGCGTTCTGTCTGAACGTGTGTTCAGCGCTGCTGGTGGTGTGCTGACAGATAAGCGCACGCGGCTCTCCACTGATAATGTAGACAGACTCACGTTCATAAAGATGAACAAATCATGGATCCGAAACGACTTTTCTACCCCTGTGTCATCCTGGGGAGAGTAAAAGCTTGATGATTGGTTAAAATCACCCTACCAACCGTTTTAAGCTTTCAAATTACTAATCATGTTTATCTGTATCTTGACTGGAAAATAATTTGGGCTTTGTAGCAGTGTGCAGCACTGATCCTATTAGGCCATCTATAATAAGCTTCACCAGATTTAAAATTAAAAATAATTTTTAGCTGCATCTAGCCCGGAAAATAACTTTGGGGCTCCGAGATGCGCAAGACACATAAGTGTCTTCTTGCTGCACTACCTGCAGCATGACCCTCATATTGTCAGAATTCGAAGTAATCATGACTACTGGGTTGCCACACTCTTAGATCCCCCAAACTTTTCGATCAACCTTTTCATTTTAATAAAGACCAAAAAAATGGTCATTTTTGAAATTATAAGCATTAGCAGGTTGTTAGAAACTGAAATCAAACAGTTTTCAACTCAAAACTTTATTCTAGGTGATGTTACATTTTCACATAGGACCCCTTGTTCGAAAGGAGCTTCTGAACTCTCTCGTCCATTGAATTTGTCAGGTTTTGGATGGTTTCTGCTTCAATTGTTTTGCATGAGGACAGAATACCCTCCCAGAGCTGTTGCTTAGATGTGAACTGCCTCCCGCCATCATAGACACTCCTTTTAATGATGCTCCAAAGGTTCTGAATGGGGTAGAGGTCAGGGGAGCATGGGGGTCACACCATAAGTTTGTCCCCTTTTATGCCCATATCAGCCAGAGATGCAGATGTTTTATGTGCAGCATGAGATGGTGCATTATCATGCAGAAAAATGATCTTGCTGTGAAATACACGGTTCTTCTTCTTGAACCATGGCAGGAAGTGCTGTTTGAGAAAATCCACATACATTATGGAGTTCATCTTTAGCGCCTTCAGGGATCCTAAAGGGGCCGACAATCTCTCTCCCCATGATTCCAGCCCAAAACATTACTCCACCTCCTCCTTGTTGGCGCTGTAGCCGTGTTTGCGTGGGGTGTCCATCAACCAGCCATCCTCCACTCCATTCATCTGGACCATCGAGCGCTGCACGGCACTCATCCGTGAACAAAACAGTTTTGAAATCAGTCTTCATGTAATGTTTGGCCCACTGGAGCCGTTTCTGCTTGTGTGAAGTGGATAGAGGAGGTCGACAGGATGGCATATGCACAGCTGCAAACCTCTGAAGGACCCTGCATCTTGTTGTTCGGGGGACGTTGGAGGCACAAGCAACTTCAAAAACTTGTCTGCTGCTATGACAAGGCTTTTTTGCCGCTGCTGTTTCAACCTGACGTAATTGCCTGTAGGAAAGAGTCCTCAATTTGCCCTTATCAGCACGCACACGTGTGTACTGTGAATCAGCTACATACTTCTTGATTGCCAAGACACTTCATCCTGATCATCGCACAATGTTGATTGTAGTCATGCCTTGACCTAAACACTCCACAATTTGTTGCTTCTCAGCAGCCGACACATCCTTTTTCTTTCCCATTTTGGCAGAAAATGTAGGCTGCTTAATAATGTGAGAGAGCCTTCTTAAGTAGTCTTGCCTTTCATTGGACACACCTGCCAAACTAATTAGCACAGGTGTCTGCAATTGCTTACAGTGATATAAAGAGCCCTGACACACATCACCATCAATGAGTTTAACTGACAAACAAACAAATTATTCCCTTATCACTCCTAAACACTTTTTGCATAATAATTTGGAACGCGGTGTACTTGTGCTTTTCCACAAAACACCAGTGGTTCACGTAGTGAATCTTACAGTTCTAACTTGCCAACCGTGGTCTGTATGGAATTGTTCAATAAAGGGCCCAAAATTAAGATAACATAGATGGGAGAGGTCTCTATGAATAGGAATTCCTAAGTATTTGATACCCTGTGAGGGCCAGGCAAAGGGAAAGTTGGACTGGATGGAATCCTATATGGATTTAGGGAGGGAGACATCGAGGGCCTCAGACTTCGCTGCATTGATTTTAAAATTTTACCATGTAACAAAGTGATCTATTTCAGCCATAACAGCAGGGATGGATATATGTGATTGAGTGATATATACTAGGACATCATCAGCAAATAGAGAGCACTTGTACTCGGTGCCTCCCACCTCAATCCACCTAATATTAGGGTTATGGCGAATTGATGAGAGCAGGTGCTCCGTCACTAGGATGTATAAGAGAGGGGACAGAGGACATCCCTTCCTTGTCCCATTGGTGATTGTGAAAGGTGATGAAAATGTTCTGACGCACCCCCTGGGCCTTGGGACACCCGGAGCCGGACCCTTTTTGGTGGATGCTGGTGGTTGTAGTCTTCGTGGCGGCGATCCGGTTCCGTGGCTCAGGGCGGTCAAACCAGTGGCGGAACTATTTATGTGGTTTTGATGTTTAAATGTCCGACTACGCCACCCGTGGATTGCGGTCAGAGTGAACCGCCGATACAGGGCGGACCGCTAAGGCTGGTGTTGTTGGTGCAGCAGAGCGTAGCATAACTCCCCACGGGAGGAGTATAGCCTCAGGGCAGTGTATGCGGAGGATGGGGGTGATGGTGCAGGGCAGCAGCAGTAACGACACGGAGTCAGTGATGCAGTTCAGGGCCTTTACTCACAGTTCTTATTATCCAGACCACAACTGCAGGTAACGGCTGCCCACGTCGTACTGTGCTCACCAGGTGAGGGGCTCAGACAACTCCCAGATAACTTTGGAGCGCTTCACAGGACCCCCTTTGTGTGTCCTTTGTCTGGCCTTTCTTACCAACACTTCTGTCCGGCTGCCTCGGGCCTCCTCTTGGTAAACTTGGCGCCAGTTTCCCTGACCCTATGTGATGCCTTCCTAGCGGGTGGAGCAAGGGGCTGCGCCACATAAAATGTCAGAGCCTCCGGTTTCTAGCTGAGGGTCGTTTCCTGCCTCCACTAGTTCGGGGACCGGTCTCCCCCTTTGGCCTGACCCCTCCACGCAGGTGGATTCGGGCGTGCGGTGGCGACTCGCCCGTCCGCACCCCTGGGATCCCTTCATTCCTCGTTCCTGGAGCCTTCTCCGCTCCTCTTCCTTCCTTCTCCCTCTTGCAGGCCTGGGCCTCTGTTACTAGGCCCGCCTCCGGAGCAGAGCTCATGCAGAGCCCCTGCTCCCTGCCACTTCTGCTCAGACTTCTCTGCACTGAACTAAGATGGTGCCCACCTTTTATACTCCCTTCTCAATGCACCCAGGAACTGCTTCCTCCCTGCTCCTGCACTGCAGGGTTCCCCTTCCTCAGTGTTCCCTCCCCCCACTCCAGCCAGGGACAGGGACTGTCGTGCCCATCTCAGGGGCATATTGGTCGCCCTGCCCCACGGCAATGTGGTGTAATGCATGCAGGTGTCGGGTCCTGATCCACACTCCATCCTTATCTGAGAGTGAGATATCACACCTCTGGGTGAGGTGCAATACGTCTGTAGCAACCGAGCCCTCGGTGCTACAGTTCCATTTATCTTCAGCCTAGGTGACGTATTGTGATACAGGGCCGTGATTTTGGCTATAAAAGGGTCCCCTAGACCCCTACCCCAAGCTTTTTAAGAGAATCATATATGGCGTGCCAGGAGACTCTATAGAATGCTTTCTCAGCATCCAACGAGAGTATCTACTTACAAATTTTTAACTGCATCTAGCCCAGGAAATACTTTGTGCCTAGTAGCAGTGTCTGCTAGTCAGCGGATTATCCCGGCTGTTAAGCAAGCTACACCACCTGTAGTTTGGACACTTAATTTTTTCAAAGGAAATGCTTCGGGACCACGGGATACTTAGTGAAGAGCATCAGGAGGCACCCCAAGGCATAGGGGCTGGGACTGGCACTAGGATGCCTTGCGGTGGACAGCCGAGCTCGATCCTTATAAAAGCTTTTTAACTGCAGCAGCTTTAGTGGACGCTACTGGAGCTGGAATTACGCGGCTGCTGGCATGAGACTTGCCCTCCAATAGATCCTTGTAAATGGATTTAAAGTGTATTCATTCAAATTAGAGGGACAATTTAAATTAAAAAGCTTAGAGCTGCCTCCACCACAGGGGGGCTCTCTCGACCCACCAGCGGACAGGCACCAGTATTGGGAGAGGGGGGCTGGCCGTCAGGGTTCACCGCGGCTCTGGCACAAACCCGGCGACACGGAGGTGGCACGGGCAGGAGCGGACTGGCCGTCTCGGCTTCTCACTTTTTGGATTTTAGAAGGGCATGACATGCCTATATCTGTGTCTCCCCCTCCTTTTACTCCTCCACCTCTTTTCTTTTCGCATGACTATATGTACTTGTCACTTTTCCATGTGTTAGTTGTGTCTTCTGAGCAGTTTCTCAGCTTTTGGACACCTTTGAAGGTGTTTTCTATGTGTTTCTATGTGTTTTTGTTTGCCTGCCATTGGTTTTAACGGTGTTCGAAGGTGTTCGACGAACAGTTCGACGAACAGTTCGGCGAACACACGGGTGTTCGACAAACCGAACCGAACTCGAACACTACGGGGGTGGCTCAACACTAGTCATTTTCAGCCAATTTTCTGGATTTTTGAAAATTTCACTTTTTTGTGAAAACATCCACTAAATGAGGGAATAATATGTGTGAGGGTACCCCAGGAGAGTTCCAAATGTGTGTGGGTAGAATATATATCCTACAGGGGTAAAATTTAAAAAAGTTGAAAAAAAATTTTTTGGGGACTTAGTCATTTTCCCGACGTTTATCAGACTTTCAGATAGGGGAAATGTCAGTGACCATTCCGATTTCAGTTCCAGAGCGATTTGCCCAATAAGTCCTTGATATTTAGTCGTTTTCAGCCAATTTTCTGGATTTTTGAAAATTTCACTTTTTTGTGAAAATATCCACTAAATGAGGGAATAATATGTGTGAGGGTACCCCAGGAGAGTTCCAAATGTGTGTGGGTAGAATATATATCCCACGGGGGTAAAATTGAAAAAAGTTGAAAAAAAATTTTTTTTGGACTTATTCATTTTCCCGGCGTTTATCAGACTTTCAGATAGGGCAAATGTCAGTGAGCATTCCGATTTAGGTGCCAGAGCAATTCGCCCAATGAGTCCTTTAATATTTAGTCGTTTTCAGTCAACTTTCTGGATTTTTGAAAATTTCACTTTTTTGTGAAAATATCCACTAAATGAGGGAATAATATGTGTGAGGGTACCCCAGGAGATTTCCAAATGTGTGTGGGTAGAATATATATCCCACGGGGGTAAAATTGAAAAAAGTTTAAAAAAATTTTTTTTTGGACTTAGTCATTTTTACGTCGTTTATCAGACTTTCAGATAGGGGAAATGTCAGTGACCATTCCGATTTCAGTTCCAGAGCGATTCACCCAATAAGTCCTTGATATTTAGTAGTTTTCAGCCAATATTCTGGATTTTTGAAAATTTCACTTTTTTGTGAAAATATCCACTAAATGAGGGAATAATATGTGTGAGGGTACCCCAGGAGATTTCCAAATGTGTGTGGGTAGAATATATATCCCACGGGGGTAAAATTGAAAAAAGTTGAAAAAAATTTTTTTTTGGACTTAGTCATTTTTCCGGCGTTTATCACACTTTCAGATAGGGCAAATGTCAGTGAGCGTTCCGATTTCAGTTCCAGAGCGATTCACCCAATGAGTCCTTGTTATTTAGTCTTTTTCAGCTAATTTTCTGGATTTTTGAAAATTTCACTTTTTTGTGAAAAAATCCACTCAATGAGGGAATAATATGTGTGAGGGTACCCCAGGAGAGTTCCAAATGTGTGTGGGAAGAATATATATCCCACGGGGGTAAAATTGAAAAAAGTTGAAAACATTTTTTTTTTGGACTTAGTCATTTTTCCGGCGTTTATCAGACTTTTAGATAGGGCAAATGTCAGTGAGCATTCTGATTTCAGTTCCAGAATGATTCGCCCAATGAGTCCTTTAATATTTAGTCGTTTTCAGTCAATTTTCTGGATTTTTGAAAATTTCACTTTTTTGTGAAAATATCCACTAAATGAGGGAATAATATGTGTGAGGGTACCCCAGGAGAGTTCCAAATGTGTGTGGGTAGAATATATATCCCACGGGGGTAAAATTGAAAAAAGTTGAAAACATTTTTTTTTGGGACTTAGTCATTTTTCCGGCGTTTATCAGACTTTCAGATAGGGGAAATGTCAGTGAGCGTTCCGATTTCAGTGCCAGAGCGATTCGCCCAATGAGTCCTTGATATTTAGTCGTTCTCAGCCAATATTTTGGATTTTTGAAAATTTCACTTTTTTGTGAAAATATCCACTAAATGAGGGAATAATATGTGTGTGGGTACCCCAGGAGAGTTCCAAATTTGTGTGTGTAGAATATGTATCCAGCGGGGGTAAAATTCAAAAAAGTTGAAAACATTTTTTTTTTGGACTTAGTCATTTTTCCGACGTTTATCAGACTTTCAGATAGGGGAAATGTCAGTGACCATTCCGATTTCAGTTCCAGAGCGATTTGCCCAATAAGTCCTTGATATTTAGTCGTTTTCAGCCAATTTTCTGGATTTTTGAAAATTTCACTTTTTTGTGAAAATATCCACTAAATGAGGGAATAATATGTGTGAGGGTACCCCAGGAGATTTCCAAATGTGTGTGGGTAGAATATATATCCCACGGGGGTAAAATTGAAAAAAGTTGAAAAAAATTTTTTTTTGGACTTAGTCATTTTTCCGGCGTTTATCAGACTTTCAGATAGGGGAAATGTCAGTGACCATTCCGATTTCAGTTCCAGAGCGATTCACCCAATAAGTCCTTGATATTTAGTCGTTCTCAGTCAATATTTTGGATTTTTGAAAATTTCACTTTTTTGTGAAAATATCCACTAAATGAGGGAATAATATGTGTGATGGTACCCCAGGAGAGTTCCAAATGTGTGTGGGAAGAATATATATCCCACGGGGGTAAAATTGAAAAAAGTTGAAAACATTTTTTTTTTGGACTTAGTCATTTTTCCGGCGTTTATCAGACTTTCAGATAGGGCAAATGTCAGTGAGCGTTCCGATTTCAGTTCCAGAGCGATTCACCCAATGAGTCCATGTTATTTAGTCTTTTTCAGCTAATTTTCTGGATTTTTGAAAATTTCACTTTTTTGTGAAAATATCCACTAAATGAGGGAATAATATGTGTGAGGGTACCCCAGGAGAGTGACAAATGTGTGTGGGTATAATATATATCCCACAGGGGTAAAATTGAAAGAAGTTGAAAAAAATTTTTTTTTGAACTTAGTCATTTTTCTGGCATTTATCAGACTTTCAGATAGGGGAAATGTCAGTGAGCGTTCCGATTTCAGTTCCAGAGTGATTCGTCCAATGAGTCCTTGATATTTAGTCGTTTTCAGCCAATTTTCTGGATTTTTGAAAATTTCACTTTTTTGTGAAAATATCCACTAAATGAGGGAATAATATGTGTGAGGGTACCCCAGGAGAGTTCCAAATGTGTGTGGGTAGAATATATATCCCACGGGGGTAAAATTGAAAAAAGTTGAAAACATTTTTTTTTTTTGGACTTAGTCATTTTTCCGGCGTTTATCAGACTTTCAGATAGGGGAAATGTCAGTGAGCGTTCCGATTTCAGTTCCAGAGCGATTCACCCAATGAGTCCTTGTTATTTAGTCTTTTTCAGCTAATTTTCTGGATTTTTGAAAATTTCACTTTTTTGTGAAAATATCCACTAAATGAGGGAATAATATGTGTGAGGGTACCCCAGGAGAGTTCCAAATGTGTGTGGGTAGAATATATATCCTACTGGGCTAAAATTGAAAACGTTGAAAACATTTTTTTTTCGACTTAGTCATTTTTCCTGCGTTTATCAGACTTTCAGATAGGGGAAATGTCAGTGAGCATTCCGATTTCAGTTCCAGAGCGATTCACCCAATGAGTCCATGTTATTTAGTCTTTTTCAGCTAATTTTCAGGATTTTTGAAAATTTCACTTTTTTTGTGAAAATATCCACTAAATGAGGGAATAATATGTGTGAGGGTACCCCAGGAGAGTGACAAATGTGTGTGGGTATAATATATATCCCACAGGGGTAAAATTGAAAGAAGTTGAAAAAAAATTTTTTTTGGACTTAGTCATTTTTCCGGCGTTTATCAGACTTTCAGATAGGGGAAATGTCAGTGAGCGTTCCGATTTCAGTTCCAGAGCGATTCGTCCAATGAGTCCTTGATATTTAGTCGTTTTCAGCCAATTTTCTGGATTTTTGAAAATTTCACTTTTTTGTGAAAATATCCACTAAATGAGGGAATAATATGTGTGAGGGTACCCCAGGAGAGTTCCAAATGTGTGTGGGTAGAATATATATCCCACGGGGGTAAAATTGAAAAAAGTTGAAAACATTTTTTTTTTGGACTTAGTCATTTTTCCGGCGTTTATCAGACTTTCAGATAGGGCAAATGTCAGGGAGCGTTCTGATTTCAGTTCCAGAGTGATTCGCCCAATGAGTCCTTTAATATTTAGTCGTTTTCAGTCAACTTTCTGGATTTTTGAAAATTTCACTTTTTTGTGAAAACATCCACTAAATGAGGGAATAATATGTGTGAGGGTACCCCAGTAGAGCTACAAATGTGTGTGGGTAGAATATATATCCTACTGGGGTAAAATTGAAAAAAGTAGAAAACATTTTTTTTGGGACTTAGTCATTTTTCTTATGTTTATCAGACTTTCAGATAGGGGAAATGTCAGTGAGCGTTCCGATTTCAGTGCCAGAGCGATTTGCCCAATGAAGTACTTGATATTTAGTCGTTCTCACCCAATATTTTGGATTTTTGAAAATTTCACTTTTTTGTGAAAATATCCACTAAATGAGGGAATAATATGTGTGAGGGTACCCCAGGAGAGTTCCAAATGTGTGTGGGAAGAATATATATCCCACGGGGGTAAAATTGAAAAAAGTTAAAAACATTTTTTTTTTGGACTTAGTCATTTTTCCGGCGTTTATCAAACTTTCAGATAGGGGAAATGTCAGTGAGCGTTCCGATTTCAGTTTCAGAGTCATTCGCCCAATGAGTCCTTGATATTTAGTAGATTTCAGCCAATTTTCTGGATTTTTGAAAATTTCACTTTTTTGTGAAAATATCCACTAAATGAGGGAATAATATGTGCGAGGGTACCCCAGGAGAGTTCCAAATGTGTGTGGGTAGAATATATATCCCACGGCGGTAAAATTGAAAAAAGTTGAAAAAAAATTTTTTGGACATAGTAATTTTTCTGGCGTTTATAAGACTTTCAGATAGGGGAAATGTCAGTGAGCATTCCGATTTCAGTTCCAGAGCGATTCACCCAATGAGTCCATGTTATTTAGTCTTTTTCAGCTAATTTTCTGGATTTTTGAAAATTTCACTTTTTTTGTGAAAATATCCACTAAATGAGGGAATAGTATGTGTGAGGGTACCCCAGGAGAGTGACAAATGTGTGTGGGTATAATATATATCCCCCAGGGGTAAAATTGAAAAAAGTTGAAAACATTTTTTTTTTGGACTTAGTCATTTTTCCGGCGTTTATCAGACTTTCAGATAGGGCAAATGTCAGGGAGCGTTCTGATTTCAGTTCCAGAGTGATTCGCCCAATGAGTCCTTTAATATTTAGTTGTTTTCAGTCAACTTTCTGGATTTTTGAAAATTTCACTTTTTTGTGAAAATATCCACTAAATGAGGGAATAATATGTGTGAGGGTACCCCAGGAGAGTTACAAATGTGTGTGGGTAGAATATATATCCTACTGGGGTAAAATTGAAAAAAGTTGAAAACATTTTTTTTGGGACTTAGTCATTTTTCTTATGTTTATCAGACTTTCAGATAGGGGAAATGTCAGTGAGCGTTCCGATTTCAGTGCCAGAGCGATTCGCCCAATGAAGTACTTGATATTTAGTCGTTCTCACCCAATATTTTGGATTTTTGAAAATTTCACTTTTTTGTGAAAATATCCACTAAATGAGGGAATAATATGTGTGATGGTACCCCAGGAGAGTTCCAAATGTGTGTGGGAAGAATATATATCCCACGGGGGTAAAATTGAAAAAAGTTGAAAACATTTTTTTTTTGGACTTAGTCATTTTTCCGGCGTTTATCAGACTTTCAGATAGGGCAAATGTCAGTGAGCGTTCCGATTTCAGTTCCAGAGCGATTCACCCAATGAGTCCTTGTTATTTAGTCTTTTTCAGCTAATTTTCTGGATTTTTGAAAATTTCACTTTTTTGTGAAAATATCCACTAAATGAGGGAATAATATGTGTGAGGGTACCCCAGGAGAGTTCCAAATGTGTGTGGGTAGAATATATATCCTACTGGGCTAAAATTGAAAACGTTGAAAACATTTTTTTTTCGACTTAGTCATTTTTCCTGCGTTTATCAGACTTTCAGATAGGGGAAATGTCAGTGAGCATTCCGATTTCAGTTCCAGAGCGATTCACCCAATGAGTCCATGTTATTTAGTCTTTTTCAGCTAATTTTCTGGATTTTTGAAAATTTCACTTTTTTTGTGAAAATATCCACTAAATGAGGGAATAATATGTGTGAGGGTACCCCAGGAGAGTGACAAATGTGTGTGGGTATAATATATATCCCACAGGGGTAAAATTGAAAGAAGTTGAAAAAAAATTTTTTTTGGACTTAGTCATTTTTCCGGCGTTTATCAGACTTTCAGATAGGGGAAATGTCAGTGAGCGTTCCGATTTCAGTTCCAGAGTGATTCGTCCAATGAGTCCTTGATATTTAGTCGTTTTCAGCCAATTTTCTGGATTTTTGAAAATTTCACTTTTTTGTGAAAATATCCACTAAATGAGGGAATAATATGTGTGAGGCTACCCCAGGAGAGTTACAAATGTGTGTGGGTAGAATATATATCCTACTGGGGTAAAATTGAAAAAAGTAGAAAACATTTTTTTTGGGACTTAGTCATTTTTCTTATGTTTATCAGACTTTCAGATAGGGGAAATGTCAGTGAGCGTTCCGATTTCAGTGCCAGAGCGATTCGCCCAATGAAGTACTTGATATTTAGTCGTTCTCACCCAATATTTTAGATTTTTGAAAATTTCACTTTTTTTTGAAAATATCCACTAAATGAGGGAATAATATGTGTGAGGGTACCCCAGGAGAGTTCCAAATGTGTGTGGGAAGAATATATATCCCACGGGGGTAAAATTGAAAAAAGTTGAAAACATTTTTTTTTTGGACTTAGTCATTTTTCCGGCGTTTATCAAACTTTCAGATAGGGGAAATGTCAGTGAGCGTTCCGATTTCAGTTCCAGAGCGATTCGTCCAATGAGTCCTTGATATTTAATCGTTTTCAGCCAATTTTCTGGATTTTTGAAAATTTCACTTTTTTGTGAAAATATCCACTAAATGAGGGAATAATATGTGTGAGGGTACCCCAGGAGAGTTCCAAATGTGTGTGGGTAGAATATATATCCCACGGGGGTAAAATTGAAAAAAGTTAAAAAAATTTTTTTGGACATAGTCATTTTTCTGGCGTTTATCAGACTTTATATAGGGGAAATGTCAGTGAGCGTTCCGATTTCAGTTTCAGAGTCATTCGCCCAATGAGTCCTTGATATTTAGTAGATTTCAGCCAATTTCTGGATTTTTGAAAATTTCACTTTTTTGTGAAAATATCCACTAAATCAGGGAATAATATGTGCGAGGGTACCCCAGGAGAGTTCCAACTGTGTGTGGGTAAAATATATATCCCACGGGGGTAAAATTGAAAAAAGTTGAAAACATTTTTTTTTTGGACTTAGTCATTTTTCCGGCGTTTATCAGACTTTCAGATAGGGCAAATGTCAGTGAGCGTTCCGATTTCAGTTCCAGAGCGATTCGCCCATTGAGTCCTTTAATATTAAGTCGTTTTCAGTCAACTTTCTGGATTTTTGAAATTTTCACTTTTTTGTGAAAATATCCACTAAATGAGGGAATAATATGTGTGAGGGTACCCCAGGAGAGTTCCAAATGTGTTTGGGTAGAATATATATCCTACTGGGGTAAGTTTGAAAAAAGTTGAAAAAAATTTTTTTTGGATATAGTCATTTTTCCGGCGTTTATCAGACTTTCAGATAGGGAAAATGTCAGTGAGCGTTCCGATTTCACTTCCAGAGCGATTCACCCAATGAGTCCTTGTTATTTAGTCTTTTTCAGCTAATTTTCTGGATTTTTGAAAATTTCACTTTTTTGTGAAAATATCCACTAAATGAGGGAATAATATGTGTGAGGGTACCCCAGGAGAGTTCCAAATGTGTGTGGGTAGAATATATATCCCACGGGGGTAAAATTCAAAAAAGTTGAAAACATTTTTTTTTTGGACTTAGTCATTTTTCCGACGTTTATCAGACTTTCAGATAGGGGAAATGTCAGTGAGCATTCCGATTTCAGTTCCAGAGCGATTTGCCCAATGAGTCCTTTAATATTAAGTCGTTTTCAGTCAACTTTCTGGATTTTTGAAAATTTCACTTTTTTGTGAAAATATCCACTAAATGAGGGAATAATATGTGTGAGGGTACCCCAGGAGAGTTCCAAATGTGTGTGGGTAGAATATATATCCCACGGCGGTAAAATTGAAAAAAGTTGAAAAAAATTTTTTTGGACATAGTAATTTTTCTGGCGTTTATAAGACTTTCAGATAGGGGAAATGTCAGTGAGCATTCCGATTTCAGTTCCAGAGCGATTCACCCAATGAGTCCATGTTATTTAGTCTTTTTCAGCTAATTTTCTGGATTTTTGAAAATTTCACTTTTTTTGTGAAAATATCCACTAAATGAGGGAATAATATGTGTGAGGGTACCCCAGGAGAGTGACAAATGTGTGTGGGTATAATATATATCCCCCAGGGGTAAAATTGAAAGAAGTTGAAAAAAAATTTTTTTTGGACTTAGTCATTTTTCTGGCATTTATCAGACTTTCAGATAGGGGAAATGTCAGTGAGCGTTCCGATTTCAGTGCCAGAGCTATTCGCCCAATGAGTCCATGATATTTAATTGATCTCAGCCAATATTTTGGATTTTTGAAAATTTCACTTTTTTGTGAAAATATCCACTAAATGACTGAATAATATGTGTGAGGGTACCCCAGGAGAGTTCCAAATGTGTGTGGGTAGAATATATATCCCACGGGGGTAAAATTGAAAAAAGTTGAAAACATTTTTTTTTTGGACTTAGTCATTTTTCCGGCGTTTATCAGACTTTCAGATAGGGCAAATGTCAGGGAGCGTTCTGATTTCAGTTCCAGAGTGATTCGCCCAATGAGTCCTTTAATATTTAGTTGTTTTCAGTCAACTTTCTGGATTTTTGAAAATTTCACTTTTTTGTGAAAATATCCACTAAATGAGGGAGTAATATGTGTGAGGGTACCCCAGGAGAGTTACAAATGTGTGTGGGTAGAATATATATCCTACTGGGGTAAAATTGAAAAAAGTTGAAAACATTTTTTTTGGGACTTAGTCATTTTTCTTATGTTTATCAGACTTTCAGATAGGGGAAATGTCAGTGAGCGTTCCGATTTCAGTGCCAGAGCGATTCGCCCAATGAAGTACTTGATATTTAGTTGTTCTCACCCAATATTTTGGATTTTTGAAAATTTCACTTTTTTGTGAAAATATCCACTAAATGAGGGAATAATATGTGTGAGGGTACCCCAGGAGAGTTCCAAATGTGTGTGGGAAGAATATATATCCCACGGGGGTAAAATTGAAAAAAGTTGAAAACATTTTTTTTTTGGACTTAGTCATTTTTCCGGCGATTATCAGACTTTCAGATAGGGGAAATGTCAGTGAGCGTTCCGATTTCAGTTCCAGAGCGATTCGTCCAATGAGTCCTTGATATTTAATCGTTTTCAGCCAATTTTCTGGATTTTTGAAAATTTCACTTTTTTGTGAAAATATCCACTAAATGAGGGAATAATATGTGTGAGGGTACCCCAGGAGAGTTCCAAATGTGTGTGGGTAGAATATATATCCCACGGGGGTAAAATTGAAAAAAATTTTTTTGGTCATAGTCATTTTTCTGGCGTTTATCAGACTTTCAGATAGGGGAAATGTCAGTGAGCGTTCCGATTTCAGTTTCAGAGTCATTCGCCCAATGAGTCCTTGATATTTAGTAGATTTCAGCCAATTTTCTGGATTTTTGAAAATTTCACTTTTTTGTGAAAATATCCACTAAATGAGGGAATAATATGTGCGAGGGTACCCCAGGAGAGTTCCAAATGTGTGTGGGTAGAATATATATCCCACGGCGGTAAAATTGAAAAAAGTTGAAAAAAAATTTTTTGGACATAGTAATTTTTCTGGCGTTTATAAGACTTTCAGATAGGGGAAATGTCAGTGAGCATTCCGATTTCAGTTCCAGAGCGATTCACCCAATGAGTCCATGTTATTTAGTCTTTTTCAGCTAATTTTCTGGATTTTTGAAAATTTCACTTTTTTTGTGAAAATATCCACTAAATGAGGGAATAGTATGTGTGAGGGTACCCCAGGAGAGTGACAAATGTGTGTGGGTATAATATATATCCCCCAGGGGTAAAATTGAAAGAAGTTGAAAAAAAATTTTTTTTGGACTTAGTCATTTTTCTGGCATTTATCAGACTTTCAGATAGGGGAAATGTCAGTGAGCGTTCCGATTTCAGTTCCAGAGCGATTCGTCCAATGAGTCCTTGATATTTAGTCGTTTTCAGCCAATTTTCTGGATTTTTGAAAATTTCACTTTTTTGTGAAAATATCCACTAAATGAGGGAATAATATGTGTGAGGGTACCCCAGGAGAGTTCCAAATGTGTGTGGGTAGAATATATATCCCACGGGGGTAAAATTGAAAAAAGTTGAAAACATTTTTTTTTTGGACTTAGTCATTTTTCCGGCGTTTATCAGACTTTCAGATAGGGCAAATGTCAGGGAGCGTTCTGATTTCAGTTCCAGAGTGATTCGCCCAATGAGTCCTTTAATATTTAGTTGTTTTCAGTCAACTTTCTGGATTTTTGAAAATTTCACTTTTTTGTGAAAATATCCACTAAATGAGGGAATAATATGTGTGAGGGTACCCCAGGAGAGTTACAAATGTGTGTGGGTAGAATATATATCCTACTGGGGTAAAATTGAAAAAAGTTGAAAACATTTTTTTTGGGACTTAGTCATTTTTCTTATGTTTATCAGACTTTCAGATAGGGGAAATGTCAGTGAGCGTTCCGATTTCAGTGCCAGAGCGATTCGCCCAATGAAGTACTTGATATTTAGTCGTTCTCACCCAATATTTTGGATTTTTGAAAATTTCACTTTTTTGTGAAAATATCCACTAAATGAGGGAATAATATGTGTGATGGTACCCCAGGAGAGTTCCAAATGTGTGTGGGAAGAATATATATCCCACGGGGGTAAAATTGAAAAAAGTTGAAAACATTTTTTTTTTGGACTTAGTCATTTTTCCGGCGTTTATCAGACTTTCAGATAGGGCAAATGTCAGTGAGCGTTCCGATTTCAGTTCCAGAGCGATTCACCCAATGAGTCCTTGTTATTTAGTCTTTTTCAGCTAATTTTCTGGATTTTTGAAAATTTCACTTTTTTGTGAAAATATCCACTAAATGAGGGAATAATATGTGTGAGGGTACCCCAGGAGAGTTCCAAATGTGTGTGGGTAGAATATATATCCTACTGGGCTAAAATTGAAAACGTTGAAAACATTTTTTTTTCGACTTAGTCATTTTTCCTGCGTTTATCAGACTTTCAGATAGGGGAAATGTCAGTGAGCATTCCGATTTCAGTTCCAGAGCGATTCACCCAATGAGTCCATGTTATTTAGTCTTTTTCAGCTAATTTTCTGGATTTTTGAAAATTTCACTTTTTTTGTGAAAATATCCACTAAATGAGGGAATAATATGTGTGAGGGTACCCCAGGAGAGTGACAAATGTGTGTGGGTATAATATATATCCCACAGGGGTAAAATTGAAAGAAGTTGAAAAAAAATTTTTTTTGGACTTAGTCATTTTTCCGGCGTTTATCAGACTTTCAGATAGGGGAAATGTCAGTGAGCGTTCCGATTTCAGTTCCAGAGTGATTCGTCCAATGAGTCCTTGATATTTAGTCGTTTTCAGCCAATTTTCTGGATTTTTGAAAATTTCACTTTTTTGTGAAAATATCCACTAAATGAGGGAATAATATGTGTGAGGCTACCCCAGGAGAGTTACAAATGTGTGTGGGTAGAATATATATCCTACTGGGGTAAAATTGAAAAAAGTAGAAAACATTTTTTTTGGGACTTAGTCATTTTTCTTATGTTTATCAGACTTTCAGATAGGGGAAATGTCAGTGAGCGTTCCGATTTCAGTGCCAGAGCGATTCGCCCAATGAAGTACTTGATATTTAGTCGTTCTCACCCAATATTTTAGATTTTTGAAAATTTCACTTTTTTTTGAAAATATCCACTAAATGAGGGAATAATATGTGTGAGGGTACCCCAGGAGAGTTCCAAATGTGTGTGGGAAGAATATATATCCCACGGGGGTAAAATTGAAAAAAGTTGAAAACATTTTTTTTTTGGACTTAGTCATTTTTCCGGCGTTTATCAAACTTTCAGATAGGGGAAATGTCAGTGAGCGTTCCGATTTCAGTTCCAGAGCGATTCGTCCAATGAGTCCTTGATATTTAATCGTTTTCAGCCAATTTTCTGGATTTTTGAAAATTTCACTTTTTTGTGAAAATATCCACTAAATGAGGGAATAATATGTGTGAGGGTACCCCAGGAGAGTTCCAAATGTGTGTGGGTAGAATATATATCCCACGGGGGTAAAATTGAAAAAAGTTAAAAAAATTTTTTTGGACATAGTCATTTTTCTGGCGTTTATCAGACTTTATATAGGGGAAATGTCAGTGAGCGTTCCGATTTCAGTTTCAGAGTCATTCGCCCAATGAGTCCTTGATATTTAGTAGATTTCAGCCAATTTCTGGATTTTTGAAAATTTCACTTTTTTGTGAAAATATCCACTAAATGAGGGAATAATATGTGCGAGGGTACCCCAGGAGAGTTCCAACTGTGTGTGGGTAAAATATATATCCCACGGGGGTAAAATTGAAAAAAGTTGAAAACATTTTTTTTTTGGACTTAGTCATTTTTCCGGCGTTTATCAGACTTTCAGATAGGGCAAATGTCAGTGAGCGTTCCGATTTCAGTTCCAGAGCGATTCGCCCATTGAGTCCTTTAATATTAAGTCGTTTTCAGTCAACTTTCTGGATTTTTGAAATTTTCACTTTTTTGTGAAAATATCCACTAAATGAGGGAATAATATGTGTGAGGGTACCCCAGGAGAGTTCCAAATGTGTTTGGGTAGAATATATATCCTACTGGGGTAAGTTTGAAAAAAGTTGAAAAAAATTTTTTTTGGATATAGTCATTTTTCCGGCGTTTATCAGACTTTCAGATAGGGAAAATGTCAGTGAGCGTTCCGATTTCACTTCCAGAGCGATTCACCCAATGAGTCCTTGTTATTTAGTCTTTTTCAGCTAATTTTCTGGATTTTTGAAAATTTCACTTTTTTGTGAAAATATCCACTAAATGAGGGAATAATATGTGTGAGGGTACCCCAGGAGAGTTCCAAATGTGTGTGGGTAGAATATATATCCCACGGGGGTAAAATTCAAAAAAGTTGAAAACATTTTTTTTTTGGACTTAGTCATTTTTCCGACGTTTATCAGACTTTCAGATAGGGGAAATGTCAGTGAGCATTCCGATTTCAGTTCCAGAGCGATTTGCCCAATGAGTCCTTTAATATTAAGTCGTTTTCAGTCAACTTTCTGGATTTTTGAAAATTTCACTTTTTTGTGAAAATATCCACTAAATGAGGGAATAATATGTGCGAGGGTACCCCAGGAGAGTTCCAAATGTGTGTGGGTAGAATATATATCCCACGGCGGTAAAATTGAAAAAAGTTGAAAAAAATTTTTTTGGACATAGTAATTTTTCTGGCGTTTATAAGACTTTCAGATAGGGGAAATGTCAGTGAGCATTCCGATTTCAGTTCCAGAGCGATTCACCCAATGAGTCCATGTTATTTAGTCTTTTTCAGCTAATTTTCTGGATTTTTGAAAATTTCACTTTTTTTGTGAAAATATCCACTAAATGAGGGAATAATATGTGTGAGGGTACCCCAGGAGAGTGACAAATGTGTGTGGGTATAATATATATCCCCCAGGGGTAAAATTGAAAGAAGTTGAAAAAAAATTTTTTTTGGACTTAGTCATTTTTCTGGCATTTATCAGACTTTCAGATAGGGGAAATGTCAGTGAGCGTTCCGATTTCAGTGCCAGAGCTATTCGCCCAATGAGACCATGATATTTAATTGATCTCAGCCAATATTTTGGATTTTTGAAAATTTCACTTTTTTGTGAAAATATCCACTAAATGACTGAATAATATGTGTGAGGGTACCCCAGGAGAGTTCCAAATGTGTGTGGGTAGAATATATATCCCACGGGGGTAAAATTGAAAAAAGTTGAAAACATTTTTTTTTTGGACTTAGTCATTTTTCCGGCGTTTATCAGACTTTCAGATAGGGCAAATGTCAGGGAGCGTTCTGATTTCAGTTCCAGAGTGATTCGCCCAATGAGTCCTTTAATATTTAGTTGTTTTCAGTCAACTTTCTGGATTTTTGAAAATTTCACTTTTTTGTGAAAATATCCACTAAATGAGATAGTAATATGTGTGAGGGTACCCCAGGAGAGTTACAAATGTGTGTGGGTAGAATATATATCCTACTGGGGTAAAATTGAAAAAAGTTGAAAACATTTTTTTTGGGACTTAGTCATTTTTCTTATGTTTATCAGACTTTCAGATAGGGGAAATGTCAGTGAGCGTTCCGATTTCAGTGCCAGAGCGATTCGCCCAATGAAGTACTTGATATTTAGTTGTTCTCACCCAATATTTTGGATTTTTGAAAATTTCACTTTTTTGTGAAAATATCCACTAAATGAGGGAATAATATGTGTGAGGGTACCCCAGGAGAGTTCCAAATGTGTGTGGGAAGAATATATATCCCACGGGGGTAAAATTGAAAAAAGTTGAAAACATTTTTTTTTTGGACTTAGTCATTTTTCCGGCGATTATCAGACTTTCAGATAGGGGAAATGTCAGTGAGCGTTCCGATTTCAGTTCCAGAGCGATTCGTCCAATGAGTCCTTGATATTTAATCGTTTTCAGCCAATTTTGTGGATTTTTGAAAATTTCACTTTTTTGTGAAAATATCCACTAAATGAGGGAATAATATGTGTGAGGGTACCCCAGGAGAGTTCCAAATGTGTGTGGGTAGAATATATATCCCACGGGGGTAAAATTGAAAAAAATTTTTTTGGACATAGTCATTTTTCTGGCGTTTATCAGACTTTCAGATAGGGGAAATGTCAGTGAGCGTTCCGATTTCAGTTTCAGAGTCATTCGCCCAATGAGTCCTTGATATTTAGTAGATTTCTGCCAATTTTCTGGATTTTTGAAAATTTCACTTTTTTGTGAAAATATCCACTAAATGAGGGAATAATATGTGTGAGGGTACCCCAGGAGAGTTCCAAATGTGTGTGGGTAGAATATATATCCCATGGGGGTAAAATTCAAAAAAGTTGAAAACATTTTTTTTTTGGACTTAGTCATTTTTCCGACGTTTATCAGACTTTCAGATAGGGGAAATGTCAGTGAGCATTCCGATTTCAGTTCCAGAGCGATTCGCCCAATAAGTCCTTGATATTTAGTAGTTTTCAGCCAATTTTCTGGATTTTTGAAAATTTCACTTTTTTGTGAAAATATCCACTAAATGAGGGAATAATATGTGTGAGGGTACCCCAGGAGAGTTCCAAATGTGTGTGGGTAGAATATATATCCCACGGGGGTAAAATTCAAAAAAGTTGAAAACATTTTTTTTTTGGACTTAGTCATTTTTCCGACGTTTATCAGACTTTCAGGTAGGGGAAATGTCCGTGAGCATTCCGATTTCAATTCCAGAGCGATTTGCCCAATGAGTCCTTTAATATTAAGTCGTTTTCAGTCAACTTTCTGGATTTTTGAAAATTTCACTTTTTTGTGAAAATATCCACTAAATGAGGGAATAATATGTGCGAGGGTACCCCAGGAGAGTTCCAAATGTGTGTGGGTAGAATATATATCCCACGGCGGTAAAATTGAAAAAAGTTGAAAAAAAATTTTTTGGACATAGTCATTTTTCTGGCGTTTATAAGACTTTCAGATAGGGGAAATGTCAGTGAGCGTTCCGATTTCACTTACAGAGCGATTCACCCAATGAGTCCTTGTTATTTAGTCTTTTTCAGCTAATTTTCTGGATTTTTGAAAATTTCACTTTTTTGTGAAAATATCCACTAAATGAGGGAATAATATGTGTGAGGGTACCCCAGGAGAGTTCCAAATGTGTGTGGGTAGAATATATATCCCACGGGGGTAAAATTAAAAAAAGTTGAAAACATTTTTTTTTTGGACTTAGTCATTTTTCCGACGTTTATCAGACTTTCAGATAGGGGAAATGTCCGTGAGCATTCCGATTTCAGTTCCAGAGCGATTTGCCCAATGAGTCCTTTAATATTAAGTCGTTTTCAGTCAACTTTCTGGATTTTTGAAAATTTCACTTTTTTGTGAAAATATCCACTAAATGAGGGAATAATATGTACGAGGGTACCCCAGGAGAGTTCCAAATGTGTGTGGGTAGAATATATATCCCACGGCGGTAAAATTGAAAAAAGTTGAAAAAAAATTTTTTGGACATAGTCATTTTTCTGGCGTTTATAAGACTTTCAGATAGGGGAAATGTCAGTGAGCGTTCCGATTTCAGTGCCAGAGCTATTCGCCCAATGAGTCCATGATATTTAATTGTTCTCAGCCAATATTTTGGATTTTTGAAAATTTCACTTTTTTGTGAAAATATCCACTAAATGACTGAATAATATGTGTGAGGGTACCCCAGGAGAGTTCCAAATGTGTGTGGGTAGAATATATATCCCACGGGGGTAAAATTGAAAAAAGTTGAAAACATTTTTTTTTTGGACTTAGTCATTTTTCCGGCGTTTATCAGACTTTCAGATAGGGCAAATGTCAGGGAGCGTTCTGATTTCAGTTCCAGAGTGATTCGCCCAATGAGTCCTTTAATATTTAGTTGTTTTCAGTCAACTTTCTGGATTTTTGAAAATTTCACTTTTTTGTGAAAATATCCACTAAATGAGGGAGTAATATGTGTGAGGGTACCCCAGGAGAGTTACAAATGTGTGTGGGTAGAATATATATCCTACTGGGGTAAAATTGAAAAAAGTTGAAAACATTTTTTTTGGGACTTAGTCATTTTTCTTATGTTTATCAGACTTTCAGATAGGGGAAATGTCAGTGAGCGTTCCGATTTCAGTGCCAGAGCGATTCGCCCAATGAAGTACTTGATATTTAGTTGTTCTCACCCAATATTTTGGATTTTTGAAAATTTCACTTTTTTGTGAAAATATCCACTAAATGAGGGAATAATATGTGTGAGGGTACCCCAGGAGAGTTCCAAATGTGTGTGGGAAGAATATATATCCCACGGGGGTAAAATTGAAAAAAGTTGAAAACATTTTTTTTTTGGACTTAGTCATTTTTCCGGCGATTATCAGACTTTCAGATAGGGGAAATGTCAGTGAGCGTTCCGATTTCAGTTCCAGAGCGATTCGTCCAATGAGTCCTTGATATTTAATCGTTTTCAGCCAATTTTCTGGATTTTTGAAAATTTCACTTTTTTGTGAAAATATCCACTAAATGAGGGAATAATATGTGTGAGGGTACCCCAGGAGAGTTCCAAATGTGTGTGGGTAGAATATATATCCCACGGGGGTAAAATTGAAAAAAATTTTTTTGGACATAGTCATTTTTCTGGCGTTTATCAGACTTTCAGATAGGGGAAATGTCAGTGAGCGTTCCGATTTCAGTTTCAGAGTCATTCGCCCAATGAGTCCTTGATATTTAGTAGATTTCTGCCAATTTTCTGGATTTTTGAAAATTTCACTTTTTTGTGAAAATATCCACTAAATGAGGGAATAATATGTGTGAGGGTACCCCAGGAGAGTTCCAAATGTGTGTGGGTAGAATATATATCCCATGGGGGTAAAATTCAAAAAAGTTGAAAACATTATTTTTTTGGACTTAGTCATTTTTCCGACGTTTATCAGACTTTCAGATAGGGGAAATGTCAGTGAGCATTCCGATTTCAGTTCCAGAGCGATTCGCCCAATAAGTCCTTGATATTTAGTAGTTTTCAGCCAATTTTCTGGATTTTTGAAAATTTCACTTTTTTGTGAAAATATCCACTAAATGAGGGAATAATATGTGTGAGGGTACCCCAGGAGAGTTCCAAATGTGTGTGGGTAGAATATATATCCCACGGGGGTAAAATTCAAAAAAGTTGAAAACATTTTTTTTTTGGACTTAGTCATTTTTCCGACGTTTATCAGACTTTCAGGTAGGGGAAATGTCCGTGAGCATTCCGATTTCAATTCCAGAGCGATTTGCCCAATGAGTCCTTTAATATTAAGTCGTTTTCAGTCAACTTTCTGGATTTTTGAAAATTTCACTTTTTTGTGAAAATATCCACTAAATGAGGGAATAATATGTGCGAGGGTACCCCAGGAGAGTTCCAAATGTGTGTGGGTAGAATATATATCCCACGGCGGTAAAATTGAAAAAAGTTGAAAAAAAATTTTTTGGACATAGTCATTTTTCTGGCGTTTATAAGACTTTCAGATAGGGGAAATGTCAGTGAGCGTTCCGATTTCAGTGCCAGAGCTATTCGCCCAATGAGTCCATGATATTTAATTGTTCTCAGCCAATATTTTGGATTTTTGAAAATTTCACTTTTTTGTGAAAATATCCACTAAATGACTGAATAATATGTGTGAGGGTACCCCAGGAGAGTTCCAAATGTGTGTGGGTAGAATATATATCCCACGGGGGTAAAATTGAAAAAAGTTGAAAACATTTTTTTTTTGGACTTAGTCATTTTTCCGGCGTTTATCAGACTTTCAGATAGGGCAAATGTCAGGGAGCGTTCTGATTTCAGTTCCAGAGTGATTCGCCCAATGAGTCCTTTAATATTTAGTTGTTTTCAGTCAACTTTCTGGATTTTTGAAAATTTCACTTTTTTGTGAAAATATCCACTAAATGAGGGAGTAATATGTGTGAGGGTACCCCAGGAGAGTTACAAATGTGTGTGGGTAGAATATATATCCTACTGGGGTAAAATTGAAAAAAGTTGAAAACATTTTTTTTGGGACTTAGTCATTTTTCTTATGTTTATCAGACTTTCAGATAGGGGAAATGTCAGTGAGCGTTCCGATTTCAGTGCCAGAGCGATTCGCCCAATGAAGTACTTGATATTTAGTTGTTCTCACCCAATATTTTGGATTTTTGAAAATTTCACTTTTTTGTGAAAATATCCACTAAATGAGGGAATAATATGTGTGAGGGTACCCCAGGAGAGTTCCAAATGTGTGTGGGAAGAATATATATCCCACGGGGGTAAAATTGAAAAAAGTTGAAAACATTTTTTTTTTGGACTTAGTCATTTTTCCGGCGATTATCAGACTTTCAGATAGGGGAAATGTCAGTGAGCGTTCCGATTTCAGTTCCAGAGCGATTCGTCCAATGAGTCCTTGATATTTAATCGTTTTCAGCCAATTTTCTGGATTTTTGAAAATTTCACTTTTTTGTGAAAATATCCACTAAATGAGGGAATAATATGTGTGAGGGTACCCCAGGAGAGTTCCAAATGTGTGTGGGTAGAATATATATCCCACGGGGGTAAAATTGAAAAAAATTTTTTTGGACATAGTCATTTTTCTGGCGTTTATCAGACTTTCAGATAGGGGAAATGTCAGTGAGCGTTCCGATTTCAGTTTCAGAGTCATTCGCCCAATGAGTCCTTGATATTTAGTAGATTTCTGCCAATTTTCTGGATTTTTGAAAATTTCACTTTTTTGTGAAAATATCCACTAAATGAGGGAATAATATGTGTGAGGGTACCCCAGGAGAGTTCCAAATGTGTGTGGGTAGAATATATATCCCACGGGGGTAAAATTCAAAAAAGTTGAAAACATTTTTTTTTTGGACTTAGTCATTTTTCCGACGTTTATCAGACTTTCAGATAGGGGAAATGTCAGTGAGCATTCCGATTTCAGTTCCAGAGCGATTCGCCCAATAAGTCCTTGATATTTAGTCGTTTTCAGCCAATTTTCTGGATTTTTGAAAATTTCACTTTTTTGTGAAAATATCCACTAAATGAGGGAATAATATGTGTGAGGGTACCCCAGGAGAGTTCCAAATGTGTGTGGGTAGAATATATATCCCACGGGGGTAAAATTCAAAAAAGTTGAAAACATTTTTTTTTTGGACTTAGTCATTTTTCCGACGTTTATCAGACTTTCAGATAGGGGAAATGTCCGTGAGCATTCCGATTTCAATTCCAGAGCGATTTGCCCAATGAGTCCTTTAATATTAAGTCGTTTTCAGTCAACTTTCTGGATTTTTGAAAATTTCACTTTTTTGTGAAAATATCCACTAAATGAGGGAATAATATGTGCGAGGGTACCCCAGGAGAGTTCCAAATGTGTGTGGGTAGAATATATATCCCACGGCGGTAAAATTGAAAAAAGTTGAAAAAAAATTTTTTGGACATAGTCATTTTTCTGGCGTTTATAAGACTTTCAGATAGGGGAAATGTCAGTGAGCGTTCCAATTTCACTTACAGAGCGATTCACCCAATGAGTCCTTGTTATTTAGTCTTTTTCAGCTAATTTTCTGGATTTTTGAAAATTTCACTTTTTTGTGAAAATATCCACTAAATGAGGGAATAATATGTGTGAGGGTACCCCAGGAGAGTTCCAAATGTGTGTGGGTAGAATATATATCCCACGGGGGTAAAATTAAAAAAAGTTGAAAACATTTTTTTTTTGGACTTAGTCATTTTTCCGACGTTTATCAGACTTTCAGATAGGGGAAATGTCCGTGAGCATTCCGATTTCAGTTCCAGAGCGATTTGCCCAATGAGTCCTTTAATATTAAGTCGTTTTCAGTCAACTTTCTGGATTTTTGAAAATTTCACTTTTTTGTGAAAATATCCACTAAATGAGGGAATAATATGTACGAGGGTACCCCAGGAGAGTTCCAAATGTGTGTGGGTAGAATATATATCCCACGGCGGTAAAATTGAAAAAAGTTGAAAAAAAATTTTTTGGACATAGTCATTTTTCTGGCGTTTATAAGACTTTCAGATAGGGGAAATGTCAGTGAGCGTTCCGATTTCAGTTTCAGAGCGATTGGCCCAATGAGTCCTTGATATTTAGTAGTTTTCAGCCAATTTTCTGGATTTTTGAAAATTTCACTTTTTTGTGAAAATTTCCACTAAATGAGGGAATAATATGTGTGAGGGTACCCCAGGAGAGTTCCAAATGTGTGTGGGTAGAATATATATCCCACGGGGGTAAAATTGAAAAAAGTTGAAAACATTTTTTTTTTGGACTTAGTCATTTTTCCGGCGTTTATCAGACTTTCAGATAGGGCAAATGTCAGTGACCGTTCCGATTTCAGTTCCAGAGCAATTCACCCAATGAGTCCTTGTTATTTAGTCTTTTTCAGCTAATTTTCTGGATTTTTGAAAATTTCACTTTTTTGTGAAAATATCCACTAAATGAGGGAATAATATGTGTGAGGGTACCCCAGGAGAGTTCCAAATGTGTGTGGGTAGAATATATATCCAACGGGGGTAAAATTCAAAAAAGTTGAAAACATTTTTTTTTTGGACTTAGTCATTTTTCCGACGTTTATCAGACTTTCAGATAGGGGAAATGTCAGTGAGCATTCCGATTTCAGTTCCAGAGCGATTCGCCCAATAAGTCCTTGATATTTAGTCGTTTTCAGCCATTTTTCTGGATTTTTGAAAATTTCACTTTTTTGTGAAAATATCCACTAAATGAGGGAATAATATGTGTGAGGGTACCCCAGGAGAGTTCCAAATGTGTGTGGGTAGAATATATTTCCCACGGGGGTAAAATTCAAAAAAGTTGAAAACATTTTTTTTTTGGACTTAGTCATTTTTCCGACGTTTATCAGACTTTCAGATAGGGGAAATGTGAGTGAGCATTCCGATTTCAGTTCCAGAGCGATTCGCCCAATGAGTCCTTTAATATTAAGTCGTTTTCAGTCAACTTTCTGGATTCTTGAAAATTTCACTTTTTTGTGAAAATATCCACTAAATGAGGGAACAATATGTGCGAGGGTACCCCAGGAGAGTTCCAAATGTGTGTGGGTAGAATATATATCCCACGGGGGTAAAATTGAAAAAAGTTGCAAAAAATTTTTTTGGACATAGTCATTTTTCCGGCGTTTATCAGACTTTCAGATAGGGGAAATGTCAGTGAGCGTTCCGATTTCAGTTCCAGAACGATTCGCCCAATGAGTCCTTGTTATTTAGTCGTTTTCAGCCAACTATCTGGATTTTTGAAAATTTCACTTTTTTGTGAAAATATCCACTAAATGAGGGAAAAATATGTGTGAGGGTACCCCAGGAGAGTTCCAAATGTGTGTGGGTAGAATATATATCCCACGGGGGTAAAATTGAAAAAAGTTGAAAAAATTTTTTTGGGATATAGTCATTTTTCCGGCGTTTATCAGACTTTCAGATAGGGCAAATGACAGTGAGCGTTCCGATTTCAGTTCCAGAGCAATTCATCCAATGAGTCCTTGATATTTAGTCGTTTTCAGCCAATTTTCTGGATTTTTGAAAATTTCACTTTTTTGTGAAAATATCCACTAAATGAGGGAATAATATGTGTGAGGGTACCCCAGGAGAGTTCCAAATGTGTGTGGGTAGAATATTTATCCCACGGGGTAAAATTGAAAAAAGTTGAAAACATTTTTTTTTTGGACTTAGTCATTTTTCCGGCGTTTATCAGACTTTCAGATAGGGCAAATGTCAGTGAGCGTTCCGATTTCAGTTCCAGAGCGATTCGCCCATTGAGTCCTTTAATATTAAGTCGTTTTCAGTCAACTTTCTGGATTTTTGAAATTTTCACTTTTTTGTGAAAATATCCACTAAATGAGGGAATAATATGTGTGAGGGTACCCCAGGAGAGTTCCAAATGTGTTTGGGTAGAATATATATCCTACTGGGGTAAATTTGAAAAAAGTTGAAAAAAATTTTTTTTGGATATAGTCATTTTTCCGGCGTTTATCAGACTTTCAGATAGGGAAAATGTCAGTGAGCGTTCCGATTTCACTTCCAGAGCGATTCACCCAATGAGTCCTTGTTATTTAGTCTTTTTCAGCTAATTTTCTGGATTTTTGAAAATTTCACTTTTTTGTGAAAATATCCACTAAATGAGGGAATAATATGTGTGAGGGTACCCCAGGAGAGTTCCAAATGTGTGTGGGTAGAATATATATCCCACGGGGGTAAAATTCAAAAAAGTTGAAAACATTTTTTTTTTGGACTTAGTCATTTTTCCGACGTTTATCAGACTTTCAGATAGGGGAAATGTCAGTGAGCATTCCGATTTCAGTTCCAGAGCGATTTGCCCAATGAGTCCTTTAATATTAAGTCGTTTTCAGTCAACTTTCTGGATTTTTGAAAATTTCACTTTTTTGTGAAAATATCCACTAAATGAGGGAATAATATGTGCGAGGGTACCCCAGGAGAGTTCCAAATGTGTGTGGGTAGAATATATATCCCACGGCGGTAAAATTGAAAAAAGTTGAAAAAAAATTTTTTGGACATAGTAATTTTTCTGGCGTTTATAAGACTTTCAGATAGGGGAAATGTCAGTGAGCATTCCGATTTCAGTTCCAGAGCGATTCACCCAATGAGTCCATGTTATTTAGTCTTTTTCAGCTAATTTTCTGGATTTTTGAAAATTTCACTTTTTTTGTGAAAATATCCACTAAATGAGGGAATAATATGTGTGAGGGTACCCCAGGAGAGTGACAAATGTGTGTGGGTATAATATATATCCCCCAGGGGTAAAATTGAAAGAAGTTGAAAAAAAATTTTTTTTGGACTTAGTCATTTTTCTGGCATTTATCAGACTTTCAGATAGGGGAAATGTCAGTGAGCGTTCCGATTTCAGTGCCAGAGCTATTCGCCCAATGAGTCCATGATATTTAATTGTTCTCAGCCAATATTTTGGATTTTTGAAAATTTCACTTTTTTGTGAAAATATCCACTAAATGACTGAATAATATGTGTGAGGGTACCCCAGGAGAGTTCCAAATGTGTGTGGGTAGAATATATATCCCACGGGGGTAAAATTGAAAAAAGTTGAAAACATTTTTTTTTTGGACTTAGTCATTTTTCCGGCGTTTATCAGACTTTCAGATAGGGCAAATGTCAGGGAGCGTTCTGATTTCAGTTCCAGAGTGATTCGCCCAATGAGTCCTTTAATATTTAGTTGTTTTCAGTCAACTTTCTGGATTTTTGAAAATTTCACTTTTTTGTGAAAATATCCACTAAATGAGGGAGTAATATGTGTGAGGGTACCCCAGGAGAGTTACAAATGTGTGTGGGTAGAATATATATCCTACTGGGGTAAAATTGAAAAAAGTTGAAAACATTTTTTTTGGGACTTAGTCATTTTTCTTATGTTTATCAGACTTTCAGATAGGGGAAATGTCAGTGAGCGTTCCGATTTCAGTGCCAGAGCGATTCGCCCAATGAAGTACTTGATATTTAGTTGTTCTCACCCAATATTTTGGATTTTTGAAAATTTCACTTTTTTGTGAAAATATCCACTAAATGAGGGAATAATATGTGTGAGGGTACCCCAGGAGAGTTCCAAATGTGTGTGGGAAGAATATATATCCCACGGGGGTAAAATTGAAAAAAGTTGAAAACATTTTTTTTTTGGACTTAGTCATTTTTCCGGCGATTATCAGACTTTCAGATAGGGGAAATGTCAGTGAGCGTTCCGATTTCAGTTCCAGAGCGATTCGTCCAATGAGTCCTTGATATTTAATCGTTTTCAGCCAATTTTCTGGATTTTTGAAAATTTCACTTTTTTGTGAAAATATCCACTAAATGAGGGAATAATATGTGTGAGGGTACCCCAGGAGAGTTCCAAATGTGTGTGGGTAGAATATATATCCCACGGGGGTAAAATTGAAAAAAATTTTTTTGGACATAGTCATTTTTCTGGCGTTTATCAGACTTTCAGATAGGGGAAATGTCAGTGAGCGTTCCGATTTCAGTTTCAGAGTCATTCGCCCAATGAGTCCTTGATATTTAGTAGATTTCTGCCAATTTTCTGGATTTTTGAAAATTTCACTTTTTTGTGAAAATATCCACTAAATGAGGGAATAATATGTGTGAGGGTACCCCAGGAGAGTTCCAAATGTGTGTGGGTAGAATATATATCCCACGGGGGTAAAATTCAAAAAAGTTGAAAACATTTTTTTTTTGGACTTAGTCATTTTTCCGACGTTTATCAGACTTTCAGATAGGGGAAATGTCAGTGAGCATTCCGATTTCAGTTCCAGAGCGATTCGCCCAATAAGTCCTTGATATTTAGTCGTTTTCAGCCAATTTTCTGGATTTTTGAAAATTTCACTTTTTTGTGAAAATATCCACTAAATGAGGGAATAATATGTGTGAGGGTACCCCAGGAGAGTTCCAAATGTGTGTGGGTAGAATATATATCCCACGGGGGTAAAATTCAAAAAAGTTGAAAACATTTTTTTTTTGGACTTAGTCATTTTTCCGACGTTTATCAGACTTTCAGATAGGGGAAATGTCCGTGAGCATTCCGATTTCAATTCCAGAGCGATTTGCCCAATGAGTCCTTTAATATTAAGTCGTTTTCAGTCAACTTTCTGGATTTTTGAAAATTTCACTTTTTTGTGAAAATATCCACTAAATGAGGGAATAATATGTGCGAGGGTACCCCAGGAGAGTTCCAAATGTGTGTGGGTAGAATATATATCCCACGGCGGTAAAATTGAAAAAAGTTGAAAAAAAATTTTTTGGACATAGTCATTTTTCTGGCGTTTATAAGACTTTCAGATAGGGGAAATGTCAGTGAGCGTTCCGATTTCACTTACAGAGCGATTCACCCAATGAGTCCTTGTTATTTAGTCTTTTTCAGCTAATTTTCTGGATTTTTGAAAATTTCACTTTTTTGTGAAAATATCCACTAAATGAGGGAATAATATGTGTGAGGGTACCCCAGGAGAGTTCCAAATGTGTGTGGGTAGAATATATATCCCACGGGGGTAAAATTAAAAAAAGTTGAAAACATTTTTTTTTTGGACTTAGTCATTTTTCCGACGTTTATCAGACTTTCAGATAGGGGAAATGTCCGTGAGCATTCCGATTTCAGTTCCAGAGCGATTTGCCCAATGAGTCCTTTAATATTAAGTCGTTTTCAGTCAACTTTCTGGATTTTTGAAAATTTCACTTTTTTGTGAAAATATCCACTAAATGAGGGAATAATATGTACGAGGTTACCCCAGGAGAGTTCCAAATGTGTGTGGGTAGAATATATATCCCACGGCGGTAAAATTGAAAAAAGTTGAAAAAAAATTTTTTGGACATAGTCATTTTTCTGGCGTTTATAAGACTTTCAGATAGGGGAAATGTCAGTGAGCGTTCCGATTTCAGTTTCAGAGCGATTGGCCCAATGAGTCCTTGATATTTAGTAGTTTTCAGCCAATTTTCTGGATTTTTGAAAATTTCACTTTTTTGTGAAAATTTCCACTAAATGAGGGAATAATATGTGTGAGGGTACCCCAGGAGAGTTCCAAATGTGTGTGGGTAGAATATATATCCCACGGGGGTAAAATTGAAAAAAGTTGAAAACATTTTTTTTTTGGACTTAGTCATTTTTCCGGCGTTTATCAGACTTTCAGATAGGGCAAATGTCAGTGACCGTTCCGATTTCAGTTCCAGAGCAATTCACCCAATGAGTCCTTGTTATTTAGTCTTTTTCAGCTAATTTTCTGGATTTTTGAAAATTTCACTTTTTTGTGAAAATATCCACTAAATGAGGGAATAATATGTGTGAGGGTACCCCAGGAGAGTTCCAAATGTGTGTGGGTAGAATATATATCCCACGGGGGTAAAATTCAAAAAAGTTGAAAACATTTTTTTTTTGGACTTAGTCATTTTTCCGACGTTTATCAGACTTTCAGATAGGGGAAATGTCAGTGAGCATTCCGATTTCAGTTCCAGAGCGATTCGCCCAATAAGTCCTTGATATTTAGTCGTTTTCAGCCATTTTTCTGGATTTTTGAAAATTTCACTTTTTTGTGAAAATATCCACTAAATGAGGGAATAATATGTGTGAGGGTACCCCAGGAGAGTTCCAAATGTGTGTGGGTAGAATATATTTCCCACGGGGGTAAAATTCAAAAAAGTTGAAAACATTTTTTTTTTGGACTTAGTCATTTTTCCGACGTTTATCAGACTTTCAGATAGGGGAAATGTGAGTGAGCATTCCGATTTCAGTTCCAGAGCGATTCGCCCAATGAGTCCTTTAATATTAAGTCGTTTTCAGTCAACTTTCTGGATTCTTGAAAATTTCACTTTTTTGTGAAAATATCCACTAAATGAGGGAACAATATGTGCGAGGGTACCCCAGGAGAGTTCCAAATGTGTGTGGGTAGAATATATATCCCACGGGGGTAAAATTGAAAAAAGTTGCAAAAAATTTTTTTGGACATAGTCATTTTTCCGGCGTTTATCAGACTTTCAGATAGGGGAAATGTCAGTGAGCGTTCCGATTTCAGTTCCAGAACGATTCGCCCAATGAGTCCTTGTTATTTAGTCGTTTTCAGCCAACTATCTGGATTTTTGAAAATTTCACTTTTTTGTGAAAATATCCACTAAATGAGGGAAAAATATGTGTGAGGGTACCCCAGGAGAGTTCCAAATGTGTGTGGGTAGAATATATATCCCACGGGGGTAAAATTGAAAAAAGTTGAAAAAAATTTTTTTGGATATAGTCATTTTTCCGGCGTTTATCAGACTTTCAGATAGGGCAAATGACAGTGAGCGTTCCGATTTCAGTTCCAGAGCAATTCATCCAATGAGTCCTTGATATTTAGTCGTTTTCAGCCAATTTTCTGGATTTTTGAAAATTTCACTTTTTTGTGAAAATATCCACTAAATGAGGGAATAATATGTGTGAGGGTACCCCAGGAGAGTTCCAAATGTGTGTGGGTAGAATATTTATCCCACGGGGTAAAATTGAAAAAAGTTGAAAACATTTTTTTTTTGGACTTAGTCATTTTTCCTGCGTTTATCAGACTTTCAGATAGGGGAAATGTCAGTGAGCGTTCCGATTTCAGTTCCAGAACGATTCGCCCAATGAGTCCTTTAATATTTAGTCGTTTTCAGTCAATTTTCTGGATTTTTGAAAATTTCACTTTTTTGTAAAAATATCCACTAAATGAGGGAAAAATATGTGTGAGAGTACCCCAGGAGAGTTCCAAATGTGTGTGGGTAGAATATATATCCCACGGGGGTAAAATTGAAAAAAGTTGAAAAAAATTTTTTTGGACATAGTCATTTTTCTGGCGTTTATCAGACTTTCAGATAGGGGAAATGTCAGTGAGCGTTCCGATTTCAGTTTCAGAGCGATTCGCCCAATGAGTCCTTGATATTTAGTAGTTTTCAGCCAATTTTCTGGATTTTTGAAAATTTCACTTTTTTGTGAAAATATCCACTAAATGAGGGAATAATATGTGTGAGGGTTCCCCAGGAGAGTTCCAAATGTGTTTGGGTAGAATATATATCCCACGGGGGTAAAATTGAAAAAAGTTGAAAACATTTTTTTTTTGGACTTAGTCATTTTTCCGGCGTTTATCATACTTTCAGATAGGGGAAATGTCAGTGAGCGTTCCGATTTCAGTTCCAGAGCGATTCGTCCAATGAGTCCTTGATATTTAGTCGTTTTCAGCCAATTTTCTGGATTTTTGAAAATTTCACTTTTTTGTGAAAATATCCACTAAATGAGGGAATAATATGTGTGAGGGTACCCCAGGAGAGTTCCAAATGTGTGTGGGTAGAATATATATCCCACGGGGGTAAAATTGAAAAAAGTTGAAAACATTTTTTTTTTGGACTTAGTCATTTTTCCGGCGTTTATCAGACTTTCAGATAGGGCAAATGTCAGGGAGTGTTCTGATTTCAGTTCCAGAGTGATTCGCCCAATGAGTCCTTTAATATTTAGTTGTTTTCAGTCAACTTTCTGGATTTTTGAAAATTTCACTTTTTTGTGAAAATATCCACTAAATGAGGGAATAATATGTGTGAGGGTACCCCAGGAGAGTTACAAATGTGTGTGGGTAGAATATATATCCTACTGGGGTAAAATTTAAAAAAGTTGAAAACATTTTTTTTGGGACTTAGTCATTTTTCTTATGTTTATCAGACTTTCAGATAGGGGAAATGTCAGTGAGCGTTCCGATTTCAGTGCCAGAGCGATTCGCCCAATGAAGTACTTGATATTTAGTCGTTCTCACCCAATATTTTGGATTTTTGAAAATTTCACTTTTTTGTGAAAATATCCACTAAATGAGGGAATAATATGTGTGAGGGTACCCCAGGAGAGTTCCAAATGTGTGTGGGAAGAATATATATCCTACGGGGGTAAAATTGAAAAAAGTTGAAAACATTTTTTTTTTGGACTTAGTCATTTTTCCGGCGTTTATCAGACTTTCAGATAGGGCAAATGTCAGTGAGCGTTCCGATTTCAGTTCCAGAGCGATTCGCCCATTGAGTCCTTTAATATTAAGTCGTTTTCAGTCAACTTTCTGGATTTTTGAAAATTTCACTTTTTTGTGAAAATATCCACTAAATGAGGGAATAATATGTGTGAGGGTACCCCAGGAGAGTTCCAAATGTGTTTGGGTAGAATATATATCCTACTGGGGTAAAATTGAAAAAAGTTGAAAAAAATTTTTTTGGGATATAGTCATTTTTCCGGCGTTTATCAGACTTTCAGATAGGGGAAATGTCAGTGAGCGTTCCGATTTCACTTCCAGAGCGATTCACCCAATGAGTCCTTGTTATTTAGTCTTTTTCAGCTAATTTTCTGGATTTTTGAAAATTTCACTTTTTTGTGAAAATATCCACTAAATGAGGGAATAATATGTGTGAGGGTACCCCAGGAGAGTTCCAAATGTGTGTGGGTAGAATATATATCCCACGGGGGTAAAATTCAAAAAAGTTGAAAACATTTTTTTTTTGGACTTAGTCATTTTTCCGACGTTTATCAGACTTTCAGATAGGGGAAATGTCAGTGAGCATTCCGATTTCAGTTCCAGAGCGATTCGCCCAATAAGTCCTTGATATTTAGTCGTTTTCAGCCAATTTTCTGGATTTTTGAAAATTTCACTTTTTTGTGAAAATATCCACTAAATGAGGGAATAATATGTGCGAGGGTACCCCAGGAGAGTTCCAAATGTGTGTGGGTAGAATATATATCCCACGGCGGTAAAATTGAAAAAAGTTGAAAAAAATTTTTTTGGACATAGTCATTTTTCCGACGTTTATCAGACTTTCAGATAGGGGAAATGTCAGTGACCGTTCCGATTTCAGTTCCAGAGCAATTCACCCAATGAGTCCTTGTTATTTAGTCTTTTTCAGCTAATTTTCTGGATTTTTGAAAATTTCACTTTTTTGTGAAAATATCCACTAAATGAGGGAATAATATGTGTGAGGGTACCCCAGGAGAGTTCCAAATGTGTGTGGGTAGAATATATATCCCACGGGGGTAAAATTCAAAAAAGTTGAAAACATTTTTTTTTTGGACTTAGTCATTTTTCCGACGTTTATCAGACTTTCAGATAGGGGAAATGTCAGTGAGCATTCCGATTTCAGTTCCAGAGCGATTCGCCCAATAAGTCCTTGATATTTAGTCGTTTTCAGCCAATTTTCTGGATTTTTGAAAATTTCACTTTTTTTGTGAAAATATCCACTAAATGAGGGAATAATATGTGTGAGGGTACCCCAGGAGAGTTCCAAATGTGTGTGGGTAGAATATATATCCTACTGGGGTAAAATTGAAAAAAGTTTAAAAAATTTTTTTTTGGGACTTAGTCATTTTTCTTATGTTTATCAGACTTTCAGATAGGGGAAATGTCAGTGAGCGTTCCAATTTCAGTGCCAGAGCGATTCGCCCAATGAAGACCTTGATATTTAGTCGTTTTCAGCAAACTATCTGGATTTTTGAAAATTTCACTTTTTTGTAAAAATATCCACTAAATGAGGGAAAAATATGTGTGAGGGTACCCCAGGAGAGTTCCAAATGTGTGTGGGTAGAATATATATCCCACGGGGGTAAAATTGAAAAAAGTTGAAAAAAATTTTTTTGGACATAGTCATTTTTCTGGCGTTTATCAGACTTTCAGATAGGGGAAATGTCAGTGAGCGTTCCGATTTCAGTTTCAGAGCGATTCGCCCAATGAGTCCTTGATATTTAGTAGTTTTCAGCCAATTTTCTGGATTTTTGAAAATTTCACTTTTTTGTGAAAATATCCACTAAATGAGGGAATAATATGTGTGAGGGTTCCCCAGGAGAGTTCCAAATGTGTTTGGGTAGAATATATATCCCACGGGGGTAAAATTGAAAAAAGTTGAAAACATTTTTTTTTTGGACTTAGTCATTTTTCCGGCGTTTATCATACTTTCAGATAGGGGAAATGTAACTGAGCATTCCGATTTCAGTTCCAGAGCGATTCGCCCAATAAGTCCTTGATATTTAGTCGTTTTCAGCCAATTTTCTGGATTTTTGAAAATTTCACTTTTTTGTGAAAATATCCAATAAATGAGGGAATAATATGTGTGAGGGTACCCCAGGAGAGTTCCAAATGTGTGTGGGTAGAATATTTATCCCACGGGGGTAAAATTGAAAAAAGTTGAAAACATTTTTTTTTTGGACTTAGTCATTTTTCCTGCGTTTATCAGACTTTCAGATAGGGGAAATGTCAGTGAGCATTCCGATTTCAGTTCCAGAGCGATTCGCCCAATAAGTCCTTGATATTTAGTCGTTTTCAGCCAATTTTCTATATTTTTGAAAATTTCACTTTTTTGTGAAAATATCCACTAAATGAGGGAATAATATGTGTGATGGTACCCCAGGAGAGTTCCAAATGTGTGTGGGTAGAATATATATCCTACTGGGGTAAAATTGAAAAAAGTTGAAAAATTTTTTTTTTGGGACTTAGTAATTTTTCTTACATTTATCAGACTTTCAGATAGGGGAAATGTCAGTGAGTGTTCCGATTTCAGTGCCAGAGCGATTCGCCCAATGAGTCCTTGATATGTAATCGTTCTCAGCCAATATTTTGGATTTTTGAAAATTTCACTTTTTTGTGAAAATATCCACTAAATGAGGGAATAATATGTGTGAGGGTACCCCATGAGAGTTCCAAATGTGTGTGGGAAGAATATATATCCCACGGGGGTAAAATTGAAAAAAGTTGAAAACATTTTTTTTTTGGACTTAGTCATTTTTCCGGCGTTTATCAGACTTTCAGATAGGGGAAATGTCAGTGAGCGTTCCGATTTCAGTTCCAGAGCGATTCGTCCAATGAGTCCTTGATATGTAATCGTTCTCAGCCAATTTTCTGGATTTTTGAAAATTTCACTTTTTTGTGAAAATATCCACTAAATGAGGGAATAATATGTGTGAGGGTACCCCAGGAGAGTTCCAAATGTGTGTGGGTAGAATATATATCCCATGGGGGTAAAATTGAAAAAAGTTGAAAACATTTTTTTTTGAACTTAGTCATTTTTCCGGCGTTTATCAGACTTTCAGATAGGGCAAATGTCAGGGAGCGTTCCGATTTCAGTTCCAGAGCGATTCGAATAATGAGTCCTTTAATATTTAGTCGTTTTCAGTCAACTTTCTGGACTTTTGCAAATTTCACTTTTTTTGTGAAAATATCCACTAAATGAGGGAATAATATGTGTGAGGGTACCCCAGGAGAGTTCCAAATGTGTTTGGGTAGAATATATATCCTACTGGGGTAAAATTGAAAAAAGTTGAAAAAATTTTTTTTTGGGACTTAGTCATTTTTCTTATGTTTATCAGACTTTCAGATAGGGGAAATGTCAGTGAGCGTTCCGATTTCAGTGCCAGAGCGATTCGCCCAATGAAGTCCTTGATATTTAGTCGTTCTCACCCAATATTTTGGATTTTTGAAAATTTCACTTTTTTGTGAAAATATCCACTAAATGAGGGAATAATATGTGTGAGGGTACCCCTGGAGAGTTCCAAATGTGTGTGGGTAGAATATATATCCCATGTGGGTAAAATTGAAAAAAGTTGAAAACATTTTTTTTTTAACTTAGTCATTTTTCCGGCGTTTATCAGACTTTCAGATAGGGCAAATGTCAGGGAGCGTTCCGATTTCAGTTCCAGAGCGATTCGCCCAATGAGTCCTTTAATATTTAGTCGTTTTCAGTCAACTTTCTGGATTTTTGAAAATTTCACTTTTTTTGTGAAAATATCCACTAAATGAGGGAATAATATGTGTGAGGGTACCCCAGGAGAGTTCCAAATGTGTGTGGGTAGAATATATATCCTACTGGGGTAAAATTGAAAAAAGTTGAAAAAATTTTTTTTTGGGACTTAGTCATTTTTCTTATGTTTATCAGACTTTCAGATAGGGGAAATGTCAGTGAGCATTCCGATTTCAGTGCCAGAGCGATTTTCCCAATGAAGTCCTTGATATTTAGTCGTTCTCACCCAATATTTTGGATTTTTGAAAATTTCACTTTTTTGTGAAAATATCCACTAAATGAGGGAATAATATGTGTGAGGGTACCCCAGGAGAGTTCCAAATGTGTGTGGGAAGAATATATATCCCACGGGGGTAAAATTGAAAAAAGTTGAAAACATTTTTTTTTTGAACTCAGTCATTTTTCCGGCGTTTATCAGACTTTCAGATAGGGGTAATGTCAGTGAGCGTTCCGATTTCAGTTCCAGAGCGATTCGTCCAATGAGTCCTTGATATTTAGTCGTTTTCAGCCAATTTTCTGGATTTTTGAAAATTTCACTTTTTTGTGAAAATATCCACTAAATGAGGGAATAATATGTGTGACGGTACCCCAGGAGAGTTCCAAATGTGTGTGGGTAGAATATATATCCCACGGGGGTAAAATTGAAAAAAGTTGAATAAAATTTTTTTTGGGACTTAGTCATTTTTCCGGCGTTTATCAGACTTTCAGATAGGGGAAATGTCAGTGAGTGTTCCGATTTCAGTGCCAGAGTGATTCGCCCAATGAGTCCTTGATATTTAGTCCTTCTCAGCCAATATTGTGGATTTTTGAAAATTTCACTTTTTTGTGAAAATATCCACTAAATGAGGGAATAATATGTGCGAGGGTACCCCAGGAGAGTTCCAAATGTGTGTGGGTAGAATATATATCCCACGGGGGTAAAATTGAAAAAAGTTGAAAAAAATTTTTTTGGACATAGTCATTTTTCTGGCGTTTATCAGACTTTCAGATAGGGGAAATGTCAGTGAGCGTTCCGATTTCAGTTAAAGAGCGATTCGCCCAATGAGTCCTTTAATATTAAGTCGTTTTCAGTCAACTTTCTGGATTTTTGAAAATTTCACTTTTTTGTGAAAATATCCACTAAATGAGGGAATAATATGTGTGAGGGTACCCCAGGAGAGTTCCAAATGTGTTTGGGTAGAATATATATCCTACTGGGGTAAAATTGAAAAAAGTTGAAAAAAATTTTTTTGGGATATAGTCATTTTTCCGGCGTTTATCAGACTTTCAGATAGGGGAAATGTCAGTGAGCGTTCCGATTTCAGTTCCAGAGCGATTTGCCCAATGAGTCCTTTAATATTAAGTCGTTTTCAGTCGACTTTCTGGATTTTTGAAAATTTCACTTTTTTGTGAAAATATCCACTAAATGAGGGAATAATATGTGCGAGGGTACCCCAGGAGAGTTCCAAATGTGTGTGGGTAGAATATATATCCCACGGCGGTAAAATTGAAAAAAGTTGAAAAAAATTTTTTTGGACATAGTCATTTTTCTGACGTTTATCAGACTTTCAGATAGGGCAAATGTCAGTGAGCGTTCCGATTTCAGTTCCAGAGCAATTCACCCAATGAGTCCTTGTTATTTAGTCTTTTTCAGCTAATTTTCTGGATTTTTGAAAATTTCACTTTTTTGTGAAAATATCCACTAAATGAGGGAATAATATGTGTGAGGGTACCCCAGGAGAGTTCCAAATGTGTGTGGGTAGAATATATATCCCACGGGGGTAAAATTCAAAAAAGTTGAAAACATTTTTTTTTTGGACTTAGTCATTTTTCCGACGTTTATCAGACTTTCAGATAGGGGAAATGTCAGTGAGCGTTCTGATTTCAGTTCCAGAAAGATTCGCCCAATGAGTCCTTTAATATTTAGTCGTTTTCAGTCAATTTTCTGGATTTTTGAAAATTTCACTTTTTTGTGAAAATATCCACTAAATGAGGGAATAATATGTGTGAGGGTACCCCAGGAGAGTTCCAAATGTGTGTGGGTAGAATATATATCCTACTGGCGTAAAATTGAAAAAAGTTGAAAAAAAATTTTTTGGGATATAGTCATTTTTCCTGCGTTTATCAGACTTTCAGATGGGGGAAATGTCAGTGAGCATTCTGATTTCAGTTCCAGAGCGATTCACCCAATGAGTCCTTGTTATTTAGTCTTTTTCAGCTAATTTTCTGGATTTTTGAAAATTTCACTTTTTTGTGAAAATATCCACTAAATGAGGGAATAATATGTGTGAGGGTACCCCAGGAGAGTTCCAAATGTGTGTGGGTAGAATATATATCCCACGGGGGTAAAATTCAAAAAAGTTGAAAACATTTTTTTTTTGGACTTAGTCATTTTTCCGACGTTTATCAGACTTTCAGATAGGGGAAATGTCAGTGAGCGTTCCGATTTCAGTTCCAGAGCGATTCGCCCAATGAGTCCTTTAATATTAAGTCGTTTTCAGTCAACTTTCTGGATTTTTGAAAATTTCACTTTTTTGTGAAAATATCCACTAAATGAGGGAATAATATGTGTGAGTGTACCCCAGGAGAGTTCCAAATGTGTGTGGGTAGAATATATATCCCACGGGGGTAAAATTGAAAAAAGTTGAAAACATTTTTTTTTTGGACTTAGTCATTTTTCCTGCGTTTATCAGACTTTCAGATAGGGGAAATGTCAGTGAGCATTCCGATTTCAGTTCCAGAGCGATTCACCCAATGAGTCCTTGTTCTTTAGTCTTTTTCAGCTAATTTTCTGGATTTTTGAAAATTTCACTTTTTTGTGAAAATATCCACTAAATGAGGGAATAATATGTGTGAGGGTACCCCAGGAGAGTTCCAAATGTGTGTGGGTAGAATATATATCCTACTGGGGTAAAATTGAAAAAAGTTGAAAAATTTTTTTTTGGATATAGTCATTTTTCCGGCGTTTATCAGACTTTCAGATAGGGGAAATGTCAGTGAGCGTTCCACTTTCAGTTCCAGAGCAATTCATCCAATGAGTCCTTGATATTTTGTCGTTTTCTGCCAATTTTCTGGATTTTTGAAAATTTCACTTTTTTGTGAAAATATCCACTAAATGAGGGAATAATATGTGTGAGGGTACCCCAGGAGAGTTCCAAATGTGTGTGGGTATAATATATATCCCACGGGGGTAAAATTGAAAAAAGTTGAAAACATTTTTTTTTTGGACTTAGTCATTTTTCCTGCGTTTATCAGACTTTCAGATAGGGGAAATGTCAGTGAGCGTTCCGAATTCAGTTCCAGATCGATTCACCCAATGATTCCTTGTTATTTAGTCTTTTTCAGCTAATTTTCTGGATTTTTGAAAATTTCACTTTTTTGTGAAAATATCCACTAAATGAGGGAATAATATGTGTGGGGGTACCCCAGGAGAGTTCCAAATATGTGTGGGTAGAATATATATCCCACGGGGGTAAAATTGAAAAAAGTTAAAAACATTTTTTTTTTGGACTTAGTCATTTTTCCGGCGTTTATCAGACTTTCAGATAGGGCAAATGTCAGTGAGCGTTCCGATTTCAGTTCCAGAGCGATTCGCCCAATGAGTCCTTGTTATTTAGTCTTTTTCAGCTAATTTTCTGGATTTTTGAAAATTTAACTTTTTTGTGAAAATATCCACTAAATGAGGGAATAATATGTGTGAGGGTACCCCAGGAGAGTTCCAAATGTGTGTGGGTAGAATATATATCCTACTGGCGTAAAATTGAAAAAATTTGAAAAATTTTTTTTTGGGATATAGTCATTTTTCCTGCGTTTATCAGACTTTCAGATAGGGGAAATGTCAGTGAGCATTCTGATTTCAGTTCCAGAGCGATTCACCCAATGAGTCCTTGTTATTTAGTCTTTTTCAGCTAATTTTCTGGATTTTTGAAAATTTCACTTTTTTGTGAAAATATCCACTAAATGAGGGAATAATATGTGTGAGGGTACCCCATGAGAGTTCCAAATGTGTGTGGGTAGAATATATATCCCACGGGGGTAAAATTCAAAAAAGTTGAAAACATTTTTTTTTTGGACTTAGTCATTTTTCCGACGTTTATCAGACTTTCAGATAGGGGAAATGTCAGTGAGCTTTCCGATTTCAGTTCCAGAGCGATTCGCCCAATGAGTCCTTTAATATTAAGTCGTTTTCAGTCAACTTTCTGGATTTTTGAAAATTTCACTTTTTTGTGAAAATATCCACTAAATGAGGGAATAATATGTGTGAGGGTACCCCAGGAGAGTTCCAAATGTGTGTGGGTAGAATATATATCCCACGGGGGTAAAATTGAAAAAAGTTGAAAACATTTTTTTTTGGACTTAGTCATTTTTCCGACGTTTATCAGACTTTCAGATAGGGGAAATGTCAGTGAGCATTCCGATTTCAGTTCCAGAGCGATTCGCCCAATAAGTCCTTGATATTTAGTAGTTTTCAGCCAATTTTCTGGATTTTTGAAATTTTCACTTTTTTGTGAAAATATCCACTAAATGAGGGAATAATAAGTGTGAGGGTACCCCAGGAGAGTTCCAAATGTGTGTGGGTAGTATATATATCCTACTGGGGTAAAATTGAAAAAAGTTGAAAAAAAATTTTTTGGGGACTTAGTCATTTTTCCGGCGTTCATCAGACTTTCAGATAGGGCAAATGTCAGTGAGCGTTCCGATTTCAGTTCCAGAGCGATTCGCCCAATGAGTCCTTTAATATTAAGTCGTTTTCAGTCAACTTTCTGGATTTTTGAAAATTTCACTTTTTTGTGAAAATATCCACTAAATGAGGGAATAATATGTGTGAGGGTACCCCAGGAGAGTTCCAAATGTGTGTGGGTAGAATATATATCCTACTGGGGTAAAATTGAAAAAAGTTGAAAAAAATTTTTTTTGGATATAGTCATTTTTCCGGCGTTTATCAGACTTTCAGATAGGGCAAATGTCAGTGAGCGTTCCGATTTCAGTTCCAGAGCAATTCATCCAATGAGTCCTTGATATTTAGTCGTTTTCAGCCAATTTTCTGGATTTTTGAAAATTTCACTTTTTTGTGAAAATATCCACTAAATGAGGGAATAATATGTGTGAGGGTACCCCAGGAGAGTTCCAAATGTGTGTGGGTAGAATATATATCCTACTGGGGTAAAATTGAAAAAAGTTGAAAAAAAATTTTTTTAGGACTTAGTCATTTTTCTGGCGTTTATCAGACTTTCAGATAGGGCAAATGTCAGTGAGCGTTCCGATTTCAGTTCCAGAGCGATTCGCCCAATGAGTCCTTTAATATTAAGTCGTTTTCAGGCAACTTTCTGGATTTTTGAAAATTTCACTTTTTTGTGAAAATATCCACTAAATGAGGGAATAATATGTGTGAGGGTACCCCAGGAGAGTTCCAAATGTGTGTGGGTAGAATATATATCCTACTGGGGTAAAATTGAAAAAAGTTGAAAAAAATTTTTTTGGGATATAGTCATTTTTCCGCCGTTTATCAGACTTTCAGATAGGGGAAATGTCAGTGAGCGTTCCGATTTCAGTTCCAGAGCAATTCATCCAATGAGTCCTTGATATTTAGTCGTTTTCAGCCAATTTTCGGGATTTTTGAAAATTTCACTTTTTTGTGAAAATATCCACTAAATGAGGGAATAATATGTGTGAGGGTACCCCAGTAGAGTTCCAAATATGTGTGGATAGAATATATATCCCACGGGGGTAAAATTGAAAAAAGTTGAAAACATTTTTTTTTTGGACTTAGTCATTTTTCTGGCGTTTATCAGACTTTCAGATAGGGGAAATGTCCGTGAGCGTTCGTTCCGATTTCAGTTTCAGAGCGATTCGCCCAATGAGTCCTTGATATTTAGTAGTTTTCAGCCAATTTTCTGGATTTTTGAAAATTTCACTTTTTTGTGAAAATATCCACTAAATGAGGGAATAATATGTGTGAGGGTACCCCAGGAGAGTTCCAAATGTGTGTGGGTAGAATATATATCCTACTGGGGTAAAATTGAAAAAAGTTGAAAAAAATTTTTTTTAGGACTTAGTCATTTTTCTGGCGTTTATCAGACTTTCAGATAGGGCAAATGTCAGTGAGCGTTCCGATTTCAGTTCCAGAGCGATTCGCCCAATGAGTCCTTTAATATTAAGTCGTTTTCAGTCAACTTTATGGATTTTTGAAAATTTCACTTTTTTGTGAAAATATCCACTAAATGAGGGAATAATATGTGTGAGGGTACCCCAGGAGAGTTCCAAATGTGTGTGGGTAGAATATATATCCTACTGGGGTAAAATTGAAAAAAGTTGAAAAAAATTTTTTTGGGATATAGTCATTTTTACGCCGTTTATCAGACTTTCAGATAGGGGAAATGTCAGTGAGCGTTCCGATTTCAGTTCCAGAGCGATTCACCCAATGAGTCCTTGTTATTTAGTCTTTTTCAGCTAATTTTCTGGATTTTTGAAAATTTCACTTTTTTGTGAAAATATCCACTAAATGAGGGAATAATATGTGTGAGGGTACCCCAGGAGAGTGACAAATGTGTGTGGGTATAATATATATCCCACAGGGGTAAAATTGAAAGAAGTTTAAAAATTTTTTTTTTGGACTTAGTCATTTTTCTGGCATTTATCAGACTTTCAGATAGGGGAAATGTCAGTGAGCATTCCGATTTCAGTTCCAGAGCGATTCGCCCAATAAGTCCTTGATATTTAGTCGTTTTCAGCCCATTTTCTGTATTTTTTAAAATTTCACTTTTTTGTGATAATATTCACTTAATGAGGGAATAATATGTGTGAGGGTACCCCAGGAGAGTTCCAAATGTGTGTGGGTAGAATATATATCCCACGGGGGTAAAATTGAAAAAAGTTGAAAAAAATTTTTTTGGACAGTCATTTTTCTGCCGTTTATCAGACTTTCAGATAGGGGAAATGTCAGTGAGCGTTCCGATTTCAGTTTCAGAGCGATTCGCCCAAAGAGTCCTTGATATTTAGTAGTTTTCAGCCAATTTTCTGGATTTTTGAAAATTTCACTTTTTTGTGAAAATATCCACTAAATGAGGGAATAATAAGTGTGAGGGTACCCCAGGAGAGTTCCAAATGTGTGTGGGTAGAATATATATCCTACTTGGGTAAAATTGAAAAAAGTTGAAAAAAAATTTTTTTGGGACTTAGTCATTTTTCCGACATTTATCAGACTTTCAGATAGGGCAAATGTCAGTGAGCGTTCCGATTTCAGTTCCAGAGCAATTCATCCAATGAGTCCTTGATATTTCGTCGTTTTCAGCCAATTTTCTGGATTTTTGAAAATTTTACTTTTTTGTGAAAATATCCACTAAATGAGGGAATAATATGTGTGAGGGTACCCCAGGAGAGTTCCAAATGTGTGTGGGTAGAATATATATCCCACGGGGGTAAAATTGAAAAAAGTTGAAAACATTTTTTTTTTGGACTTAGTCATTTTTCCTGCGTTTATCATACTTTCAGATAGGGGAAATGTCAGTGAGCATTCCGTTTTCAGTTCCAGAGCAATTCATCCAATGAGTCCTTGATATTTAGTCGTTTTCAGCCAATTTTCTGTATTTTTTAAAATTTCACTTTTTTGTGATAATATTCACTTAATGAGGGAATAATATGTGTGAGGGTACCCCAGGAGAGTTCCAAATGTGTGTGGGTAGGATATATATCCCATGGGGGTAAAATTGAAAAAAGTTGAAAACATTTTTTTTTTGGACTTAGTCATTTTTCCGGCGTTTATCAGAATTTCAGATAGGGCAAATGTCAGTGAGTGTTCCGATTTCAGTTCCAGAGCGATTCACCCAATGAGTCCTTGTTATTTAGTCTTTTTCAGCTAATTTTCTGGATTTTTGAAAATTTCACTTTTTTGTGAAAATATCCACTAAATGAGGGAATAATATGTGTGAGGGTACCCCAGGAGAGTTCCAAATGTGTGTGGATAGGATATATATCCCATGTGGGTAAAATTGAAAAAAGTTGAAAACATTTTTTTTTTGGACTTAGTCATTTTTCCGGCGTTTATCAGACTTTCAGATAGGGGAAATGTCAGTGAGCGTTCCGATTTCAGTTCCAGAGCGATTCACCCAATGAGTCCTTGTTATTTAGTCTTTTTCAGCTAATTTTCTGGATTTTTGAAAATTTCACTTTTTTGTGAAAAAATCCACTAAATGAGGGAATAATATGTGTGAGGGTACCCCAGGAGAGTGACAAATGTGTGGGTATAATATATATCCCACAGGGGTAAAATTGAAAAAAGTTGAATACATTTTTTTTTTGGACTTAGTCATTTTTCCGGCGTTTATCAGACTTTCAGATAGGGGAAATGTCAGTGAGCATTCCGATTTCAGTTCCAGAGCGATTCGCCCAATAATTCCTTGATATTTAGTCGTTTTCAGCCAATTTTCTGGATTTTTTAAAATTTCACTTTTTTGTGAAAATATCCACTAAATGAGGGAATAATATGTGTGAGGGTACCCCAGGAGAGTTCCAAATGTGTGTGGGTAGAATATATATCCCACGGGGGTAAAATTGAAAAAAGTTGAAAAAAATTTTTTTGGACATAGTCATTTTTCTGCCGTTTATCAGACTTTCAGATAGGGGAAATGTCAGTGAGCGTTCCGATTTCAGTTTCAGAGCGATTCGCCCAATGAGTCCTTGATATTTAGTAGTTTTCAGTCAACTTTCTGGATTTTTGAAAATTTCACTTTTTTGTGAAAATATCCACTAAATGAGGGAATAATAAGTGTGAGGGTACCCCAGGAGAGTTCCAAATGTGTGTGGGTAGAATATATATCCTACTTGGGTAAAATTGAAAAAAGTTGAAAAAAAATTTTTTTGGGACTTAGTCATTTTTCCGACATTTATCAGACTTTCAGATAGGGCAAATTTCAGTGAGCGTTCCGATTTCAGTTCCAGAGCAATTCATCCAATGAGTCCTTGATATTTCGTCGTTTTCAGCCAATTTTCTGGATTTTTGAAAATTTTACTTTTTTGTGAAAATATCTACTAAATGAGGGAATAATATGTGTGAGGGTACCCCAGGAGAGTTCCAAATGTGTGTGGGTAGAATATATATCCCACGGGGGTAAAATTGAAAAAAGTTGAAAACATTTTTTTTTTGGACTTAGTCATTTTTCCTGCGTTTATCAGACTTTCAGATAGGGGAAATGTCAGTGAGCATTCCGATTTCAGTTCCAGAGCAATTCATCCAATGAGTCCTTGATATTTAGTCGTTTTCAGCCAATTTTCTGGATTTTTGAAAATTTCACTTTTTTGTGAAAATATCCATTAAATGAGGGAATAATATGTGTGAGGGTACCCCAGGAGAGTTCCAAATGTGTGTGGGTAGAATATATATACTACTGGGGTAAAATTGAAAAAAGTTGAAAACATTTTTTTTGGGGACTTAGTCATTTTTCCGGCGTTTATCAGACTTTCAGATAGGGGAAATGTCAGTGAGCGTTCCGATTTCAGTTCCCGAGCGATTCGCCCAATGAGTCCTTGATATTTAGTCGTTTTCAGCCAATTTTCTGGATTTTTGAAAATTTCACTTTTTTGTGAAAATATCCACTAAATGAGGGAATAATAAGTGTGAGGGTACCCCAGGAGAGTTCCAAATGTGTGTGGGTAGAATATATATCCTACTGGGGTAAAATTGAAAAAAGTTGAAAAAAATTTTTTTTGGGACTTAGTCATTTTTCCGACGTTTATCAGACTTTCAGATAGGGCAAATGTCAGTGAGCGTTCCGATTTCAGTTCCAGAGCGATTCGCCCAATGAGTCCTTTAATATTAAGTCGTTTTCAGTCAACTTTCTGGATTTTTGAAAATTTCACTTTTTTGTGAAAATATACACTAAATGAGGGAATAATATGTGTGAGGGTACCCCAGGAGAGTTCCAAATGTGTGTGGGTAGAATATATATCCAGCGGGGGTAAAACTCAAAAAAGTTGAAAGCATTTTTTTTTTGGACTTAGTCATTTTTCCGGCTTTCAACAGACTTTCAGATAGGGCAAATGTCAGTGAGCATTCCGATTTCAGTTCCAGAGCGATTCGCCCAATAAGTCCTTGATATTTAGTCGTTTTCAGCCAATTTTCTGTATTTTTTAAAATTTCACTTTTTTGTGAAAATATCCACTAAATGAGGGAATAATATGTGTGAGGGTACCCCAGGAGAGTTCCAAATGTGTGTGGGTAGAATATATATCCCACGGGGGTAAAATTGAAAAAAGTTTAAAAAAATTTTTTTGGACATAGTCATTTTTCTGCCGTTTATCAGACTTTCAGATAGGGGAAATGTCAGTGAGCGTTCCGATTTCAGTTTCAGAACGATTCGCCCAATGAGTCCTTGATATTTACTAGTTTTCAGCCAATTTTCTGGATTTTTGAAAATTTCACTTTTTTGTGAAAATATCCACTAAATGAGGGAATAATATGTGTGAGGGTACCCCAGGAGAGTTCCAAATGTGTGTGGGTAGAATATATATCCTACTGGGGTAAAATTGAAAAAAGTTGAAAAAAATTTTTTTTGGGACTTAGTCATTTTTCCGACGTTTATCAGACTTTCAGATAGGGCAAATGTCAGTGAGCGTTCCGATTTCAGTTCCAGAGCGATTCGCCCAATGAGTCCTTTAATATTAATTCGTTTTCAGTCAACTTTCTGGATTTTTGAAAATTTCACTTTTTTGTGAAAATGTCCACTAAATGAGGGAATAATATGTGTGAGGGTACCCCAGGAGAGTTCCAAATGTGTGTGGGTAGAATATATATCCTACTGGGGTAAAATTGAAAAAAGTTGAAAAAATTTTTTTTGGGATATAGTCATTTTTCCGGCGTTTTTCAGACTTTCAGATAGGGCAAATGTCAGTGAGCGTTCCGATTTCAGTTCCAGAGCAATTCATCCAATGAGTCCTTGATATTTAGTCGTTTTCAGCCAATTTTCTGGATTTTTGAAAATTTCACTTTTTTGTGAAAATATCCACTAAATGAGGGAATAATATGTGTGAGGGTACCCCAGGAGAGTTCCAAATGTGTGTGGGTAGAAGATATATCCCACGGGGGTAAAATTGAAAAAAGTTGAAAACATTTTTTTTTTGGACTTAGTCATTTTTCCGACGTTTATCAGACTTTCAGATAGGGGAAATGTCAGTGAGCGTTCCGATTTCAGTTCCCGAGCGATTCGCCCAATGAGTCCTTGATATTTAGTCGTTTTCAGCCAATTTTCTGGATTTTTGAAAATTTCACTTTTTTGTGAAAATATACACTAAATGAGGGAATAATATGTGTGAGGGTACCCCAGGAGAGTTCCAAATGTGTGTGGGTAGAATATATATCCAGCGGGGGTAAAACTCAAAAAAGTTGAAAGCATTTTTTTTTTGGACTTAGTCATTTTTCCGGCTTTCAACAGACTTTCAGATAGGGCAAATGTCAGTGAGCATTCCGATTTCAGTTCCAGAGCGATTCGCCCAATAAGTCCTTGATATTTAGTCGTTTTCAGCCAATTTTCTGTATTTTTTAAAATTTCACTTTTTTGTGAAAATATCCACTAAATGAGGGAATAATATGTGTGAGGGTACCCCAGGAGAGTTCCAAATGTGTGTGGGTAGAATATATATCCTACTGGGGTAAAATTGAAAAAAGTTGAAAAAATTTTTTTTGGGATATAGTCATTTTTCCGGCGTTTATCAGACTTTCAGATAGGGCAAATGTCAGTGAGCGTTCCGATCTCAGTTCCAGAGCAATTCATCCAATGAGTCCTTGATATTTAGTCGTTTTCAGCCAATTTTCTGGATTTTTGAAAATTTCACTTTTTTGTGAAAATATCCACTAAATGAGGGAATAATATGTGTGAGGGTACCCCAGGAGAGTTCCAAATGTGTCTGGGTAGAAGATATATCCCACGGGGGTAAAATTGAAAAAAGTTGAAAACATTTTTTTTTTGGACTTAGTCATTTTTCCGACGTTTATCAGACTTTCAGATAGGGGAAATGTCAGTGAGCGTTCCGATTTCAGTTCCCGAGCGATTCGCCCAATGAGTCCTTGATATTTAGTCGTTTTCAGCCAATTTTCTGGTTTTTGAAAATTTCACTTTTTTGTGAAAATATACACTAAATGAGGGAATAATATGTGTGAGGGTACCCCAGGAGAGTTCCAAATGTGTGTGGGTAGAATATATATCCAGCGGGGGTAAAACTCAAAAAAGTTGAAAGCATTTTTTTTTTGGACTTAGTCATTTTTCCGGCTTTCAACAGACTTTCAGATAGGGCAAATGTCAGTGAGCATTCCGATTTCAGTTCCAGAGCGATTCGCCCAATAAGTCCTTGATATTTAGTCGTTTTCAGCCAATTTTCTGTATTTTTTAAAATTTCACTTTTTTGTGAAAATATCCACTAAATTAGGGAATAATATGTGTGAGGGTACCCCAGGAGAGTTCCAAATGTGTGTGGGTAGAATATATATCCTACTGGGGTAAAATTGAAAAAAGTTGAAAAAAATTTTTTTTGGGACTTAGTCATTTTTCCGACGTTTATCAGACTTTCAGATAGGGGAAATGTCAGTGAGCATTCCGATTTCAGTTCCAGAGCGATTCACCCAATAATTCCTTGATATTTAGTCGTTTTCAGCCAATTTTCTGGATTTTTGAAAATTTCACTTTTTTGTGATAATATTCACTTAATGAGGGAATAATATGTGTGAGGGTACCCCAGGAGAGTTCCAAATGTGTGTGGGTAGAATATATATCCTACTGGGGTAAAATTGAAAAAAGTTGAAAAAAATTTTTTTTGGGACTTAGTCATTTTTCCGACGTTTATCAGACTTTCAGATAGGGCAAATGTCAGTGAGCGTTCCGATTTCAGTTCCAGAGCGATTCGCCCAATGAGTCCTTTAATATTAATTCGTTTTCAGTCAACTTTCTGGATTTTTGAAAATTTCACTTTTTTGTGAAAATGTCCACTAAATGAGGGAATAATATGTGTGAGGGTACCCCAGGAGAGTTCCAAATGTGTGTGGGTAGAATATATATCCTACTGGGGTAAAATTGAAAAAAGTTGAAAAAATTTTTTTTGGGATATAGTCATTTTTCCGGCGTTTATCAGACTTTCAGATAGGGCAAATGTCAGTGAGCGTTCCGATTTCAGTTCCAGAGCAATTCATCCAATGAGTCCTTGATATTTAGTCGTTTTCAGCCAATTTTCTGGATTTTTGAAAATTTCACTTTTTTGTGAAAATATCCACTAAATGAGGGAATAATATGTGTGAGGGTACCCCAGGAGAGTTCCAAATGTGTGTGGGTAGAAGATATATCCCACGGGGGTAAAATTGAAAAAAGTTGAAAACATTTTTTTTTTGGACTTAGTCATTTTTCCGACGTTTATCAGACTTTCAGATAGGGGAAATGTCAGTGAGCGTTCCGATTTCAGTTCCCGAGCGATTCGCCCAATGAGTCCTTGATATTTAGTCGTTTTCAGCCAATTTTCTGGATTTTTGAAAATTTCACTTTTTTGTGAAAATATACACTAAATGAGGGAATAATATGTGTGAGGGTACCCCAGGAGAGTTCCAAATGTGTGTGGGTAGAATATATATCCAGCGGGGGTAAAACTCAAAAAAGTTGAAAGCATTTTTTTTTTGGACTTAGTCATTTTTCCGGCTTTCAACAGACTTTCAGATAGGGCAAATGTCAGTGAGCATTCCGATTTCAGTTCCAGAGCGATTCGCCCAATAAGTCCTTGATATTTAGTCGTTTTCAGCCAATTTTCTGTATTTTTTAAAATTTCACTTTTTTGTGAAAATATCCACTAAATGAGGGAATAATATGTGTGAGGGTACCCCAGGAGAGTTCCAAATGTGTGTGGGTAGAATATATATCCCACGGGGGTAAAATTGAAAAAAGTTGAAAAAAATTTTTTTGGACATAGTCATTTTTCTGCCGTTTATCAGACTTTCAGATAGGGGAAATGTCAGTGAGCGTTCCGATTTCAGTTTCAGAGCGATTCGCCCAATGAGTCCTTGATATTTAGTCGTTTTCAGCCAATTTTCTGGATTTTTGAAAATTTCACTTTTTTGTGAAAATATCCACTAAATGAGGGAATAATATGTGTGAGGGTACCCCAGGAGAGTTCCAAATGTGTGTGGGTAGAATATATATCCCACGGGGGTAAAATTGAAAAAAGTTGAAAACATTTTTTTTTTGGACTTAGTCATTTTTCCGACGTTTATCAGACTTTCAGATAGGGGAAATGTCAGTGAGCATTCCGATTTCAGTTCCAGAGCGATTCACCCAATAATTCCTTGATATTTAGTCGTTTTCAGCCAATTTTCTGGATTTTTGAAAATTTCACTTTTTTGTGATAATATTCACTTAATGAGGGAATAATATGTGTGAGGGTACCCCAGGAGAGTTCCAAATGTGTGTGGGTAGAATATATATCCTACTGGGGTAAAATTGAAAAAAGTTGAAAAAATTTTTTTTGGGATATAGTCATTTTTCCGGCGTTTATCAGACTTTCAGATAGGGCAAATGTCAGTGAGCGTTCCGATTTCAGTTCCAGAGCAATTCATCCAATGAGTCCTTGATATTTAGTCGTTTTCAGCCAATTTTCTGGATTTTTGAAAATTTCACTTTTTTGTGAAAATATCCACTAAATGAGGGAATAATATGTGTGAGGGTACCCCAGGAGAGTTCCAAATGTGTGTGGGTAGAAGATATATCCCACGGGGGTAAAATTGAAAAAAGTTGAAAACATTTTTTTTTTGGACTTAGTCATTTTTCCGACGTTTATCAGACTTTCAGATAGGGGAAATGTCAGTGAGCGTTCCGATTTCAGTTCCCGAGCGATTCGCCCAATGAGTCCTTGATATTTAGTCGTTTTCAGCCAATTTTCTGGATTTTTGAAAATTTCACTTTTTTGTGAAAATATACACTAAATGAGGGAATAATATGTGTGAGGGTACCCCAGGAGAGTTCCAAATGTGTGTGGGTAGAATATATATCCAGCGGGGGTAAAACTCAAAAAAGTTGAAAGCATTTTTTTTTTGGACTTAGTCATTTTTCCGGCTTTCAACAGACTTTCAGATAGGGCAAATGTCAGTGAGCATTCCGATTTCAGTTCCAGAGCGATTCGCCCAATAAGTCCTTGATATTTAGTCTTTTTCAGCCAATTTTCTGTATTTTTTAAAATTTCACTTTTTTGTGAAAATATCCACTAAATGAGGGAATAATATGTGTGAGGGTACCCCAGGAGAGTTCCAAATGTGTGTGGGTAGAATATATATCCCACGGGGGTAAAATTGAAAAAAGTTGAAAAAAATTTTTTTGGACATAGTCATTTTTCTGCCGTTTATCAGACTTTCAGATAGGGGAAATGTCAGTGAGCGTTCCGATTTCAGTTTCAGAGCGATTCGCCCAATGAGTCCTTGATATTTAGTCGTTTTCAGCCAATTTTCTGGATTTTTGAAAATTTCACTTTTTTGTGAAAATATCCACTAAATGAGGGAATAATATGTGTGAGGGTACCCCAGGAGAGTTCCAAATGTGTGTGGGTAGAATATATATCCCACGGGGGTAAAATTGAAAAAAGTTGAAAACATTTTTTTTTTGGACTTAGTCATTTTTCCGACGTTTATCAGACTTTCAGATAGGGGAAATGTCAGTGAGCATTCCGATTTCAGTTCCAGAGCGATTCACCCAATAATTCCTTGATATTTAGTCGTTTTCAGCCAATTTTCTGGATTTTTGAAAATTTCACTTTTTTGTGATAATATTCACTTAATGAGGGAATAATATGTGTGAGGGTACCCCAGGAGAGTTCCAAATGTGTGTGGGTAGAATATATATCCCATGGGGGTAAAATTGAAAAAAGTTGAAAACATTTTTTTTTTGGACTTAGTCATTTTTCCGGCGTTTATCAGATATTCAGATAGGGCAAATGTCAGTGAGCGTTCCGATTTCAGTTCCAGAGCGATTCACCCAATGAGTCCTTTAATATTTAGTCGTTTTCAGTCAACTTTCTGGATTTTTGAAAATTTCACTTTTTTGTGAAAATATCCACTAAATGAGGGAATAATATGTGTGAGGGTACCCCAGGAGAGTTCCAAATGTGTGTGGGTAGGATATATATCCCATGGGGGTAAAATTGAAAAAAGTTGAAAACATTTTTTTTTTGGACTTAGTCATTTTTCCTGCATTTATCAGACTTTCAGATAGGGGAAATGTCAGTGAGCGTTCCGATTTCAGTTCCAGAGCGATTCGCCCAATGAGTCCTTGTTATTCAGTCTTTTTCAACTAATTTTCTAGATTTTTGAAAATTTCACTATTTTGTAAAAATATCCACTAAATGAGGGAATAATATGTGTGAGGGTACCCCAGGAGAGTTCCAAATGTGTGTGGGTAGAATATATATACCACGGGGGTAAAATTGAAAAAGTTGAAAATATTTTTTTTTTGGGCTTAGTCATTTTTCTGGCATTTATCAGACTTTCAGATAGGGGAAATGTCAGTGAGCGTTCCGATTTCAGTTCCACAGCGATTCACCCAATGAGTCCTTGATATTTAGTCGTTTTCAGCCAATTTTCTGGATTTTTGAAAATTTCACTTTTTTGTGAAAATATCCACTAAATGAGGGAATAATATGTGTGAGGGTACCCCAGGAGAGTTCCAAATGTGTGTGGGTAGAATATATATCCAGCGGGGGTAAAATTCAAAAAAGTTGAAAACATTTTTTTTTTGGACTTAGTCATTTTTCCGCCGTTTATCAGACTTTCAGACAGGGCAAATGTCAGTGAGCGTTCCGATTTCAGTTCCAGAGTGATTCGCCCAATGAGTCCTTTAATATTTAGTCGTTTTCAGTCAACTTTCTGGATTTTTGAAAATTTCACTTTTTTGTGAAAATATCCATTAAATGAGGGAATAATATGTGTGAGGGTACCCCAGGAGAGTTCCAAATGTGTGTGGGTAGAATATATATCCTACTGGGGTAAAATTGAAAAAAGTTGAAAAATTTTTTTTCGGGGACTTAGTCATTTTTCCGGCGTTTATCAGACTTTCAGATAGGGGAAATGTCAGTGAGCGTTCCAATTTCAGTTCCCGAGCGATTTGCCCAATGAGTCCTTGATATTTAGTCGTTTTCAGCCAATTTTCTGGATTTTTGAAAATTTCACTTTTTTGTGAAAATATCCACTAAATGAGGGAATAATATGTGTGAGGGTACCCCAGGAGAGTTCCAAATGTGTGTGGGTAGAAGATATATCCCACGGGGGTAAAATTGAAAAAAGTTGAAAACATTTTTTTTTTGGACTTAGTCATTTTTCCGACGTTTATCAGACTTTCAGATAGGGGAAATGTCAGTGAGCGTTCCGATTTCAGTTCCCGAGCGATTCGCCCAATGAGTCCTTGATATTTAGTCGTTTTCAGCCAATTTTCTGGATTTTTGAAAATTTCACTTTTTTGTGAAAATATACACTAAATGAGGGAATAATATGTGTGAGGGTACCCCAGGAGAGTTCCAAATGTGTGTGGGTAGAATATATATCCAGCGGGGGTAAAACTCAAAAAAGTTGAAAGCATTTTTTTTTTGGACTTAGTCATTTTTCCGGCTTTCAACAGACTTTCAGATAGGGCAAATGTCAGTGAGCATTCCGATTTCAGTTCCAGAGCGATTCGCCCAATAAGTCCTTGATATTTAGTCGTTTTCAGCCAATTTTCTGTATTTTTTAAAATTTCACTTTTTTGTGAAAATATCCACTAAATGTGGGAATAATATGTGTGAGGGTACCCCAGGGGAGTTCCAAATGTGTGTGGGTAGAATATATATCCCACGGGGGTAAAATTGAAAAAAGTTGAAAAAAATTTTTTTGGACATAGTCATTTTTCTGCCGTTTATCAGACTTTCAGATAGGGGAAATGTCAGTGAGCGTTCCGATTTCAGTTTCAGAGCGATTCGCCCAATGAGTCCTTGATATTTAGTCGTTTTCAGCCAATTTTCTGGATTTTTGAAAATTTCACTTTTTTGTGAAAATATCCACTAAATGAGGGAATAATATGTGTGAGGGTACCCCAGGAGAGTTCCAAATGTGTGTGGGTAGAATATATATCCCACGGGGGTAAAATTGAAAAAAGTTGAAAACATTTTTTTTTTGGACTTAGTCATTTTTCCGACGTTTATCAGACTTTCAGATAGGGGAAATGTCAGTGAGCATTCCGATTTCAGTTCCAGAGCGATTCACCCAATAATTCCTTGATATTTAGTCGTTTTCAGCCAATTTTCTGGATTTTTGAAAATTTCACTTTTTTGTGATAATATTCACTTAATGAGGGAATAATATGTGTGAGGGTACCCCAGGAGAGTTCCAAATGTGTGTGGGTAGAATATATATCCCATGGGGGTAAAATTGAAAAAAGTTGAAAACATTTTTTTTTTGGACTTAGTCATTTTTCCGGCGTTTATCAGATATTCAGATAGGGCAAATGTCAGTGAGCGTTCCGATTTCAGTTCCAGAGCGATTCACCCAATGAGTCCTTTAATATTTAGTCGTTTTCAGTCAACTTTCTGGATTTTTGAAAATTTCACTTTTTTGTGAAAATATCCACTAAATGAGGGAATAATATGTGTGAGGGTACCCCAGGAGAGTTCCAAATGTGTGTGGGTAGGATATATATCCCATGGGGGTAAAATTGAAAAAAGTTGAAAACATTTTTTTTTTGGACTTAGTCATTTTTCCTGCATTTATCAGACTTTCAGATAGGGGAAATGTCAGTGAGCGTTCCGATTTCAGTTCCAGAGCGATTCGCCCAATGAGTCCTTGTTATTCAGTCTTTTTCAACTAATTTTCTAGATTTTTGAAAATTTCACTATTTTGTAAAAATATCCACTAAATGAGGGAATAATATGTGTGAGGGTACCCCAGGAGAGTTCCAAATGTGTGTGGGTAGAATATATATACCACGGGGGTAAAATTGAAAAAGTTGAAAATATTTTTTTTTTGGGCTTAGTCATTTTTCCTGCGTTTATCAGACTTTCAGATAGGGGAAATGTCAGTGAGCGTTCCGATTTCAGTTCCAGAGCGATTCACCCAATGAGTCCTTGATATTTAGTCGTTTTCAGCCAATTTTCTGGATTTTTGAAAATTTCACTTTTTTGTGAAAATATCCACTAAATGAGGGAATAATATGTGTGAGGGTACCCCAGGAGAGTGAAAAATGTGTGTGGGTATAATATATATTCCACAGGGGTAAAATTGAAAGAAGTTGAAAAAATTTTTTTTTTGGACTTAGTCATTTTTCTGGCATTTATCAGACTTTCAGATAGGGGAAACGTCAGTGAGCGTTCCGATTTCAGTTCCACAGCGATTCACCCAATGAGTCCTTGATATTTAGTCGTTTTCAGCCAATTTTCTGGATTTTTGAAAATTTCACTTTTTTGTGAAAATATCCACTAAATGAGGGAATAATATGTGTGAGGGTACCCCAGGAGAGTTCCAAATGTGTGTGGGTAGAATATATATCCAGCGGGGGTAAAATTCAAAAAAGTTGAAAACATTTTTTTTTTGGACTTAGTCATTTTTCCGCCGTTTATCAGACTTTCAGACAGGGCAAATGTCAGTGAGCGTTCCGATTTCAGTTCCAGAGTGATTCGCCCAATGAGTCCTTTAATATTTAGTCGTTTTCAGTCAACTTTCTGGATTTTTGAAAATTTCACTTTTTTGTGAAAATATCCATTAAATGAGGGAATAATATGTGTGAGGGTACCCCAGGAGAGTTCCAAATGTGTGTGGGTAGAATATATATCCTACTGGGGTAAAATTGAAAAAAGTTGAAAAATTTTTTTTCGGGGACTTAGTCATTTTTCCGGCGTTTATCAGACTTTCAGATAGGGGAAATGTCAGTGAGCGTTCCAATTTCAGTTCCCGAACGATTCGCCCAATGAGTCCTTGATATTTAGTCGTTTTCAGCCAATTTTCTGGATTTTTGAAAATTTCACTTTTTTGTGAAAATATCCACTAAATGAGGGAATAATATGTGTGAGGGTATCCCAGGAGAGTTCCAATTGTGTGTGAGTAGGATATATATCCCATGGGGGTAAAATTTAAAAAAGTTGAAAACATTTTTTTTTTGGACTTATTCATTTTTCCGGCGTTTATCAGACTTTCAGATCGGGGAAATGTCAGTGAGTGTTCCGATTTCAGTTCCAGAGCGATTCACCCAATGAGTCCTTGTTATTTAGTCTTTTTCAGCTAATTTTCTGAATTTTTGAAAATTTCACTTTTTTGTGAAAATATCCACTAAATGAGGGAATAATATGTGTGATGGTACCCCAGGAGAGTGACAAATGTGTGTGGGTATAATATATATCCCACAGGGGTAAAATTGAAAGAAGTTGAAAAAATTTTTTTTTTGGACTTAGTCATTTTTCTGGCATTTATCAGACTTTCAGATAGGGGAAATGTCAGTGAGCATTCCGATTTCAGTTCCAGAGCGATTCACCCAATGAGTCCTTGTTATTAAGTCGTTTTCAGCCAATTTTCTGGATTTTTGAAAATTTCACTTTTTTGTGAAAATATCCACTAAATGAGGGAATAATATGTGTGAGGGTACCCCAGGAGAGTTCCAAATGTGTGTGGGTAGAAAATATATCCTACTGAGGTAAAATTGAAAAAAGTTGAAAAATTTTTTTTCGGGGACTTAGTCATTTTTCTGGAGTTTATCAGACTTTCAGATAGGGGAAATGTCAGTGAGCGTTCCGATTTCAGTTCCCGAGCGATTCGCCCAATGAGTCTTTGATATTTAGTCGTTTTCAGCCAATTTTCTGGATTTTTGAAAATTTCACTTTTTTGTGAAAATATCCACTAAATGAGGGAATAATATGTGTGAGGGTACCCCAGGAGAGTTCCAAATGTGTGTGGGTAGAATATATATCCAGCGGGGGTAAAATTCAAAAAAGTTGAAAACATTTTTTTTTTGGACTTAGTCATTTTTCCGGCGTTTATCAGACTTTCAGATAGGGGAAATGTCAGTGAGCGTTCCGATTTCAGTTCCAGAGCGATTCACCCAATGAGTCCTTGTTATTAAGTCGTTTTCTGCCAATTTTCTGGATTTTTGAAAATGTCACTTTTTTGTGAAAATATCCACTAAATGAGGGAATAATATGTGTGAGGGTATCCCAGGAGAGTTCCAATTGTGTGTGGGTAGGATATATATCCCATGGGGGTAAAATTTAAAAAAGTTGAAAACATTTTTTTTTTGGACTTATTCATTTTTCCGGCGTTTATCAGACTTTCAGATCGGGGAAATGTCAGTGAGTGTTCCGATTTCAGTTCCAGAGCGATTCACCCAATGAGTCCTTGTTATTTAGTCTTTTTCAGCTAATTTTCTGAATTTTTGAAAATTTCACTTTTTTGTGAAAATATCCACTAAATGAGGGAATAATATGTGTGATGGTACCCCAGGAGAGTGACAAATGTGTGTGGGTATAATATATATCCCACAGGGGTAAAATTGAAAGAAGTTGAAAAAATTTTTTTTTTGGACTTAGTCATTTTTCTGGCATTTATCAGACTTTCAGATAGGGGAAATGTCAGTGAGCATTCCGATTTCAGTTCCAGAGCGATTCACCCAATGAGTCCTTGTTATTAAGTCGTTTTCAGCCAATTTTCTGGATTTTTGAAAATTTCACTTTTTTGTGAAAATATCCACTAAATGAGGGAATAATATGTGTGAGGGTACCCCAGGAGAGTTCCAAATGTGTGTGGGTAGAAAATATATCCTACTGGGGTAAAATTGAAAAAAGTTGAAAAATTTTTTTTCGGGGACTTAGTCATTTTTCTGGCGTTTATCAGACTTTCAGATAGGGGAAATGTCAGTGAGCGTTCCGATTTCAGTTCCCGAGCGATTCGCCCAATGAGTCTTTGATATTTAGTCGTTTTCAGCCAATTTTCTGGATTTTTGAAAATTTCACTTTTTTGTGAAAATATCCACTAAATGAGGGAATAATATGTGTGAGGGTACCCCAGGAGAGTTCCAAATGTGTGTGGGTAGAATATATATCCAGCGGGGGTAAAATTCAAAAAAGTTGAAAACATTTTTTTTTTGGACTTAGTCATTTTTCCGGCGTTTATCAGACTTTCAGATAGGGGAAATGTCAGTGAGCGTTCCGATTTCAGTTCCAGAGCGATTCACCCAATGAGTCCTTGTTATTAAGTCGTTTTCTGCCAATTTTCTGGATTTTTGAAAATGTCACTTTTTTGTGAAAATATCCACTAAATGAGGGAATAATATGTGTGAGGGTATCCCAGGAGAGTTCCAAATGTGTGTGGGTAGGATATATATCCCATTGGGGTAAAATTTAAAAAAGTTGAAAACATTTTTTTTTTGGACTTATTCATTTTTCCGGCGTTTATCAGACTTTCAGATAGGGGAAATGTCAGTGAGTGTTCCGATTTCAGTTCCAGAGCGATTCACCCAATGAGTCCTTGTTATTTAGTCTTTTTCAGCTAATTTTCTGAATTTTTGAAAATTTCACTTTTTTGTGAAAATATCCACTAAATGAGGGAATAATATGTGTGATGGTACCCCAGGAGAGTTCCAAATGTGTGTGGGTAGAATATATATCCAGCGGGGGTAAAATTCAAAAAAGTTGAAAACATTTTTTTTTTGGACTTAGTCATTTTTCCGGCGTTTATCAGACTTTCAGATAGGGGAAATGTCAGTGAGCGTTCCGATTTCAGTTCCCGAGCGATTCGCCCAATGAGTCCTTGATATTTAGTCGTTTTCAGCCAATTTTCTGGATTTTTGAAAATTTCACTTTTTTGTGAAAATATCCACTAAATGAGGGAATAATATGTGTGAGGGTACCCCAGGAGAGTTCCAAATGTGTGTGGGTAGAATATATATCCAGCGGGGGTAAAATTCAAAAAAGGTTGAAAACATTTTTTTTTTTGACTTAGTCATTTTTCCGGCGTTTATCAGACTTTCAGATAGGGGAAATGTCAGTGAGCGTTCCGATTTCAGTTTCAGAGCGATTCGCCCAATGAGTCCTTGATATTTAGTAGTTTTCAGCCAATTTTCTGGATTTTTAAAAATTTCACTTTTTTGTGAAAATATCCACTAAATGAGGGAATAATATGTGTGAGGGTACCCCAGGAGAGTTCCAAATGTGTGTGGGTAGAATATATATCCCACGGGGGTAAAATTGAAAAAAGTTGAAAACATTTTTTTTTTGGGCTTAGTCATTTTTCCGGCGTTTATCAGACTTTCAGATAGGGCAAATGTCAGTGAGCGTTCCGATTTCAGTTCCAGAGTGATTCACCCAATGAGTCATTGTTATTTAGTCTTTTTCAGCTAATTTTCTGGATTTTTGAAAATTTCACTTTTTTGTGAAAATATCCACTAAATGAGGGAATAATATGTGTGAGGGTATCCCAGGAGAGTTCCAAATGTGTGTGGGTAGAATATATATCCTACTGGGGTAAAATTGAAAAAAGTTGAAAAAATTTTTTTTTTGGACTTAGTCATTTTTCTGGCATTTATCAGACTTTCAGATAGGGGAAATGTCAGTGAGCGTTCCGATTTCAGTTCCACAGCGATTCATCCAATGAGTCCTTGTTATTAAGTCGTTTTCAGCCAATTTTCTGGATATTTGAAAATTTCACTTTTTTGTGATAATATTCACTAAATGAGGGAATAATATGTGTGAGGGTACCCCAGGAGAGTTCCAAATGTGTGTGGGTTGAATATATATCCCATGGGGGTAAAATTGAAAAAAGTTGAAAACATTTTTTTTTTGGACTTAGTCATTTTTCCTGCATTTATCAGACTTTCAGATAGGGGAAATGTCAGTGAGCGTTCCGATTTCAGTTCCAGAGCGATTGACCAAATGAGTCCTTGTTATTCAGTCTTTTTCATCTAATTTTCTGGATTTTTGAAAATTTCACTATTTTGTGAAAATATCCACTAAATGAGGGAATAATATGTGTGAGGGTACCCCAGGAGAGTGACAAATGTGTGTCGGTATAATATATATCCCACAGGGGTAAAATTGAAAGAAGTTGAAAAAAAATTTTTTTTGGGACTTAATGATTTTTCTGGCATTTATCAGACTTTCAGATAGGGGAAATGTCAGTGAGCGTTCCGATTTCAGTTCCACAGCGATTCAACCAATGAGTCCTTTAATATTTAGTCGTTTTCAGTCAACTTTCTGGATTTTTGAAAATTTCACTTTTTTTGTGAAAATATCCACTAAATGAGGGAATAATATGTGTGAGGGTATCCCAGGAGAGTTCCAAATGTGTGTGGGTAGAATATATATCCTACTGGGGTAAAATTGAAAAAAGTTGAAAAAATTTTTTTTTGGGACTTAGTCATTTTTCTTACGTTTATCAGATTTTCAGATAGGGGAAATGTCAGTGACCGTTCCGATTTCAGTTCCACAGCGATTCACCCAATGAGTCCTTGTTATTAAGTCGTTTTCAGCCAATTTCTGGATTTTTGAAAATTTCACTTTTTTGTGAAAATATCCACTAAATGAGGGAATAATATGTGTGAGGGTACCCCAGGAGAGCTCCAAATGTGTGTGGGAAGAATATATATCCCAAGGGGGTTAAATTGAAAAAAGTTATAAAAAAAATTTTTTTGGACTTAGTCATTTTTCCGGCGTTTATCAGACTTTCAGATAGGGCAAATGTCAGTGAGCGTTCCGATTTCAGTTCCAAAGCGATTCATCCAATGAGTCCTTGATATTTAGTCGTTTTCAGTCAACTTTCTGGATTTTTGAAAATTTCACTTTTTTGTGAAAATATCCACTAAATGAGGGAATAATATGTGTGAGGGTATCCCAGGAGAGTTCCAAATGTGTGTGGGTAGAATATATATCCTACTGGGGTAAAATTGAAAAAAGTTGAAAAAAATTTTTTTTGGGACTTAGTCATTTTTCTTACGTTTATCAGATTTTCAGATAGGGGAAATGTCAGTGACCGTTCCGATTTCAGGTCCACAGCGATTCACCCAATGAGTCCTTGATATTTAGTCGTTTTCAGCCAATTTTCTGGATTTTTGAAAATTTCACTTTTTTGTGAAAATATCCACTAAATGAGGGAATAATATGTGTGAGGGTACCCCAGGAGAGTTCCAAATGTGTGTGGGTAGAATATATATCCTACTGTAGTAAAATTGAAAAAAGTTGAAAAAAATTTTTTTGGGGACTTAGTCATTTTTCTAGCGTTTATCAGACTTTCAGATAGGGGAAATGTCAGTGAGCGTTCCGATTTCAGTTCCAGAGCGATTCATCCAATGAGTCCTTGATATTTAGTCGTTTTCAGTCAACTTTCTGGATTTTTGAAAATTTCACTTTTTTGTGAAAATATCCACTAAATGAGGGAATAATATGTGTGAGGGTACCCCTGGAGAGTTCCAAATGTGTGTGGGTAGAATATATATCCCACGGGGGTAAAATTGAAAAAGTTGAAAATATTTTTTTTTTGGACTTAGTCATTTTTCCTGCGTTTATCAGACATTCAGATAGGGGAAATGTCAGTGAGCGTTCCGATTTCAGTTCCCGAGCGATTGGCCCAATGAGTCCTTTAATATTTAGTCGTTTTCAGTCAACTTTCTGGATTTTTGAAAATTTCACTTTTTTGTGAAAATATCCACTAAATGAGGGAATAATATGTGTGAGGGTATCCCAGGAGAGTTCCAAATGTGTGTGGGTAGAATATATATCCTACTGGGGTAAAATTGAAAAAAGTTGAAAAAATTTTTTTTTTGGACTTAGTCATTTTTCTGGCATTTATCAGACTTTCAGATAGGGGAAATGTCAGTGAGCGTTCCGATTTCAGTTCCACAGCGATTCATCCAATGAGTCCTTGTTATTAAGTCGTTTTCAGCCAATTTTCTGGATATTTGAAAATTTCACTTTTTTGTGATAATATTCACTAAATGAGGGAATAATATGTGTGAGGGTACCCCAGGAGAGTTCCAAATGTGTGTGGGTTGAATATATATCCCATGGGGGTAAAATTGAAAAAAGTTGAAAAATTTTTTTTCGGGGACTTAGTCATTTTTCCGGCGTTTATCAGACTTTCAGATAGGGGAAATGTCAGTGAGCGTTCCGATTTCAGTTCCCGAGCGATTCGCCTAATGAGTCCTTGTTATTTAGTCGTTTTCAGCCAATTTTCTGGATTTTTGAAAATTTCACTTTTTTGTGAAAATATCCACTAAATGAGGGAATAATATGTGTGAGGGTACCCCAGGAGAGTTCCAAATGTGTGTGGGTAGAATATATATCCAGCGGGGGTAAAATTCAAAAAAGTTGAAAACATTTTTTTTTGGACTTAGTCATTTTTCCGGCGTTTATCAGACTTTCAGATAGGGGAAATGTCAGTGAGCGTTCCGATTTCAGTTCCAGAGCGATTCAACCAATGAGTCCTTGTTATTTAGTCTTTTTCAGCTAATTTTCTGGATTCTTGAAAATTTCACTTTTTTGTGAAAATATCCACTAAATGAGGGAATAATATGTGTGAGGGTACCCCAGGAGAGTTCCAAATGTGTGTGGGTAGAATATGTATCCCACGGGGGTAAAATTGAAAACAGTTGAAAACATTTTTTTTTTGGGCTTAGTCATTTTTCCGGCGTTTATCAGACTTTCAGATAGGGCAAATGTCAGTGAGCGTTCCGATTTCAGTTCCAGAGCGAGTCACCCAATGAGTCATTGTTATTTAGTCTTTTTCAGCTAATTTTCTGGATTTTTGAAAATTTCACTTTTTTGTGAAAATATCCACTAAATGAGGGAATAATATGTGTGAGGGTATCCCAGGAGAGTTCCAAATGTGTGTGGGTAGAATATATATCCTACTGGGGTAAAATTGAAAAAAGTTGAAAAAATTTTTTTTTGGGACTTAGTCATTTTTCTTACGTTTATCAGATTTTCAGATAGGGGAAATGTCAGTGACCGTTCCGCTTTCAGTTCCACAGCGATTGACCGAATGAGTCCTTGATATTTAGTCGTTCTCAGCCAATATTTTGGATTTTTGAAAATTTCACTTTTTGGTGAAAATATCCACTAAATGAGGGAATAATATGTGTGAGGGTACCCCAGGAGAGTTCCCAATGTGTGTGGGTAGAATATATATCCCACGGGGGTAAAATTTAAAAAGTTGAAAACATTTTTTTTTTGGACTTAGTCATTTTTCCTGCATTTATCAGACTTTCAGATAGGGGAAATGTCAGTGAGCGTTCCGATTTCAGTTCCAGAGCGATTGACCAAATGAGTCCTTGTTATTCAGTCTTTTTCATCTAATTTTCTGGATTTTTGAAAATTTCACTATTTTGTGAAAATATCCACTAAATGAGGGAATAATATGTGTGAGGTTACCCCAGGAGAGTGACAAATGTGTGTCGGTATAATATATATCCCACAGGGGTAAAATTGAAAGAAGTTGAAAAAAAATTTTTTTTGGGACTTAGTGATTTTTCTGGCATTTATCAGACTTTCAGATAGGGGAAATGTCAGTGAGCGTTCCGATTTCAGTTCCACAGCGATTCAACCAATGAGTCCTTTAATATTTAGTCGTTTTCAGTCAACTTTCTGGATTTTTGAAAATTTCACTTTTTTTGTGAAAATATCCACTAAATGAGGGAATAATATGTGTGAGGGTATCCCAGGAGAGTTCCAAATGTGTGTGGGTAGAATACATATCCTACTGGGGTAAAATTGAAAAAAGTTGAAAAAATTTTTTTTTGGGACTTAGTCATTTTTCTTACGTTTATCAGATTTTCAGATAGGGGAAATGTCAGTGACCGTTCCGATTTCAGTTCCACAGCGATTCACCCAATGAGTCCTTGTTATTAAGTCGTTTTCAGCCAATTTCTGGATTTTTGAAAATTTCACTTTTTTGTGAAAATATCCACTAAATGAGGGAATAATATGTGTGAGGGTACCCCAGGAGAGCTCCAAATGTGTGTGGGAAGAATATATATCCCAAGGGGGTTAAATTGAAAAAAGTTATAAAAAAAATTTTTTTGGACTTAGTCATTTTTCCGGCGTTTATCAGACTTTCAGATAGGGCAAATGTCAGTGAGCGTTCCGATTTCAGTTCCAAAGCGATTCATCCAATGAGTCCTTGATATTTAGTCGTTTTCAGTCAACTTTCTGGATTTTTGAAAATTTCACTTTTTTGTGAAAATATCCACTAAATGAGGGAATAATATGTGTGAGGGTATCCCAGGAGAGTTCCAAATGTGTGTGGGTAGAATATATATCCTACTGGGGTAAAATTGAAAAAAGTTGAAAAAAAATTTTTTTGGGACTTAGTCATTTTTCTTATGTTTATCAGATTTTCAGATAGGGGAAATGTCAGTGACCGTTCCGATTTCAGGTCCACAGCGATTCACCCAATGAGTCCTTGATATTTAGTCGTTTTCAGCCAATTTTCTGGATTTTTGAAAATTTCACTTTTTTGTGAAAATATCCACTAAATGAGGGAATAATATGTGTGAGGGTACCCCAGGAGAGTTCCAAATGTGTGTGGGTAGAATATATATCCTACTGTAGTAAAATTGAAAAAAGTTGAAAAAAATTTTTTTGGGGACTTAGTCATTTTTCTAGCGTTTATCAGACTTTCAGATAGGGGAAATGTCAGTGAGCGTTCCGATTTCAGTTCCAGAGCGATTCATCCAAGGAGTCCTTGATATTTAGTCGTTTTCAGTCAACTTTCTGGATTTTTGAAAATTTCACTTTTTTGTGAAAATATCCACTAAATGAGGGAATAATATGTGTGAGGGTATCCCAGGAGAGTTCCAAATGTGTGTGGGTAGAATATATATCCTACTGGGGTAAAATTGAAAAAAGTTGAAAAAAATTTTTTTTGGGACTTAGTCATTTTTCTTACGTTTATCAGATTTTCAGATAGGGGAAATGTCAGTGACCGTTCCGATTTCAGGTCCACAGCGATTCACCCAATGGGTCCTTGATATTTAGTCGTTTTCAGCCAATTTTCTAGATTTTTGAAAATTTCACTTTTTTGTGAAAATATCCACTAAATGAGGGAATAATATGTGTGAGGGTACCCCAGGAGAGTTCCAAATGTGTGTGGGTAGAATATATATCCTACTGTAGTAAAATTGAAAAAAGTTGAAAAAAATTTTTTTGGGGACTTAGTCATTTTTCTAGCGTTTATCAGACTTTCAGATAGGGGAAATGTCAGTGAGCGTTCCGATTTCAGTGCCAGAGCGATTCGCCCAATGAGTCCTTGATATTTAGTCATTCTCAGCCAATATTTTGGATTTTTGAAAATTTCACTTTTTTGTGAAAATATCCACTAAATGAGGGAATAATATGTGTGAGGGTACCCCAGGAGAGTTCCAAATGTGTGTGGGTAGAATATATATCCCACGGGGGTAAAACTGAAAAAAGTTGAAAAAAATATTTTTTGGGACTTAGTCATTTTTCCGGCGTTTATCAGACTTTCAGAGAGGGGAAATGTCAGTGAAGTGAGCGTTCCGATTTCAGTTCCAGAGCGATTCGCCCAATGAGTCCTTGTTATTTAGTCGTTTTCAGCCAACTTTCTGGATTTTTGAAAATTTCACTTTTTTGTGAAAATATCCACTAAATGAGGGAATAATATGTGTGAGGGTACCCCAGGAGAGTTCCAAATGTGTGTGGGTAGAATATATATCCCACGGGGGTAAAATTGAAAAAGTTGAAAACATTTTTTTTTTGGACTTAGTCATTTTTCCTGCATTTATCATACTTTCAGATAGGGGAAATGTCAGTGAGCGTTCCGATTTCAGTTCCAGAGCGATTCGCCCAATGAGTCCTTGTTATTTAGTCGTTTTCAGCCAACTTTCTGGATTTTTGAAAATTTCACTTTTTTGTGAAAATATCCACTAAATGAGGGAATAATATGTGTGAGGGTACCCCTGGAGAGTTCCAAATGTGTGTGGGTAGAATATATATCCCACGGGGGTAAAATTGAAAAAGTTGAAAATATTTTTTTTTTGGACTTAGTCATTTTTCCTGCGTTTATCAGACATTCAGATAGGGGAAATGTCAGTGAGCGTTCCGATTTCAGTTCCCGAGCGATTGGCCCAATGAGTCCTTTAATATTTAGTCGTTTTCAGTCAACTTTCTGGATTTTTGAAAATTTCACTTTTTTGTGAAAATATCCACTAAATGAGGGAATAATATGTGTGAGGGTATCCCAGGAGAGTTCCAAATGTGTGTGGGTAGAATATATATCCTACTGGGGTAAAATTGAAAAAAGTTGAAAAAAATTTTTTTTGGGACTTAGTCATTTTTCTTACGTTTATCAGATTTTCAGATAGGGGAAATGTCAGTGACCGTTCCGATTTCAGTTCCACAGCGATTCACCCAATGAGTCCTTGATATTTAGTCGTTTTCAGCCAATTTTCTGGATTTTTGAAAATTTCACTTTTTTGTGAAAATATCCATTAAATGAGGGAATAATATGTGTGAGGGTACCCCAGGAGAGTTCCAAATGTGTGTGGGTAGAATATATATCCCACGGGGGTAAAACTGAAAAAAGTTGAAAAAAATATTTTTTGGGACTTAGTCATTTTTCCGGCGTTTATCAGACTTTCAGAGAGGGGAAATGTCAGTGAGCGTTCCGATTTCAGTTCCAGAGCGATTCGCCCAATGAGTCCTTGTTATTTAGTCGTTTTCAGCCAACTTTCTGGATTTTTGAAAATTTCACTTTTTTGTGAAAATATCCACTAAATGAGGGAATAATATGTGTGAGGGTACCCCAGGAGAGTTCCAAATGTGTGTGGGTAGAATATATATCCCACGGGGGTAAAATTGAAAAAATTGAAAACATTTTTTTTTTGGACTTAGTCATTTTTCCTGCATTTATCAGACTTTCAGATAGGGGAAATGTCAGTGAGCGTTCCGATTTCAGTTCCAGAGCGATTCGCCCAATGAGTCCTTGTTATTTAGTCGTTTTCAGCCAACTTTCTGGATTTTTGAAAATTTCACTTTTTTGTGAAAATATCCACTAAATGAGGGAATAATATGTGTGAGGGTACCCCAGGAGAGTTCCAAATGTGTGTGGCTAGAATATATATCCCACGGGGGTAAAATTGAAAAAGTTGAAAACATTTTTTTTTTGGACTTAGTCATTTTTCCTGCATTTATCAGACTTTCAGATAGGGGAAATGTCAGTGAGCGTTCCGATTTCAGTTCCAGAGCGATTCGCCCAATGAGTCCTTGTTATTCAGTCTTTTTCAACTAATTTTCTAGATTTTTGAAAATTTCACTATTTTGTAAAAATATCCACTAAATGAGGGAATAATATGTGTGAGGGTACCCCAGGAGAGTTCCAAATGTGTGTGGGTAGGATATATATCCCACGGGGGTAAAATTGAAAAAGTTGAAAATATTTTTTTTTTGGACTTAGTCATTTTTCCTGCGTTTATCAGCCTTTCAGATAGGGGAAATGTGAGTGAGCGTTCCGATTTCAGTTCCAGAGCGATTCACCCAATGAGTCATTGTTATTTAGTCTTTTTCAGCTAATTTTCTGGATTTTTGAAAATTTCACTTTTTTGTGAAAATATCCACTAAATGAGGGAATAATATGTGTGAGGGTACCCCAGGAGAGTTCCAAATGTGTGTGGGAAGAATATATATCCCACGGGGGCAAAATTGAAAAAAGTTATAAAAAATTTTTTTTTGGACTTAGTCATTTTTCTGGCATTTACAGACTTTCAGATAGGGGAAATGTCAGTGAACATTCCGATTTCAGTTCCAGAGCGATTCACCCAATGAGTCCTTGTTATTAAGTCGTTTTCAGTCAATTTTCTGGATTTTTGAAAATTTCACTTTTTTGTGAAAATATCCACTAAATGAGGGAATAATATGTGTGAGGGTACCCCAGGAGAGTTCCAAATGTGTGTGGGTAGAATATATATCACACGGGGGTAAAATTGAAAAAGTTGAAAATATTTTTTGTTTGGACTTAGTCATTTTTCCTGCGTTTATCAGACTTTCAGATAGGGGAAATGTCAGTGAACATTCCGATTTCAGTTCCAAAGCGATTCACCCAATGAGTCCTTGTTATTAAGTCGTTTTCAGTCAATTTTCTGGATTTTTGAAAATTTCACTTTTTTGTGAAAATATCCACTAAATGAGGGAATAATATGTGTGAGGGTACCCCAGGAGAGTTCCAAATGTGTGTGGGTAGAATATATATCCTACTGGAGTAAAATTGAAAAAAGTTGAAAAAATTTTTTTTGGGGACTTAGTCATTTTTCTAGCGTTTATCAGACTTTCAGATAGGGGAAATGTCAGTGAGCGTTCCGATTTCAGTGCCAGAGCGATTCGCCCAATGAGTCCTTGATATTTAGTCATTCTCAGCCAATATTTTGGATTTTTGAAAATTTCACTTTTTTGTGAAAATATCCACTAAATGAGGGAATAATATGTGTGAGGGTACCCCAGGAGAGTTCCAAATGTGTGTGGGTAGAATATATATCCCACGGGGGTAAAACTGAAAAAAGTTGAAAAAAATATTTTTTGGGACTTAGTCATTTTTCCGGCGTTTATCAGACTTTCAGAGAGGGGAAATGTCAGTGAGCGTTCCGATTTCAGTTCCAGAGCGATTCGCCCAATGAGTCCTTGTTATTTAGTCGTTTTCAGCCAACTTTCTGGATTTTTGAAAATTTCACTTTTTTGTGAAAATATCCACTAAATGAGGGAATAATATGTGTGAGGGTACCCCAGGAGAGTTCCAAATGTGTGTGGCTAGAATATATATCCCACGGGGGTAAAATTGAAAAAGTTGAAAACATTTTTTTTTTGGACTTAGTCATTTTTCCTGCATTTATCAGACTTTCAGATAGGGGAAATGTCAGTGAGCGTTCCGATTTCAGTTCCAGAGCGATTCGCCCAATGAGTCCTTGTTATTCAGTCTTTTTCAACTAATTTTCTAGATTTTTGAAAATTTCACTATTTTGTAAAAATATCCACTAAATGAGGGAATAATATGTGTGAGGGTACCCCAGGAGAGTTCCAAATGTGTGTGGGTAGAATATATATACCACGGGGGTAAAATTGAAAAAGTTGAAAATATTTTTTTTTTGGGCTTAGTCATTTTTCTGGCATTTATCAGACTTTCAGATAGGGGAAATGTCAGTGAACATTCCGATTTCAGTTCCAGAGCGATTCACCCAATGAGTCCTTGTTATTAAGTCGTTTTCAGTCAATTTTCTGGATTTTTGAAAATTTCACTTTTTTGTGAAAATATCCACTAAATGAGGGAATAATATGTGTGAGGGTACCCCAGGAGAGTTCCAAATGTGTGTGGGTAGAATATATATCCCACGGGGGTAAAATTGAAAAAGTTGAAAATATTTTTTGTTTGGACTTAGTCATTTTTCCTGCGTTTATCAGACTTTCAGATAGGGGAAATGTCAGTGAGCGTTCCGATTTCAGTTCCCGAGCGATTGGCCCAATGAGTCCTTTAATATTTAGTCGTTTTCAGTCAACTTTCTGGATTTTTGAAAATTTCACTTTTTTGTGAAAATATCCACTAAATGAGGGAATAATATGTGTGAGGGTATCCCAGGAGAGTTCCAAATGTGTGTGGGTAGAATATATATCCAACTGGGGTAAAATTGAAAAAAGTTGAAAAAAATTTTTTTTGGGACTTAGTCATTTTTCTTACGTTTATCAGATTTTCAGATAGGGGAAATGTCAGTGACCGTTCCGATTTCAGGTCCACAGCGATTCACCCAATGAGTCCTTGATATTTAGTCGTTTTCAGCCAATTTTCTGGATTTTTGAAAATTTCACTTTTTTGTGAAAATATCCACTAAATGAGGGAATAATATGTGTGAGGGTACCAAAGGAGAGTTCCAAATGTGTGTGGGTAGAATATATATCCTACTGTAGTAAAATTGAAAAAAGTTGAAAAAAAATTTTTTGGGGACTTAGTCATTTTTCTAGCGTTTATCAGACTTTCAGATAGGGGAAATGTCAGTGAGCGTTCCGATTTCAGTGCCAGAGCGATTCGCCCAATGAGTCCTTGATATTTAGTCATTCTCAGCCAATATTTTGGATTTTTGAAAATTTCACTTTTTTGTGAAAATATCCACTAAATGAGGGAATAATATGTGTGAGGGTACCCCAGGAGAGTTCCAAATGTGTGTGGGTAGAATATATATCCCACGGGGGTAAAACTGAAAAAAGTTGAAAAAAATATTTTTTGGGACTTAGTCATTTTTCCGGCGTTTATCAGACTTTCAGAGAGGGGAAATGTCAGTGAGCGTTCCGATTTCAGTTCCAGAGCGATTCGCCCAATGAGTCCTTGTTATTTAGTCGTTTTCAGCCAACTTTCTGGATTTTTGAAAATTTCACTTTTTTGTGAAAATATCCACTAAATGAGGGAATAATATGTGTGAGGGTACCCCAGGAGAGTTCCAAATGTGTGTGGGTAGAATATATATCCCACGGGGGTAAAATTGAAAAAATTGAAAACATTTTTTTTTTGGACTTAGTCATTTTTCCTGCATTTATCAGACTTTCAGATAGGGGAAATGTCAGTGAGCGTTCCGATTTCAGTTCCAGAGCGATTCGCCCAATGAGTCCTTGTTATTTAGTCGTTTTCAGCCAACTTTCTGGATTTTTGAAAATTTCACTTTTTTGTGAAAATATCCACTAAATGAGGGAATAATATGTGTGAGGGTACCCCAGGAGAGTTCCAAATGTGTGTGGCTAGAATATATATCCCACGGGGGTAAAATTGAAAAAGTTGAAAACATTTTTTTTTTGGACTTAGTCATTTTTCCTGCATTTATCAGACTTTCAGATAGGGGAAATGTCAGTGAGCGTTCCGATTTCAGTTCCAGAGCGATTCGCCCAATGAGTCCTTGTTATTCAGTCTTTTTCAACTAATTTTCTAGATTTTTGAAAATTTCACTATTTTGTAAAAATATCCACTAAATGAGGGAATAATATGTGTGAGGGTACCCCAGGAGAGTTCCAAATGTGTGTGGGTAGGATATATATCCCACGGGGGTAAAATTGAAAAAGTTGAAAATATTTTTTTTTTGGACTTAGTCATTTTTCCTGCGTTTATCAGCCTTTCAGATAGGGGAAATGTCAGTGAGCGTCCGATTTCAGTTCCAGAGCGATTCGCCCAATGAGTCCTTGTTATTCAGTCTTTTTCAGCTAATTTTCTGGATTTTTGAAAATTTCACTTTTTTGTGAAAATATCCACTAAATGAGGGAATAATATGTGTGAGGGTACCCCAGGAGAGTTCCAAATGTGTGTGGGAAGAATATATATCCCACGGGGGCAAAATTGAAAAAAGTTATAAAAAATTTTTTTTTGGACTTAGTCATTTTTCTGGCATTTATCAGACTTTCAGATAGGGGAAATGTCAGTGAACATTCCGATTTCAGTTCCAGAGCGATTCACCCAATGAGTCCTTGTTATTAAGTCGTTTTCAGTCAATTTTCTGGATTTTTGAAAATTTCACTTTTTTGTGAAAATATCCACTAAATGAGGGAATAATATGTGTGAGGGTACCCCAGGAGAGTTCCAAATGTGTGTGGGTAGAATATATATCCCACGGGGGTAAAATTGAAAAAGTTGAAAATATTTTTTGTTTGGACTTAGTCATTTTTCCTGCGTTTATCAGACTTTCAGATAGGGGAAATGTCAGTGAGCGTTCCGATTTCAGTTCCCGAGCGATTGGCCCAATGAGTCCTTTAATATTTAGTCGTTTTCAGTCAACTTTCTGGATTTTTGAAAATTTCACTTTTTTGTGAAAATATCCACTAAATGAGGGAATAATATGTGTGAGGGTATCCCAGGAGAGTTCCAAATGTGTGTGGGTAGAATATATATCCAACTGGGGTAAAATTGAAAAAAGTTGAAAAAAATTTTTTTTGGGACTTAGTCATTTTTCTTACGTTTATCAGATTTTCAGATAGGGGAAATGTCAGTGACCGTTCCGATTTCAGGTCCACAGCGATTCACCCAATGAGTCCTTGATATTTAGTCGTTTTCAGCCAATTTTCTGGATTTTTGAAAATTTCACTTTTTTGTGAAAATATCCACTAAATGAGGGAATAATATGTGTGAGGGTACCCAAGGAGAGTTCCAAATGTGTGTGGGTAGAATATATATCCTACTGTAGTAAAATTGAAAAAAGTTGAAAAAAATTTTTTTGGGGACTTAGTCATTTTTCTAGCGTTTATCAGACTTTCAAATAGGGGAAATGTCAGTGAGCGTTCCGATTTCAGTGCCAGAGCGATTCGCCCAATGAGTCCTTGATATTTAGTCATTCTCAGCCAATATTTTGGATTTTTGAAAATTTCACTTTTTTGTGAAAATATCCACTAAATGAGGGAATAATATGTGTGAGGGTACCCCAGGAGAGTTCCAAATGTGTGTGGGTAGAATATATATCCCACGGGGGTAAAACTGAAAAAAGTTGAAAAAAATATTTTTTGGGACTTAGTCATTTTTCCGGCGTTTATCAGACTTTCAGAGAGGGGAAATGTCAGTGAGCGTTCCGATTTCAGTTCCAGAGCGATTCGCCCAATGAGTCCTTGTTATTTAGTCATTTTCAGCCAACTTTCTGGATTTTTGAAAATTTCACTTTTTTGTGAAAATATCCACTAAATGAGGGAATAATATGTGTGAGGGTACCCCAGGAGAGTTCCAAATGTGTGTGGGTAGAATATATATCCCACGGGGGTAAAATTGAAAAAATTGAAAACATTTTTTTTTTGGACTTAGTCATTTTTCCTGCATTTATCAGACTTTCAGATAGGGGAAATGTCAGTGAGCGTTCCGATTTCAGTTCCAGAGCGATTCGCCCAATGAGTCCTTGTTATTCAGTCTTTTTCAACTAATTTTCTAGATTTTTGAAAATTTCACTATTTTGTAAAAATATCCACTAAATGAGGGAATAATATGTGTGAGGGTACCCCAGGAGAGTTCCAAATGTGTGTGGGTAGGATATATATCCCACGGGGGTAAAATTGAAAAAGTTGAAAATATTTTTTTTTTGGACTTAGTCATTTTTCCTGCGTTTATCAGCCTTTCAGATAGGGGAAATGTGAGTGAGCGTTCCGATTTCAGTTCCAGAGCGATTCACCCAATGAGTCATTGTTATTTAGTCTTTTTCAGCTAATTTTCTGGATTTTTGAAAATTTCACTTTTTTGTGAAAATATCCACTAAATGAGGGAATAATATGTGTGAGGGTACCCCAGGAGAGTTCCAAATGTGTGTGGGAAGAATATATATCCCACGGGGGCAAAATTGAAAAAAGTTATAAAAAATTTTTTTTTGGACTTAGTCATTTTTCTGGCATTTATCAGACTTTCAGATAGGGGAAATGTCAGTGAACATTCCGATTTCAGTTCCAGAGCGATTCACCCAATGAGTCCTTGTTATTAAGTCGTTTTCAGTCAATTTTCTGGATTTTTGAAAATTTCACTTTTTTGTGAAAATATCCACTAAATGAGGGAATAATATGTGTGAGGGTACCCCAGGAGAGTTCCAAATGTGTGTGGGTAGAATATATATCCTACTGGAGTAAAATTGAAAAAAGTTGAAAAAATTTTTTTTGGGGACTTAGTCATTTTTCTAGCGTTTATCAGACTTTCAGATAGGGGAAATGTCAGTGAGCGTTCCGATTTCAGTGCCAGAGCGATTCGCCCAATGAGTCCTTGATATTTAGTCATTCTCAGCCAATATTTTGGATTTTTGAAAATTTCACTTTTTTGTGAAAATATCCACTAAATGAGGGAATAATATGTGTGAGGGTACCCCAGGAGAGTTCCAAATGTGTGTGGGTAGAATATATATCCCACGGGGGTAAAACTGAAAAAAGTTGAAAAAAATATTTTTTGGGACTTAGTCATTTTTCCGGCGTTTATCAGACTTTCAGAGAGGGGAAATGTCAGTGAGCGTTCCGATTTCAGTTCCAGAGCGATTCGCCCAATGAGTCCTTGTTATTTAGTCATTTTCAGCCAACTTTCTGGATTTTTGAAAATTTCACTTTTTTGTGAAAATATCCACTAAATGAGGGAATAATATGTGTGAGGGTACCCCAGGAGAGTTCCAAATGTGTGTGGGTAGAATATATATCCCACGGGGGTAAAATTGAAAAAATTGAAAACATTTTTTTTTTGGACTTAGTCATTTTTCCTGCATTTATCAGACTTTCAGATAGGGGAAATGTCAGTGAGCGTTCCGATTTCAGTTCCAGAGCGATTCGCCCAATGAGTCCTTGTTATTCAGTCTTTTTCAACTAATTTTCTAGATTTTTGAAAATTTCACTATTTTGTAAAAATATCCACTAAATGAGGGAATAATATGTGTGAGGGTACCCCAGGAGAGTTCCAAATGTGTGTGGGTAGGATATATATCCCACGGGGGTAAAATTGAAAAAGTTGAAAATATTTTTTTTTTGGACTTAGTCATTTTTCCTGCGTTTATCAGCCTTTCAGATAGGGGAAATGTGCGTGAGCGTTCCGATTTCAGTTCCAGAGCGATTCACCCAATGAGTCATTGTTATTTAGTCTTTTTCAGCTAATTTTCTGGATTTTTGAAAATTTCACTTTTTTGTGAAAATATCCACTAAATGAGGGAATAATATGTGTGAGGGTACCCCAGGAGAGTTCCAAATGTGTGTGGGAAGAATATATATCCCACGGGGGCAAAATTGAAAAAAGTTATAAAAAATTTTTTTTTGGACTTAGTCATTTTTCTGGCATTTATCAGACTTTCAGATAGGGGAAATGTCAGTGAACATTCCGATTTCAGTTCCAGAGCGATTCACCCAATGAGTCCTTGTTATTAAGTCGTTTTCAGTCAATTTTCTGGATTTTTGAAAATTTCACTTTTTTGTGAAAATATCCACTAAATGAGGGAATAATATGTGTGAGGGTACCCCAGGAGAGTTCCAAATGTGTGTGGGTAGAATATATATCCTACTGGAGTAAAATTGAAAAAAGTTGAAAAAATTTTTTTTGGGGACTTAGTCATTTTTCTAGCGTTTATCAGACTTTCAGATAGGGGAAATGTCAGTGAGCGTTCCGATTTCAGTGCCAGAGCGATTCGCCCAATGAGTCCTTGATATTTAGTCATTCTCAGCCAATATTTTGGATTTTTGAAAATTTCACTTTTTTGTGAAAATATCCACTAAATGAGGGAATAATATGTGTGAGGGTAACCCAGGAGAGTTCCAAATGTGTGTGGGTAGAATATATATCCCACGGGGGTAAAACTGAAAAAAGTTGAAAAAAATATTTTTTGGGACTTAGTCATTTTTCCGGCGTTTATCAGACTTTCAGAGAGGGGAAATGTCAGTGAGCGTTCCGATTTCAGTTCCAGAGCGATTCGCCCAATGAGTCCTTGTTATTTAGTCGTTTTCAGCCAACTTTCTGGATTTTTGAAAATTTCACTTTTTTGTGAAAATATCCACTAAATGAGGGAATAATATGTGTGAGGGTACCCCAGGAGAGTTCCAAATGTGTGTGGGTAGAATATATATCCCACAGGGGTAAAATTGAAAAAATTGAAAACATTTTTTTTTTGGACTTAGTCATTTTTCCTGCATTTATCAGACTTTCAGATAGGGGAAATGTCAGTGAGCGTTCCGATTTCAGTTCCAGAGCGATTCGCCCAATGAGTCCTTGTTATTCAGTCTTTTTCAACTAATTTTCTAGATTTTTGAAAATTTCACTATTTTGTAAAAATATCCACTAAATGAGGGAATAATATGTGTGAGGGTACCCCAGGAGAGTTCCAAATGTGTGTGGGTAGGATATATATCCCACGGGGGTAAAATTGAAAAAGTTGAAAATATTTTTTTTTTGGACTTAGTCATTTTTCCTGCGTTTATCAGCCTTTCAGATAGGGGAAATGTGAGTGAGCGTTCCGATTTCAGTTCCAGAGCGATTCACCCAATGAGTCATTGTTATTTAGTCTTTTTCAGCTAATTTTCTGGATTTTTGAAAATTTCACTTTTTTGTGAAAATATCCACTAAATGAGGGAATAATATGTGTGAGGGTACCCCAGGAGAGTTCCAAATGTGTGTGGGAAGAATATATATCCCACGGGGGCAAAATTGAAAAAAGTTATAAAAAATTTTTTTTTGGACTTAGTCATTTTTCTGGCATTTATCAGACTTTCAGATAGGGGAAATGTCAGTGAACATTCCGATTTCAGTTCCAAAGCGATTCACCCAATGAGTCCTTGTTATTAAGTCGTTTTCAGTCAATTTTCTGGATTTTTGAAAATTTCACTTTTTTGTGAAAATATCCACTAAATGAGGGAATAATATGTGTGAGGGTACCCCAGGAGAGTTCCAAATGTGTGTGGGTAGAATATATATCCTACTGGAGTAAAATTGAAAAAAGTTGAAAAAATTTTTTTTGGGGACTTAGTCATTTTTCTAGCGTTTATCAGACTTTCAGATAGGGGAAATGTCAGTGAGCGTTCCGATTTCAGTGCCAGAGCGATTCGCCCAATGAGTCCTTGATATTTAGTCATTCTCAGCCAATATTTTGGATTTTTGAAAATTTCACTTTTTTGTGAAAATATCCACTAAATGAGGGAATAATATGTGTGAGGGTACCCCAGGAGAGTTCCAAATGTGTGTGGGTAGAATATATATCCCACGGGGGTAAAACTGAAAAAAGTTGAAAAAAATATTTTTTGGGACTTAGTCATTTTTCCGGCGTTTATCAGACTTTCAGAGAGGGGAAATGTCAGTGAGCGTTCCGATTTCAGTTCCAGAGCGATTCGCCCAATGAGTCCTTGTTATTTAGTCGTTTTCAGCCAACTTTCTGGATTTTTGAAAATTTCACTTTTTTGTGAAAATATCCACTAAATGAGGGAATAATATGTGTGAGGGTACCCCAGGAGAGTTCCAAATGTGTGTGGCTAGAATATATATCCCACGGGGGTAAAATTGAAAAAGTTGAAAACATTTTTTTTTTGGACTTAGTCATTTTTCCTGCATTTATCAGACTTTCAGATAGGGGAAATGTCAGTGAGCGTTCCGATTTCAGTTCCAGAGCGATTCGCCCAATGAGTCCTTGTTATTCAGTCTTTTTCAACTAATTTTCTAGATTTTTGAAAATTTCACTATTTTGTAAAAATATCCACTAAATGAGGGAATAATATGTGTGAGGGTACCCCAGGAGAGTTCCAAATGTGTGTGGGTAGAATATATATACCACGGGGGTAAAATTGAAAAAGTTGAAAATATTTTTTTTTTGGGCTTAGTCATTTTTCCTGCGTTTATCAGACTTTCAGATAGGGGAAATGTCAGTGAGCGTTCCGATTTCAGTTCCAGAGCGATTCACCCAATGAGTCATTGTTATTTAGTCTTTTTCAGCTAATTTTCTGGATTTTTGAAAATTTCACTTTTTTGTGAAAATATCCACTAAATGAGGGAATAATATGTGTGAGGGTACCCCAGGAGAGTTCCAAATGTGTGTGGGAAGAATATATATCCCACGGGGCAAAATTGAAAAAAGTTATAAAAAATTTTTTTTTGGACTTAGTCATTTTTCTGGCATTTATCAGACTTTCAGATAGGGGAAATGTCAGTGAACATTCCGATTTCAGTTCCAGAGCGATTCACCCAATGAGTCCTTGTTATTAAGTCGTTTTCAGTCAATTTTCTGGATTTTTGAAAATTTCACTTTTTTGTGAAAATATCCACTAAATGAGGGAATAATATGTGTGAGGGTACCCCAGGAGAGTTCCAAATGTGTGTGGGTAGAATATATATCCTACTGGAGTAAAATTGAAAAAAGTTGAAAAAATTTTTTTTGGGGACTTAGTCATTTTTCTAGCGTTTATCAGACTTTCAGATAGGGGAAATGTCAGTGAGCGTTCCGATTTCAGTGCCAGAGCGATTCGCCCAATGAGTCCTTGATATTTAGTCATTCTCAGCCAATATTTTGGATTTTTGAAAATTTCACTTTTTTGTGAAAATATCCACTAAATGAGGGAATAATATGTGTGAGGGTAACCCAGGAGAGTTCCAAATGTGTGTGGCTAGAATATATATCCCACGGGGGTAAAATTGAAAAAGTTGAAAACTTTTTTTTTTGGACTTAGTCATTTTTCCTGCATTTATCAGACTTTCAGATAGGGGAAATGTCAGTGAGCGTTCCGATTTCAGTTCCAGAGCGATTCGCCCAATGAGTCCTTGTTATTCAGTCTTTTTCAACTAATTTTCTAGATTTTTGAAAATTTCACTATTTTGTAAAAATATCCACTAAATGAGGGAATAATATGTGTGAGGGTACCCCAGGAGAGTTCCAAATGTGTGTGGGTAGAATATATATACCACGGGGGTAAAATTGAAAAAGTTGAAAATATTTTTTTTTTGGGCTTAGTCATTTTTCCTGCGTTTATCAGACTTTCAGATAGGGGAAATGTCAGTGAGCGTTCCGATTTCAGTTCCAGAGCGATTCACCCAATGAGTCATTGTTATTTAGTCTTTTTCAGCTAATTTTCTGGATTTTTGAAAATTTCACTTTTTTGTGAAAATATCCACTAAATGAGGGAATAATATGTGTGAGGGTACCCCAGGAGAGTTCCAAATGTGTGTGGGAAGAATATATATCCCACGGGGGCAAAATTGAAAAAAGTTATAAAAAATTTTTTTTTGGACTTAGTCATTTTTCTGGCATTTATCAGACTTTCAGATAGGGGAAATGTCAGTGAACATTCCGATTTCAGTTCCAGAGCGATTCACCCAATGAGTCCTTGTTATTAAGTCGTTTTCAGTCAACTTTCTGGATTTTTGAAAATTTCACTTTTTTGTGAAAATATCCACTAAATGAGGGAATAATATGTGTGAGGGTACCCCAGGAGAGTTCCAAATGTGTGTGGGTAGAATATATATATTACTGGGGTAAAATTGAAAATAGTTGAAAAAATTTTTTTTTTGGGACTTAGTCATTTTTCCGGCGTTTATCAGACTTTCAGATAGGGCAAATGTCAGTGAGCGTTCCGATTTCAGTTCCAGAGCGATTCATCCAATGAGTCCTTGATATTTAGGCGTTTTCAGCCAATTTTCTGGATTTTTGAAAATTTCACTTTTTTGTGAAAATATCCACTAAATGAGGGAATAATATGTGTGAGGGTACCCCAGGAGAGTTCCAAATGTGTTTGGGTAGAATATATATCCCACGGGGGTAAAATTGAAAAAAGTTGAAAACATTTTTTTTTTGGACTTAGTCATTTTTCCGGCGTTTATCAGACTTTCAGATAGAGCAAATGTCAGTGAGCGTTCCGATTTCAGTTCCAGAGCGATTGGCCCAATGAGTCCTTTAATATTTAGTCGTTTTCAGTCAACTTTCTGGATTTTTGAAAATTTCACTTTTTTGTGAAAATATCCACTAAATGAGGGAATAATATGTGTGAGGGTATCCCAGGAGAGTTCCAAATGTGTGTGGGTAGAATATATATCCTACTGGGGTAAAATTGAAAAAAGTTGAAAAAAATTTTTTTTGGGACTTAGTCATTTTTCTTACGTTTATCAGATTTTCAGATAGGGGAAATGTCAGTGACCGTTCCGATTTCAGTTCCACAGCGATTCACCCAATGAGTTGTTGATATTTAGTCGTTTTCAGCCAATTTTCTGGATTTTTGAAAATTTGACTTTTTTGTGAAAATATTCACTAAATGAGGGAATAATATGTGTGAGGGTACCCCAGGAGAGTTCCAAATGTGTGTGGGTAGAATATATATCCCACGGGGGTAAAATTGAAAAAAGTTGAAAACATTTTTTTTTTGTACTTATTTTTCCGACGTTTATAAGACTTTCAGATAGGGGAAATGTCAGTGAGCATTCCGATTTCAGTTCCAGAGCGAATCGCCCAATAAGACCTTGATATTTAGTTGTTTTCAGCCAATTTTCTGGATTTTTGAAAATTTCATTTTTTTGTGAAAACATCCACTAAATGAGGGAATAATATGTGTGAGGGTACCCCAGGAGAGTTCCAAATGTGTGTGGGTAGAATATATATCCAGCGGGGGTAATATTCAAAAAAGTTGAAAACATTTTTTTTTTGTACTTAGTCATTTTTCCGGCGTTTATCAGACTTGCAGATAGGGGAAATGTCAGTGAGCGTTCCGATTTCAGTTCCAGAGCGATTCACCCAATGAGTCCTTGTTATTAAGTCGTTTTCTGCCAATTTTCTGGATTTTTGAAAATTTCACTTTTTTGTGAAAATATCCACTAAATGATGGAATAATATGTGTGAGGGTACCCCAGGAGAGTTCCAAATGTGTTTGGGTAGAATATATATCCCACGGGGGGAAAATTGAAAAAAGTTGAAAACATTTTATTTTTGGACTTAGTCATTTTTCCGGCGTTTATCAGACTTTCAGATAGGGGAAATGTCAGTGAGCGTTCCGATTTCAGTTCCAGAGCGATTCGCCCAATGAGTCCTTTAATATTTAGTCGTTTTCAGTCAACTTTCTGGATTTTTTAAAATTTCACTTTTTTGTGAAAATATCCACTAAATGAGGGAATAATATGTGTGAGGGTACCCCAGGAGAGTTTCAAATGTGTGTGGGTAGAATATATATCCTACTGGGGTAAAATTGAAAAAAGTTGAAAAAAATTTTTTTTTGGACTTAGTCATTTTACCAGCGTTTATCAGACTTTCAGATAGGGGAAATGTCAGTGAGCGTTCCGATTTCTGTGCCAGAGCGATTCGCCCAATGAGTCCTTGATATTTAGTCGTTCTCAGCCAATATTTTGGATTTTTGAAAATTTCACTTTTTTGTGAAAATATCCACTAAATGAGGGAATAATATGTGTGAGGGTACCCCAGGAGAGTTCCAAATGTGTGTGGTTAGAATATATATCCCACGGGGGTAAAATTGAAAAAAGTTGAAAACATTTTTTTTTTTGGACTTAGTCATTTTTCCGACTTTTATCATACTTTCAGATAGGGGAAATGTCAGTGAGCATCCTGATTTCAGTTCCAGAGCGATTCGCCCAATGAGTCCTTGTTATTTATCCGTTTTCAGCCAACTTTCTGGATTTTTGAAAATTTCACTTTTTTGTGAAAATATCCACTAAATGAGGGAATAATATGTGTGAGGGTACCCCAGGAGAGTTCCAAATGTGTGTGGGTAGAATAAATATCCCACGGGGGTAAAATTGAAAAAAGTTGAAAAAAATTTTTTTGTGGACTTAGTCATTTTACCAGCCTTTATCAGACTTTCAAATAGAGGAAGTGTCAGTGAGCCTTCCGATTTCAGTTCCAGAGCGATTCGCCGAATGAGTCCTTGTTATTTAGTTGTTTTCAGCCAATTTTCTGGATTTTTGAAAATTTCACTTTCTTGTGAAAATATCCACTAAATGAGGGAATAATATGTGTGAGGGTACCCCAGGAGAGTTCCAAATGTGTGTGGGTAGAATATATATCCCACGGGGGTAAAATTGAAAAAAGTTGAAAAAATTTTTTTTTGGGACTTAGTCATTTTTTAGGCGTTTATCAGACTTTCAGATAGGGGAAATATCAGTGAGCGTTCCGATTTCAGTGCCAGAGCGATTCGCCCAATGAGTCCTTGATATTTAGTCGTTCTCAGCCAATATTTTGGATTTTTGAAAATTTCACTTTTTTGTGAAAATATCCACTAAATGAGGGAATAATATGTGTGAGGGTACCCCAGGAGAGTTCCAAATGTGTGTGGGTAGAATATATATCCCACGGGGGTAAAATTGAAAAAAGTTGAAAACATTTTTTTTTTGGACTTAGTCATTTTTCCGACGTTTTTCATACTTTCAGATAGGGGAAATGTCAGTGAACATTCCGATTTCAGTTCCAGAGTGATTCGCCCAATGAGTCCTTGTTATTTAGCCGTTTTCAGCCAACTTTCTGGATTTTTGAAAATTTCACTTTTTTGTGAAAATATCCACTAAATGAGGGAATAATATGTGTGAGGGTACCCCAGGAGAGTTCCAAATGTGTGTGGGTAGAATATATATCCCACGGGGGTAAAATTGAAAAAAGTTGAAAACATTTTTTTTTTGGACTTAGTCATTTTTCTGGCGTTTATCAGACTTTCAGATAGGGGAAATGTCAGTGAGCGTTCCGATTTCAGTGCCAAAGCGATTCGCCCAATGAGTCCTTGATATTTAGTCGTTCTCAGCCAATGTTTTGGATTTTTGAAAATTTCACTTTTTTGTGAAAATATCCACTAAATGAGGGAATAATATGTGTGAGGGTACCCCAGGAGAGTTCCAAATGTGTGTGGGTAGAATATTTATCCCACGGGGGTAAAATTGAAAAAAGTTGAAAACATTTTTTTGGGACTTAGTCATTTTTCTTATGTTTATCAGACTTTCAGATAGGGGAAATGTCAGTGAGCGTTCCGATTTCAGTTCCAGAGCGATTCACCCAATGAGTCCTTGATATTTAGTCGTTTTCAGCCAATTTTCGGATTTTTGAAAATTTCACTTTTTTGTGAAAATATCCACTAAATGAGGGAATAATATGTGTGAGGGTACCCCAGGAGAGTTCCAAATGTGTGTGGGTAGAATATATATCCCACGGGGGTAAAATTGAAAAAAAGTTGAAAACATTTTTTTTTTTGGACTTAGTCATTTTTCCGGCGTTTATCAGACTTTCAGATAGGGCAAATGTCAGTGAGCGTTCCGATTTCAGTTCCAGAGCGATTCGCCCAATGAGTCCTTTAATATTTAGTCGTTCTCAGTCAACTTTCTGGATTTTTGAAAATTTCACTTTTTTGTGAAAATATGCACTAAATGAGGGAATAATATGTGTGAGGGTACCCCAGGAGAGTTCCAAATGTGTGTGGGTAGAATATATATCCCACGGGGGTAAAATTGAAAAAAGTTGAAAACATTTTTTTTTTGGGCTTATTCATTTTTCTTATGTTTATCAGACTTTCAGATAGGGGAAATGTCAGTGAGCGTTCCGATTTCAGTGCCAGAGCGATTTGCCCAATGAGTCCTTGATATTTAGTCGTTCTCAGCCAATGTTTTGGATTTTTGAAAATTTCACTTTTTTGTGAAAATATCCACTAAATGAGGGAATAATATGTGTGAGGGTACCCCAGGAGAGTTACAAATGTGTGTGGGTAGAATATTTATCCCACGTGGGTAAAATTGAAAAAAGTTGAAAACATTTTTTTGGGACTTAGTCATTTTTCTTATGTTTATCAGACTTTCAGATAGGGGAAATGTCAGTGAGCGTTCCGATTTCAGTTCCAGAGCGATTCACCCAATGAGTCCTTGATATTTAGTCGTTTTCAGCCAATTTTCAGATTTTTGAAAATTTCACTTTTTTGTGAAAATATCCACTAAATGAGGGAATAATATGTGTGAGGGTACCCCAGGAGAGTTCCAAATGTGTGTGGGTAGAATATATATCCCACGGGGGTAAAATTGAAAAAAGTTGAAAACATTTTTTTTTTTGTACTTAGTCATTTTTCCGGCGTTTATCAGACTTTCAGATAGGGCAAATGTCAGTGAGCGTTCCGATTTCAGTTCCAGAGCGATTCGCCCAATGAGTCCTTTAATATTTAGTCGTTTTCAGTCAACTTTCTGGATTTTTGAAAATTTCACTTTTTTGTGAAAATATGCACTAAATGAGGGAATAATATGTGTGAGGGTACCCCATGAGAGTTCCAAATGTGTGTGGGTAGAATATATATCCCACGGGGGTAAAATTGAAAAAAGTTGAAAACATTTTTTTTTTGGGCTTAGTCATTTTTCTTATGTTTATCAGACTTTCAGATAGGGGAAATGTCAGTGAGCGTTCCGATTTCAGTGCCAGAGCGATTCGCCCAATGAGTCCTTGATATTTAGTCGTTCTCAGCCAATGTTTTGGATTTTTGAAAATTTCACTTTTTTGTGAAAATATCCACTAAATGAGGGAATAATATGTGTGAGGGTACCCCAGGAGAGTTACAAATGTGTGTGGGTAGAATATATATCCCACGGGGGTAAAATTGAAAAAAGTTGAAAAAATTTTTTTTGGGACTTAGTCATTTTTCTTACGATTATCAGACTTTCAGATAGGGCAAATGTCAGTGAGCGTTCCGATTTCAGTTCCAGAGCGATTCGCCCAATGAGTCCTTGTTATTTAGTCGTTTTCAGCCAATTTTCTGGATTTTTGAAAATTTCACTTTCTTGTGAAAATATCCACTAAATGAGGGAATAATATGTGTGAGGGTACCCCAGGAGTGTTCCAAATGTGTGTGCGTAGAATATATATCCTAGTGGGGTAAAATTGAAAAAAGTTGAAAAAAATATTTTTTGGGACTTAGTCATTTTTCTGGCGTTTATCAGACTTTCAGATAGGGGAAATGTCAGTGAGCGTTCCGATTTCAGTGCCAGAGCGATTCGCCCAATGAGTCCTTGTTATTTAGCCGTTTTCAGCCAACTTTCTGGATTTTTGAAAATTTCACTTTTTTGTGAAAATATCCACTAAATGAGGGAATAATATGTGTGAGGGTACCCCAGGAAAGTTCCAAATATGTTTGGGTAGAATATATTTCTCACGGGGGTAAAATTGAAAGAAGTTGAAAAAAATTTTTTTTTGGACTTAGTCATTTTTCTGGCATTTATCAGACTTTCAGATAGGGGAAATGTCAGTGAGCGTTCCGATTTCAGTTCCACAGCTATTCACCCAATGACTCCTTGTTATTAAGTCGTTTTCAGCCAATTTTCTGGATTTTTGAAAATTTCACTTTTTTGTGAAAATATCCACTAAATGAGGGAATAATATTTGTGAGGGTACCCCAGGAGAGTTCCAAATGTGTGTGGGTAGAATAAATATCCCATGGGGGTAAAATTGAAAAAAGTTGAAAACATTTTTTTTTGGACTTTGTCTTTTTTCCGGCGTTTATCAGTCTTTCAGATAGGGCAAATGTCAGTGAGCGTTCCGATTTCAGTGCCAGAGCGATTCGCCCAATGAGTCCTTGATATTTAGTCGTTCTCAGCCAATATTTTGGATTTTTGAAAATTTCACTTTTTTGTGAAAATATCCGCTAAATGAGGGAATAATATGTGTGAGGGTACCCCAGGAGAGTTCCAAATGTGTGTGGGTAGAATATATATCCCACGGGGGTAAAATTGAAAAAAGTTGAAAACATTTTTTTTTTGGACTTAGTCATTTTTCCGACGTTTATCATACTTTCAGATAGGGGAAATGTCAGTGAGCATTCCGATTTCAGTTCCAGAGCGATTCACCCAATAAGTCCTTGACATTTAGTCGTTTTCAGCCAATTTTCTGGAATTTTGAAAATTTCACTTTTTTGTGAAAATATCCACTAAATGAGGAAATAATATGTGTGAGGGTACCCCAGGAGAGTTACAAATGTGTGTGGGTATAATATATATCCCACGGGGCTAAAATTGAAAAAAGTTGAAAACATTTTTTTTTTTGGACTTAGTCATTTTTCCGGCGTTTATCAGACTTTCAGATAGGGCAAATGTCAGTGAGCGTTCCGATTTCAGTTCCAGAGCGTTTCGCCCAATGAGTCCTTTAATATTTAGTCGTTTTCAGTCAACTTTCTGGATTTTTGAAAATTTCACTTTTTTGTGAAAATATCCACTAAATGAGGGAATAATATGTGTGAGGGTACCCCAGGAGAGTTCCAAATGTGTGTGGGGGTAAAATTGAAAAAAGTTGAAAAAATTATTTTGGGGACTTAGTCATTTTTCTTACGTTTATCAGACTTTCAGATAGTTGAAATTTCAGTGAGCGTTCCCATTTCAGTGCCAGAGCAATTCTCCCAATGAGTCCTTGATATTTAGTCGTTCTCAGCCAATATTTTGGATTTTTGAAAATTTCACTTTTTTGTGAAAATATCCACTAAATGAGGGAACAATATGTGTGAGGGTACCCCAGGAGAGTTACAAATGTGTGTGGGTAGAATATATATCCCATGGGGGTAAAATTGAAAAAAGTTGAAAACATTTTTTTTTTGGACTTAGTCATTTTTCCGGCGTTTATCAGACTTTCAGATATGGCAAATGTCAGTGAGCGTTCCGATTTCAGTTTCAGAGCGATTCGCCCAATGAGTCCTTTAATATTTAGTCGTTTTCAGTCAACTTTCTGGATTTTTGAAAATTTCACTTTTTTGTGAAAATATCCATTAAATGAGGGAATAATATGTATGAGGGTACCCCAGGAGAGTTCCAAATGTGTGTGGGTAGAATATATATCCCACGGGGGTAAAATTGAAAAAGGTTATAAAAAATTTTTTTTGGGACTTAGTCATTTTTCCGGCGTTTATCAGACTTTCAGATAGGGGAAATGTCAGTGAGCATTCCGATTTCAGTTCCAGAGCGATTCACCCAATGAGACCTTGTTATTTAGTCTTTTTCAGCTAATTTTCTGGATTTTTGAAAATTTCACTTTTTTGTGAAAATATCCACTAAATGAGGGAATAATATGTGTGAGGGTACCCCAGGAGAGTGACAAATGTGTGTGGGTATAATATATATCCCACGGGGGTAAAATTGAAAAAAGTTGAAAACATTTTTTTTTTGGACTTAGTCATTTTTCCGGCGTTTATCAGACTTTCAGATAGGGCAAATGTCAGTGAGCGTTCCGATTTCAGTTCCAGAGCGATTCGCCCAATCAGTCCTTTAACATTTAGTCGTTTTCAGTCAACTTTCTTGATTTTTGAAAATTTCACTTTTTTGTGAAAATATCCACTAAATGAGGGAATAATATGTGTGAGGGTACCCCAGCAGAGTTCCAAATGTGTGTGAGTAGAATATATATCCTACTTGGGGTAAAATTGAAAAAAGTTGAAAAAAATTTTTTTGGGGACTTAGTCATTTTTCTTACTTTTATCAGACTTTCAGATAGGGGAAATGTCAGTGAGCGTTCCGATTTCAGTGCCAGAGCGATTCGCCCAATGAGTCCTTGATATTTAGACGTTCTCAGCCAATATTTTGGATTTTTGAAAATTTCACTTTTTGTGAAAATATCCACTAAATGAGGGAATAATATGTGTGAGGGTACGCCAGGAGAGTTCCAAATGTGTGTGGGTAGAATATATATCCTACTGGGATAAAATTGAAAAAAGTTTAAAAAATTTTTTTTGGGGACTTAGTCATTTTTGTTACGTTTATCAGACTTTCAGATAGGGGAAATGTCACTGAGCGTTCCGATTTCAGTGCCAGAGCAATTCGCCCAATGAGTACTTGATATTTAGTCATTCTCAGCCAATATTTTGGATTTTTGAAAATTTCACTTTTTTGTGAAAATGTCCACTAAATGAGGGAATAATATGTGTGAGGGTACGCCAGGAGAGTTCCAAATGTGTGTGGGAAGAATATATATCCCACGGGGGTAAAATTGAAAAAAGATCTAAAAAATTTTTTTTTGGACTTAGTCATTTTTCCGGCGTTTATCAGACTTTCAGATAGGGGAAATGTCAGTGAGCATTCCGATTTCAGTTCCAGAGCGATTCGCCCATTAAGTCCTTGATATTTAGTCGTTTTCAGCTAATTTTCTGGATTTTTGAAAATTTCACTTTTTTGTGAAAATATCCACTAAATGAGGGAATAATATGTGTGAGGGTACCCCAGGAGAGTGACAAATGTGTGTGGGTATAATATATATCCCACGGGGGTAAAATTGAAAAAAGTTGAGAACATTTTTTTTTTGGACTTAGTCATTTTTCCGGCGTTTATCAGACTTTCAGATAGGGCAAATGTCAGTGAGCGTTCCGATTTCAGTTCCAGAGCGATTCGCCCAATGAGTCCTTTAATATTTATTCGTTTTCAGTCAACTTTCTGGATTTTTGAAAATTTCACTTTTTTGTGAAAATATCGACTAAATGAGGGAATAATATGTGTGAGGGTACCCCAGGAGAGTTCCAAATGTGTGTGGGAAGAATATATATCCCACGGGGGTAAAATTGAAAAAAGATATAAAAAATTTTTTTTTGGACTTAGTCATTTTTCCGGCGTTTATCAGACTTTCAGATAGGGGAAATGTCAGTGAGCATTCCGATTTCAGTTCCAGAGCGATTCGCCCATTAAGTCCTTGATATTTAGTCATTTTCAGTCAATTTTCTGGATTTTTGAAAATTTCACTTTTTTGTGAAAATATCCACTAAATGAGGGAATAATATGTGTGAGGGTACCCCAGGAGAGTTACAAATGTGTGTGGGTATAATATATATCCCACGGGGGTAAAATTGAAAGAAGTTGAAAAAATTTTTTTTTTGGACTTAGTCATTTTTCTGGCATTTATCAGACTTTCAGATAGGGGAAATGTCAGTGAGCGTTCCGATTTCAGATCCAGAGCGATTCACCCAATGAGTCCTTGTTATTAAGTCGCTTTCAGAAAATTTTCTGGATTTTTGAAAATTTCACTTTTTCTGTGAAAATATCCACTAAATGAGGGAATAATATGTGTGAGGGTACCCCAGGAGAGTTACAAATGTGTGTGGGTAGAATATATATCCCATGGGGGTAAAATTGAAAAAAGTTGAAAACATTTTTTTTTTTGGACTTAGTCATTTTTCTGGCGTTTATCAGACTTTCAGATAGGGCAAATGTCAGTGAGCGTTCCGATTTCAGTTCCAGAGCGATTCGCCCAATGAGTCCTTTAATATTTATTCGTTTTCAGTCAACTTTCTGGATTTTTGAAAATTTCACTTTTTTGTGAAAATATCCACTAAATGAGGGAATAATATGTGTGAGGGTACCCCAGGAGAGTTCCAAATGTGTGTGGGTAGAATATATATCCTACTGGGGTAAAATTGAAAAATGTTTAAAAAATTTTTTTTTTAGGACTTAGTCATTTTTCTTACGTTTATCAGACTTTCAGATAGGGGAAATGTCAGTGAGCATTCCGAATTCAGTGCCAGAGCAATTCTCGCAATGAGTCCTTGATATTTAGTCATTCTCAGCCAATATTTTGGATTTTTGAAAATTTCATTTTTTTGTGAAAATATCCACTAAATGAGGGAATAATATGTGTGAGGGTACCCCAGGAGAGTTTCAAATGTGTGTGGGTATAATATATATCCCACGGAGGTAAAATTGAAATAAGTTGAAAACATTTTTTTTTTGGACTTAGTCATTTTTCTGGCATTTATCAGACTTTCAGATAGGGGAAATGTCAGTGAGAATTCCGATTTCATTGCCAGAGCGATTCGCCCAATGAGTCCTTGATATTTAGTCGTTCTCAGCCAATATTTTGGATTTTTGAAAATTTCACTTTTTTGTGAAAATATCCACTAAATGAAAGAATAATATGTGTGAGGGTACCCCAGGAGAGTTCCAAATGTGTGTGGGTAGAATATATATCCCACGGGGGTAAAATTGAAAAAAGTTGAAAAAAATTTTTTTTGGGACTTAGTCATTTTTCTGGCGTTTATCAGACTTTCAGATAGGGGAAATGTCAGTGAGCGTACCGATTTCAGTTCCACAGCGATTCACCCAATGAGTCCTTGTTATTAAGTCGTTTTCAGCCAATTTTCTGGATTTTTGAAAATTTCACTTTTTTGTGAAAATATCCACTAAGTGAGGGAATAATATGTGTGAGGGTACCCAAGGAGAGTTCTAAATGTGTGTGGGTAGAATATATATCCTATGGGGGTAAAATTGAAAAAAGTTGAAAACATTTTTTTTTTGGACTTAGTCATTTTTCCGGCGTTTATCAGACTTTCAGATAGGGGAAATGTCAGTGAGTGTTCCGATTTCAGTTCCACAGCGATTCAAACAATGAGTCCTTGTTATTAAGTCATTTTCAGCCAATTTTCTGGATTTTTGAAAATTTCACTTTTTTGTGAAATTATCCCCTAAATGAGGGAATAATATGTGTGAGGGTACCCCAGGAGAGTTCCAAATGTGTGTGGGTAGAATATATATCCCACGGGGGTAAAATTGAAAAAAGTTGAAAACATTTTTTTTTTGGGCTTAGTCATTTTTCTTATGTTTATCAGACTTTCAGATAGGGGAAATGTCAGTGAGCGTTCCGATTTCAGTGCCAGAGCGATTCGCCCAATGAGTCCTTGATATTTAGTCGTTCTCAGCCAATGTTTTGGATTTTTGAAAATTTCACTTTTTTGTGAAAATATCCACTAAATGAGGGAATAATATGTGTGAGTGTACCCCAGGAGAGTTCCAAATGTGTGTGGGTAGAATATATATCCCACGGGGGTAAAATTGAAAAAAGTTGAAAAAATTTTTTTGGGACTTAGTCATTTTTCTTATGTTTATCAGACTTTCAGATAGGGGAAATGTCAGTGAGCGTTCCGATTTCAGTTCCAGAGCGATTCGCCCAATGAGTCCTTGATATTTAGTCGTTTTCAGCCAATTTTCGGATTTTTGAAAATTGCACTTTTTTGTGAAAATATCCACAAAATGAGGGAATAATATGTGTGAGGGTACCTCAGGAGAGTTACAAATGTGTGTGGGTATAATATATATCCCACGGGGGTAAAATTGAAAAAAGTTGAAAAAATTTTTTTTGTGGACTTAGTCATTTTTCCGACGTTTATCAGACTTTCAGATAGGTCAAATGTCAGTGAGCCTTCCGATTTCAGTTCCAGAGCGATTCGCCCAATGAGTCCTTTAATATTTAGTCGTTTTCAGTCAACTTTCTGGATTTTTGAAAATTTCACTTTTTTGTGAAAATATCCACTAAATGAGGGAATAATATGTGTGAGGGTACCCCAGGAGAGTTCCAAATGTGTGTGGGGGTAAAATTGAAAAAAGTTGAAAAAATTTTTTTTGGGACTTAGTCATTTTTCTTACGATTATCAGACTTTCAGATAGGGCAAATGTCAGTGAGCGTTCCGATTTCAGTTCCAGAGCGATTCGCCCAATGAGTCCTTGTTATTTAGTCGTTTTCAGCCAATTTTCTGGATTTTTGAAAATTTCACTTTTTTGTGAAAATATCCACTAAATGAGGGAATAATATGTGTGAGGGTACCCCAGGAAAGTTCCAAATATGTGTGGGTAGAATATATTTCTCACGGGGGTAAAATTGAAAGAAGTTGAAAAAAATTTTTTTTTGGACTTAGTCATTTTTCTGGCATTTATCAGACTTTCAGATAGGGGAAATGTCAGTGAGCGTTCCGATTTCAGTTCCACAGATATTCACCCAATGACTCCTTGTTATTAAGTCGTTTTCAGCCAATTTTCTGGATTTTTGAAAATTGCACTTTTTTGTGAAAATATCCACTAAATGAGGGAATAATATGTGTGAGGGTACCCCAGGAGAGTTCCAAATGTGTGTGGGTAGAATAAATATCCCATGGGGGTAAAATTGAAATAAGTTGAAAACATTTTTTTTTGGACTTTGTCTTTTTTCCGGCGTTTATCAGTCTTTCAGATAGGGCAAATGTCAGTGAGCGTTCCGATTTCAGTGCCAGAGCGATTCGCCCAATGAGTCCTTGATATTTAGTCGTTCTCAGCCAATATTTTGGATTTTTGAAAATTTCACTTTTTTGTGAAAATATCCACTAAATGAGGGAATAATATGTGTGAGGGTACCCCAGGAGAGTTCCAAATGTGTGTGGGTAGAATATATATCCCACGGGGTTAAAATTGAAAAAAGTTGAAAACATTTTTTTTTTTGGAATTAGTCATTTTTCCGGCGTTTATCAGACTTTCAGATAGGGCCAATGTCAGTGAGCGTTCCGATTTCAGTTCCAGAGCGATTCGCCCAATGAGTCCTTTAATATTTAGTCGTTTTCAGTCAACTTTCTGGATTTTTGAAAATTTCACTTTTTTGTGAAAATATCCACTAAATGAGGGAATAATATGTGTGAGGGTACCCCAGGAGAGTTCCAAATGTCTGTGGGTAGAATATATATCCCAAGGGGGTTAAATTGAAAAAAGTTGAAAAAAATTTTTTTTTGGACTTAGTCATTTTTCTGACGTTTATCAGACTTTCAGATAGGGGAAATGTCAGTGAGCATTCCGATTTCAGTTCCACAGCGATTCACCCAATGAGTCCTTGATATTTAGTCGTTTTCAGCCAATTTCCTGGATTTTTGAAAATTTCACTTTTTTGTGAAAATATCCACTAAATGAGGGAATAATATGTGTGAGGGTACCCCAGGAGAGTTCCAAATGTGTGTGGGTAGAATATATATCCTACTGGGGTAAAATTGAAAAAAGTTGAAACAAAATTTTTTGGGGACTTAGTCATTTTTCTTACGTTTATCATACTTTCAGATAGGGGAAATGTCAGTGAGCATTCCGATTTCATTGCCAGAGCGATTCGCCCAATGAGTCCTTGATATTTAGTCGTTCTCAGCCAATATTTTGGATTTTTGAAAATTTCACTTTTTTGTGAAAATATCCACTAAATGAGGGAATAATATGTGTGAGGGTACCCCAGGAGAGTTCCAAATGTGTGTGGGAAGAATATATATCCTACTGGGGTAAAATTGAAAAAAGTTTAAAAAAATTTTTTTGGGGACTTAGTCATTTTTCTTACGTTTATTAGACTTTCAGATAGGGGAAATGTCAGTGAGCGTTCCGATTTCAGTGCCAGAGCGATTCGCCCAATGAGTCTTTGATATTTAGTCGTTCTCGGCCAATATTTTGGATTTTTGAAAATTTCACTTTTTTGTGAAAATATCCACTAAATGAGGGAATAATATGTGTGAGGGTACCCCAGGAGAGTTCCAAATGTGTGTGGGAAGAATATATATCCCACGGGGGTAAAATTGAAAAAAGTTATAAAAAATTTTTTTTTGGACTTAGTCATTTTTCCGGCGGTTATCAGACTTTCAGATAGGGGAAATGTCAGTGAGCATTCCGATTTCAGTTCCAGAGCGATTCGCCCAATGAGTCCTTGATATTTAGTCGTTCTCAGCCAATATTTTGGATTTTTGAAAATTTCACTTTTTTGTGAAAATATCCACTAAATGAGGGAATAATATGTGTGAGGGTACCCCAGGAGAGTTCCAAATGTGTGGATAGAATATATATCCCACGGGGGTAAAATTGAAAAAAGTTGAAAAAAAATTTTTTTGGGACTTAGTCATTTTTCTGGCGTTTATCAGACTTTCAGATAGGGGAAATGTCAGTGAGCATTCCGATTTCAGTTCCACAGCGATTCACCCAATGAGTCCTTGATATTTAGTCGTTTTCAGCCAATTTCCTGGATTTTTGAAAATGTCACTTTTTTGTGAAAATATCCACTAAATGAGGGAATAATATGTGTGAGGGTACCTCAGGAGAGTTCCAAATGTGTGTGGGTAGAATATATATCCCATGGGGGTAAAATTTAAAAAAGTTGAAACCATTTTTATTTTGGACTTAGTCATTTTTCCGGCGTTTATCAGACTTTCAGATAGGGCAAATGTCAGTGAGCGTTCCGATTTCAGTTCCAGAGCGATACGCCCAATGAGTCCTTTAATATTTATTCGTTTTCAGTCAACTTTCTGGATTTTTGAAAATTTCACTTTTTTGTGAAAATATCCACTAAATGAGGGAATAATATGTGTGAGGGTACCCCAGGAGAGTTCCAAATGTGTGTGGGAAGAATATATATCCCACGGGGGTAAAATTGAAAAAAGATATAAAAAATTTTTTTTTGGACTTAGTCATTTTTCCGGCGTTTATCAGACTTTCAGATAGGGGAAATGTCAGTGAGCATTCCGATTTCAGTTCCAGAGCGATTCGCACATTAAGTCCTTGATATTTAGTCATTTTCAGTCAATTTTCTGGATTTTTGAAAATTTCACTTTTTTGTGAAGATATCCACTAAATGAGGGAATAATATGTGTGAGGGTACCCCAGGAGAGTTACAAATGTGTGTGGGTATAATATATATCCCACGGGGGTAAAATGGAAAGAAGTTGAAAAAATTTTTTTTTTGGACTTAGTCATTTTTCTGGCATTTATCAGACTTTCAGATAGGGGAAATGTCAGTGAGCGTTCCGATTTCAGATCCAGAGCGATTCACCCAATGAGTCCTTGTTATTAAGTCGCTTTCAGAAAATTTTCTGGATTTTTGAAAATTTCACTTTTTCTGTGAAAATATCCACTAAATGAGGGAATAATATGTGTGAGGGTACCCCAGGAGAGTTACAAATGTGTGTGGGTAGAATATATATCCCATGGGGGTAAAATTGAAAAAGTTGAAAACATTTTTTTTTTGGACTTAGTCATTTTTCTGGCGTTTATCAGACTTTCAGATAGGGCAAATGTCAGTGAGCGTTCCGATTTCAGTTCCAGAGCGATTCGCCCAATGAGTCCTTGATATTTAGTCATTCTCAGCCAATATTTTGGATTTTTGAAAATTTCACTTTTTTGTGAAAATATCCACTAAATGAGGGAATAATATGTGTGAGGGTACCCAAGGAGAGTTCTAAATGTGTGTGGGTAGAATATATATCCCATGGGGGTAAAATTGAAAAAAGTTTAAAACATTTTTTTTTTGGACTTAGTCATTTTTCCGGCGTTTATCAGACTTTCAGATAGGGGAAATGTCAGTGAGCGTTCCGATTTCAGTTCCACAGCGATTCACCCAATAAGTCCTTGTTATTAAGTCGTTTTCAGCCAATTTTCTGGATTTTTGAAAATTTCACTTTTTTTGTGAAAATATCCCCTAAATGAGGGAATAATATGTGTGAGGGTACCCAAGGAGAGTTCTAAATGTGTTTGGGTAGAATATATATCCCATGGGGTAAAATTGAAAGAAGTTGAAAACATTTTTTTTTTTGGACTTAGTCATTTTTCCGGCGTTTATCAGACTTTCAGATAGGGCAAATGTCAGTGAGCGTTCCGATTTCAGTTCCAGAGCGATTCGCCCAATGAGTCCTTTAATATTTAGTCGTTTTCAGTCAACTTTCTGGATTTTTGAAAATTTCACTTTTTTGTGAAAATATCCACTAAATGAGGGAATAATATGTGTGAGGGTACCCCAGGAGAGTTCCAAATGTCTGTGGGTAGAATATATATCCCAAGGGGGTTAAATTGAAAAAAGTTGAAAAAAATTTTTTTTTGGGACTTAGTCATTTTTCTGACGTTTATCAGACTTTCAGATAGGGGAAATGTCAGTGAGCATTCCGATTTCAGTTCCACAGCGATTCACCCAATGAGTCCTTGATATTTAGTCATTTTCAGCCAACTTCCTGGATTTTTGAAAATTTCACTTTTTTGTGAAAATATCCACTAAATGAGGGAATAATATGTGTGAGGGTACCCCAGGAGAGTTCCAAATGTGTGTGGGTAGAATATATATCCTACTGGGGTAAAATTGAAAAAAGTTTAAAAAAATTTTTTTTGGGACTTAGTCATTTTTCTTACGTTTATCAGACTTTCAGATAGGGGAAATGTCAGTGAGCGTTCCGATTTCAGTGCCAGAGCGATTCGCCCAATGAGTCTTTGATATTTAGTAGTTCTCAGCCAATATTTTGGATTTTTGAAAATTTCACTTTTTTGTGAAAATATCCCCTAAATGAGGGAATAATATGTGTGAGGGTACCCAAGGAGAGTTCTAAATGTGTGTGGGTAGAATATATATCCCATGGGGTAAAATTGAAAAAAATTGAAAACATTTTTTTTTTGGACTTATTCATTTTTCTGGCGTTTATCAGACTTTCAGATAGGGCAAATGTCAGTGAGCATTCCGATTTCAGTTCCACAGCGATTCGCCCAATGAGTCCTTTAATATTTAGTCGTTTTCAGTCAACTTTCTGGATTTTTGAAAATTTCACTTTTTTGTGAAAATATCCACTAAATGAGGGAATAATATGTGTGAGGGTACCCCAGGAGAGTTCCAAATGTGTGTGGGTAGAATATATATCCTACCGGGGTAAAATTGAAAAAAGTTTAAAAAAATTTTTTTTGGGACTTAGTCATTTTTCTTACGTTTATCAGACTTTCAGATAGGGGAAATGTCAGTGAGCGTTCCGATTTCAGTGCCAGAGCGATTCGCCCAATGAGTCCTTGATATTTAGTCGTTCTCAGCCAATATTTTGGATTTTGGAAAATTTCACTTTTTTGTGAAAATATCCACTAAATGAGGGAATAATATGTGTGAGGGTACCCCAGGAGAGTTCCAAATGTCTGTGGGTAGAATATATATCCCACGGGGGTTAAATTGAAAAAAGTTGAAAAAAAATTTTTTTGGACTTAGTCATTTTTCTGACGTTTATCAGACTTTCAGATAGGGGAAATGTCAGTGAGCATTCCGATTTCAGTTCCACAGCGATTCAGCCAATGAGTCCTTGATATTTAGTCGTTTTCAGCCAATTTCCTGGATTTTTGAAAATTTCACTTTTTTGTGAAAATATCCACTAAATGAGGGAATAATATGTGTGAGGGTACCCCAGGAGAGTTCCAAATGTGTGTGGGTAGAATATATATCCTACTGGGGTAAAATTGAAAAAAGTTGAAACAAAATTTTTTGGGGACTTAGTCATTTTTCTTACGTTTATCATACTTTCAGATAGGGGAAATGTCAGTGAGCATTCCGATTTCATTGCCAGAGTGATTCGCCCAATGAGTCCTTGATATTTAGTAGTTCTCAGCCAATATTTTGGATTTTTGAAAATTTCACTTTTTTGTGAAAATATCCACTAAATGAGGGAATAATATGTGTGAGGGTACCCCAGGAGAGTTCCAAATGTGTGTGGGTAGAATATATATCCTACTGGGGTAAAATTGAAAAAAGTTTAAAAAAATTTTTTTTGGGACTTAGTCATTTTTCTTATGTTTATCAGACTTTCAGATAGGGGAAATGTCAGTGAGCATTCCGATTTCAGTTCCAGAGCGATTCGCCCAATGAGTCCTTGATATTTAGTCGTTCTCAGCCAATATTTTGGATTTTTGAAAATTTCACTTTTTTGTGAAAATATCCACTAAATGAGGGAATAATATGTGTGAGGGTACCCCAGGAGAGTTCCAAATGTGTGTGGGTAGAATATATATCCCACGGGGGTAAAATTTAAAAAAGTTGAAAAAAATTTTTTTTGGGACTTAGTCATTTTTCTGGCGTTTATCAGACTTTCAGATAGGGGAAATGTCAGTGAGCATTCCGATTTCAGTTCCACAGCGATTCACCCAATGAGTCCTTGATATTTAGTCGTTTTCAGCCAATTTCCTGGATTTTTGAAAATGTCACTTTTTTGTGAAAATATCCACTAAATGAGGGAATAATATGTGTGAGGGTACCCCAGGAGAGTTCCAAATGTGTGTGGGTAGAATATATATCCCATGGGGGTAAAATTTAAAAAAGTTGAAAACATTTTTATTTTGGACTTAGTCATTTTTCCGGCGTTTATCAGACTTTCAGATAGGGCAAATGTCAATGAGCGTTCCGATTTCAGTTCCAGAGCGATTCGCCCAATGAGTCCAATAATATTTAGGCGTTTTCAGTCAACTTTCTGGATTTTTGAAAATTTCACTTTTTTGTGAAAATATCCACTAAATGAGGGTGAGGGTACTCCAGGAGAGTTCCAAATGTGTGTGGGTAGAATATATATCCCACGGGGGTAAAATTGAAAAAAGTTGAAAACATTTTTTTTTTTGACTTAGTCATTTTTCCGGCGTTTATCAGACTTTCAGATAGGGCAAATGTCAGTGAGCGTTCCGATTTCAGTTCCAGAGCGATTTAATATTTAGTCGTCTTCAGTCAACTTTCTGGATTTTTGAAAATTTCACTTCTTTTGTGAAAATATCCACTAAATGAGGGAATAATATGTGTGAGGGTACCCCAGGAGAGGTCCAAATTTGTGTGGGTAGAATATATATCCCACGGGGGTAAAATTGAAAAAAGTTGAAAACATTTTTTTTTTGGACTTAGTCATTTTTCCGGCGTTTATCAGACTTTCAGATAGGGGAAATGTCAGTGAGCGTTCCGATTTCAGTTCCAGACCGATTCGCCCAATGATTCTTTGATATTTAGTCGTTTTCAGCCAATTTTCTGGATTTTTGAAAATTTCACTTTTTTGTGAAAATATCCACTAAATGAGGGAATATTATGTGTGAGGGTACCCCAGGAGAGTTCCAAATGTGTGTGGGTAGAATATATATCCCACGGGGGTAAAATTGAAAGAAGTTGAAAAATATTTTTTTTTTATGGACTTAGTCATTTTTCCGGCATTTATGAGACTTTCAGATAGGGGAAATGTCAGTGAGTGTTCCGATTTCAGTTCCAGAGCGATTCGCCCAATGAGTCCTTAAATATTTAGTCGTTTTCAGTCAACTTTCAGGATTTTTGAGAATTTCACTTTTTTGTGAAAATATCCACTAAATGAGGGAAATATATGTGTGAGGGTACCCCAGGAGAGTTCCAAATGTGTGTGTGTAGAATATATATCCCACGGGGGTAAAATTGAAAAAAGTTGAAAACATTTTTTTTTTTACTTAGTCATTTTTCCGGCGTTTATCAGACTTTCAGATAGGGCAAATGTCAATGAGCGTTCCGATTTCAGTTCCAGAGCGATTCGCCCAATGAGTCCTATAATATTTAGGCGTTTTCAGTCAACTTTCTGGATTTTTGAAAATTTCACTTTTTTGTGAAAATATCCACTAAATGAGGGTGAGGGTACTCCAGGAGAGTTCCAAATGTGTGTGGGTAGAATATATATCCCACGGGGGTAAAATTGAAAAAAGTTGAAAACATTTTTTTTTTTTGACTTAGTCATTTTTCCGGCGTTTATCAGACTTTCAGATAGGGCAAATGTCAATGAGCGTTCCGATTTCAGTTCCAGAGCGATTCGCCCAATGAGTCCTATAATATTTAGTCGTTTTCAGTCAACTTTCTGGATTTTTGAAAATTTCACTTTTTTGTGAAAATATCCACTAAATGAGGGTGAGGGTACTCCAGGAGAGTTCCAAATGTGTGTGGGTAGAATATATATCCCACGGGGGTAAAATTGAAAAAAGTTGAAAACATTTTTTTTTTGGACTTAGTCATTTTTCCTGCGTTTATCAGACTTTCAGATAGGGGAAATGTCAGTGAGTGTTCCAATTTCTGTTCCACAGCGATTCACCCAATGAGTCCTTGTTATTAAGTCGTTTTCAGCCAATTTTCTGGATTTTTGAAAAATTCACTTTTTTGTGAAAATATCCACTAAATGAGGGAATAATATGTGTGAGGGTACGCCAGGAGAGTTCCAAATGTTTGTGGGTAGAATATATATCCCATGGGGGTAAAATTGGAAAAAGTTGAAAACATTTTTTTTTTGGACTTAGTCATTTTTCCGGCGTTTATCAGACTTTCAGATAGGGGAAATGTCAGTGAGCGTTCCGATTTTAGTGCCAGAGCGATTCGCCCAATGAGTCCTTGATATTTAGTCGTTCTCAGCCAATATTTTGGATTTTTGAAAATTTCACTTTTTTGTGAAAATATCCACTAAATGAGGGAATAATATGTGTGAGGGTACCCCAGGAGAGTTCCAAATGTGTGTGGGAAGAATATATATCCCACGAGGGTAAAATTGAAAAAAGTTGAAAACATTTTTTTTTTGGACTTAGTCATTTTTCCTGCGTTTATCAGACTTTCAGATAGGGGAAATGTCAGTGAGCGTTCCGATTTCTGTTCCACAGCGATTCACCCCATGAGTCCTTGTTATTAAGTCGTTTTCAACCAATTTTCTGGATTTTTGAAAAATTCACTTTTTTGTGAAAATATCCACTAAATGAGGGAATAATATGTGTGAGGGTACCCCAGGAGAGTTCCAAATGTTTTTGGGTAGAATATATATACCATGGGGGTAAAATTGAAAAAAATTGAAAACATTTTTTTTTTGGACTTAGTCATTTTTCCGGCGTTTATCAGACTTTCAGATAGGGGAAATGTCAGTGAGCGTTCCGATTTCAGTGCCAGAGCGATTCGCCCAATGAGTCCATAATATTTAGTCGTTCTTAGCCAATATTTTGGATTTTTGTAAATTTCACTTTTTTTGTGAAAATATCCACTAAATGAGGGAATATTATGTGTGAGGGTACCCCAAGAGAGTTCCAAATGTGTGTGGGTAGAATATATATCCCACGGGGGTAACAATGAAAAAAGTTGAAAAAAAATTTTTTGGGGACTCAGTCATTTTTCCGGCAATTATCAGACTTTCAGATAGGGCAAATGTCAGTGAGCATTCCGATTTCATTGCCAGAGCGATTCGCCCAATGAGTCCTTTAATATTTAGTCGTTTTCAGTCAACTTTCTGGATTTTTGAAAATTTCACTTTTTTGTGAAAATATCCACTAAATGAGGGAATAATATGTGTGAGGGTACCCCAGGAGAGTTCCAAATGTGTGTGGGTAGAATATATATCCTACTGGGGTAAAATTGAAAAAAGTTGAAAAAATTTTTTTTTGGGACTAAGTCATTTTTCTGGCGTTTATCAGACTTTCAGATAGGGGAAATGTCAGTGAGCGTTCCGATTTCAGTGCCAGAGTGATTCGCCCAATGAGTCCTAGATATTTAGTCGCTCTCAGCCAATATTTTGGATTTTTGAAAATTTCACTTTTTTGTGAAAATATCCACTAAATGAGGGTGAGGGTACTCCAGGAGAGTTCCAAATGTGTGTGGGTAGAATATATATCCCACGGGGGTAAAATTGAAAAAAGTTGAAAACATTTTTTTTTGGACTTAGTCATTTTTCCTGCGTTTATCAGACTTTCAGATAGGGGAAATGTCAGTGAGCGTTCCAATTTCTGTTCCACAGCGATTCACCCAATGAGTCCTTGTTATTAAGTCGTTTTCACCCAATTTTCTGGATTTTTGAAAATTTCACTTTTTTATGAAAATATCCACTAAATGAGGGTGAGGGTACTCCAGGAGAGTTCCAAATGTGTGTGGGTAGAATATATATCCCACAGGGGTAAAATTTAAAAAAGTTGAAAACATTTTTTTTTGGACTTAGTCATTTTTCCTGCGTTTATCAGACTTTCAGATAGGGGAAATGTCAGTGAGCGTTCCGATTTCTGTTCCACAGCGATTCACCCAATGAGTCCTTGTTATTAAGTGGTTTTCAGCCAATTTTCTGGATTTTTGAAAAATTCACTTTTTTGTGAAAATATCCACTAAATGAGGGAATAATGTGTGTGAGGGTACCCAAGGAGAGTTCTAAATGTATGTGGGTAGAATATATATCCCATGGGGGTAAGATTGAAAAAAGTTGAAAACTTTTTTTTTTTGGACTTAGTCATTTTTCCGGCATTTATCAGACTTTCAGATAGGGGAAATGTCAGTGAGCGTTCCGATTTCAGTGCCAGAGTGATTCGCCCAATGAGTCCTTGATATTTAGTCGCTCTCAGCCAATATTTTGGATTTTTGAAAATTTCACTTTTTTGTGACAATATCCACTAAATGAGGGTGAGGGTACTCCAGGAGAGTTCCAAATGTGTGTGGGTAGAATATATATCCCACAGGGGTAAAATTGAAAAAAGTTGAAAACATTTTTTTTTTGGACTTAGTCATTTTTCCTGCATTTATCAGACTTTCAGATAGGGGAAATGTCAGTGAGCGTTCCGATTTCTGTTCCACAGCGATTCACCCAATGAGTCCTTGTTATTAAGTCGTTTTCAGCCAATTTTCTGGATTTTTGAAAAATTCACTTTTTTGTGAAAATATCCACTAAATGAGGGAATAATATGTGTGAGGGTACCCCAGGAGAGTTCCAAATGTTTGTGGGTAGAATATATATCAAATGGGGGTAAAATTGAAAAAAGTTGAAAACATTTTTTTTTTGGACGTAGTCATTTTTCCGGCGTTTATCAGACTTTCAGATAGGGGAAATGTCAGTGAGCGTTCCGATTTCAGTTCCAGACCGATTCGCCCAATGATTCTTTGATATTTAGTCGTTTTCAGCCAATTTTCTGGATTTTTGAAAATTTCACTTTTTTGTGAAAATATCCACTAAATGAGGGAATATTATGTGTGAGGGTACCCCAGGAGAGTTCCAAATGTGTGTGGGTAGAATATATATCCCACGGGGGTAAAATTGAAAGAAGTTGAAAAATAATTTTTTTTTATGGACTTAGTCATTTTTCCGGCATTTATCAGACTTTCAGATAGGGGAAATGTCAGTGAGTGTTCCGATTTCAGTTCCAGAGCGATTCGCCCAATGAGTCCTTTAATATTTAGTCGTTTTCAGTCAACTTTCAGGATTTTTAAGAATTTCACTTTTTTGTGAAAATATCCACTAAATGAGGGAATAATATGTGTGAGGGTACCCCAGGAGAGTTCCAAATGTGTGTGTGTAGAATATATATCCCACGGGGGTAAAATTGAAAAAAGTTGAAAACATTTTTTTTTTTACTTAGTCATTTTTCCGGCGTTGATCAGACTTTCAGATAGGGCAAATGTCAATGAGCGTTCCGATTTCAGTTCCAGAGCGATTCGCCCAATGAGTCCTATAATATTTAGTCGTTTTCAGTCAACTTTCTGGATTTTTGAAAATTTCACTTTTTTGTGAAAATATCCACTAAATGAGGGTGAGGGTACTCCAGGAGAGTTCCAAATGTGTGTGGGTAGAATATATATCCCACGGGGGTAAAATTGAAAAAAGTTGAAAACATTTTTTTTTTTTTACTTAGTCATTTTTCCGGCGTTTGTCAGACTTTCAGATAGGGCAAATGTCAATGAGCGTTCCGATTTCATTTCCAGAGCGATTTAATATTTAGTCGTTTTCAGTCAACTTTCTGGATTTTTGAAAATTTCACTTCTTTTGTGAAAATATCCACTAAATGAGGGAATAATATGTGTGAGGGTACCCCAGGAGAGTTCCAAATGTGTGTGGGTAGAATATATATCCCACGGGGGTAAAATTGAAAAAAGTTGAAAACATTTTTTTTTTGGACTTAGTCATTTTTCCTGCGTTTATCAGACTTTCAGATAGGGGAAATGTCAGTGAGTGTTCCGATTTCTGTTCCACAGCGATTCACCCAATGAGTCCTTGTTATTAAGTCGTTTTCAGCCAATTTTCTGGATTTTTGAAAAATTCACTTTTTTGTGAAAATATCCACTAAATGAGGGAATAATATGTGTGAGGGTACTCCAGGAGAGTTCCAAATGTGTGTGGGTAGAATATATATCCCACAGGGGTAAAATTTAAAAAAGTTGAAAACATTTTTTTTTGGACTTAGTCATTTTTCCTGCGTTTATCAGACTTTCAGATAGGGGAAATGTCAGTGAGCGTTCCGATTTCTGTTCCACAGCGATTCACCCAATGAGTCCTTGTTATTAAGTGGTTTTCAGCCAATTTTCTGGATTTTTGAAAAATTCACTTTTTTGTGAAAATATCCACTAAATGAGGGAATAATGTGTGTGAGGGTACCCAAGGAGAGTTCTAAATGTATGTGGGTAGAATATATATCCCATGGGGGTAAGATTGAAAAAAGTTGAAAACTTTTTTTTTTTGGACTTAGTCATTTTTCCGGCATTTATCAGACTTTCAGATAGGGGAAATGTCAGTGAGCGTTCCGATTTCAGTGCCAGAGTGATTCGCCCAATGAGTCCTTGATATTTAGTCGCTCTCAGCCAATATTTTGGATTTTTGAAAATTTCACTTTTTTGTGACAATATCCACTAAATGAGGGTGAGGGTACTCCAGGAGAGTTCCAAATGTGTGTGGGTAGAATATATATCCCACAGGGGTAAAATTGAAAAAAGTTGAAAACATTTTTTTTTTGGACTTAGTCATTTTTCCTGCATTTATCAGACTTTCAGATAGGGGAAATGTCAGTGAGCGTTCCGATTTCTGTTCCACAGCGATTCACCCAATGAGTCCTTGTTATTAAGTCGTTTTCAGCCAATTTTCTGGATTTTTGAAAAATTCACTTTTTTGTGAAAATATCCACTAAATGAGGGAATAATATGTGTGAGGGTACCCCAGGAGAGTTCCAAATGTTTGTGGGTAGAATATATATCAAATGGGGGTAAAATTGAAAAAAGTTGAAAACATTTTTTTTTTGGACGTAGTCATTTTTCCGGCGTTTATCAGACTTTCAGATAGGGGAAATGTCAGTGAGCGTTCCGATTTCAGTTCCAGACCGATTCGCCCAATGATTCTTTGATATTTAGTCGTTTTCAGCCAATTTTCTGGATTTTTGAAAATTTCACTTTTTTGTGAAAATATCCACTAAATGAGGGAATATTATGTGTGAGGGTACCCCAGGAGAGTTCCAAATGTGTGTGGGTAGAATATATATCCCACGGGGGTAAAATTGAAAGAAGTTGAAAAATAATTTTTTTTTATGGACTTAGTCATTTTTCCGGCATTTATCAGACTTTCAGATAGGGGAAATGTCAGTGAGTGTTCCGATTTCAGTTCCAGAGCGATTCGCCCAATGAGTCCTTTAATATTTAGTCGTTTTCAGTCAACTTTCAGGATTTTTAAGAATTTCACTTTTTTGTGAAAATATCCACTAAATGAGGGAATAATATGTGTGAGGGTACCCCAGGAGAGTTCCAAATGTGTGTGTGTAGAATATATATCCCACGGGGGTAAAATTGAAAAAAGTTGAAAACATTTTTTTTTTTACTTAGTCATTTTTCCGGCGTTGATCAGACTTTCAGATAGGGCAAATGTCAATGAGCGTTCCGATTTCAGTTCCAGAGCGATTCGCCCAATGAGTCCTATAATATTTAGTCGTTTTCAGTCAACTTTCTGGATTTTTGAAAATTTCACTTTTTTGTGAAAATATCCACTAAATGAGGGTGAGGGTACTCCAGGAGAGTTCCAAATGTGTGTGGGTAGAATATATATCCCACGGGGGTAAAATTGAAAAAAGTTGAAAACATTTTTTTTTTTTTACTTAGTCATTTTTCCGGCGTTTGTCAGACTTTCAGATAGGGCAAATGTCAATGAGCGTTCCGATTTCATTTCCAGAGCGATTTAATATTTAGTCGTTTTCAGTCAACTTTCTGGATTTTTGAAAATTTCACTTCTTTTGTGAAAATATCCACTAAATGAGGGAATAATATGTGTGAGGGTACCCCAGGAGAGTTCCAAATGTGTGTGGGTAGAATATATATCCCATGGGGGTAAAATTGGAAAAAGTTGAAAACATTTTTTTTTTGGACTTAGTCATTTTTCCGGCGTTTATCAGACTTTCAGATAGGGGAAATGTCAGTGAGCGTTCCGATTTCAGTGCCAGAGCGATTCGCCCAATGAGTCCTTGATATTTAGTCGTTCTCAGCCAATATTTTGGATTTTTGAAAATTTCACTTTTTTGTGAAAATATCCACTAAATGAGGGAATAATGTGTGTGAGGGTACCCCAGGAGAGTTCCAAATGTGTGTGGGAAGAATATATATCCCACGGGGGTAAAATTGAAAAAAGTTGAAAACATTTTTTTTTTGGACTTAGTCATTTTTCCTGCGTTTATCAGACTTTCAGATAGGGGAAATGTCAGTGAGCGTTCCGATTTCTGTTCCACAGCGATTTACCCAATTAGTCCTTGTTATTAAGTCGTTTTCAACCAATTTTCTGGATTTTTGAAAAATTCACTTTTTTGTGAAAATATCCACTAAATGAGGGAATAATATGTGTGAGGGTACCCCAGGAGAGTTCCAAATGTTTTTGGGTAGAATATATATACCATGGGGGTAAAATTGAAAAAAGTTGAAAACATTTTTTTTTTGGACTTAGTCATTTTTCCGGCGTTTATCAGACTTTCAGATAGGGGAAATGTCAGTGAGCGTTCCGATTTCAGTGCCAGAGCGATTCGCCCAATGAGTCCATAATATTTAGTCGTTCTTAGCCAATATTTTGGATTTTTGAAAATTTCACTTTTTTTGTGAAAATATCCACTAAATGATAGAATATTATGTGTGAGGGTACCCCAAGAGAGTTCCAAATGTGTGTGGGTAGAATATATATCCCACGGGGGTAACAATGAAAAAAGTTGAAAAAAAATTTTTTGGGGACTCAGTCATTTTTCCGACAATTATCAGACTTTCAGATAGGGCAAATGTCAGTGAGCTTTCCGATTTCATTGCCAGAGCGATTCGCCCAATGAGTCCTTTAATATTTAGTCGTTTTCAGTCAACTTTCTGGATTTTTGAAAATTTCACTTTTTTGTGAAAATATCCACTAAATGAGGGAATAATATGTGTGAGGGTACCCCAGGAGAGATCCAAATGTGTGTTGGTAGAATATATATCCTACTGGGGTAAAATTGAAAAAAGTTGAAAAAATTTTTTTTTGGGACTTAGTCATTTTTCTGGCGTTTATCAGACTTTCAGATAGGGGAAATGTCAGTGAGCGTTCCGATTTCAGTGCCAGAGCGATTCGCCCAATGAGTCCTTGATAATTAGTCGCTCTCAGCCAATATTTTGGATTTTTGAAAATTTCACTTTTTTGTGAAAATATCCACTAAATGAGGGTGAGGGTACTCCAGGAGAGTTCCAAATGTGTGTGTGTAGAATATATATCCCACGAGGGTAAGATTGAAAAAAGTTGAAAACATTATTTTTTTTTACTTAGTCATTTTTCCGGCGTTTATCAGACTTTCAGATAGGGCAAATGTCAGTGAGCGTTCCGATTTCAGTTCCAGAGCGATTCGCCCAATGAGTCCTTTAATATTTAGTCATTTTCAGTCAACTTTCTGGATTTTTGAAAATTTCACGTTTTTGTGAAAATATCCACTAAATGAGGGAATAATATGTGTGAGGGTACCCCAGGAGAGTTCTAAATGTGTGTGGGTAGAATATGTATCCCACGGGGGTAAAATTGAAAAAAGTTGAAAACATTTTTTTTTGGACTTAGTCATTTTTCCTGCGTTTATCAGACTTTCAGTTAGGGGAAATGTCAGTGAGCGTTCCAATTTCTGTTCCACAGCGATTCACCCAATGAGTCCTTGTTATTAAGTCGTTTTCACCCAATTTTCTGGATTTTTGAAAATTTCACTTTTTTGTGAAAATATCCACTAAATGAGGGTGAGGGTACTCCAGGAGAGTTCCAAATGTGTGTGGGTAGAATATATATCCCACAGGGGTAAAATTTAAAAAAGTTGAAAACATTTTTTGTTGGACTTAGTCATTTTTCCTGCGTTTATCAGACTTTCAGATAGGGGAAATGTCAGTGAGCGTTCCGATTTCTGTTCCACAGCGATTCACCCAATGAGTCCTTGTTATTAAGTGGTTTTCAGCCAATTTTCTGGATTTTTGAAAAATTCACTTTTTTGTGAAAACATCCACTAAATGAGGGAATAATGTGTGTGAGGGTACCCAAGGAGAGTTCTAAATGTATGTGGGTAGAATATATATCCCATGGGGGTAAAATTGAAAAAAGTTGAAAACATTTTTTTTTTGGACTTAGTCATTTTTCCGTCGTTTATCAGACTTTCAGATAGGGCAAATATCAGTGAGCGTTCCGATTTCAGTTCCAGAGCGATTCGCCCAATGAGTCCTCTAATATTTAGTCGTTTTCAGTCAACTTTCTGGATTTTTGAAAATTTCACTTTTTTGTGAAAATATCCAGTAAATGAGGGAATAAAATGTGTGAGGGTACCCCAGGAGAGTTCCAAATGTGTGTGGGAAGAATACATATCCCACGGGGGTAAAATTGAAAGAAGTTGAAAAATAAATTTTATTTGACTTAGTCATTTTTCCGGCATTCATCAGACTTTCAGATAGGGGAAATGTCAGTGAGCGTTCCGATTTCAGTGCCAGAGCGATTCGCCCAATGAGTCCTTGATATTTAGTCGTTCTCAGCCAATATTTTGGATTTTTGAAAATTTCACTTTTTTGTGAAAATATCCACTAAATGAGGGAATAATATGTGTGAGGGTACCCCAGGAGAGTTCCAAATGTGTGTGGGAAGAATATATGTCCCACGGGGGTAAAATTGAAAAAAGTTATAAAAAATTTTTTTTTGGACTTAGTCATTTTTCCTGCGTTTACCAGACTTTCAGATAGGGGAAATGTCAGTGAGCATTCCGATTTCATTGCCAGAGCGATTCGCCCAATGAGTCCTTGTTATTTAGTCGTTTTCAGCCAATTTTCTGGATTTTTGAAAATTTCACTTTTTTGTGAAAATATCCACTAAATGAGGGAATAATATGTGTGAGGGTACCCCAGGAGAGTTCCAAATGTGTGTGGGTAGAATATATATCCCACGGGGGTAAAATTGAAAAAAGTTGAAAACATTTTTTTTTGGGACTTAGTCATTTTTCCGGCGTTTATCAGACTTTCAGATAGGGCAAATGTCAGTGAGCGTTCCGATTTCAGTTCCAGAGCGATTCGCCCAATGAGTCCTTTAATATTTAATCGTTTTCAGTCAACTTTCTTGATTTTTGAAAATTTCTCTTTTTTGTGAAAATATCCACTAAATGAGGGAATAATATGTGTGAGGGTACCCCAGGAGAGTTCCAAATGTGTGTGGCTAGAATATATATCCCACGGGGGTAAAATTGAAAGAAGTTGAAAAAAATTTTTTTGGGGACTTAGTCATTTTTCTGGTGTTTATCAGACTTTCAGATAGGTGAAATGTCAGTGAACGTTCCGATTTCAGTTTCAGAGCGATTCGCCCAATGAGTCCTTGATATTTAGTAGTTTTCAGCCAATATTTTGGATTTTTGAAAATTTCACATTTTTGTGAAAATATCCACTAAATGAGAGAATAATATCTGTGAGGATAACCCAGGAGAGTTCCAAATGTGTATGGGTAGAATATATATCCCACGGGGGTAAAATTGAAAAAAGTTGAAAACATATTTTTTTTTACTTAGTCATTTTTCCGGCGTTTATCAGACTTTCAGATAGGGCAAATGTCAGTGAGCGTTCTGATTTCAGTTCCAGAGCGATTCGCCCAATGAGTCCTTTAATATTTAGTCGTTTTCAGTTAACTTTCTGGATTTTTGAAAATTTCACTTTTTTGTGAAAATATCCACTAAATGAGGGAACAATATGTGTGAGGGTACCCCAGGAGAGTTCCAAATGTGTGTGGGTAGAATATATATCCTACTGGGGTAAAATTGAAAAAAGTTGAAAAATTTTTTTTTTGGGACTTAGTCATTTTTCTGGCGTTTATCAGATCTTTCAGATAGAGGAAATGTCAGTGAGCATTCCGAGTTCAGTGCCAGAGCGATTCGCCCAATGAGTCCTTGATATTTAGTCGTTTTCAGCCAATTTTCTGGATTTTTGAAAATTTCACTTTTTTGTGAAAATATCCACTAAATGAGGGAGTAATATGTGTGAGGGTACGCCAGGAGAGTTCCAAATGTGTGTGGGTAGAATATATATCCTACTGGGGTAAAATTGAAAAAAGTTGAAAAAAATTTTTTTTGGGACTTAGTCATTTTTCTTACGTTTATCAGACTTTCAGATAGGGGAAATGTCAGTTACGTTTATCAGACTTTCAGATAGGGGAAATGTCAGTGAGCATTCCGATTTCATTGCCAGAGCGATTCGCCCAATGAGTCCTTGATATTTAGTCATTCTCAGCCAATATTTTGGATTTTTGAAAATTTCACTTTTTTGTGAAAATATCCACTAAATGAGGGAATAATATGTGTGAGGGTACCCCAGGAGAGTTCCAAATGTGTGTGTGTAGAATATATATCCCACGGGGGTAAAATTGAAAAAAGTTGAAAACATTTTTTTTTTTACTTAGTCATTTTTCCGGCGTTTATCAGACTTTCAGATAGGGAAATGTCAATGAGCGTTCCGATTTCAGTTCCAGAGCGATTCGCCCAATGAGTCCTATAATATTTAGTCGTTTTCAGTCAACTTTCTGGATTTTTGAAAATTTCACTTTTTTGTGAAAATATCCACTAAATGAGGGTGAGGGTACTCCAGGAGAGTTCCAAATGTGTGTGGGTAGAATATATATCCCACGGGGGTAAAATTGAAAAAAGTTGAAAACATTTTTTTTTTTTGACTTAGTCATTTTTCCGGCGTTTATCAGACTTTCAGATAGGGCAAATGTCAATGAGCGTTCCGATTTCATTTCCAGAGCGATTTAATATTTAGTCGTTTTCAGTCAACTTTCTGGATTTTTGAAAATTTCACTTCTTTTGTGAAAATATCCACTAAATGAGGGAATAATATGTGTGAGGGTACCCCAGGAGAGTTCCAAATGTGTGTGGGTAGAATATATATCCCACGGGGGTAAAATTTAAAAAAGTTGAAAACATTTTTTTTTTGGACTTAGTCATTTTTCCTGCGTTTATCAGACTTTCAGATAGGGGAAATGTCAGTGAGTGTTCCGATTTCTGTTCCACAGCGATTCACCCAATGAGTCCTTGTTATTAAGTCGTTTTCAGCCAATTTTCTGGATTTTTGAAAAATTCACTTTTTTGTGAAAATATCCACTAAATGAGGGAATAATATGCGTGAGGGTACGCCAGGAGAGTTCCAAATGTTTGTGGGTAGAATATATATCCCATGGGGGTAAAATTGGAAAAAGTTGAAAACATTTTTTTTTTGGACTTAGTCATTTTTCCGGCGTTTATCAGACTTTCAGATAGGGGAAATGTCAGTGAGCGTTCCGATTTCAGTGCCAGAGCGATTCGCCCAATGAGTCCTTGATATTTAGTCGTTCTCAGCCAATATTTTGGATTTTTGAAAATTTCACTTTTTTGTGAAAATATCCACTAAATGAGGGAATAATATGTGTGAGGGTACCCCAGGAGAGTTCAAAATGTGTGTGGGAAGAATATATATCCCACGGGGGTAAAATTGAAAAAAGTTGAAAACATTTTTTTTTTGGACTTAGTCATTTTTCCTGCGTTTATCAGACTTTCAGATAGGGGAAATGTCAGTGAGCGTTCCGATTTCTGTTCCACAGCGATTCACCCAATGAGTCCTTGTTATTAAGTCGTTTTCAACCAATTTTCTGGATTTTTGAAAAATTCATTTTTTGGGAAAATATCCACTAAATGAGGGAATAATATGTGTGAGGGTACCCCAGGAGAGTTCCAAATGTTTTTGGGTAGAATATATATACCATGGGGGTAAAATTGAAAAAAGTTGAAAACATTTTTTTTTTGGACTTAGTCATTTTTCCGGCGTTTATCAGACTTTCAGATAGGGGAAATGTCAGTGAGCGTTCCGATTTCAGTGCCAGAGCGATTCGCCCAATGAGTCCATAATATTTAGTCGTTCTTAGCCAATATTTTGGATTTTTGAAAATTTCACTTTTTTTGTGAAAATATCCACTAAATGAGGGAATATTATGTGTGAGGGTACCCCAAGAGAGTTCCAAATGTGTGTGGGTAGAATATATATCCCACGGGGGTAACAATGAAAAAAGTTGAAAAAAAATTTTTTGGGGACTCAGTCATTTTTCCGGCAATTATCAGACTTTCAGATAGGGCAAATGTCAGTGAGCATTCCGATTTCATTGCCAGAGCGATTCGCCCAATGAGTCCTTTAATATTTAGTCGTTTTCAGTCAACTTTCTGGATTTTTGAAAATTTCACTTTTTTGTGAAAATATCCACTAAATGAGGGAATAATATGTGTGAGGGTACCCCAGGAGAGTTCCAAATGTGTGTGGGTAGAATATATATCCTACTGGGGTAAAATTGAAAAAAGTTGAAAAAATTTTTTTTTGGGACTTAGTCATTTTTCTGGCGTTTATCAGACTTTCAGATAGGGGAAATGTCAGTGAGCGTTCCGATTTCAGTGCCAGAGCGATTCGCCCAATGAGTCCTTGATATTTAGTCGCTCTCAGCCAATATTTTGGATTTTTGAAAATTTCACTTTTTTGTGAAAATATCCACTAAATGAGGGTGAGGGTACTCCAGGAGAGTTCCAAATGTGTGCGGGTAGAATATATATCCCACGGGGGTAAAATTGAAAAAAGTTGAAAACATTTTTTTTTTTTACTTAGTCATTTTTCCGGCGTTTATCAGACTTTCAGATAGGGCAAATGTCAGTGAGCGTTCCGATTTCAGTTCCAGAGCGATTCGCCCAATGAGTCCTTTAATATTTAGTCATTTTCAGTCAACTTTCTGGATTTTTGAAAATTTCACGTTTTTGTGAAAATATCCACTAAATGAGGGAATAATATGTGTGAGGGTACCCCAGGAGAGTTCCAAATGTTTGTGGGTAGAATATATATCCCATGGGGGTAAAATTGGAAAAAGTTGAAAACATTTTTTTTTTGGACTTAGTCATTTTTCCGGCGTTTATCAGACTTTCAGATAGGGGAAATGTCAGTGAGCGTTCCGATTTCTGTTCCACAGCGATTCACCCAATGAGTCCTTGTTATTAAGTGGTTTTCAGCCAATTTTCCGGATTTTTGAAAAATTCACTTTTTTGTGAAAATATCCACTAAATGAGGGAATAATGTGTGTGAGGGTACCCAAGGAGAGTTCTAAATGTATGTGGGTAGAATATATATCCCATGGGGGTAAGATTGAAAAAAGTTGAAAACATTTTTTTTTTTGGACTTAGTCATTTTTCCGGCGTTTATCAGACTTTCAGATAGGGGAAATGTCAGTGAGCGTTCCGATTTCAGTGCCAGAGTGATTCGCCCAATGAGTCCTTGATATTTAGTCGCTCTCAGCCAATATTTTGGATTTTTGAAAATTTCACTTTTTTGTGAAAATATCCACTAAATGAGGGTGAGGGTACTCCAGGAGAGTTCCAAATGTGTGTGGGTAGAATATATATCCCACGGGGGTAAAATTGAAAAAAGTTGAAAACATTTTTTTTTGGACTTAGTCATTTTTCCTGCGTTTATCAGACTTTCAGATAGGGGAAATGTCAGTGAGCGTTCCGATTTCTGTTCCACAGCGATTCACCCAATGAGTCCTTGTTATTAAGTCGTTTTCAGCCAATTTTCTGGATTTTTGAAAAATTCACTTTTTTGTGAAAATATCCACTAAATAAGGGAATAATGTGTGTGAGGGTACCCAAGGAGAGTTCTAAATGTATGTGGGTAGAATATATATCCCATGGGGGTAAAATTGAAAAAAGTTGAAAACATTTTTTTTTTGGACTTAGTCATTTTTCCGGCGTTTATCAGACTTTCAGATAGGGGAAATGTCAGTGAGCGTTCCGATTTCAGTGCCAGAGCGATTCGCCCAATGAGTCCTTGATATTTAGTCGTTCTCATCCAATATTTAGGATTTTTGAAAATTTCACTTTTTTGTGAAAATATCCACTAAATGAGGGAATAATATGTGTGAGGGTACCCCAGTAGAGTTCCAAATGTGTGTGGGTAGAATACATATCCCACGGGGGTAAAATTGAAAAAAGTTGAAAAAATTTTTTTTTTGGGGCTTAGTCATTTTTCTGGCGTTTATCAGACTTTCAGATAGGGGAAATGTCAGTGAGCATTCCGATTTCAGTGCCAGAGCGATTCGCCCAATGAGTCCTTGATATTTAGTCGTTCTCAGCCAATATTTTGGATTTTTGAAAATTTCACTTTTTTGTGAAAATATCCACTAAATGAGGGAATAATATGTGTGAGGGTACCCCAGGAGACTTCCAAATGTGTGTGGGTAGAATATATATCCTACTGGGGTAAAATTGAAAAAAGTTGAAAAAAATTTTTTTTGGGTCTTAGTCATTTTTCTTACGTTTATCAGACTTTCAGATAGGGGAAATGTCAGTTACGTTTATCAGACTTTCAGATAGGGGAAATGTCAGTGAGCATTCCGATTTTATTGCCAGAGCGATTCGCCCAATGAGTCCTTGATATTTAGTCATTCTCAGCCAATATTTTGGATTTTTGAAAATTTCACTTTTTTGTGAAAATATCCACTAAATGAGGGTGAGGGTACTCCAGGAGAGTTCCAAATGTGTGTGGGTAGAATATATATCCCACGGGGGTAAAATTGAAAAAAGTTGAAAACATTTTTTTTTTGGACTTAGTCATTTTTCCGGCGTTTATCAGACTTTCAGATAGTGGAAATGTCAGTGAGCGTTCCGATTTCAGTTCCAGACCGATTCGCCCAATGATTCTTTGATATTTAGTCGTTTTCAGCCAATTTTCTGGATTTTTGAAAATTTCACTTTTTTGTGAAAATATCCACTAAATGAGGGAATATTATGTGTGAGGGTACCCCAGGAGAGTTCCAAATGTGTGTGGGTAGAATATATATCCCACGGGGGTAAAATTGAAAGAAGTTGAAAAATAATTTTTTTTTATGGACTTAGTCATTTTTCCGGCATTTATCAGACTTTCAGATAGGGGAAATGTCAGTGAGTGTTCCGATTTCAGTTCCAGAGCGATTCGCCCAATGAGTCCTTTAATATTTAGTCGTTTTCAGTCAACTTTCAGGATTTTTGAGAATTTCACTTTTTTGTGAAAATATCCACTAAATGAGGGTGAGGGTACTCCAGGAGAGTTCCAAATGTGTGTGGGTAGAATATATATCCCACGGGGGTAAAATTGAAAAAAGTTGAAAACATTTTTTTTTTTTGACTTAGTCATTTTTCCGGCGTTTATCAGACTTTCAGATAGGGCAAATGTCAATGAGCGTTCCGATTTCATTTCCAGAGCGATTTAATATTTAGTCGTTTTCAGTCAACTTTCTGGATTTTTGAAAATTTCACTTCTTTTGTGAAAATATCCACTAAATGAGGGAATAATATGTGTGAGGGTACCCCAGGAGAGTTCCAAATGTGTGTGGGAATATATATCCCACGGGGGTAAAATTGAAAAAAGTTGAAAATTTTTTTTTCTAGAACTTAGTCGTTTTTCTGGCGTTTATCAGACTTTCAGATAGTGGAAATGTCAGTGAACGTTCCGATTTCAGTGCCAGAGCGATTCGCCCAATGAGTCCTTGATATTTAGTCGTTCTCAGCCAATATTTTGGATTTTTGAAAATTTCAATTTTTTGTGAAAATATCCACTAAATGAGGGAATAATATGTGTGAGGGTACCCCAGGAGAGTTCCAAATGTGTGTGGGTAGAATATATATCCCACGCGGGTAAATTTGAAAAAAATTGAAAACATTTTTTTTTTGGACTTAGTCATTTTTCCTGCGTTTATCAGACTTTCAGATAGGGGAAATGTCAGTGAGCGTTCCGATTTCTGTTCCACAGCGATTCACCCAATGAGTCCTTGTTATTAAGTCGTTTTCAGCCAATTTTCTGGATTTTTGAAAAATTCACTTTTTTGTGAAAATATCCACTAAATGAGGGAATAATATGTGTGAGGGTACGCCAGGAGAGTTCCAAATGTTTGTGGGTAGAATATATATCCCATGGGGGTAAAATTGGAAAAAGTTGAAAACATTTTTTTTTTGGACTTAGTCATTTTTCCGGCGTTTATCAGACTTTCAGATAGGGGAAATGTCAGTGAGCGTTCCGATTTCAGTGCCAGAGCGATTCGCCCAATGAGTCCTTGATATTTAGTCGTTCTCAGCCAATATTTTGGATTTTTGAAAATTTCAATTTTTTGTGAAAATATCCACTAAATGAGGGAATAATATGTGTGAGGGTACCCCAGGAGAGTTCCAAATGTGTGTGGGTAGAATATATATCCCACGCGGGTAAATTTGAAAAAAATTGAAAACATTTTTTTTTTGGACTTAGTCATTTTTCCTGCGTTTATCAGACTTTCAGATAGGGGAAATGTCAGTGAGCGTTCCGATTTCTGTTCCACAGCGATTCACCCAATGAGTCCTTGTTATTAAGTCGTTTTCAGCCAATTTTCTGGATTTTTGAAAAATTCACTTTTTTGTGAAAATATCCACTAAATGAGGGAATAATATGTGTGAGGGTACGCCAGGAGAGTTCCAAATGTTTGTGGGTAGAATATATATCCCATGGGGGTAAAATTGGAAAAAGTTGAAAACATTTTTTTTTTGGACTTAGTCATTTTTCCGGCGTTTATCATACTTTCAGATAGGGGAAATGTCAGTGAGCGTTCCGATTTCAGTGCCAGAGCGATTCGCCCAATGAGTCCTTGATATTTAGTCGTTCTCAGCCAATATTTTGGATTTTTGAAAATTTCACTTTTTTGTGAAAATATCCACTAAATGAGGGAATAATATGTGTGAGGGTACCCCAGGAGAGTTCCAAATGTGTGTGGGTAGAATATATATCCCACGCGGGTAAATTTGAAAAAAATTGAAAACATTTTTTTTTTGGACTTAGTCATTTTTCCTGCGTTTATCAGACTTTCAGATAGGGGAAATGTCAGTGAGCGTTCCGATTTCTGTTCCACAGCGATTCACCCAATGAGACCTTGTTATTAAGTCGTTTTCAGCCAATTTTCTGGATTTTTGAAAAATTCACTTTTTTGTGAAAATATCCACTAAATGAGGGAATAATATGTGTGAGGGTACGCCAGGAGAGTTCCAAATGTTTGTGGGTAGAATATATATCCCATGGGGGTAAAATTGGAAAAAGTTGAAAACATTTTTTTTTTGGACTTAGTCATTTTTCCGGCGTTTATCAGACTTTCAGATAGGGGAAATGTCAGTGAGCGTTCCGATTTCAGTGCCAGAGCGATTCGCCCAATGAGTCCTTGATATTTAGTCGTTCTCAGCCAATATTTTGGATTTTTGAAAATTTCACTTTTTTGTGAAAATATCCACTAAATGAGGGAATAATATGTGTGAGGTTACCCCAGGAGAGTTCCAAATGTGTGTGGGAAGAATATATATCCCACGGGGGTAAAATTGAAAAAAGTTGAAAACATTTTTTTTTTGGACTTAGTCATTTTTCCTGCGTTTATCAGACTTTCAGATAGGGGAAATGTCAGTGAGCGTTCCGATTTCTGTTCCACAGCGATTCACCCAATGAGTCCTTGTTATTAAGTCGTTTTCAACCAATTTTCTGGATTTTTGAAAAATTCACTTTTTTGTGAAAATATCCACTAAATGAGGGAATAATATGTGTGAGGGTACCCCAGGAGAGTTCCAAATGTTTTTGGGTAGAATATATATACCATGGGGGTAAAATTGAAAAAAGTTGAAAACATTTTTTTTTTGGACTTAGTCATTTTTCCGGCGTTTATCAGACTTTCAGATAGGGGAAATGTCAGTGAGCGTTCCGATTTCAGTGCCAGAGCGATTCGTCCAATGAGTCCATAATATTTAGTCGTTCTTAGCCAATATTTTGGATTTTTGAAAATTTCACTTTTTTGTGAAAATATCCACTAAATGAGGGAATATTATGTGTGAGGGTACCCCAAGAGAGTTCCAAATGTGTGTGGGTAGAATATATATCCCACGGGGGTAACAATGAAAAAAGTTGAAAAAAAATTTTTTGGGGACTCAGTCATTTTTCCGGCAATTATCAGACTTTCAGATAGGGCAAATGTCAGTGAGCATTCCGATTTCATTGCCAGAGCGATTCGCCCAATGAGTCCTTTAATATTTAGTCGTTTTCAGTCAACTTTCTGGAATTTTGAAAATTTCACTTTTTTGTGAAAATATCCACTAAATGAGGGAATAATATGTGTGAGGGTACCCCAGGAGAGTTCCAAATGTGTGTGGGTAGAATATATATCCTACTGCGGTAAAATTGAAAAAAGTTGAAAAAAATTTTTTTTGGGACTTAGTCATTTTTCTGGCGTTTATCAGACTTTCAGATAGGGGAAATGTCAGTGAGCGTTCCGATTTCAGTGCCAGAGCGATTCGCCCAATGAGTCCTTGATATTTAGTCGCTCTCAGCCAATATTTTGGATTTTTGAAAATTTCACTTTTTTGTGAAAATATCCACTAAATGAGGGTGAGGGTACTCCAGGAGAGTTCAAAATGTGTGTGGGTAGAATATATATCCCACGGGGGTAAAATTGAAAAAAGTTGAAAACATTTTTTTTTTTTACTTAGTCATTTTTCCGGCGTTTATCAGACTTTCAGATAGGGCAAATGTCAGTGAGCGTTCCGATTTCAGTTCCAGAGCGATTCGCCCAATGAGTCCTTTAATATTTAGTCATTTTCAGTCAACTTTCTGGATTTTTGAAAATTTCACGTTTTTGTGAAAATATCCACTAAATGAGGGAATAATGTGTGTGAGGGTACCCAAGGAGAGTTCTAAATGTATGTGGGTAGAATATATATCCCATGGGGGTAAGATTGAAAAAAGTTGAAAACATTTTTTTTTTGGACTTAGTCATTTTTCCGGCGTTTATCAGACTTTCAGATAGGGGAAATGTCAGTGAGCGTTCCGATTTCAGTGCCAGAGTGATTCGCCCAATGAGTCCTTGATATTTAGTCGCTCTCAGCCAATATTTTGGATTTTTGAAAATTTCACTTTTTTGTGAAAATATCCACTAAATGAGGGTGAGGGTACTCCAGGAGAGTTCCAAATGTGTGTGGGTAGAATATATATCCCACGGGGGTAAAATTGAAAAAAGTTGAAAACATTTTTTTTTGGACTTAGTCATTTTTCCTGCGTTTATCAGACTTTCAGATAGGGGAAATGTCAGTGAGCGTTCCGATTTCTGTTCCACAGCGATTCACCCAATGAGTCCTTGTTATTAAGTCGTTTTCAGCCAATTTTCTGGATTTTTGAAAAATTCACTTTTTTGTGAAAATATCCACTAAATGAGGGAATAATGTGTGTGAGGGTACCCAAGGAGATTTCTAAATGTATGTGGGTAGAATATATATCCCATGGGGGTAAAATTGAAAAAAGTTGAAAACATTTTTTTTTTGGACTTAGTCATTTTTCCGGCGTTTATCAGACTTTCAGATAGGGGAAATGTCAGTGAGCTTTACGATTTCAGTGCCAGAGCGATTCGCCCAATGAGTCCTTGATATTTAGTCGTTCTCAGCCAATATTTTGGATTTTTGAAAATTTAACTTTTTTGTGAAAATATCCACTAAATGAGGGAATAATATTTGTGAGGGTACCCCAGGAGAGTTCCAAATGTGTGTGGGAAGAATATACATCCCACGGGGGTAAAATTGAATAAAGTTATAAAAAATTTTTTTTTGGACTTAGTCATTTTTCCGGCGTTTATCAGACTTTCAGATAGGGCAAATGTCAGTGAGCGTTCCGATTTCAGTTCCAGAGCGATTCGCCCAATGAGTCCTTTAATATTTAGTCCTTTTCAGTCAACTTTCTGGATTTTTGAAAATTTCACTTTTTCGTGAAAATATCCACTAAATGAGGGTGAGGGTACTCCAGGAGAGTTCCAAATGTGTGTGGGTAGAATATATATCCCACGGGGGTAAAATTGAAAAAAGTTGAAAACATTTTTTTTTTTTGACTTAGTCATTTTTCAGGCGTTTATCAGACTTTCAGATAGGGCAAATGTCAATGAGCGTTCCGATTTCATTTCCAGAGCGATTTAATATTTAGTCGTTTTCAGTCAACTTTCTGGATTTTTGAAAATTTCACTTCTTTTGTGAAAATATCCACTAAATGAGGGAATAATATGTGTGAGGGTACCCCAGGAGAGTTCCAAATGTGTGTGGGTAGAATATATATCCTACTCGGGTAAAATTGAAAAAAGTTGAAAAATTTTTTTTCTAGAACTTAGTCATTTTTCTGACGTTTATCAGACTTTCAGATAGCGGAAATGTCAGTGAACGTTCCGATTTCAGTGCCAGAGCGATTCGCCCAATGAGTCCTTGATATTTAGTCGTTCTCAGCCAATATTTTGGATTTTTGAAAATTTCAATTTTTTGTGAAAATATCCACTAAATGAGGGAATAATATGTGTGAGGGTACCCCAGGAGAGTTCCAAATGTGTGTGGGTAGAATATATATCCCACGCGGGTAAAATTGAAAAAAGTTGAAAACATTTTTTTTTTGGACTTAGTCATTTTTCCTGCGTTTATCAGACTTTCAGATAGGGGAAATGTCAGTGAGCGTTCCGATTTCTGTTCCACAGCGATTCACCCAATGAGTCCTTGTTATTAAGTCGTTTTCAGCCAATTTTCTGGATTTTTGAAAAATTCACTTTTTTGTGAAAATATCCACTAAATGAGGGAATAATATGTGTGAGGGTACGCCAGGAGAGTTCCAAATGTTTGTGGGTAGAATATATATCCCATGGGGGTAAAATTGGAAAAAGTTGAAAACATTTTTTTTTTGGACTTAGTCATTTTTCCGGCGTTTATCAGACTTTCAGATAGGGGAAATGTCAGTGAGCGTTCCGAATTCAGTGCCAGAGCGATTCGCCCAATGAGTCCTTGATATTTAGTCGTTCTCAGCCAATATTTTGGATTTTTGAAAATTTCACTTTTTTGTGAAAATATCCACTAAATGAGGGAATAATATGTGTGAGGGTACCCCAGGAGAGATCCAAATGTGTGTGGGAAGAATATATATCCCACGGGGGTAAAATTGAAAAAAGTTGAAAACATTTTTTTTTTGGACTTAGTCATTTTTCCTGCGTTTATCAGACTTTCAGATAGGGGAAATGTCAGTGAGCGTTCCGATTTCTGTTCCACAGCGATTCACCCAATGAGTCCTTGTTATTAAGTCGTTTTCAACCAATTTTCTGGATTTTTGAAAAATTCACTTTTTTGTGAAAATATCCACTAAATGAGGGAATAATATGTGTGAGGGTACCCCAGGAGAGTTCCAAATGTTTTTGGGTAGAATATATATACCATGGGGGTAAAATTGAAAAAAGTTGAAAACATTTTTTTTTTGGACTTAGTCATTTTTCCGGCGTTTATCAGACTTTCAGATAGGGGAAATGTCAGTGAGCGTTCCGATTTCAGTGCCAGAGCGATTCGCCCAATGAGTCCTTTAATATTTAGTCGTTTTCAGTCAACTTTCTGGGTTTTTGAAAATTTCACTTTTTTGTGAAAATATCCACTAAATGAGGGAATAATATGTGTGAGGGTACCCCAGGAGAGTTCCAAATGTGTGTGGGTAGAATACATATCCCACGGGGGTAAAATTGAAAAAAGTTGAAAAAATTTTTTTTTTGGGGCTTAGTCATTTTTCTGGCGTTTATCAGACTTTCAGATAGTGGAAATGTCAGTGAGCGTTCCGATTTCAGTGCCAGAGCGATTCGCCCAATGAGTCCTTGATATTTAGTCGCTCTCAGCCAATATTTTGGATTTTTGAAAATTTCACTTTTTTGTGAAAATATCCACTAAATGAGGGAATAATATGTTTGAGGGTACCCCAGGAGAGTTACAATTGTGTGTGGGTAGAATATATATCCCACGGGGGTAAAATTGAAAAAAGTTTAAAAAAAATTTTTTTGAACATAGTCATTTTTCTGGCGTTTATCAGACTTTCAGATAGGGCAAATGTCAGTGAGCGTTCCGATTTCAGTTCCAGAGCGATTCGCCCAATGAGTCCTCTAATATTTAGTCGTTTTCAGTCAACTTTCTGGATTTTTGAAAATTTCACTTTTTTGTGAAAATATCCAGTAAATGAGGGAATAATATGTGTGAGGGTACCCCAGGAGAGTTCCAAATGTGTGTGGGAAGAATACATATCCCACGGGGGTAAAATTGAAAGAAGTTGAAAAATAAATTTTATTTGACTTAGTCATTTTTCCGGCATTTATCAGACTTTCAGATAGGGGAAATGTCAGTGAGCGTTCCGATTTCAGTGCCAGAGCGATTCGCCAATGAGTCCTTGATATTTAGTCGTTCTCAGCCAATATTTGGATTTTTGAAAATTTCATTTTTTTGTGAAAATATCCACTAAATGAGGGAATAATATGTGTGAGGGTACCCCAGGAGAGTTCCAAATGTGTGTGGGAAGAATATATATCCCACGGGGGTAAAATTGAAAAAAGTTATAAAAAATTTTTTTTTGACTTAGTCATTTTTCCTGCGTTTACCAGACTTTCAGATAGGGGAAATGTCAGTGAGCATTCCGATTTCATTGCCAGAGCGATTCACCCAATGAGTCCTTGATATTTAGTCGTTCTCAGCCAATATTTTGGATTTTTGAAAATTTCACTTTTTTGTGAAAATATCCACTAAATGAGGGAATAATATGTGTGAGGGTACCCCAGGAGAGTTCCAAATGTGTGTGGGTAGAATATATATCCCACGGGGGTAAAATTGAAAGAAGTTGAAAAAAAATTTTTATTTGACTTAGTCATTTTTCCGTCGTTTATCAGACTTTCAGATAGGGGAAATGTCAGGGAGCATTCCGATTTCAGTTCCAGAGCGATTCGCCCAATTAGCCCTTGTTATTTAGTCGTTTTCAGCCAATTTTCTGGATTTTTGAAAATTTCACTTTTTTGTGAAAATATCCACTAAATGAGGGAATAATATGTGTGAGGGTACCCCAGGAGAGTTCCAAATGTGTGTGGGTAGAATATATATCCCACGGGGGTAAAATTGAAAAAAGTTGAAAACATTTTTTTTTGGGACTTAGTCATTTTTCCGGCGTTTATCAGACTTTCAGATAGGGCAAATGTCAGTGAGCGTTCCGATTTCAGTTCCAGAGCAATTCGCCCAATGAGTCCTTTAATATTTAATCGTTTTCAGTCAACTTTCTTGATTTTTGAAAATTTCACTTTTTTGTGAAAATATCCACTAAATGAGGGAATAATATGTGTGAGGGTACCCCAGGAGAGTTCCAAATGTGTGTGGCTAGAATATATATCCCACGGGGGTAAAATTGAAAGAAGTTGAAAAAAATTTTTTTGGGGACTTAGTCATTTTTCTGGCGTTTATCAGACTTTCAGATAGGTGGAATGTCAGTGAACATTCCGATTTCAGTTTCAGAGCGATTCGCCCAATGAGTCCTTGATATTTAGTAGTTTTCAGCCAATATTTTGGATTTTTGAAAATTTCACATTTTTGTGAAAATATCCACTAAATGAGAGAATAATATCTGTGAGGGTACCCCAGGAGAGTTCCAAATGTGTATGGGTAGAATATATATCCCACGGGGGTAAAATTGAAAAAAGTTGAAAACATTTTTTTTTTTACTTAGTCATTTTTCCGGCGTTTATCAGACTTTCAGATAGGGCAAATGTCAGTGAGCGTTCCGATTTCAGTTCCAGAGCGATTCGCCCAATGAGTCCTTTAATATTTAGTCTTTTTCAGCCAATTTTCTGGATTTTTGAAAATTTCACTTTTTTGTGAAAATATCCACTAAATGAGGGAGTAATATGTGTGAGGGTACCCCAGGAGAGTTCCAAATGTGTGTGGGTAGAATATATATCCTACTGGGGTAAAATTGAAAAAAGTTGAAAAGTTTTTTTTTTGGGACTTAGTCATTTTTCTGGCGTTTATCAGACTTTCAGATAGAAGAAATGTCAGTGAGCATTCCGAGTTCAGTGCCAGAGCGATTCGCCCAATCAGTCCTTGATATTTAGTCGTTTTCAGCCAATTTTCTGGATTTTTGAAAATTTCACTTTTTTGTGAAAATATCCCCTAAATGAGGGAGTAATATGTGTGAGGGTACGCCAGGAGAGTTCCAAATGTGTGTGGGTAGAATATATATCCTACTGGGGTAAAATTGAAAAAAGTTGAAAAAAATTTTTTTTGGGACTTAGTCATTTTTCTTACGTTTATCAGACTTTCAGATAGGGGAAATGTCAGTTACGTTTATCAGACTTTCAGATAGGGGAAATGTCAGTGAGCATTCCGATTTCATTGCCAGAGCGATTCGCCCAATGAGTCCTTGATATTTAGTCATTCTCAGCCAATATTTTGGATTTTTGAAAATTTCACTTTTTTGTGAAAATATCCACTAAATGAGGGTGAGGGTACTCCAGGAGAGTTCCAAATGTCTGTGGGTAGAATATATATCCCACGGGGGTAAAATTGAAAAAATTTTAAAACATTTTTTTTTTTGACTTAGTCATTTTTCCGGCGTTTATCAGACTTTCAGATAGGGCAAATGTCAGTGAGCGTTCCGATTTCAGTTCCAGAGCGATTTAATATTTAGTCGTTTTCAGTCAACTTTCTGGATTTTTGAAAATTTCACTTCTTTTGTGAAAATATCCACTAAATGAGGGAATAATATGTGTGAGGGTACCCCAGGAGAGGTCCAAATGTGTGTGGGTAGAATATATATCCCACGGGGGTAAAATTGAAAAAAGTTGAAAACATTTTTTTTTTGGACTTAGTCATTTTTAATGCGTTTATCAGACTTTCAGATAGGGGAAATGTCAGTGAGCGTTCCGATTTCTGTTCCACAGCGATTCACCCAATGAGTCCTTGTTATTAAGTCGTTTTCAGCCAATTTTCTGGATTTTTGAAAAATTCACTTTTTTGTGAAAATATCCACTAAATGAGGGAATAATATGTGTGAGGGTACCCCAGGAGAGTTCCAAATGTTTTTGGGTAGAATATATATCCCATGGGGGTAAAATTGAAAAAAGTTGAAAACATTTTTTTTTTGGACTTAGTCATTTTTCCGGCGTTTATGAGACTTTCAGATAGGGGAAATGTCAGTGAGCGTTCCGATTTCAGTTCCAGACCGATTCGCCCAATGATTCTTTGATATTTAGTCGTTTTCAGCCAATTTTCTGGATTTTTGAAAATTTCACTTTTTTGTGAAAATATCCACTAAATGAGGGAATATTATGTGTGAGGGTACCCCAGGAGAGTTCCAAATGTGTGTGGGTAGAATATATATCCCACGGGGGTAAAATTGAAAGAAGTTGAAAAATAATTTTTTTTTATGGACTTAGTCATTTTTCCGGCATTTATCAGACTTTCAGATAGGGGAAATGTCAGTGAGTGTTCCGATTTCAGTTCCAGAGCGATTCGCCCAATGAGTCCTTTAATATTTAGTCGTTTTCAGTCAACTTTCAGGATTTTTGAGAATTTCACTTTTTTGTGAAAATATCCACTAAATGAGGGAATAATATGTGTGAGGGTACCCCAGGAGAGTTCCAAATGTGTGTGGGTAGAATATATATCCCACGGGGGTAAAATTGAAAGAAGTTGAAAAAAATTTTTTTGGGGACTTAGTCATTTTTCTGGCGTTTATCAGACTTTCAGATAGGTGGAATGTCAGTGAACATTCCGATTTCAGTTTCAGAGCGATTCGCCCAATGAGTCCTTGATATTTAGTAGTTTTCAGCCAATATTTTGGATTTTTGAAAATTTCACATTTTTGTGAAAATATCCACTAAATGAGAGAATAATATCTGTGAGGGTACCCCAGGAGAGTTCCAAATGTGTATGGGTAGAATATATATCCCACGGGGGTAAAATTGAAAAAAGTTGAAAACATTTTTTTTTTTACTTAGTCATTTTTCCGGCGTTTATCAGACTTTCAGATAGGGCAAATGTCAGTGAGCGTTCCGATTTCAGTTCCAGAGCGATTCGCCCAATGAGTCCTTTAATATTTAGTCGTTTTCAGCCAATTTTCTGGATTTTTGAAAATTTCACTTTTTTGTGAAAATATCCACTAAATGAGGGAGTAATATGTGTGAGGGTACCCCAGGAGAGTTCCAAATGTGTGTGGGTAGAATATATATCCTACTGGGGTAAAATTGAAAAAAGTTGAAAAGTTTTTTTTTTGGGACTTAGTCATTTTTCTGGCGTTTATCAGACTTTCAGATAGAAGAAATGTCAGTGAGCATTCCGAGTTCAGTGCCAGAGCGATTCGCCCAATCAGTCCTTGATATTTAGTCGTTTTCAGCCAATTTTCTGGATTTTTGAAAATTTCACTTTTTTGTGAAAATATCCCCTAAATGAGGGAGTAATATGTGTGAGGGTACGCCAGGAGAGTTCCAAATGTGTGTGGGTAGAATATATATCCTACTGGGGTAAAATTGAAAAAAGTTGAAAAAAATTTTTTTTGGGACTTAGTCATTTTTCTTACGTTTATCAGACTTTCAGATAGGGGAAATGTCAGTTACGTTTATCAGACTTTCAGATAGGGGAAATGTCAGTGAGCATTCCGATTTCATTGCCAGAGCGATTCGCCCAATGAGTCCTTGATATTTAGTCATTCTCAGCCAATATTTTGGATTTTTGAAAATTTCACTTTTTTGTGAAAATATCCACTAAATGAGGGTGAGGGTACTCCAGGAGAGTTCCAAATGTCTGTGGGTAGAATATATATCCCACGGGGGTAAAATTGAAAAAATTTTAAAACATTTTTTTTTTTGACTTAGTCATTTTTCCGGCGTTTATCAGACTTTCAGATAGGGCAAATGTCAGTGAGCGTTCCGATTTCAGTTCCAGAGCGATTTAATATTTAGTCGTTTTCAGTCAACTTTCTGGATTTTTGAAAATTTCACTTCTTTTGTGAAAATATCCACTAAATGAGGGAATAATATGTGTGAGGGTACCCCAGGAGAGGTCCAAATGTGTGTGGGTAGAATATATATCCCACGGGGGTAAAATTGAAAAAAGTTGAAAACATTTTTTTTTTGGACTTAGTCATTTTTAATGCGTTTATCAGACTTTCAGATAGGGGAAATGTCAGTGAGCGTTCCGATTTCTGTTCCACAGCGATTCACCCAATGAGTCCTTGTTATTAAGTCGTTTTCAGCCAATTTTCTGGATTTTTGAAAAATTCACTTTTTTGTGAAAATATCCACTAAATGAGGGAATAATATGTGTGAGGGTACCCCAGGAGAGTTCCAAATGTTTTTGGGTAGAATATATATCCCATGGGGGTAAAATTGAAAAAAGTTGAAAACATTTTTTTTTTGGACTTAGTCATTTTTCCGGCGTTTATGAGACTTTCAGATAGGGGAAATGTCAGTGAGCGTTCCGATTTCAGTTCCAGACCGATTCGCCCAATGATTCTTTGATATTTAGTCGTTTTCAGCCAATTTTCTGGATTTTTGAAAATTTCACTTTTTTGTGAAAATATCCACTAAATGAGGGAATATTATGTGTGAGGGTACCCCAGGAGAGTTCCAAATGTGTGTGGGTAGAATATATATCCCACGGGGGTAAAATTGAAAGAAGTTGAAAAATAATTTTTTTTTATGGACTTAGTCATTTTTCCGGCATTTATCAGACTTTCAGATAGGGGAAATGTCAGTGAGTGTTCCGATTTCAGTTCCAGAGCGATTCGCCCAATGAGTCCTTTAATATTTAGTCGTTTTCAGTCAACTTTCAGGATTTTTGAGAATTTCACTTTTTTGTGAAAATATCCACTAAATGAGGGAATAATATGTGTGAGTGTACCCCAGGAGAGTTCCAAATGTGTGTGGGTAGAATATATATCCCACGGGGGTAAAATTGAAAAAAGTTGAAAACATTTTTTTTTTTACCTAGTCATTTTTCCGGCGTTTATCAGACTTTCAGATAGGGCAAATGTCAATGAGCGTTCCGATTTCAGTTCCAGAGCGATTCGCCCAATGAGTCCTATAATATTTAGTCGTTTTCAGTCAACTTTCTGGATTTTTGAAAATTTCACTTTTTTGTGAAAATATCCACTAAATGAGGGTGAGGGTACTCGAGGAGAGTTCCAAATGTGTGTGGGTAGAATATATATCCCACGGGGGTAAAATTGAAAAAAGTTGAAAACATTTTTTTTTTTTGACTTAGTCATTTTTCCGGCGTTTATCAGTCTTTCAGATAGGGCAAATGTCAATGAGCGTTCCGATTTCATTTCCAGAGCGATTTAATATTTAGTCGTTTTCAGTCAACTTTCTGGATTTTTGAAAATTTCACTTCTTTTGTGAAAATATCCACTAAATGAGGGAATAATATGTGTGAGGGTACCCCAGGAGAGTTCCAAATGTGTGTGGGTAGAATATATATCCTACTGGGGTAAAATTGAAAAAAGTTGAAAAATTTTTTTTCTAGAACTTAGTCATTTTTCTGGCGTTTATCAAACTTTCAGATAGTGGAAATTTCAGTGAACGTTCCGATTTTAGTGCCAGAGCGATTCGCCCAATGAGTCCTTGATATTTAGTCGTTCTCAGCCAATATTTTGGATTTTTGAAAATTTCAATTTTTTGTGAAAATATCCACTAAATGAGGGAATAATATGTGTGAGGGTACCCCAGGAGAGTTCCCAATGTAGAATATATATCCCACGCGGGTAAAATTGAAAAAAGTTGAAAACATTTTTTTTTTGGACTTAGTCATTTTTCCTGCGTTTATCAGACTTTCAGATAGGGGAAATGTCAGTGAGCGTTCCGATTTCTGTTCCACAGCGATTCACCCAATGAATCCTTGTTATTAAGTCGTTTTCAGCCAATTTTCTGGATTTTTGAAAAATTCACTTTTTTGTGAAAATATCCACTAAATGAGGGAATAATATGTGTGAGGGTACGCCAGGAGAGTTCCAAATGTTTGTGGGTAGAATATATATCCCATGGGGGTAAAATTGGAAAAAGTTGAAAACATTTTTTTTTTGGACTTAGTCATTTTTCCGGCGTTTATCAGACTTTCAGGTAGGGGAAATGTCAGTGAGCGTTCCGATTTCAGTGCCAGAGCGATTCGCCCAATGAGTCCTTGATATTTAGTCGTTCTCAGCCAATATTTTGGATTTTTGAAAATTTCATTTTTTTGTGAAAATATCCACTAAATGAGGGAATAATATGTGTGAGGGTACCCCAGGAGAGTTCCAAATGTGTGTGGGAAGAATATATATCCCACGGGGGTAAAATTGAAAAAAGTTGAAAACATTTTTTTTTTGGACTTAGTCATTTTTCCTGCATTTATCAGACTTTCAGATAGGGGAAATGTCAGTGAGCGTTCCGATTTCTGTTCCACAGCGATTCACCCAATGAGTCCTTGTTATTAAGTCGTTTTCAACCAATTTTCTGGATTTTTGAAAAATTCACTTTTTTGTGAAAATATCCACTAAATGAGGGAATAATATGTGTGAGGGTACCCCAGGAGAGTTCCAAATGTGTGTGGGTAGAATACATATCCCACGGGGGTAAAATTGAAAAAAGTTGAAAAAATTTTTTTTTTGGGGCTTAGTCATTTTTCTGGCGTTTATCAGACTTTCAGATAGTGGAAATGTCAGTGAGCGTTCCGATATCAGTGCCAGAGCGATTCGCCCAATGAGTCCTTGATATTTAGTCGCTCTCAGCCAATATTTTGGATTTTTGAAAATTTCACTTTTTTGTGAAAATATCCACTAAATGAGGGAATAATATGTTTGAGGGTACCCCAGGAGAGTTACAATTGTGTGTGGGTAGAATATATATCCCACGGGGGTAAAATTGAAAAAAGTTTAAAAAAAATTTTTTTGGACATAGTCATTTTTCTGGCGTTTATCAGACTTTCAGATAGGGCAAATGTCAGTGAGCGTTCCGATTTCAGTTTCAGAGCGATTCGCCCAATGAGTCCTCTAATATTTAGTCGTTTTCAGTCAACTTTCTGGATTTTTGAAAATTTCACTTTTTTGTGAAAATATCCAGTAAATGAGGGAATAATATGTGTGAGGGTACCCCAGGAGAGTTCCAAATGTGTGTGGGAAGAATACATATCCCACGGGGGTAAAATTGAAAGAAGTTGAAAAATAAATTTTATTTGACTTAGTCGTTTTTCCGGCATTTATCAGACTTTCAGATAGGGGAAATGTCAGTGAGCGTTCCGATTTCAGTGCCAGAGCGATTCGCCAATGAGTCCTTGATATTTAGTCGTTCTCAGCCAATATTTGGATTTTTGAAAATTTCATTTTTTTGTGAAAATATCCACTAAATGAGGGAATAATATGTGTGAGGGTACCCCAGGAGAGTTCCAAATGTGTGTGGGAAGAATATATATCCCACGGGGGTAAAATTGAAAAAAGTTATAAAAAATTTTTTTTTGACTTAGTCATTTTTCCTGCGTTTACCAGACTTTCAGATAGGGGAAATGTCAGTGAGCATTCCGATTTCATTGCCAGAGCGATTCACCCAATGAGTCCTTGATATTTAGTCGTTCTCAGCCAATATTTTGGATTTTTGAAAATTTCACTTTTTTGTGAAAATATCCACTAAATGAGGGAATAATATGTGTGAGGGTACCCCAGGAGAGTTCCAAATGTGTGTGGGTAGAATATATATCCCACGGGGGTAAAATTGAAAGAAGTTGAAAAAAAATTTTTATTTGACTTAGTCATTTTTCCGTCGTTTATCAGACTTTCAGATAGGGGAAATGTCAGGGAGCATTCCGATTTCAGTTCCAGAGCGATTCGCCCAATTAGCCCTTGTTATTTAGTCGTTTTCAGCCAATTTTCTGGATTTTTGAAAATTTCACTTTTTTGTGAAAATATCCACTAAATGAGGGAATAATATGTGTGAGGGTACCCCAGGAGAGTTCCAAATGTGTGTGGGTAGAATATATATCCCACGGGGGTAAAATTGAAAAAAGTTGAAAACATTTTTTTTTGGGACTTAGTCATTTTTCCGGCGTTTATCAGACTTTCAGATAGGGCAAATGTCAGTGAGCGTTCCGATTTCAGTTCCAGAGCGATTCGCCCAATGAGTCCTTTAATATTTAATCGTTTTCAGTCAACTTTCTTGATTTTTGAAAATTTCACTTTTTTGTGAAAATATCCACTAAATGAGGGAATAATATGCGTGAGGGTACCCCAGGAGAGTTCCAAATGTGTGTGGCTAGAATATATATCCCACGGGGGTAAAATTGAAAGAAGTTGAAAAAAATTTTTTTGGGGACTTAGTCATTTTTCTGGCGTTTATCAGACTTTCAGATAGGTGGAATGTCAGTGAACATTCCGATTTCAGTTTCAGAGCGATTCGCCCAATGAGTCCTTGATATTTAGTAGTTTTCAGCCAATATTTTGGATTTTTGAAAATTTCACATTTTTGTGAAAATATCCACTAAATGAGAGAATAATATCTGTGAGGGTACCCCAGGAGAGTTCCAAATGTGTATGGGTAGAATATATATCCCACGGGGGTAAAATTGAAAAAAGTTGAAAACATTTTTTTTTTTACTTAGTCATTTTTCCGGCGTTTATCAGACTTTCAGATAGGGCAAATGTCAGTGAGCGTTCCGATTTCAGTTCCAAAGCGATTCGCCCAATGAGTCCTTTAATATTTAGTCGTTTTCAGCCAATTTTCTGGATTTTTGAAAATTTCACTTTTTTGTGAAAATATCCACTAAATGAGGGAGTAATATGTGTGAGGGTACCCCAGGAGAGTTCCAAATGTGTGTGGGTAGAATATATATCCTACTGGGGTAAAATTGAAAAAAGTTGAAAAGTTTTTTTTTTGGGACTTAGTCATTTTTCTGGCGTTTATCAGACTTTCAGATAGAAGAAATGTCAGTGAGCATTCCGAGTTCAGTGCCAGAGCGATTCGCCCAATGAGTCCTTGATATTTAGTCGTTTTCAGCCAATTTTCTGGATTTTTGAAAATTTCACTTTTTTGTGAAAATATCCCCTAAATGAGGGAGTAATATGTGTGAGGGTACGCCAGGAGAGTTCCAAATGTGTGTGGGTAGAATATATATCCTACTGGGGTAAAATTGAAAAAAGTTGAAAAAAATTTTTTTTGGGACTTAGTCATTTTTCTTACGTTTATCAGACTTTCAGATAGGGGAAATGTCAGTTACGTTTATCAGACTTTCAGATAGGGGAAATGTCAGTGAGCATTCCGATTTCATTGCCAGAGCGATTCGCCCAATGAGTCCTTGATATTTAGTCATTCTCAGCCAATATTTTGGATTTTTGAAAATTTCACTTTTTTGTGAAAATATCCACTAAATGAGGGTGAGGGTACTCCAGGAGAGTTCCAAATGTCTGTGGGTAGAATATATATCCCACGGGGGTAAAATTGAAAATATTTGAAAACATTTTTTTTTTTGACTTAGTCATTTTTCCGGCGTTTATCAGACTTTCAGATAGGGCAAATGTCAGTGAGCGTTCCGATTTCAGTTCCAGAGCGATTTAATATTTAGTCGTTTTCAGTCAACTTTCTGGATTTTTGAAAATTTCACTTCTTTTGTGAAAATATCCACTAAATGAGGGAATAATATGTGTGAGGGTACCCCAGGAGAGGTCCAAATGTGTGTGGGTAGAATATATATCCCACGGGGGTAAAATTGAAAAAAGTTGAAAACATTTTTTTTTTGGACTTAGTCATTTTTAATGCGTTTATCAGACTTTCAGATAGGGGAAATGTCAGTGAGCGTTCCGATTTCTGTTCCACAGCGATTCACCCAATGAGTCCTTGTTATTAAGTCGTTTTCAGCCAATTTTCTGGATTTTTGAAAAATTCACTTTTTTGTGAAAATATCCACTAAATGAGGGAATAATATGTGTGAGGGTACCCCAGGAGAGTTCCAAATGTTTGTGGGTAGAATATATATCCCATGGGGGTAAAATTGAAAAAAGTTGAAAACATTTTTTTTTTGGACTTAGTCATTTTTCCGGCGTTTATGAGACTTTCAGATAGGGGAAATGTCAGTGAGCGTTCCGATTTCAGTTCCAGACCGATTCGCCCAATGATTCTTTGATATTTAGTCGTTTTCAGCCAATTTTCTGGATTTTTGAAAATTTCACTTTTTTGTGAAAATATCCACTAAATGAGGGAATATTATGTGTGAGGGTACCCCAGGAGAGTTCCAAATGTGTGTGGGTAGAATATATATCCCACGGGGGTAAAATTGAAAAAAGTTGAAAACATTTTTTTTTTTACCTAGTCATTTTTCCGGCGTTTATCAGACTTTCAGATAGGGCAAATGTCAATGAGCGTTCCGATTTCAGTTCCAGAGCGATTCGCCCAATGAGTCCTATAATATTTAGTCATTTTCAGTCAACTTTCTGGATTTTTGAAAATTTCACTTTTTTGTGAAAATATCCACTAAATGAGGGTGAGGGTACTCGAGGAGAGTTCCAAATGTGTGTGGGTAGAATATATATCCCACGGGGGTAAAATTGAAAAAAGTTGAAAACATTTTTTTTTTTTGACTTAGTCATTTTTCCGGCGTTTATCAGTCTTTCAGATAGGGCAAATGTCAATGAGCGTTCCGATTTCATTTCCAGAGCGATTTAATATTTAGTCGTTTTCAGTCAACTTTCTGGATTTTTGAAAATTTCACTTCTTTTGTGAAAATATCCACTAAATGAGGGAATAATATGTGTGAGGGTACCCCAGGAGAGTTCCAAATGTGTGTGGGTAGAATATATATCCTACTGGGGTAAAATTGAAAAAAGTTGAAAAATTTTTTTTCTAGAACTTAGTCATTTTTCTGGCGTTTATCAAACTTTCAGATAGTGGAAATTTCAGTGAACGTTCCGATTTTAGTGCCAGAGCGATTCGCCCAATGAGTCCTTGATATTTAGTCGTTCTCAGCCAATATTTTGGATTTTTGAAAATTTCAATTTTTTGTTAAAATATCCACTAAATGAGGGAATAATATGTGTGAGGGTACCCCAGGAGAGTTCCCAATGTAGAATATATATCCCACGCGGGTAAAATTGAAAAAAGTTGAAAACATTTTTTTTTTGGACTTAGTCATTTTTCCTGCGTTTATCAGACTTTCAGATAGGGGAAATGTCAGTGAGCGTTCCGATTTCTGTTCCACAGCGATTCACCCAATGAATCCTTGTTATTAAGTCGTTTTCAGCCAATTTTCTGGATTTTTGAAAAATTCACTTTTTTGTGAAAATATCCACTAAATGAGGGAATAATATGTGTGAGGGTACGCCAGGAGAGTTCCAAATGTTTGTGGGTAGAATATATATCCCATGGGGGTAAAATTGGAAAAAGTTGAAAACATTTTTTTTTTGGACTTAGTCATTTTTCCGGCGTTTATCAGACTTTCAGGTAGGGGAAATGTCAGTGAGCGTTCCGATTTCAGTGCCAGAGCGATTCGCCCAATGAGTCCTTGATATTTAGTCGTTCTCAGCCAATATTTTGGATTTTTGAAAATTTCATTTTTTTGTGAAAATATCCACTAAATGAGGGAATAATATGTGTGAGGGTACCCCAGGAGAGTTCCAAATGTGTGTGGGAAGAATATATATCCCACGGGGGTAAAATTGAAAAAAGTTGAAAACATTTTTTTTTTGGACTTAGTCATTTTTCCTGCGTTTATCAGACTTTCAGATAGGGGAAATGTCTGTGAGCGTTCCGATTTCTGTTCCACAGCGATTCACCCAATGAGTCCTTGTTATTAAGTCGTTTTCAACCAATTTTCTGGATTTTTGAAAATTCACTTTTTTGTGAAAATATCCACTAAATGAGGGAATAATATGTGTGAGGGTACCCCAGGAGAGTTCCAAATGTGTGTGGGAAGAATATATATCCCACGGGGGTAAAATTGAAAAAAGTTATAAAAAATTTTTTTTTGGACTTAGTAATTTTTCCGGCGTTTACCAGACTTTCAGATAGGGGAAATGTCAGTGAGCATTCCGATTTCATTGCCAGAGCGATTCGCCCAATGAGTCCATGATATTTAGTCATTCTTAGCCAATATTTTGGATTTTTGAAAATTTCACTTTTTTGTGAAAATATCCACTAAATGAGGGAATAATATGTGTGAGGGTACCCCAGGAGTGTTCCAAATGTGTGTGGGTAGAATATATATCCCACGGGGGTAAAATTGAAAAAAGTTGAAAACATTTTTTTTTTTACTTAGTCATTTTTCCGGCGTTTATCAGACTTTCAGATAGGGCAAATGTCAGTGAGCGTTCCGATTTCAGTTCCAGAGCGATTCGCCCAATGAGTCCTTTAATATTTAGTCGTTTTCAGTCAACTTTCTGGATTTTTGAAAATTTCACTTTTTTGTGAAAATATCCACTAAATGAGGGAATAATATGTGTGAGGGTACCCCAGGAGAGTTCCAAATGTGTGTGGGTAGAATATATATCCTACTGGGGTAAAATTGAAAAAAGTTGAAAAAAAATTTTTTTGGACATAGTCATTTTTCTGGCGTTTATCAGACTTTCAGATAGGGCAAATGTCAGTGAGCGTTTCGATTTCAGTTCCAGAGCGATTCGCCCAATGAGTCCTCTAATATTTAGTCGTTTTCAGTCAACTTTCTGGATTTTTGAAAATTTCATTTTTTTGTGAAAATATCCAATAAATGAGGGAATAATATGTGTGAGGGTACCCCAGGAGAGTTCCAAATGTGTGTGGGAAGAATATATATCCCACGGGGTTAAAATTGAAAGAAGTTGAAAAAAATTTTTTATTTGACTTAGTCATTTTTCCGTCGTTTATCAGACTTTCAGATAGGGGAAATATCAGGGAGCATTCCGATTTCAGTTCCACAGCGATTCGCCCAATTAGCCCTTGTTATTTAGTCGTTTTCAGCCAATTTTCTGGATTTTTGAAAATTTCACTTTTTTGTGAAAATATCCACTAAATGAGGGAATAATATGTGTGAGGGTACCCCAGGAGAGTTCCAAATGTGTATGGGTAGAATATATATCCTACTGGGGTAAAATTGAAAAAAGTTGAAAAAAATTTTTTTTGGGACTTAGTCATTTTTCTTACGTTTATCAGACTTTCAGATAGGGGAAATGTCAGTTACGTTTATCAGACTTTCAGATAGGGGAAATGTCAGTGAGCATTCCGATTTCATTGCCAGAGCGATTCGCCCAATGAGTCCTTGATATTTAGTCATTCTCAGCCAATATTTTGGATTTTTGAAAATTTCACTTTTTTGTGAAAATATCCACTAAATGAGGGTGAGGGTACTCCAGGAGAGTTCCAAATGTCTGTGGGTAGAATATATATCCCACGGGGGTAAAATTGAAAATATTTGAAAACATTTTTTTTTTTGACTTAGTCATTTTTCCGGCGTTTATCAGACTTTCAGATAGGGCAAATGTCAGTGAGCGTTCCGATTTCAGTTCCAGAGCGATTTAATATTTAGTCGTTTTCAGTCAACTTTCTGGATTTTTGAAAATTTCACTTCTTTTGTGAAAATATCCACTAAATGAGGGAATAATATGTGTGAGGGTACCCCAGGAGAGGTCCAAATGTGTGTGGGTAGAATATATATCCCACGGGGGTAAAATTGAAAAAAGTTGAAAACATTTTTTTTTTGGACTTAGTCATTTTTAATGCGTTTATCAGACTTTCAGATAGGGGAAATGTCAGTGAGCGTTCCGATTTCTGTTCCACAGCGATTCACCCAATGAGTCCTTGTTATTAAGTCGTTTTCAGCCAATTTTCTGGATTTTTGAAAAATTCACTTTTTTGTGAAAATATCCACTAAATGAGGGAATATTATGTGTGAGGGTACCCCAGGAGAGTTCCAAATGTGTGTGGGTAGAATATATATCCCACGGGGGTAAAATTGAAAAAAGTTGAAAACATTTTTTTTTTTACCTAGTCATTTTTCCGGCGTTTATCAGACTTTCAGATAGGGCAAATGTCAATGAGCGTTCCGATTTCAGTTCCAGAGCGATTCGCCCAATGAGTCCTATAATATTTAGTCATTTTCAGTCAACTTTCTGGATTTTTGAAAATTTCACTTTTTTGTGAAAATATCCACTAAATGAGGGTGAGGGTACTCGAGGAGAGTTCCAAATGTGTGTGGGTAGAATATATATCCCACGGGGGTAAAATTGAAAAAAGTTGAAAACATTTTTTTTTTTTGACTTAGTCATTTTTCCGGCGTTTATCAGTCTTTCAGATAGGGCAAATGTCAATGAGCGTTCCGATTTCATTTCCAGAGCGATTTAATATTTAGTCGTTTTCAGTCAACTTTCTGGATTTTTGAAAATTTCACTTCTTTTGTGAAAATATCCACTAAATGAGGGAATAATATGTGTGAGGGTACCCCAGGAGAGTTCCAAATGTGTGTGGGTAGAATATATATCCTACTGGGGTAAAATTGAAAAAAGTTGAAAAATTTTTTTTCTAGAACTTAGTCATTTTTCTGGCGTTTATCAAACTTTCAGATAGTGGAAATTTCAGTGAACGTTCCGATTTTAGTGCCAGAGCGATTCGCCCAATGAGTCCTTGATATTTAGTCGTTCTCAGCCAATATTTTGGATTTTTGAAAATTTCAATTTTTTGTGAAAATATCCACTAAATGAGGGAATAATATGTGTGAGGGTACCCCAGGAGAGTTCCCAATGTAGAATATATATCCCACGCGGGTAAAATTGAAAAAAGTTGAAAACATTTTTTTTTTGGACTTAGTCATTTTTCCTGCGTTTATCAGACTTTCAGATAGGGGAAATGTCAGTGAGCGTTCCGATTTCTGTTCCACAGCGATTCACCCAATGAATCCTTGTTATTAAGTCGTTTTCAGCCAATTTTCTGGATTTTTGAAAAATTCACTTTTTTGTGAAAATATCCACTAAATGAGGGAATAATATGTGTGAGGGTACGCCAGGAGAGTTCCAAATGTTTGTGGGTAGAATATATATCCCATGGGGGTAAAATTGGAAAAAGTTGAAAACATTTTTTTTTTGGACTTAGTCATTTTTCCGGCGTTTATCAGACTTTCAGGTAGGGGAAATGTCAGTGAGCGTTCCGATTTCAGTGCCAGAGCGATTCGCCCAATGAGTCCTTGATATTTAGTCGTTCTCAGCCAATATTTTGGATTTTTGAAAATTTCATTTTTTTGTGAAAATATCCACTAAATGAGGGAATAATATGTGTGAGGGTACCCCAGGAGAGTTCCAAATGTGTGTGGGAAGAATATATATCCCACGGGGGTAAAATTGAAAAAAGTTATAAAAAATTTTTTTTTGGACTTAGTAATTTTTCCGGCGTTTACCAGACTTTCAGATAGGGGAAATGTCAGTGAGCATTCCGATTTCATTGCCAGAGCGATTCGCCCAATGAGTCCATGATATTTAGTCATTCTTAGCCAATATTTTGGATTTTTGAAAATTTCACTTTTTTGTGAAAATATCCACTAAATGAGGGAATAATATGTGTGAGGGTACCCCAGGAGAGTTCCAAATGTGTGTGGGTAGAATATATATCCTACTGGGGTAAAATTGAAAAAAGTTGAAAAAATTTTTTTTTGGGACTTAGTCATTTTTCTGGCGTTTATCAGACTTTCAGATAGGGCAAATGTCAGTGAGCGTTCCGATTTCAGTGCCAGAGCGACTCGCCCAATGAGTCCTTGATATTTAGTCGCTCTCAGCCAATATTTTGGATTTTGGAAAATTTCACTTTTTTGTGAAAATATCCACTAAATGAGGGAATAATATGTGTGAGGGTACCCCAGGAGTGTTCCAAATGTGTGTGGGTAGAATATATATCCCACGGGGGTAAAATTGAAAAAAGTTGAAAACATTTTTTTTTTTACTTAGTCATTTTTCCGGCGTTTATCAGACTTTCAGATAGGGCAAATGTCAGTGAGCGTTCCGATTTCAGTTCCAGAGCGATTCGCCCAATGAGTCCTTTAATATTTAGTCGTTTTCAGTCAACTTTCTGGATTTTTGAAAATTTCACTTTTTTGTGAAAATATCCACTAAATGAGGGAATAATATGTGTGAGGGTACCCCAGGAGAGTTCCAAATGTGTGTGGGTAGAATATATATCCTACTGGGGTAAAATTGAAAAAAGTTGAAAAAAAATTTTTTTGGACATAGTCATTTTTCTGGCGTTTATCAGACTTTCAGATAGGGCAAATGTCAGTGAGCGTTTCGATTTCAGTTCCAGAGCGATTCGCCCAATGAGTCCTCTAATATTTAGTCGTTTTCAGTCAACTTTCTGGATTTTTGAAAATTTCATTTTTTTGTGAAAATATCCAATAAATGAGGGAATAATATGTGTGAGGGTACCCCAGGAGAGTTCCAAATGTGTGTGGGAAGAATATATATCCCACGGGGTTAAAATTGAAAGAAGTTGAAAAAAATTTTTTATTTGACTTAGTCATTTTTCCGTCGTTTATCAGACTTTCAGATAGGGGAAATATCAGGGAGCATTCCGATTTCAGTTCCACAGCGATTCGCCCAATTAGCCCTTGTTATTTAGTCGTTTTCAGCCAATTTTCTGGATTTTTGAAAATTTCACTTTTTTGTGAAAATATCCACTAAATGAGGGAATAATATGTGTGAGGGTACCCCAGGAGAGTTCCAAATGTGTATGGGTAGAATATATATCCCACGGGGGTAAAATTGAAAAAAGTTGAAAACATTTTTTTTTTTACTTAGTCATTTTTCCGGCGTTTATCAGACTTTCAGATAGGGCAAATGTCAGTGAGCGTTCCGATTTCAGTTCCAGAGCGATTCGCCCAATGAGTCCTTTAATATTTAGGCGTTTTCAGTCAACTTTCTGGATTTTTGAAAATTTCACTTTTTTGTGAAAATATCCACTAAATGAGGGAATAATATGTGTGAGGGTACCCCAGGAGAGTTCCAAATGTGTGTGGGTAGAATATATATCCTACTGGGGTAAAATTGAAAAAAGTTGAAAACTTTTTTTTTTGGACTTAGTCATTTTTCCGGCGTTTATCAGACTTTCAGATAGGGGAAATGTCAGTGAGCGTTCTGATTTCAGTGCCAGAGCGATTCACCCAATGAGTCCTTGATATTTAGTCGTTCTCAGCCAATATTTTGGATTTTTGAAAATTTCACTTTTTTGTGAAAATATCCACTAAATGAGGGAATAATATGTGTGAGGGTACCCCAGGAGAGTTCCAAATGTGTGGGGGAAGAATATATATCCCACGGGGGTAAAATTGAAAAAAGTTCGAAAAAATTTTTTTTTGGACTTAGTCATTTTTCCGGCGTTTACCAGACTTTCAGATAGGGGAAATGTCAGTGAGCATTCCGATTTCATTGCCAGAGCGATTCGCCCAATGAGTCCTTGATATTTAGTCGTTGTCAGCCAATATTTTGGATTTTTGAAAATTTCACTTTTTTGTGAAAATATCCACTAAATGAGGGAATAATATGTTTGAGGGTACCCCAGGAGAGTTATAATTGTGTGTGGGTAGAATATATATCCCACGGGGGTAAAATTGAAAGAAGATGAAAAAATTTTTTTATTTGACTTAGTCATTTTTCCGGCGTTTATCAGACTTTCAGATAGGGGAAATGTCAGTGAGCATTCCGATTTCAGTTCCAGAGCGATTCGCCCAATTAGCCCTTGTTATTTAGTAGTTTTCAGCCAATTTTCTGGATTTTTGAAAATTTCACTTTTTTGTGAAAATATCCACTAAATGAGGGAATAATATGTGTGAGGGTACCCCAGGAGAGTTCCAAATGTGTGTGGGTAGAATATATATCCCACGGGGGTAAAATTGTAAAGAGTTGAAAACAATTTTTTTTGTGACTTAGTCATTTTTCCGGCGTTTATCAGACTTTCAGATAGGTCAAATGTCAGTGAGCGTTCCGATTTCAGTTCCAGAGCGAATCACACAATGAGTCCTTTAATATTTAGTCGTTCTCAGCCAATATTTTGGATTTTTGAAAATTTCACTTTTTTTGAAAATATCCACTAAATGAGGGAATAATATGTTTGAGGGTACCCCAGGAGAGTTACAATTGTGTGTGGGTAGAATATATATCCCACGGAGGTAAAATTGAAAAAAGTTGAAAAAAAATTTTTTTGGACAGTCATTTTTCTGGCGTTTATCAGACTTTCAGATAGGGCAAATGTCAGTGAGCGTTCCGATTTCAGTTCCAGAGTGATTCGCCCAATGAGTCCTCTAATATTTAGTCGTTTTCAGTCAACTTTCTGGATTTTTGAAAATTTCACTTTTTTGTGAAAATATCCACTAAATGAGGGAATAATATGTGTGAGGGTACCCCAGGAGAGTTCCAAATGTGTGTGGGAAGAATATATATGCCACGGGGGTAAAATTGAAAGAAGTTGAAAAAAATTTTTTTGGGGACTTAGTCATTTTTCTGGCGTTTATCAGACTTTCAGATAGGTGAAATGTCAGTGAACGTTCCGATTTCAGTTTCAGAGCGATTCGCCCAATGAGTCCTTGATATTTAGTAGTTTTCAGGCAATATTTTGGATTTTTGAAAATTTCACTTTTTTGTGAAAATATCCACTAAATGAGGGAATAATATGTGTGAGGGTACCCCAGGAGAGTTCCAAATGTGTGTGGGAAGAATATATATCCCACGGGGGTAAAATTGAAAGAAGTTGAAAAAATTTTTTTATTTGACTTAGTCATTTTTCCGGCGTTTATCAGACTTTCAGATAGGGGAAATGTCAGTGAGCATTCCGATTTCAGTTCCAGAGCGATTCGCCCAATGAGTCCTCTAATATTTAGTCGTTTTCTGTCAACTTTCTGGATTTTTGAAAATTTCACTTTTTGTGAAAATATCCACTAAATGAGGGAATAATATGTGTGAGGGTACCCCAGGAGAGTTCCAAATGTGTGTGGGAAGAATATATATCCCACGGGGGTCAAATTAAAAAAAGTTGAAAACATTTTTTTTTGGGACTTAGTCATTTTTCCGGCGTTTATCAGACTTTCAGATAGGGCAAATGTCAGTAAGCGTTCCGATTTCAGTTCCAGAGCGATTCGCCCAATGAGTCCTTTAATATTTAGTCGTTTTCAGTCAACTTTCTGGATTTTTGAAAATTTCACTTTTTTGTGAAAATATCCACTAAATGAGGGAATAATATGTGTGAGGGTACCCCAGGAGAGTTCCAAATGTGTGTGGGTAGAATATATATCGCACGGAGGTAAAATTGAAAAAAGTTGAAAAAAAATCTTTTTTGGACTTAGTCATTTTTCTGGCGTTTATCTGACTTTAAGATAGGGGAAATGTCAATGAGCATCCCGATTTCAGTTCCAGAGCGATTCACCCAATGATTCTTTGATATTTAGTCATTTTCAGCCAATTTTCTGGATTTTTGAAAATTTCACTTTTTTGTGAAAATATCCACTAAATGAGGGAATAATATGTGTGAGGGTACCCCAGGAGAGTACCAAATGTGTGTGGGTAGAATATATATCCCACGGGGGTAAAATTGAAAAAAGGAGAAATAATTATTTTTTTGGACTTAGTCATTTTTCTGGCGTTTATCAGACATTCAGATAGGGCAAATATCAGTGAACATTTCGATTTCAGTTCCCGAGCGATTTGCCCAATGAGTCCTTGATATTTAGTCGTTTTCAGCCAATATTTAGGATTTTTGAAAATTTCACTTTTTTATGAAAATATCCACTAAATGAGGGAATAATATGTGTGAGGGTACCCCAGGAGAGATCCAAATGTGTGTGGGTTGAATATATATCCCACGGGGGTAAAATTGAATAAAGTTGAAAGAAATTTTTTTTTGGACTTAGTCATTTTTCCGGCGTTTATCAGACTTTCAGATAGGGGAAATGTCAGTGAGCATTCCGATTTCAGTTCCAGAGGGATTCGCCCAATGAGTCCTTGATATTTAGTCGTTTTCAGCCAATATTTTGGATATTTGAAAATTTCACTTTTTTGTGAAAATATCCACTAAATGAGGGAATAATATGTGTGAGGGTACCCCAGGAGAGTTCCAAATGTGTGTGGGAAGAATATATATCCCACGGGGGTAAAATTGAAAAAAGTTCTAAAAAATTTTTTTTTGGACTTAGTCATTTTTCCGGCGTTTACCAGACTTTCAGATAGGGGAAATGTCAGTGAGCATTCCGATTTCATTGCCAGAGCGATTCGCCCAATGAGTCCTTGATATTTAGTCGTTGTCAGCCAATATTTTGGATTTTTGAAAATTTCACTTTTTTGTGAAAATATCCACTAAATGAGGGAATAATATGTTTGAGGGTACCCCAGGAGAGTTATAATTGTGTGTGGGTAGAATATATATCCCACGGGGGTAAAATTGAAAGAAGTTGAAAAAAAATTTTTATTTGACTTAGTCATTTTTCCGGCGTTTATCAGACTTTCAGATAGGGCAAATGTCAGTGAGCGTTCCGATTTCAGTTCCAGAGCGAATCGCCCAATGAGTCCTTTAATATTTAGTCGTTCTCAGCCAATATTTTGGATTTTTGAAAATTTCACTTTTTTGTGAAAATATCCACTAAATGAGGGAATAATATGTTTGACGGTACCCCAGGAGAGTTACAATTGTGTGTGGGTAGAATATATATCCCACGGAGGTAAAATTGAAAAAAGTTGAAAAAAAATTTTTTTGGACATAGTCATTTTTCTGGCGTTTATCAGACTTTCAGATAGGGCAAATGTCAGTGAGCGTTCCGATTTCAGTTCCAGAGCGATTCGCCCAATGAGTCCTCTAATATTTAGTCGTTTTCAGTCAACTTTCTGGATTTTTGAAAATTTCACTTTTTGTGAAAATATCCACTAAATGAGGGAATAATATGTGTGAGGGTACCCCAGGAGAGTTACAATTGTGTGTGCGTGGAATATATATCCCACGGGGGTAAAATTGAAAAAAGTTGAAAAAAAATTTTTTTGGACATAGTCATTTTTCTGACGTTTATCTGACTTTAAGATAGGGGAAATGTCAATGAGCATCCCGATTTCAGTTCCAGAGCGATTCACCCAATGATTCTTTGATATTTAGTCATTTTCAGCCAATTTTCTGGATTTTTGAAACTTTCACTTTTTTGTGAAAATATACACTAAATGAGGGAATAATATGTGTGAGGGTACCCCAGGAGTGTTGCAAATGTGTGTGGGTAGAATATATATCCCACGGGGGTAAAAGTGAAAATAGTTAAAAAAAATAATTTTTTCGACTTAGTCATTTTTCCGGCGTTTATCAGACTTTCAGATAGGGGAAATGTCAGTGAGCATTGCGATTTCAGTTCCAGAGCGATTCACCCAATGAGTCTTTGATATTTAGTCATTTTCAGCCAATTTTCTGGATTTTTGAAACTTTCACTTTTTTGTGAAAATATACACTAAATGAGGGAATAATATGTGTGAGGGTACCCCAGGAGAGTACCAAATGTGTGTGGGTAGAATATATATCCCACGGGGGTAAAATTGAAAAAAGGTGAAAAAATTATTTTTTTGGACTTAGTCATTTTTCTGGCGTTTATCAGACATTCAGATAGGGGAAATGTCAGTGAGCATTCCGATTTCAGTTCCAGAGGGATTCGCCCAATGAGTCCTTGATATTTAGTCGTTTTCAGCCAATATTTAGGATTTTTGAAAATTTCACTTTTTTGTGAAAATATCCACTAAATGAGGGAATAATATGTGTGAGGGTACCCCAGGAGAGTTCCAAATGTGTGTGGGTAGAATATATATCCCACGGGGTTAAAATTGAAAAAAGTTGAAAAAAATTTTTTTTTGGACTTAGTAATTTTTCTTGCGTTTATCAGACTTTCAGATAGGGCAAATGTCAGTGAGCGTTCCGATTTCAGTTCCAGAGTGATTCGCCCAATGAGTCCTCTAATATTTAGTCGTTTTCAGTCAACTTTCTGGATTTTTGAAAATTTCACTTTTTTGTGAAAATATCCACTAAATGAGGGAATAATATGTGTGAGGGTACCCCAGGAGAGTTCCAAATGTGTGTGGGAAGAATATATATGCCACGGGGGTAAAATTGAAAGAAGTTGAAAAAAATTTTTTTGGGGACTTAGTCATTTTTCTGGCGTTTATCAGACTTTCAGATAGGTGAAATGTCAGTGAACGTTCCGATTTCAGTTTCAGAGCGATTCGCCCAATGAGTCCTTGATATTTAGTAGTTTTCAGGCAATATTTTGGATTTTTGAAAATTTCACTTTTTTGTGAAAATATCCACTAAATGAGGGAATAATATGTGTGAGGGTACCCCAGGAGAGTTCCAAATGTGTGTGGGAAGAATATATATCCCACGGGGGTAAAATTGAAAGAAGTTGAAAAAATTTTTTTATTTGACTTAGTCATTTTTCCGGCGTTTATCAGACTTTCAGATAGGGGAAATGTCAGTGAGCATTCCGATTTCAGTTCCAGAGCGATTCGCCCAATGAGTCCTCTAATATTTAGTCGTTTTCTGTCAACTTTCTGGATTTTTGAAAATTTCACTTTTTGTGAAAATATCCACTAAATGAGGGAATAATATGTGTGAGGGTACCCCAGGAGAGTTCCAAATGTGTGTGGGAAGAATATATATCCCACGGGGGTCAAATTAAAAAAAGTTGAAAACATTTTTTTTTGGGACTTAGTCATTTTTCCGGCGTTTATCAGACTTTCAGATAGGGCAAATGTCAGTAAGCGTTCCGATTTCAGTTCCAGAGCGATTCGCCCAATGAGTCCTTTAATATTTAGTCGTTTTCAGTCAACTTTCTGGATTTTTGAAAATTTCACTTTTTTGTGAAAATATCCACTAAATGAGGGAATAATATGTGTGAGGGTACCCCAGGAGAGTTCCAAATGTGTGTGGGTAGAATATATATCGCACGGAGGTAAAATTGAAAAAAGTTGAAAAAAAATCTTTTTTGGACTTAGTCATTTTTCTGGCGTTTATCTGACTTTAAGATAGGGGAAATGTCAATGAGCATCCCGATTTCAGTTCCAGAGCGATTCACCCAATGATTCTTTGATATTTAGTCATTTTCAGCCAATTTTCTGGATTTTTGAAAATTTCACTTTTTTGTGAAAATATCCACTAAATGAGGGAATAATATGTGTGAGGGTACCCCAGGAGAGTAGCAAATGTGTGTGGGTAGAATATATATCCCACGGGGGTAAAATTGAAAAAAGGAGAAATAATTATTTTTTTGGACTTAGTCATTTTTCTGGCGTTTATCAGACATTCAGATAGGGCAAATATCAGTGAACATTTCGATTTCAGTTCCCGAGCGATTTGCCCAATGAGTCCTTGATATTTAGTCGTTTTCAGCCAATATTTAGGATTTTTGAAAATTTCACTTTTTTATGAAAATATCCACTAAATGAGGGAATAATATGTGTGAGGGTACCCCAGGAGAGATCCAAATGTGTGTGGGTTGAATATATATCCCACGGGGGTAAAATTGAATAAAGTTGAAAGAAATTTTTTTTTGGACTTAGTCATTTTTCCGGCGTTTATCAGACTTTCAGATAGGGGAAATGTCAGTGAGCATTCCGATTTCAGTTCCAGAGGGATTCGCCCAATGAGTCCTTGATATTTAGTCGTTTTCAGCCAATATTTTGGATATTTGAAAATTTCACTTTTTTGTGAAAATATCCACTAAATGAGGGAATAATATGTGTGAGGGTACCCCAGGAGAGTTCCAAATGTGTGTGGGAAGAATATATATCCCACGGGGGTAAAATTGAAAAAAGTTCTAAAAAATTTTTTTTTGGACTTAGTCATTTTTCCGGCGTTTACCAGACTTTCAGATAGGGCAAATGTCAGTGAGCGTTCCGATTTCAGTTCCAGAGCGATTCGCCCAATGAGTCCTCTAATATTTAGTCGTTTTCAGTCAACTTTCTGGATTTTTGAAAATTTCACTTTTTGTGAAAATATCCACTAAATGAGGAAATAATATGTGTGAGGGTACCCCAGGAGAGTTACAATTGTGTGTGCGTGGAATATATATCCCACGGGGGTAAAATTGAAAAAAGTTGAAAAAAAATTTTTTTGGACATAGTCATTTTTCTGACGTTTATCTGACTTTAAGATAGGGGAAATGTCAATGAGCATCCCGATTTCAGTTCCAGAGCGATTCACCCAATGATTCTTTGATATTTAGTCATTTTCAGCCAATTTTCTGGATTTTTGAAACTTTCACTTTTTTGTGAAAATATACACTAAATGAGGGAATAATATGTGTGAGGGTACCCCAGGAGTGTTGCAAATGTGTGTGGGTAGAATATATATCCCACGGGGGTAAAAGTGAAAATAGTTAAAAAAAATAATTTTTTCGACTTAGTCATTTTTCCGGCGTTTATCAGACTTTCAGATAGGGGAAATGTCAGTGAGCATTGCGATTTCAGTTCCAGAGCGATTCACCCAATGAGTCTTTGATATTTAGTCATTTTCAGCCAATTTTCTGGATTTTTGAAACTTTCACTTTTTTGTGAAAATATACACTAAATGAGGGAATAATATGTGTGAGGGTACCCCAGGAGAGTACCAAATGTGTGTGGGTAGAATATATATCCCACGGGGGTAAAATTGAAAAAAGGTGAAAAAATTATTTTTTTGGACTTAGTCATTTTTCTGGCGTTTATCAGACATTCAGATAGGGGAAATGTCAGTGAGCATTCCGATTTCAGTTCCAGAGGGATTCGCCCAATGAGTCCTTGATATTTAGTCGTTTTCAGCCAATATTTAGGATTTTTGAAAATTTCACTTTTTTGTGAAAATATCCACTAAATGAGGGAATAATATGTGTGAGGGTACCCCAGGAGAGTTCCAAATGTGTGTGGGTAGAATATATATCCCACGGGGTTAAAATTGAAAAAAGTTGAAAAAAATTTTTTTTTGGACTTAGTCATTTTTCCGGCATTTATCAGACTTTCAGATAGGGGAAATGTGAGTGAGCGTTCCGATTTCAGTTCCAGAGCGATTCGCCCAATGAGGCCTTGATATTTAGTCGTTTTCAGCCAATTTTCTGGATTTTTGAGAATTTCACTTTTTTGTGAAAATATCCACTAACTTATGGAATAATTTGTGTGAGGGTACCCCAGGAGAGTTCCACATGTGTGTGGGTAGAATATATATCCCACGGGGGTAAAATTGAAAAAAGTTGAAAAAAATTTTTTTTTTGGACTAAGTCATTTCTCCGGCGTTTATCAGACTTTCAGATAGGGGAAATATCAGTCAGCATTCCGATTTCAGTTCCAGAGCGATTCGCCCAATGAGGCCTTGATATTTAGTTGTTTTCAGCCAATATTTTGGATTTTTGAAAATTTCACTTTTTTGTAAAAATATCCACTAAATGAGGGAATAATATGTGTGAGGGTACCCCAGGAGAGTTGTAAATGTGTGTGGGTAGAATATATATCCCACGGGGGTAAAATTGAAAAGAGCTAAAAAAAAAAAAAATTTTCGACTTAGTCATTTTTCCGGCGTTTATCAGACTTTCAGATAGGGGAAATGTCAGTGAGCATTCCGATTTCAGTTCCAGAGCGATTCGCCCAATGAGTGCTTGATATTTTGTCGTTTTCAGCCAATTTTCTGGATTTTTGAAAAGTTCACTTTTTTGTGAAAATATCCACTAAATAAGGGAATAATACGTGTGAGGGTACCCCAGGAGAGTTCCAAATGTGTGTGGGTTGAATATATAAGCCACGGGGGTAAAATTGAAAAAAGTTGAAAGAAATTTTTTTTTGGACTTAGTCATTTTTCCGGTGTTTATCAGACTTTCAGATAGGGGAAATGGCAGTGAGCATACCGATTTCAGTTCCAGAGCGATTAGCCCAATGAGTCCTTGATATTTAGTCGTTTTCAGCCAATATTTTGGATTTTTGAAAATTTCACTTTTTTTGTGAAAATATCCACTAAATGAGGGAATAATATGTGTGAGGGTACCCCAGGAGAGTTCCAAATGTGTGTGTGTAGAATATATATCCCACGTGGGTAAAATTGAAAAAAGTTGAAATTTTTTTTTTTTGGAGCTTAGTCATTTTTCCGGCGTTTATCAGACTTTCAGATAGGGGATATGTCAGTGAGCGTTCAGATTTCAGTTCCAGAGCGATTCGCCCAATGAGTCCTTGATATTTAGTCGTTTTCAGCCAATTTTCTGGATTTTGGAAAATTTCACTTTTTTGTAAAAATATCCACTAAATGAGGGAATAATATGTGTGAGGGTACCCCAGGAGAGTTCCAAATGTGTGTGGGTAGAATATATATTCCACGGGGGTAAAATTGAAAAAAGTTAAAAAAATTTTTTTGGGGACTTAGTTATTTTTCCGGCGTTTATCAGACTTTCAGATAGGGGAAATGTAAGTAAGCATTCCGATTTCAGTTCCAGAGCGATTTGCCGAATGAGTCCTTGATATTTAGTCGTTTTCAGCCAATTTTCTGGATTTTGGAAAATTTCACTTTTTTGTGAAAATATCCACTAAATGAGGGAAAAATATGTGTGAGGGTACCCCAGGAGAGTTACAAATGTGTGTGGGTAGAATATATATCCCACGGGGCTAAAATTGAAAAAAGTTGAAAAAAATTATTTTTTGGGCTTAGTCATTTTTCCGGCGTTTATCAGACTTTCAGATAGGGGATATGTCAGTGAGCGTTCAGATTTCAGTTCCAGAGTGATTCGCCCAATGAGTCCTTGATATTTAGTCGTTTTCAGCCAATTTTCTGGATTTTTGAAAATTTCACTTTTTTGTGAAAATATCCACTAAATGAGGGAATAATATGTGTGAGGGTACCCCAGGAGAGTTCCAAATGTGTTTGGGTAGAATATATATCCCACGGGGGTAAAATTGAAAAAAGTTGAAAAAAATTTTTTTTGGGACTTTGTAATTTTTCCGTCGTTTATCAGACTTTCAGATAGGAGAAATGTCAGTGAGCGTTCAGATTTCAGTTCCAGAGTGATTCGCCCAAAGAGTCCTTGATATTTAGTCATTTTCAGCCAATTTTCTGGATTTTTGAAAATTTCACTTTTTTGTGAAAATATCCACTAAATGAGGGAATTTTATGTGTGAGGGTACCCCAGGAGAGTTCCAAATGTGTGTTTTTAGAATATATATCCCACGGGGGTAAAATTGAAAAAAGTTGAAAAATTTTTTTTCTTGGACTTACTCATTTTTCCGGCGTTTATCAGACTTTCAGATAGGGGAAATGTGAGTGAGCATTCCGATTTCAGTTCCAGAGCGATTCGCCCAATGAGTCCTTGATATTTAGTCGTTTTCAGCCAATTTTTTGGATTTTTGAAAATTTCACTTTTTTGTGAAATTATCCACTAAATGAGGGAATAATATGTGTGAGGGTACCCCAGGAGAGTTCCAAATGTGTGTGGGTAGAATATATATCCCACGGGGGTAAAATTGAAAAAAGTTTAAAAAAATATTTTTTTGGACTTAGTCATTTTTCCGGCGTTTATCAGACTTCCAGATAGGGGAAATGTCAGTAAGCGTTCATATTTCAGTTCCACAGCGATTCGTTAGTCGTTTTTAGCCAATTTTCTGGATTTTTGAAAATTTCACTTTTTTGTGAAAATATCCACTAAACGAGGGAATAATATGTGTGAGGGTACCCGACGAGAGTTCCAAATGTGTGTGGGTAGAATATATATCCCACGGGGATAAAATTAAAAAAGGTTGAAAAAAACATTTTTTTTGGACTTTGTGATTTTTTCACCGTTTATCAGACTTTCAGATAGGGGAAATGTCAGTGAGCATTCCGATTTCAGTTTCAGAGGGATTTGCCCAATGAGTCCTTGATATTTAGTCCTTTTCAGCCAATTTTCTGGATTTTTGAAAATTTCACTTTTTTGTGGAAATATCCACTAAATGAGGGAATAATATGTGTGAGGGTACCCCAGGAGAGTTCTAAATGTGTTTGGCTAGAATATATATCCCACGGGGGTAAAATTGAAAAAAGTTGAAAAAAAATATTTTTGGGACTAAGTCATTTTTCCGGCGTTTATCAGACTTTCTGATAGGGGAAATGTCAGTGAGCATTCCGATTTCAGTTCCAGAGCGATTCGCCCAATGAGTCCTTGATATTTAGTCGTTTTCAGCCAATATTTTGGATTTTTGAAAATTTCACTTTTTTGTGAAAATATCCACTAAATGAGGGAATAATATGTGTGAGGGTACGCCAGGAGAGTTCCAAATGTGTGTGGGTAGAATATATATCCCTCGGGGGTAAAATTGAAAAAAGTTGGAAAAAATTTTTTTTTGGACTTAGTCATTTTTCCGGCGTTTATCAGACTTTCAGATAGGGGAAATGTCAGTGAGCGTTCCGATTTCAGTTCCAGAGCGATTCGCCCAATGAATCCTTGATATTTAGTCGTTTTCAGCCAATTTTCTGGATTTTTGAAAATTTCACTTTTTTGTGAAAATATCCACTAAATGAGGGAATAATATGTGTGAGGGTACCCCAGGAGAGTTCCAAATGCGTGTGGGTAGAATATATATCCCACGGGGGTAAAATTGAAAAAAGTTGAAAAAAATTTTTTTTTGGACTTTGTAATTTTTCCGGCGTTTATCAGACTTTCAGATAGGAGAAATGTCAGTAAGCATTCAGATTTCAGTTCCAGAGCGATTCGCCCAATGAGTCCTTGATATTTAGTCATTTTCAGCCAATTTTCTGGATTTTTGAAAATTTCACTTTTTTATGAAAATATCCACTAAATGAGGGAATAATATGTGTGAGGGTACCCCAGGAGAGTTCCAAATGTGTGTGTTTAGAATATATATCCCACGGGGTAAAATTGAAAAAAGTTTAAAAAATTTTTTTCTTGAACTTAGTCATTTTTCCAGCGTTTATCAGACTTTCAGATAGGGGAAATGTCAGTGAGTGTTCTGATTTCAGTTCCAGAGCGATTCGCCCAATGAGTCCTTGATATTTAGTCGTTTTCAGCCAATTTTCTGGATTTTTGAAAATTTCACTTTTTTGTGAAAATATCCACTAAATGAGGGAATGATATGTGTGAGGGTACCCCAGGAGAGTTCCAAATGTGTGTGGGTAGAATATGTATCCCACTGGGGTAAAATTGAAAAAAGTTTAAAAAAAAATTTTTTTGGACTTAGTCATTTTCCTGCATTTATCAGACTTTCAGATAGGGGAAATGTCAGTGAGCGTTCCGATTTCAGTTCCAGAGCGATTCGCCCAATGAGTCCTTGATATTTAGTCGTTTTCAGTCAATATTTTGGATTTTTGAAAATTTCACTTTTTTGTGAAAATATCCACTAAATGAGGGAATAATATGTGTGAGGGTACCCCAGGAGATTTCCAAATGTGTGTGGGTAGAATATATATCCCACGGGGGTAAAATTGAAAAAAGTTGAAAAAAAATTTTTTTTGGACTTAGTCATTTTTCCTGCATTTATCAGACTTTCAGATAAGGGAAATGTCAGTGAGCGTTCCGATTTCAGTTCCAGAGCGAATAGCCCAATGAGTCCTTGATATTTAGTCATTTTCAGCCAATATTTTGGATTTTTGAAAATTTCACTTTTTTGTGAAAATATCCACTAAATGAGGGAATAATATGTGTGAGGGTACCCCAGGAGAGTTCCAAATGTGTGTGTTTAGAATATATATCCCACGGGGTAAAATTGAAAAAAGTTTAAAAAATTTTTTTCTTGGACTTAGTCATTTTTCCGGCGTTTATCAGACTTTCAGATAGGGGAAATGTCAGTGAGCATTCCGATTTCAGTTCCAGAGCGATTCGCCCAGTGAGTCCTTGATATTTAGTCGTTTTCAGCAAATTTTCTGGATTTTTGAAAATTTCACTTTTTTGTGAAAATATCCACTAAATGAGGGAATAATAAGTGTGAGGATACCCCAGGAGAGTTCCAAATGTGTGTGGGTAGAATATATATCCCACGGGGGTAAAATTGAAAAAAGTTGAAAAAATTATTTTTTGGACTTAGTCATTTTTCCGGCGTTTATCAGACTTTCAGATAGGGGAAATGTAAGTGAGTGTTCCGATTTCAGCTCCAGAGCGATTCGCCCAATGAGTCCTTGATATTTAGTCGTTTTCAGCCAATTTTCTGGATTTTTGAAAATTTCACTTTTTTGTGAAAATATCTACTAAATAAGGGAATAATATGTGTGAGGGTACCCCAGGAGAGTTCCAAATGTGTGTGGGTAGAATATATATCCCACGGGGGTAAAATTGAAAAAAGTTGAAAAAATTATTTTTTGGACTTAGTCATTTTTCCGGCGTTTATCAGACTTTCAGATAGGGGAAATGTAAGTGATTGTTCCGATTTCAGTTCCAGAGCGATTCGCCCAATGAGTCCTTGATATTTAGTCGTTTTCAGCTAATTTTCTGGATTTTTTAAAATTATACTTTTTTGTGAAAATATCCACTAAATGAGGGAATAATATGTGTGAGGGTACCCCAGGAGAGTTCCAAATGTGTGTGGGTAGAATATATATCCCGCGGGGGTAAAATTGAAAAAAGTTGAAAAAATTTTTTTTTTGGACTTAGTCATTTTTCCGGCATTTATCAGACTTTCAGAAAGGGGAAATGTCAGTGAGCATTCAGATTTCAGTTCCAGAGCGATTCGCCCAATGAGTCCTTGATATTTAGTCATTTTCAGCCAATTTTCTGGATTTTTGAAAATTTCACTTTTTTGTGAAAATATCCACTAAATGAGGGAATAATATGTGTGAGGGTACCCCAGGAGAGTTCCAAATGTGTGTGGGTAGAATATATATCCCGCGGGGGTAAAATTGAAAAAAGTTGAAAAAATTTTTTTTTTGGACTTAATAATTTTTCCGGCGTTTATCAGACTTTCAGATAGGGGAAATGTCAGTGAGTGTTCTGGTTTCAGTTCCAGAGCAATTCCCCCAATGAGTCCTTGATATTTAGTCGTTTTCAGCCAATTTTCTGGATTTTTGAAAATTTCACTTTTTTGTGAAAATATCCACTAAATGAGGGAATAATATGTGTGAGGGTACCCCAGGAGAGTTCAAAATGTGTGTGGGTAGAATATATATCCCGCGGGGGTAAAATTGAAAAAAGTTGAAAAAAATTTTTTTTTGGACTTAATAATTTTTCCGGCGTTTATCAGACTTTCAGATAGGGGAAATGTCAGTGAGTGTTCCGATTTCATTTCCAGAGCGATTTGCCCAATCAGTCCTTGATATTTAGTCGTTTTCAGGCAATTTTCTGGATTTTTGAAAATTTCACTTTTTTGTGAAATTATCCACTAAATAAGGGAATAATATGTGTGAGGGTACCCCAGGAGAGTTACAAATGTGTGTGGGTAGAATATATATCCCACGGGGGTAAAATTGAAAAAAGTTAAAAAAAAATATTTTTTGGACTTAGTCATTTTTCCGCCGTTTATCAGACTTTCAGATAGGGGAAATGTCAGTGAGCATTCAGATTTCAGTTCCAGGGCGATTCGCCCAATGAGTCCTTGATATTTAGTCGTTTTCAGCCAATTTTCTGGATTTTGGAAAATTTCACTTTTTTGTGAAAATATCCACTAAATGAGGGAATAATATGTGTGAGGGTACCCCAGGAGAGTTCCAAATGTGTGTGGGTAGAATATATATCCCACGGGGGTAAAATTGAAAAAAGTTGAAAAATTTTTTTTTTGGGACTTTGTAATTTTTCCGTCGTTTATCAGACTTTCAGATAGGAGAAATGTCAGTGAGCGTTCAGATTTCAGTTCCAGAGTGATTCGCCCAAAGAGTCCTTGATATTTAGTCATTTTCAGTCAATTTTCTGGATTTTTGAAAATTTCACTTTTTTGTGAAAATATCCACTAAATGAGGGAATTTTATGTGTGAGGGTACCCCAGGAGAGTTCCAAATGTGTGTTTTTAGAATATATATCCCACGGGGGTAAAATTGAAAAAAGTTGAAAAATTTTTTTTCTTGGACTTACTCATTTTTCCGGCGTTTATCAAACTTTCAGATAGGGGAAATGTGAGTGAGCATTCCGATTTCAGTTCCAGAGCGATTCGCCCAATGAGTCCTTGATATTTAGTCGTTTTCAGCCAATTTTTTGGATTTTTGAAAATTTCACTTTTTTGTGAAATTATCCACTAAATGAGGGAATAATATGTGTGAGGGTACCCCAGGAGAGTTACAAATGTGTGTGGGTAGAATATATATCCCACGGGGGTAAAATTGAAAAAAGTTGAAAAAAAATATTTTTTGGACTTAGTCATTTTTCCGGCGTTTATCAGACTTTCAGATAGGGGAAATGTCAGTGAGCGTTCAGATTTCAGTTCCAGAGCGATTCGCCCAATCAGTCCTTGATATTTAGTCGTTTTCAGCCAATTTTCTGGATTTTTGAAAATTTCACTTTTTTGTGAAATTATCCACTAAATGAGGGAATAATATGTGTGAGGGTACCCCAGGAGAGTTACAAATGTGTGTGGGTAGAATATATATCCCACGGGGGTAAAATTGAAAAAAGTTGAAATAAATTATTTTTTGGACTTAGTCATTTTTCCGGCGTTTATCAGACTTTCAGATAGGGGAAATGTCAGTGAGTGTTCAGATTTCAGTTCCAGAGCGATTCGCCCAATGAGTCCTTGATATTTAGTCGTTTTCAGCCAATTTTCTGGATTTTTGAAAATTTCACTTTTTTGTGAAAATATCCACTAAATGAGGGAATAATATGTGTGAGGGTACCCCAGGAGAGTTCCAAATGTGTGTGGGTAGAATATATATCCCACGGGGGTAAAATTGAAAATAGTTAAAAAAAATTTTTTTGGACTTAGTCATTTTTCGGGCGTTTATCACACTATCAGGTAGGGGAAATGTCAGTGAGCGTTCCGATTTCAGTTCCAGAGCGATTTGCCCGATGAGTCCTTGATATTTAGTCGTTTTCAGCCAATATTTTGGATTTTTGAAAATTTCACTTTTTTGTGAAAATATCCACTAAATGAGGGAATAATATGTGTGAGGGTTCCCCAGGAGAGTTCCAAATGTGTGTGGGTAGAATATATATCCCACGGGGGTAAAATTGAAAAAAGTTGAAAAAAATTTTTTTTTGGACTTTGTAATTTTTCCGGCGTTTATCAGACTTTCAGATAGGAGAAATGTCAGTGAGGGTTCAGATTTCAGTTTCAGAGCGATTTGCCCAATCAGTCCTTGATATTTAGTTGTTTTCAGTCAATTTTCTGGATTTTTGAAAATTTCACTTTTTTGTGAAAATATCCACTAAATGAGGGAATAATATGTGTGAGGGTACCACAGGAGAGTTCCAAATGTGTGTGGGTAGAATATATATCCCGAGGGGGTAAAATTGAAAAAAGTTTAAAAAAAATTTTTTTGGGACTTAGTAATTTTTCCGGCATTTATCAGACTTTCAGATAGGGGAAATGTCAGTGAGCGTTCCGATTTCAGTTCCAGAGCGATTCGCCCAATGAGTCCTTGATATTTAGTTGTTTTCAGCCAACTTTCTGGATTTTTGAAAATTTCACTTTTTTGTGAAAATATCCACTAAATGAGGGAATAATATATGTGAGGGTACCCCAAGAGAGTTCCAAATGTGTGTGGGTAGAATATATATCCCACGGGGTAAAATTTAAAAAAGTTCAAAAAAATTTTTTCCTGGACTTAGTCATTTTCTGGCGTTTATCAGACTTTCAGATAGGGGAAATGTCAGTGAGCATTCGGATTTCAGTTCTAGAGCGATTCACGCAATGATTCCTTGATATTTAGTCGTTTTCAGCTAATATTTTGGATTTTTGAAAATTTCACTTTTTTGTGAAAATATCCACTAAATGAGGGAATAATATGTGTGAGGGTACCCCAGGAGAGTTCCAAATGTGTGTGGGTAGAATATATATCCCACGGGGGTAAAATTGAAAAAAGTTGAAAAACATTTTTTTTTGGACTTAGTTATTTTTCCGGCGTTTATCAGACTTTCAGATAGGGGAAATGTCAGTGAGCGTTCCGATTTCAGTTCCAGAGCGATTCGCCCAATGAGTCCTTGATATTTAGTTGTTTTCAGCTAATAGTTTGGATTTTTGAAAATTTCACTTTTTTGAGAAAATATCCACTAAATGAGGGAATAATATGTGTGAGGGTACCCCAGGAGAGTTCCAAATGTGTGTGGGTAGAATATATATCCCACGGGGTAAAATTGAAAAAAGATGAAAATTTTCTTTTTTTTGGACTTAGTCATTTTTCCGGCGTTTATCAGACTTTCAGATAGGGGAAATGTCAGTGAGCATTCCGATTTCAGTTCCAGAGCGATTCGCCCAATGAGTCCTTGATATTTAGTCGTTTTCAGCCAATTTTCTGGATTTTTGATAATTTCACTTTTTTGTGAAAATATCCACTAAATGAGGGAATAATATGTGTGAGGGTACCCAAGGAGAGTACCAAATGTGTGTGGGTAGAATATATATCCCACGGGGTAAAATTTAAAAAAGTTAAAAAAAAAATTTTCTTAGACTTAGTCATTTTTCTGGCGTTTATCAGACTTTCAGATAGGGGAAATGTCAGTGAACGTTCGGATTTCAGTTCTAGAGCGATTCGCCCAATGAGTCCTTGATATTTAGTCGTTTTCAGCCAATATTTTGGATTTTTGAAAATTTCACTTTTTTGTGAAAATATCCACAAAATGAGGGAATAATATCTGTGAGGGTACCCCAGGAGAGTTCCAAATGTGTGTGGGTAGAATATATATCCCACGGGGTAAAATTGAAAAAGTTAAAAAAAAATTTTTTTTGGACTTAATCATTTCTCCGGCGTTTATCAGACTTTCAGATAGGGGAAATGTCAGTGAGCATTCCGATTTCAGTTCCAGAGCGATTCGCCCAATGAGTCCTTCATATTTAGTCGTTTTCAGCCAATATTTTGGATTTTTCAAAATTTCACTTTTTTGTGAAAATATCCACTAAATGAGGGAATAATATGTGTGAGGGTACCCCAGGAGAGTTCCAAATGTGTGTGGGTAGAATATATATCCCACGGGGGTAAAATTGAAAAAAGTTGAAAAACATTTTTTTTTTTACTTAGTTATTTTTCCGGTGTTTATCAGACTTTCAGATAGGGGAAATGTCAGTGAGCGTTCCGATTTCAGTTCCAGAGCGATTCGCCCAATGAGTCCTTGATATTTAGTCGTTTTCAGCTAATATTTTGCATTTTTGAAAATTTCACTTTTTTGTGAAAATATCCACTAAATGAGGGAATAATATGTGTGAGGGTACCCCAGGAGAGTTCCAAATGTGTGTGGGTAGAATATATATCCCACGGGGGTAAAATTGAAAAAAGTTGAAAAACATTTTTTTTTGGACTTAGTTATTTTTCTGGCGTTTATCAGACTTTCAGATAGGGGAAATGTCAGTGAGCGTTCCGATTTCAGTTCCAGAGCGATTCGCCCAATGAGTCCTTGATATTTAGTCGTTTTCAGCTAATAGTTTGGATTTTTGAAAATTTCACTTTTTTGAGAAAATATCCACTAAATGAGGGAATAATATGTGTGAGGGTACCCCAGGAGAGTTCCAAATGTGTGTGGGTAGAATATATATCCCACGGGGTAAAATTGAAAAAAGTTGAAAATTTTCTTTTTTTTGGACTTAGTCATTTTTCCGGCATTTATCAGACTTTCAGATAGGGGAAATGTCAGTGAGCATTCCGATTTCAGTTCCAGAGCGATTCGCCCAATGAGTCCTTGATATTTAGTCGTTTTCAGCCAATTTTCTGGATTTTTCAAAATTTCACTTTTTTGTGAAAATATCCACTAAATGAGGGAATAATATGTGTGAGAGTACCCCAAGAGAGTTCCAAATGTGTGTGGGTAGAATATATATCCCACGGGGTAAAATTGAAAAAAGTTGAAAATTTTCTTTTTTTTGGACTTAGTCATTTTTCCGGCATTTATCGGACTTTCAGACAGGGGAAATGTAAGTGAGAGTTCCGATTTCAGTTCCAGAGCGACTCGCCCAATGAGTCCTTGATATTTAGTCGTTTTCAGCCAATTTTCTGGATTTTTGAAAATGTCACTTTTCTGTGAAAATATCCACAAAATGAGGGAATAATATGTGTGAGGGTACCCCAGGAGAGTTCCAAATGTGTGTGGGTAGAATATATATCCCACGGGGTAAAATTGAAAAAGTTAAAAAAAAATTTTTTTTGGACTTAATCATTTCTCCGGCGTTTATCAGACTTTCAGATAGGGGAAATGTCAGTGAGCATTCCGATTTCAGTTCCAGAGCGATTCGCCCAATGAGTCCTTCATATTTAGTCGTTTTCAGCCAATATTTTGGATTTTTCAAAATTTCACTTTTTTTGTGAAAATATCCACTAAATGAGGGAATAATATGTGTGAGGGTACCCCAGGAGAGTTCCAAATGTGTGTGGGTAGAATATATATCCCACGGGGGTAAAATTGAAAAAAGTTGAAAAACATTTTTTTTTTGACTTAGTTATTTTTCCGGTGTTTATCAGACTTTCAGATAGGGGAAATGTCAGTGAGCGTTCCGATTTCAGTTCCAAAGCGATTCGCCCAATGAGTCCTTGATATTTAGTCGTTTTCAGCTAATATTTTGCATTTTTGAAAATTTCACTTTTTTGCGAAAATATCCACTAAATGAGGGAATAATATGTGTGAGGGTACCCCAGGAGAGTTCCAAATGTGTGTGGGTAGAATATATATCCCACGGGGTAAAATTGAAAAAAGTTGAAAATTTTCTTTTTTTTGGACTTAGTCATTTTTCCGGCATTTATCAGACTTTCAGATAGGGAAAATGTCAGTGAGCATTCCGATTTCAGTTCCAGAGCGATTCGCCCAATGAGTCCTTGATATTTAGTCGTTTTCAGCCAATTTTCTGGATTTTTCAAAATTTCACTTTTTTGTGAAAATATCCACTAAATGAGGGAATAATATGTGTGAGAGTACCCCAAGAGAGTTCCAAATGTGTGTGGGTAGAATATATATCCCACGGGGTAAAATTGAAAAAAGTTGAAAATTTTCTTTTTTTTGGACTTAGTCATTTTTCCGGCATTTATCGGACTTTCAGACAGGGGAAATGTAAGTGAGAGTTCCGATTTCAGTTCCAGAGCGACTCGCCCAATGAGTCCTTGATATTTAGTCATTTTCAGCCAATTTTCTGGATTTTTGAAAATGTCACTTTTCTGTGAAAATATCCACTAAATGAGGGAATAATATGTGTGAGGGTACCCCAGGAGAGTTCCAAATGTGTGTGGGTAGAATGTATATCCCACGGGGTAAAATTGAAAAAGTTAAAAAAAAATTTTTTTTGGACTTAATCATTTCTCCGGCATTTATCAGACTTTCAGATAGGGGAAATGTCAGTGAGCATTCCGATTTCAGTTCCAGAGCGATTCGCCCAATGAGTCCTTCATATTTAGTCGTTTTCAGCCAATATTTTGGATTTTTCAAAATTTCACTTTTTTTGTGAAAATATCCACTAAATGAGGGAATAATATGTGTGAGGGTACCCCAGGAGAGTTCCAAATGTGTGTGGGTAGAATATATATCCCACGGGGGTAAAATTGAAAAAAGTTGAAAAACATTTTTTTTTTGACTTAGTTATTTTTCCGGTGTTTATCAGACTTTCAGATAGGGGAAATGTCAGTGAGCGTTCCGATTTCAGTTCCAGAGCGATTTGCCCGATGAGTCCTTGATATTTAGTCGTTTTCAGCCAATATTTTGGATTTTTGAAAATTTCACTTTTTTGTGAAAATATCCACTAAATGAGGGAATAATATGTGTGAGGGTTCCCCAGGAGAGTTCCAAATGTGTGTGGGTAGAATATATATCCCACGGGGGTAAAATTGAAAAAAGTTGAAAAAAATTTTTTTTTGGACTTTGTAATTTTTCCGGCGTTTATCAGACTTTCAGATAGGAGAAATGTCAGTGAGGGTTCAGATTTCAGTTTCAGAGCGATTTGCCCAATCAGTCCTTGATATTTAGTTGTTTTCAGTCAATTTTCTGGATTTTTGAAAATTTCACTTTTTTGTGAAAATATCCACTAAATGAGAGAATAATATGTGTGAGGGTACCACAGGAGAGTTCCAAATGTGTGTGGGTAGAATATATATCCCGAGGGGGTAAAATTGAAAAAAGTTTAAAAAAAATTTTTTTGGGACTTAGTAATTTTTCCGGCATTTATCAGACTTTCAGATAGGGGAAATGTCAGTGAGCGTTCCGATTTCAGTTCCAGAGCGATTCGCCCAATGAGTCCTTGATATTTAGTTGTTTTCAGCCAACTTTCTGGATTTTTGAAAATTTCACTTTTTTGTGAAAATATCCACTAAATGAGGGAATAATATGTGTGAGGGTACCCCAAGAGAGTTCCAAATGTGTGTGGGTAGAATATATATCCCACGGGGTAAAATTTAAAAAAGTTCAAAAAATTTTTTTCCTGGACTTAGTCATTTTCTGGCGTTTATCAGACTTTCAGATAGGGGAAATGTCAGTGAGCATTCGGATTTCAGTTCTAGAGCGATTCACCCAATGATTCCTTGATATTTAGTCGTTTTCAGCTAATATTTTGGATTTTTGAAAATTTCACTTTTTTGTGAAAATATCCACTAAATGAGGGAATAATATGTGTGAGGGTACCCCAGGAGAGTTCCAAATGTGTGTGGGTAGAATATATATCCCACGGGGGTAAAATTGAAAAAAGTTGAAAAACATTTTTTTTTGGACTTAGTTATTTTTCCGGCGTTTATCAGACTTTCAGATAGGGGAAATGTCAGTGAGCGTTCCGATTTCAGTTCCAGAGCGATTCGCCCAATGAGTCCTTGATATTTAGTCGTTTTCAGCTAATAGTTTGGATTTTTGAAAATTTCTTTTTTTTTAGAAAATATCCACTAAATGAGGGAATAATATGTGTGAGGGTACACCAGGAGAGTTCCAAATGTGTGTGGGTAGAATATATATCCCACGGGGTAAAATTGAAAAAAGATGAAAATTTTCTTTTTTTTGGACTTAGTCATTTTTCCGGCGTTTATCAGACTTTCAGATAGGGGAAATGTCAGTGAGCATTCCGATTTCAGTTCCAGAGCGATTCGCCCAATGAGTCCTTGATATTTAGTCGTTTTCAGCCAATTTTCTGGATTTTTGATAATTTCACTTTTTTGTGAAAATATCCACTAAATGAGGGAATAATATGTGTGAGGGTACCCAAGGAGAGTACCAAATGTGTGTGGGTAGAATATATATCCCACGGGGTAAAATTTAAAAAAGTAAAAAAAAAAATTTTCTTAGACTTAGTCATTTTTCCGGCGTTTATCAGACTTTCAGATAGGGGAAATGTCAGTGAACGTTCGGATTTCAGTTCTAGAGCGATTCGCCCAATGAGTCCTTGATATTTAGTCGTTTTCAGCCAATATTTTGGATTTTTGAAAATTTCACTTGTTTGTGAAAATATCCACAAAATGAGGGAATAATATGTGTGAGGGTACCCCAGGAGAGTTCCAAATGTGTGTGGGTAGAATATATATCCCACGGGGGTAAAATTGAAAAAAGTTGAAAAACATTTTTTTTTTGACTTAGTTATTTTTCCGGTGTTTATCAGACTTTCAGATAGGGGAAATGTCAGTGAGCGTTCCGATTTCAGTTCCAGAGCGATTCGCCCAATGAGTCCTTGATATTTAGTCGTTTTCAGCTAATATTTTGCATTTTTGAAAATTTCACTTTTTTGTGAAAATATCCACTAAATGAGGGAATAATATGTGTGAGGGTACCCCAGGAGAGTTCCAAATGTGTGTGGGTAGAATATATATCCCACGGGGGTAAAATTGAAAAAAGTTGAAAAACATTTTTTTTTGGACTTAGTTATTTTTCTGGCGTTTATCAGACTTTCAGATAGGGGAAATGTCAGTGAGCGTTCCGATTTCAGTTCCAGAGCGATTCGCCCAATGAGTCCTTGATATTTAGTCGTTTTCAGCTAATAGTTTGGATTTTTGAAAATTTCACTTTTTTGAGAAAATATCCACTAAATGAGGGAATAATATGTGTGAGGGTACCCCAGGAGAGTTCCAAATGTGTGTGGGTAGAATATATATCCCACGGGGTAAAATTGAAAAAAGTTGAAAATTTTCTTTTTTTTGGACTTAGTCATTTTTCCGGCATTTATCGGACTTTCAGACAGGGGAAATGTAAGTGAGAGTTCCGATTTCAGTTCCAGAGCGACTCACCCAATGAGTCCTTGATATTTAGTCGTTTTCAGCCAATTTTCTGGATTTTTGAAAATGTCACTTTTCTGTGAAAATATCCACTAAATGAGGGAATAATATGTGTGAGGGTACCCCAGGAGAGTTCCAAATGTGTGTGGGTAGAATATATATCCCACGGGGGTAAATTTGAAAAAAGTTGAAAAACATTTTTTTTTTGGACTTAGTCATTTTTCCGGCGTTTATCAGACTTTCAGATAGGGGAAATGTCAGTGAGCGTTCGGATTTCAGTTCTAGAGCGATTCGCTCAATGAGTCCTTGATATTTAGTCGTTTTCAGCCAATATTTTGGATTTTTGAAAATTTCACTTTTTTGTGAAAATATCCACAAAATGAGGGAATAATATGTGTGAGGGTACCCCAGGAGAGTTCCAAATGTGTGTGTGTAGAATATATATCCCACGGGGTAAAATTGAAAAAGTTAAAAAAAAATTTTTTTTGGACTTAATCATTTCTCCGGCGTTTATCAGACTTTCAGATAGGGGAAATGTCAGTGAGCATTCCGATTTCAGTTCCAGAGCGATTCGCCCAATGAGTCCTTGATATTTAGTCGTTTTCAGCCAATTTTCTGGATTTTTGATAATTTCACTTTTTTGTGAAAATATCCACTAAATGAGGGAATAATATGTGTGAGGGTACCCAAGGAGAGTACCAAATGTGTGTGGGTAGAATATATATCCCACGGGGTAAAATTTAAAAAAGTTTAAAAAAAAATTTTCTTAGACTTAGTCATTTTTCCGGCGTTTATCAGACTTTCAGATAGGGGAAATGTCAGTGAGCGTTCGGATTTCAGTTCTAGAGCGATTCGCCCAATGAGTCCTTGATATTTAGTCGTTTTCAGCCAATATTTTGGATTTTTGAAAATTTCACTTTTTTGTGAAAATATCCACAAAATGAGGGAATAATATGTGTGAGGGTACCCCAGGAGAGTTCCAAATGTGTGTGGGTAGAATATATATCCCACGGGGGTAAAATTGAAAAAAGTTGAAAAACATTTTTTTTTGGACTTAGTTATTTTTCCGGCGTTTATCAGACTTTCAGATAGGGGAAATGTCAGTGAGCGTTCCGATTTCAGTTCCAGAGCGATTCGACCAATGAGTCCTTGATATTTAGTCGTTTTCAGCTAATATTTTGGATTTTTGAAAATTTCACTTTTTTGTGAAAATATCCACTAAATGAGGGAATAATATGTGTGAGGGTACCCCAGGAGAGTTCCAAATGTGTGTGGGTAGAATATATATCCCACGGGGGTAAAATTGAAAAAAGTTGAAAAACATTTTTTCTTGGACTTAGTTATTTTTCCGGCGTTTATCAGACTTTCAGATAGGGGAAATGTCAGTGAGCGTTCCGATTTCAGTTCCAGAGCGATTCGCCCAATGAGTCCTTGATATTTAGTCGTTTTCAGCTAATAGTTTGGATTTTTGAAAATTTCACTTTTTTGAGAAAATATCCACTAAATGAGGGAATAATATGTGTGAGGGTACCCCAGGAGAGTTCCAAATGTGTGTGGGTAGAATATATATCCCACGGGGTAAAATTGAAAAAAGTTGAAAATTTTCTTTTTTTTGGACTTAGTCATTTTTCCGGCATTTATCGGACTTTCAGACAGGGGAAATGTAAGTGAGAGTTCCGATTTCAGTTCCAGAGCGACTCGCCCAATGAGTCCTTGATATTTAGTCGTTTTCAGCCAATTTTCTGGATTTTTGAAAATTTCACTTTTCTGTGAAAATATCCACTAAATGAGGGAATAATATGTGTGAGGGTACCCCAGGAGAGTTCGAAATGTGTGTGGGTAGAATATATATCCCACGGGGGTAAACTTGAAAAAAGTTGAAAAACATTTTTTTTTTGGACTTAGTCATTTTTCCGGCGTTTATCAGACTTTCAGATAGGGGAAATGTCAGTGAGCATTCCGATTTCAGTTCCAGAGCGATTCGCCCATTGAGTCCTTGATATTTAGTCGTTTTCAGCCAATTTTCTGGATTTTTGATAATTTCACTTTTTTGTGAAAATATCCACTAAATGAGGGAATAATATGTGTGAGGGTACCCCAGGAGAGTTCCAAATGTGTGTGGGTAGAATATATATCCCACGGGGTAAAATTGAAAAAGTTAAAAAAAAATTTTTTTTGGACTTAATCATTTCTCCGGCGTTTATCAGACTTTCAGATAGGGGAAATGTCAGTGAGCATTCCGATTCAGTTCCAGAGCGATTCGCCCAATGAGTCCTTGATATTTAGTCGTTTTCAGCCAATTTTCTGGATTTTTGAAAATTTTTTTTTTTTATGAAAATATCCACTAAATGAGGGAATAATATGTGTGAGGGTACCCCAGGAAAGTTCCAAATGTGTGTGGGTAGAATATATATCCCACGGGGTAAAATTGAAAAAAGTTGAAAACAAATTTTTTTTGGACTTAGTCATTTTTCCGGCGTTTATCAGACTTTCAGATAGGGGAAATATCAGTGAGCATTCCGATTTCAGTTCCAGAGCGATTCGCCCAATGAGTCTTTGATATTTAGTCGTTTTCAGCCAATATTTTGGATTTTTGAAAATTTCACTTTTTTGTGAAAATATCCACTAAATGAGGGAATAATATGTGTGAGGGTACCCCAGGAGAGTTCCAAATGTGTGTGGGTAGAATATATATCCCACGGGGGTAAAAGTGAAAAAAGTTGAAAAAATTTTATTTTTGGACTTAGTCATTTTTCGGGCGTTTATCACACTATCAGGTAGGGGAAATGTCAGTGAGAGTTCCGATTTCAGTTCCAGAGCAATTCGCCCAATGAGTCCTTTATATTTAGTCGTTTTCAGCCAATTTTCTGGATTTTTGAAAATTTTATTTTTTTATGAAAATATCCACTAAATGAGGGAATCATATGTGTGAGGGTACCCCAGGAGAGTTCCAAATATGTGTGTGTAGAATATATTTCCCGCGGGGTAAAATTGAAAAAAGTTGAAAAAAAATTTTTTTGGGACTTAGTAATTTTTCCGGGGTTTATCAGACTTTCAGATAGGGGAAATGTCAGTGAGCGTTCCGATTTCAGTTCCAGAGCGGTTCGCCCAATGAGTCCTTGATATTTAGTCGTTTTCAGCCAATATTTTGGATTTTTGAAAATTTCACTTTTTTGTGAAAATATCCATTGAATGAGGGAATAATATGTGTGAGGGTACCCCAGGAGAGTTCCAAATGTGTGTGGGTAGAAAATATATACCACGGGGGTAAAAGTGAAAAAAGTTGAAAAAAATTTTTTTTTGGACTTTGTAATTTTTCCGGCGTTTATCAGACTTTCAGATAGGAGAAATGTCAGTGAGGGTTCAGATTTCAGTTCCAGAGCGATTCGCCCAATGAGTCCTTAATATTTAGTCATTTTCAGCCAATTTTCTGGATTTTTGAAAATTTCACTTTTTTGTGAAAATATCCACTAAATGAGGGAATAATATGTGTGAGGGTACCCCAGGAGAGTTCCAAATGTGTGTGGGTAGAATATATATCCCAAGGGGTAAAATTTAAAAAAGTTGAAAAACATTTTTTTTTGGACTTAGTTATTTTTCCGGCGTTTATCAGATTTTCAGATAGGGGAAATGTCAGTGAGCGTTCCGATTTCAGTTCCAGAGCGATTCGCCCAATGAGTCCTTGATATTTAGTCGTTTTCAGCTAATATTTTGGATTTTTGAAAATTTCACTTTTTTGTGAAAATATCCACTAAATGAGGGAATAATATGTGTGAGGGTACCCCAGGAGAGTTCCAAATGTGTGTGGGTAAAATATATATCCCACGGGGTAAAATTGAAAAAAGTTGAAAATTTTCTTTTTTTTGGACTTAGTCATTTTTCCGGCGTTTATCAGACTTTCAGATAGGGGAAATGTCAGTGAGGGTTCAGATTTCAGTTCCAGAGCGATTCGCCCAATGAGTCCTTGATATTTAGTTGTTTTCAGCCAATTTTCTGGATTTTTGAAAATTTCACTTTTCTGTGAAAATATCCACTAAATGAGGGAATAATATGTGTGAGGGTACCCCAGGAGAGTTCCAAATGTGTGTGGGTAGAATATATATCCCACGGGAGTAAATTTGAAAAAAGTTGAAACACATTTTTTTTTGGACTTAGTCATTTTTCCGGCGTTTATCAGACTTTCAGATAGGGGAAATGTCAGTGAGCATTCCGATTTCAGTTCCAGAGCGATTCGCCCAATGAGTCCTTGATATTTAGTCGTTTTCAGCCAATTTTCTGTATTTTTGATAATTTCACTTTTTTGTGAAAATATCCACTAAATGAGGGAATAATATGTGTGAGGGTACCCCAGGAGAGTTCCAAATGTGTGTGGGTAGAATATATATCCCACGGGGGTAAAATTGAAAAAAGTTGAAAAACATTTTTTTTTGGACTTAGTCATTTCTCCGGCGTTTATCAGACTTTCAGATAGGGGAAATATCAGTGAGCGTTCCGATTTCAGTTCCAGAGCGATTCGCCCAATGAGTCCTTGATATTTAGTCGTTTTCAGCCAATTTTCTGGATTTTTCAAAATTTCACTTTTTTGTGAAAATATCCACTAAATGAGGGAATAATATGTGTGAGAGTACCCCAGGAGAGTTCCAAATGTGTGTGGGTAGAATATATATCCCACGGGGTAAAATTGAAAAAAGTTGAAAATTTTCTTTTTTTTGGACTTAGTCATTTTTCCGGCATTTATCGGACTTTCAGATAGGGGAAATGTAAGTGAGAGTTCCGATTTCAGTTCCAGAGCGATTCGCCCAATGTGTCCTTGATATTTAGTTGTTTTCAGCCAATTTTCTGGATTTTTGAAAATTTCACTTTTCTGTGAAAATATCCACTAAATGAGGGAATAATATGTGTGAGGGTACCCCAGGAGAGTTCCAAATGTGTGTGGGTAGAATATATATCCCACGGGGGTAAATTTGAAAAAAGTTGAAACACATTTTTTTTTGGACTTAGTCATTTTTCCGGCGTTTATCAGACTTTCAGATAGGGGAAATGTCAGTGAGCATTCCGATTTCAGTTCCAGAGCGATTCGCCCAATGAGTCCTTGATATTTAGTCGTTTTCAGCCAATTTTCTGGATTTTTCAAAATTTCACTTTTTTGTGAAAATATCCACTAAATGAGGGAATAATATGTGTGAGGGTACCCAAGGAGAGTACCAAATGTGTGTGGGTAGAATATATATCCCACGGGGTAAAATTTAAAAAAGTTTAAAAAAATTTTTTCTTAGACTTAGTCATTTTTCCGGCGTTTATCAGACTTTCAGATAGGGGAAATGTCAGTGAGCGTTCGGATTTCAGTTCTAGAGCGATTCGCCCAATGAGTCCTTGATATTTAGTCGTTTTCAGCCAATATTTTGGATTTTTGAAAATTTCACTTTTTTGTGAAAATATCCACAAAATGAGGGAATAATATGTGTGAGGGTACCCCAGGAGAGTTCCAAATGTGTGTGGGTAGAATATATATCCCAAGGGGGTAAAATTGAAAAAAGTTGAAAAACATTTTTTTTTGGACTTAGTTATTTTTCCGGCGTTTATCAGATTTTCAGATAGGGGAAATGTCAGTGAGCGTTCCGATTTCAGTTCCAGAGCGATTCGCCCAATGAGTCCTTGATATTTAGTCGTTTTCAGCTAATATTTTGGATTTTTGAAAATTTCACTTTTTTGTGAAAATATCCACTAAATGAGGGAATAATATGTGTGAGGGTACCCCAGGAGAGTTCCAAATGTGTGTGGGTAGAATATATATCCCACGGGGGTAAAATTGAAAAAAGTTGAAAAACATTTTTTTTTGGACTTGGTTATTTTTCCGCCGTTTATCAGACTTTCAGATAGGGGAAATGTCAGTGAGCGTTCCGATTTCAGTTCCAGAGCGATTCGCCCAATGAGTCCTTGATATTTAGTCGTTTTCAGCTAATAGTTTGGATTTTTGAAAATTTCACTTTTTTGAGAAAATATCCACTAAATGAGGGAATAATATGTGTGAGGGTACCCCAGGAGAGTTCCAAATGTGTGTGGGTAGAAGATATATCCCACGGGGTAAAATTGAAAAAAGTTGAAAATTTTCTTTTTTTTGGACTTAGTCATTTTTCCGGCGTTTATCAGACTTTCAGATAGGGGAAATGTCAGTGAGCATTCCGATTTCAGTTCCAGAGCCATTCGCCCAATGAGTCCTTGATATTTAGTCGTTTTCAGCCAATTTTCTGGATTTTTCAAAATTTCACTTTTTTGTGAAAATATCCACTAAATGAGGGAATAATATGTGTGAGAGTACCCCAGGAGAGTTCCAAATGTGTGTGGGTAGAATATATATCCCACGGGGTAAAATTGAAAAAAGTTGAAAATTTTCTTTTTTTTGGACTTAGTCATTTTTCCGGCGTTTATCAGACTTTCAGATAGGGGAAATATCAGTGAGCGTTCCGATTTCAGTTCCAGAGCGATTCGCCCAATGAGTCCTTGATATTTAGTCGTTTTCAGCCAATTTTCTGGATTTTTCAAAATTTCACTTTTTTGTGAAAATATCCACTAAATGAGGGAATAATATGTGTGAGAGTACCCCAGGAGAGTTCCAAATGTGTGTGGGTAGAATATATATCACACGGGGTAAAATTGAAAAAAGTTGAAAATTTTCTTTTTTTTGGACTTAGTCATTTTTCCGGCATTTATCGGACTTTCAGATAGGGGAAATGTAAGTGAGAGTTCCGATTTCAGTTCCAGAGCGATTCGCCCAATGTGTCCTTGATATTTAGTTGTTTTCAGCCAATTTTCTGGATTTTTGAAAATTTCACTTTTCTGTGAAAATATCCACTAAATGAGGGAATAATATGTGTGAGGGTACCCCAGGAGAGTTCCAAATGTGTGTGGGTAGAATATATATCCCACGGGGGTAAATTTGAAAAAAGTTGAAACACATTTTTTTTTGGACTTAGTCATTTTTCCGGCGTTTATCAGACTTTCAGATAGGGGAAATGTCAGTGAGCATTCCGATTTCAGTTCCAGAGCGATTCGCCCAATGAGTCCTTGATATTTAGTCGTTTTCAGCCAATTTTCTGGATTTTTCAAAATTTCACTTTTTTGTGAAAATATCCACTAAATGAGGGAATAATATGTGTGAGGGTACCCAAGGAGAGTACCAAATGTGTGTGGGTAGAATATATATCCCACGGGGTAAAATTTAAAAAAGTTTAAAAAAATTTTTTCTTAGACTTAGTCATTTTTCCGGCGTTTATCAGACTTTCAGATAGGGGAAATGTCAGTGAGCGTTCGGATTTCAGTTCTAGAGCGATTCGCCCAATGAGTCCTTGATATTTAGTCGTTTTCAGCCAATATTTTGGATTTTTGAAAATTTCACTTTTTTGTGAAAATATCCACAAAATGAGGGAATAATATGTGTGAGGGTACCCCAGGAGAGTTCCAAATGTGTGTGGGTAGAATATATATCCCAAGGGGGTAAAATTGAAAAAAGTTGAAAAACATTTTTTTTTGGACTTAGTTATTTTTCCGGCGTTTATCAGATTTTCAGATAGGGGAAATGTCAGTGAGCGTTCCGATTTCAGTTCCAGAGCGATTCGCCCAATGAGTCCTTGATATTTAGTCGTTTTCAGCTAATATTTTGGATTTTTGAAAATTTCACTTTTTTGTGAAAATATCCACTAAATGAGGGAATAATATGTGTGAGGGTACCCCAGGAGAGTTCCAAATGTGTGTGGGTAGAATATATATCCCACGGGGGTAAAATTGAAAAAAGTTGAAAAACATTTTTTTTTGGACTTGGTTATTTTTCCGCCGTTTATCAGACTTTCAGATAGGGGAAATGTCAGTGAGCGTTCCGATTTCAGTTCCAGAGCGATTCGCCCAATGAGTCCTTGATATTTAGTCGTTTTCAGCTAATAGTTTGGATTTTTGAAAATTTCACTTTTTTGAGAAAATATCCACTAAATGAGGGAATAATATGTGTGAGGGTACCCCAGGAGAGTTCCAAATGTGTGTGGGTAGAATATATATCCCACGGGGTAAAATTGAAAAAAGTTGAAAATTTTCTTTTTTTTGGACTTAGTCATTTTTCCGGCGTTTATCAGACTTTCAGATAGGGGAAATGTCAGTGAGCATTCCGATTTCAGTTCCAGAGCCATTCGCCCAATGAGTCCTTGATATTTAGTCGTTTTCAGCCAATTTTCTGGATTTTTCAAAATTTCACTTTTTTGTGAAAATATCCACTAAATGAGGGAATAATATGTGTGAGAGTACCCCAGGAGAGTTCCAAATGTGTGTGGGTAGAATATATATCCCACGGGGTAAAATTGAAAAAAGTTGAAAATTTTCTTTTTTTTGGACTTAGTCATTTTTCCGGCATTTATCGGACTTTCAGATAGGGGAAATGTAAGTGAGAGTTCCGATTTCAGTTCCAGAGCGATTCGCCCAATGAGTCCTTGATATTTAGTTGTTTTCAGCCAATTTTCTGGATTTTTGAAAATTTCACTTTTCTGTGAAAATATCCACTAAATGAGGGAATAATATATGTGAGGGTACCCCAGGAGAGTTCCAAATGTGTGTGGGTAGAATATATATCCCACGGAAGTAAATTTGAAAAAAGTTGAAACACATTTTTTTTTGGACTTAGTCATTTTTCCGGCGTTTATCAGACTTTCAGATAGGGGAAATGTCAGTGAGCATTCCGATTTCAGTTCCAGAGCGATTCGCCCAATGAGTCCTTGATATTTAGTCGTTTTCAGCCAATTTTCTGGATTTTTGATAATTTCACTTTTTTGTGAAAATATCCACTAAATGAGGGAATAATATGTGTGAGGGTACCCAAGGAGAGTACCAAATGTGTGTGGGTAGAATATATATCCCACGGGGTAAAATTTAAAAAAGTTTAAAAAAAATTTTTCTTAGACTTAGTCATTTTTCCGGCGTTTATCAGACTTTCAGATAGGGGAAATGTCAGTGAGCATTCCGATTTCAGTTCCAGAGCGATTCGCCCAATGAGTCCTTGATATTTTGTCGTTTTCAGCCAATATTTTGGATTTTTGAAAATTTCACTTTTTTGTGAAAATATCCACAAAATGAGGGAATAATATGTGTGAGGGTACCCCAGGAGAGTTCCAAATGTGTGTGGGTAGAATATATATCCCACGGGGGTAAAATTGAAAAAAGTTGAAAAACATTTTTTTTTGGACTTAGTCATTTCTCCGGCGTTTATCAGACTTTCAGATAGGGGAAATATCAGTGAGCGTTCCGATTTCAGTTCCAGAGCGATTCGCCCAATGAGTCCTTGATATTTAGTCGTTTTCAGCCAATTTTCTGGATTTTTGAAAATTTCACTTTTTTGTGAAAATATCCACTAAATGAGGGAATAATATGTGTGAGAGTACCCCAGGAGAGTTCCAAATGTGTGTGGGTAGAATATATATCCCACGGGGTAAAATTGAAAAAAGTTGAAAATTTTCTTTTTTTTGGACTTAGTCATTTTTCCGGCATTTATCGGACTTTCAGATAGGGGAAATGTAAGTGAGAGTTCCGATTTCAGTTCCAGAGCGATTCGCCCGATGAGTCCTTGATATTTAGTTGTTTTCAGCCAATTTTCTGGATTTTTGAAAATTTCACTTTTCTGTGAAAATATCCACTAAATGAGGGAATAATATGTGTGAGGGTACCCCAGGAGAGTTCCAAATGTGTGTGGGTAGAATATATATCCCACGGGGGTAAATTTGAAAAAAGTTGAAACACATTTTTTTTTGAACTTAGTCATTTTTCCGGCGTTTATCAGACTTTCAGATAGGGGAAATGTCAGTGAGCATTCCGATTTCAGTTCCAGAGCGATTCGCCCAATGAGTCCTTGATATTTAGTCGTTTTCAGCCAATTTTCTGGATTTTTGATAATTTCACTTTTTTGTGAAAATATCCACTAAATGAGGGAATAATATGTGTGAGGGTACCCAAGGAGAGTACCAAATGTGTGTGGGTAGAATATATATCCCACGGGGTAAAATTTAAAAAAGTTTAAAAAAAAATTTTCTTAGACTTAGTCATTTTTCCGGCGTTTATCAGACTTTCAGATAGGGGAAATGTCAGTGAGCGTTCGGATTTCAGTTCTAGAGCGATTCGCCCAATGAGTCCTTGATATTTAGTCGTTTTCAGCCAATATTTTGGATTTTTGAAAATTTCACTTTTTTGTGAAAATATCCACAAAATGAGGGAATAATATGTGTGAGGGTACCCCAGGAGAGTTCCAAATGTGTGTGGGTAGAATATATATCCCACGGGGTAAAATTGAAAAAGTTAAAAAAAAATTTTTTTTGGACTTAATCATTTCTCCGGCGTTTATCAGACTTTCAGATAGGGGAAATGTCAGTGAGCATTCCGATTTCAGTTCCAGAGCGATTCGCCCAATGAGTCCTTGATATTTAGTCGTTTTCAGCCAATTTTCTGTATTTTTGATAATTTCACTTTTTTGTGAAAATATCCACTAAATGAGGGAATAATATGTGTGAGGGTACCCCAGGAGAGTTCCAAATGTGTGTGGGTAGAATATATATCCCACGGGGGTAAAATTGAAAAAAGTTGAAAAACATTTTTTTTTGGACTTAGTCATTTCTCCGGCGTTTATCAGACTTTCAGATAGGGGAAATATCAGTGAGCGTTCCGATTTCAGTTCCAGAGTGATTCGCCCAATGAGTCCTTGATATTTAGTCATTTTCAGCCAATTTTCTGGATTTTTGAAAATTTCACTTTTTTGTGAAAATATCCACTAAATGAGGGAATAATATGTGTGAGGGTACCCCAGGAGAGTTCCAAATGTGTGTGGGTAGAATATATATCTCACGGGGTAAAATTTAAAAAAGTTTAAAAAAATTTTTTCTTGGACTTAGTCATTTTTCCGTCATTTATCAGACTTTCAGATAGGGGAAATGTCAGTGAGCGTTCCAATTTCAGTTCCAGAGCGATTCGCCCAATGAGTCCTTGATATTTAGTCGTTTTCAGCCAATTTTCTGGATTTTTGAAAATTTCACTTTTTTGTGAAAATATCCACTAAATGAGGGAATAATATGTGTGAGGGTACCCCAGGAGAGTTCCAAATGTGTGTGGGTAGAATATATATCCCACGGGGGTAAAATTGAAAAAAGTTGAAAAACATTTTTTTTTGGACTTAGTTATTTTTCCGGCGTTTATCAGACTTTCAGATAGGGGAAATGTCAGTGAGCATTCCGATTTCAGTTCCAGAGCGATTCGCCCAATGAGTCCTTGATATTTTGTCGTTTTCAGCCAATTTTCAGGATTTTTGAAAATTTCACTTTTTTGTGAAAATATCCACTAAATGAGGGAATAATATGTGTGAGGGTACCCCAGGAGAGTTCCAAATGTGTGTGGGTAGAATATATATCCCACGGGGTAAAATTTAAAAAAGTTTAAAAAATTTTTTCTTGGACTTAGTCATTTTTCCGGCGTTTATCAGACTTTCAGATAGGGGAAATGTCAGTGAGCATTCCGATTTCAGTTCCAGAGCGATTCGCCCAATGAGTCCTTGATATTTAGTCGTTTTCAGCCAATTTTCTGGATTTTTCAAAATTTCACTTTTTTGTGAAAATATCCACTAAATGAGGGAATAATATGTGTGAGAGTACCCCAGGAGAGTTCCAAATGTGTGTGGGTAGAATATATATCCCACGGGGTAAAATTTAAAAAAGTTGAAAAACATTTTTTTTTGGACTTAGTCATTTTTCCGGCTTTTATCAGACTTTCAGATAGGGGAAATGTCAGTGAGCGTTCCAATTTCAGTTCCAGAGCGATTCGCCAAATGAGTCCTTTTAATTTAGTCGTTTTCAGCCAATATTTTGGATTTTTGAAAATTTCACTTTTTTGTGAAAATATCCACTAAATGAGGGAATAATATGTGTGAGGGTACCCCAGTAGAGTTCCAAATGTGTGTGTTTAGAATATATATCCCACGGGGGTAAAATTAAAAAAAGTTTTAAAAAAATTTTTCTTGGACTTAGTCATTTTTCGGGTGTTTATCAGACTTTCAGATAGGGGAAATGTCAGTGAGCGTTCCGATTTCAGTTCCAGAGCGATTCGCCCAATGAGTCCTTGATATTTAGTCGTTTTCAGCTAATATTTTGGATTTTTGAAAATTTCACTTTTTTGTGAAAATATCCACTAAATGAGGGAATAATATGTGTGAGGGTACCCCAGGAGAGTTCCAAATGTGTGTGGGTAGAATATATATCCCACGGTGGTAAAATTGAAAATAGTTGAAAAACATTTTTTTTTGGACTTAGTCATTTTTCCGGCTTTTATCAGACTTTCAGATAGGGGAAATGTCAGTGAGCGTTCCAATTTCAGTTCCAGAGCGATTCGCCAAATGAGTCCTTTTAATTTAGTCGTTTTCAGCCAATATTTTGGATTTTTGAAAATTTCACTTTTTTGTGAAAATATCCATTAAATGAGGGAATAATATATGTGAGGGTACCCCAGGAGAGTTCCAAATGTGTGTGGGTAGAAAATATATCCCACGGGGTAAAATTGAAAAAAGTTGAACATTTTTTTTTTTTGGACTTAGTCATTTTTCCTGCGTTTATCAGACTTTCAGATAGGGCAAATATCAGTGAGCATTCCGATTTCAGTTCCAGAGCGATTCGCCCAATGAGTCCTTGATATTTAGTCATTTTCAGCCAATTTTCTGGATTTTTGAAAATTTCACTTTTTTGTGAAAATATCCACTAAATGAGGGAATAATATGTGTGAGGGTACCCCAGTAGAGTTCCAAATGTGTGTGTTTAGAATATATATCCCACGGGGGTAAAATTAAAAAAAGTTTTAAAAAAATTTTTCTTGGACTTAGTCATTTTTCGGGTGTTTATCAGACTTTCAGATAGGGGAAATGTCAGTGAGCATTCCGATTTCAGTTCCAGAGCGATTCGCCCAATGAGTCCTTGATATTTTGTCGTTTTCAGCCAATTTTCAGGATTTTTGAAAATTTCACTTTTTTGTGAAAATATCCACTAAATGAGGGAATAATATGTGTGAGGGTACCCCAGGAGAGTTCCAAATGTGTGTGGGTAGAATATATATCCCACGGGGTAAAATTTAAAAAAGTTTAAAAAATTTTTTCTTGGACTTAGTCATTTTTCCGGCGTTTATCAGACTTTCAGATAGGGGAAATGTCAGTGAGCGTTCCGATTTCAGTTCCAGAGCGATTCGCCCAATGAGTCCTTGATATTTAGTCGTTTTCAGCCAATTTTCTGGATTTTTCAAAATTTCACTTTTTTGTGAAAATATCCACTAAATGAGGGAATAATATGTGTGAGGGTACCCCAGGAGAGTTCCAAATGTGTGTGGGTAGAATATATATCCCACGGGGTAAAATTTAAAATTGTTTAAAATATTTCTTTTTTGGACTTAATCATTTCTCCGGCGTTTATCAGACTTTCAGATAGGGGAAATGTCAGTGAGCATTCCGATTTCAGTTCCAGAGCGATTCGCCCAATGAGTCCTTGATATTTAGTCGTTTTCAGCCAATTTTCTGTATTTTTGATAATTTCACTTTTTTGTGAAAATATCCACTAAATGAGGGAATAAAATGTGTGAGGGTACCCCTGGAGAGTTCCAAATGTGTGTGGGTAGAATATATATCCCACGGGGGTAAAATTGAAAAAAGTTGAAAAACATTTTTTTTTGGACTTAGTCATTTCTCCGGCGTTTATCAGACTTTCAGATAGGGGAAATGTCAGTGAGCGTTCCAATTTCAGTTCCAGAGCGATTCGACCAATGAGTCCTTGATATTTAGTCGTTTTCAGCCAATTTTCTGGATTTTTGAAAATTTCACTTTTTTGTGAAAATATCCACTAAATGAGGGAATAATATGTGTGAGGGTACCCCAGGAGAGTTCCAAATGTGTGTGGGTAGAATATATATCCCACAGGGGTAAAATTGAAAAAAGTTGAAAAACATTTTTTTTTGGACTTAGTAATTTTTCCAGCGTTTATCAGACTTTCAGAGAGAGGAAATGTCAGTGAGCATTCCGATTTCAGTTCCAGAGCGATTCGCCCAATGAATCCTTGATATTTAGTCGTTTTCAGCCAATTTTCTGGATTTTTGAAAATTTCACTTTTTTTGTGAAAATATCCACTAAATGAGGGAATAATATGTGTGAGGGTACCCCAGGAGAGTTCCAAATGTGTGTGGGTAGAATATATATCCCACGGGGGTAAAATTGAAAAAAGTTTAAAAACATTTTTTTTTGGACTTAGTCATTTCTCCGGCGTTTATCAGACTTTCAAATAGGGGAAATATCAGTGAGCGTTCCGATTTCAGTTCCAGTGCGATTCGCCCAATGAGTCCTTGATATTTAGTCGTTTTCAGCCAATTTTCTGGATTTTTGAAAATTTCACTTTTTTGTGAAAATATCCACAAAATGAGAGAATAATATGTGTGAGGGTACCCCAGGAGAGTTCCAAATGTGTGTGGGTAGAATATATATCCCACGGGGGTAAAATTGAAAAAAGTTGAAAAACATTTTTTTTTGGACTTAGTCATTTTTCCGGCGTTTATCAGACTTTCAGATAGGGGAAATGTCAGTGAGCGTTTCAATTTCAGTTCCAGAGCGATTCGCCAAATGAGTCCTTTTAATTTAGTCGTTTTCAGCCAATATTTTGGATTTTTGAAAATTTCACTTTTTTGTGAAAATATCCACTAAATGAGGGAATAATATGTGTGAGGGTACCCCAGGAGAGTTCCAAATGTGTGTGGGTAGAATATGTATCCCACGGGGTAAAATTTAAAAAAGTTTAAAAAAAATTTTTCTTAGACTTAGTCATTTTTCCGGCGTTTATCAGACTTTCAGATAGGGGAAATGTCAGTGAGCGTTCGGATTTCTGTTCTAGAGCGATTCGCCCAATGAGTCCTTGATATTTAGTCATTTTCAGCCAATATTTTGGATTTTTGAAAATTTCACTTTTTTGTGAAAATATCCACAAAATGAGGGAATAATATGTGTGAGGGTACCCCAGGAGAGTTCCAAATGTGTGTGGGTAGAATATATATCCCACGAGGTAAAATTGAAAAAAGTTAAAAAAAAATTTTTTTTGGACTTAATCATTTCTCCGGCGTTTATCAGACTTTCAGATAGGGGAAATGTCAGTGAGCATTCCGATTTCAGTTCCAGAGCGATTCGCCCAATGAGTCCTTGATATTTAGTCGTTTTCAGCCAATTTTCTGTATTTTTGATAATTTCACTTTTTTGTGAAAATATCCACTAAATGAGGGAATAATATGTGTGAGGGTACCCCAGGAGAGTACCAAATGTGTGTGGGAAGAATATATATCCCACGGGGTAAAATTTAAAAAAGTAAAAAAAAAATTTTTCTTGGACTTAGTTATTTTTCTGGCGTTTATCAGACTTTCAGATAGGGGAAATGTCAGTGAGCGTTCGGATTTCAGTTCTAGAGCGATTCACCCAATGAGTCCTTGATATTTAGTCGTTTTCAGCCAATTTTCTGGATTTTTGAAAATTTCACTTTTTTGTGAAAATATCCACTAAATGAGGGAATAATATATGTGAGAGTACCCCAGGAGAGTTCCAAATGTGTGTGGGTAGAATATATATCCCACGGGGTAAAATTGAAAAAAGTTGAAAATTTTCTTTTTTTTGGACTGTCATTTTTCCGGCGTTTATCGGACTTTCAGATAGGGGAAATGTAAGTGAGAGTTCCGATTTCAGTTCCAGAGCGATTCGCCGAATGAGTCCTTGATATTTAGTCGTTTTCAGCCATTTTTCTGGATTTTTGAAAATTTCACTTTTCTGTGAAAATATCCACTAAATGAGGGAATAATATGTGTGAGGGTACCCCAGGAGAGTTCCAAATGTGTGTGGGTAGAATATATATCCCACGGGGGTAAACTTGAAAAAAGTTGAAAAACATTTTTTTTTGGACTTAGTCATTTTTCCGGCGTTTATCAGACTTTCAGATAGGGGAAATGTCAGTGAGCATTCCGATTTCAGTTCCAGAGCGATTCGTCCAATGAGTCCTTGATATTTAGTCGTTTTCAGCCAATTTTCTGGATTTTTGATAATTTCACTTTTTTGTAAAAATATCCACTAAATGAGGGAATAATATGTGTGAGGGTACCCAAGGAGAGTACCAAATGTGTGTGGGTAGAATATATATCCCACGGGGTAAAATTTAAAAAAGTTTAAAAAAAATTTTTCTTAGACTTAGTCATTTTTCCGGCGTTTATCATACTTTCAGATACGGGAAATGTCAGTGAGCGTTCGGATTTCAGTTCTAGAGCCATTCACCCAATGAGTCCTTGATATTTAGTCGTTTTCAGCCAATATTTTGGATTTTTGAAAATTTCACTTTTTTGTGAAAATATCCACAAAATGAGGGAATAATATGTGTGAGGGTACCCCAGGAGAGTTCCAAATGTGTGTGGGTAGAATATATATCCCACGGTGGTAAAATTGAAAAAAGTTGAAAAACATTTTTTTTTGGACTTAGTCATTTTTCCGGCTTTTATCAGACTTTCAGATAGGGGAAATGTCAGTGAGCGTTCCAATTTCAGTTCCAGAGCGATTCGCCAAATGAGTCCTTTTAATTTAGTCGTTTTCAGCCAATATTTTGGATTTTTGAAAATTTCACTTTTTTGTGAAAATATCCATTAAATGAGGGAATAATATATGTGAGGGTACCCCAGGAGAGTTCCAAATGTGTGTGGGTAGAAAATATATCCCACGGGGTAAAATTGAAAAAAGCTGAACATTTTTTTTTTTTGGACTTAGTCATTTTTCCTGCGTTTATCAGACTTTCAGATAGGGCAAATATCAGTGAGCATTCCGATTTCAGTTCCAGAGCGATTCGCCCAATGAGTCCTTGATATTTAGTCATTTTCAGCCAATTTTCTGGATTTTTGAAAATTTCACTTTTTTGTGAAAATATCCACTAAATGAGGGAATAATATGTGTGAGGGTACCCCAGTAGAGTTCCAAATGTGTGTGTTTAGAATATATATCCCACGGGGGTAAAATTAAAAAAAGTTTTAAAAAAATTTTTCTTGGACTTAGTCATTTTTCGGGTGTTTATCAGACTTTCAGATAGGGGAAATGTCAGTGAGCATTCCGATTTCAGTTCCAGAGCGATTCGCCCAATGAGTCCTTCATATTTAGTCGTTTTCAGCCAATATTTTGGATTTTTCAAAATTTCACTTTTTTGTGAAAATATCCACTAAATGAGGGAATAATATGTGTGAGGGTACCCCAGGAGAGTTCCAAATGTGTGTGGGTAGAATATATATCCCAAGTCGGGTAAAATTGAAAAAAGTTGAAAAACATTTTTTTTTGGACTTAGTTATTTTTCCGGCGTTTATCAGATTTTCAGATAGGGGAAATGTCAGTGAGCGTTCCGATTTCAGTTCCAGAGCGATTCGCCCAATGAGTCCTTGATATTTAGTCGTTTTCAGCTAATATTTTGGATTTTTGAAAATTTCACTTTTTTGTGAAAATATCCACTAAATGAGGGAATAATATGTGTGAGGGTACCCCAGGAGAGTTCCAAATGTGTGTGGGTAGAATATATATCCCACGGGAGTAAAATTGAAAAAAGTTGAAAAACATTTTTTTTTGGACTTGGTTATTTTTCCGGCGTTTATCAGACTTTCAGAGAGGGGAAATGTCAGTGAGCATTCCGATTTCAGTTCCAGAGCTGTTCGCCCAATGAGTCCTTGATATTTAGTCGTTTTCAGCCAATATTTTGGATTTTTGAAAATTTCACTTTTTTGTGAAAATATCCACTAAATGAGGGAATAATATGTGTGAGAGTACCACAGGAGAGTTCCAAATGTGTGTGGGAGAATATATATCCCGCGGGGGTAAAATTGAAAAAAGTTGAAAAAAATTTTTTTTTGGACTTAGTCATTTTTCCGGCGTTTATCAGACTTTCAGATAGGGGAAATGTCAGTGAGCATTCCGATTTCAGTTCCAGAGCGATTCGCCGAATGAGTCCTTGATATTTTGTCGTTTTCAGCCAATTTTCAGGATTTTTGAAAATTTCACTTTTTTGTGAAAATATCCACTAAATGAGGGAATAATATGTGTGAGGGTACCCCAGGAGAGTTCCAAATATGTGTGGGTAGAATATATATCCCACGGGGTAAAATTTAAAAAAGTTTAAAAAATTTTTTCTTGGACTTAGTCATTTTTCCGGCGTTTATCAGACTTTCAGATAGGGGAAATGTCAGTGAGCATTCCGATTTCAGTTCCAGAGCGATTCGCCCAATGAGTCCTTGATATTTAGTCGTTTTCAGCCAATTTTCTGTATTTTTGATAATTTCACTTTTTTGTGAAAATATCCACTAAATGAGGGAACAATATGTGTGAGGGTAGCCCTGGAGAGTTCCAAATGTGTGTGGGTAGAATATATATCCCACGGGGGTAAAATTGAAAAAAGTTGAAAAACATTTTTTTTTGGACTTAGTCATTTCTCCGGAGTTTATCAGACTTTCAGATAGGGGAAATATCAGTGAGTGTTCAGATTTCATTTCCAGAGTGATTCACCCAATGAGTCCTTGATATTTAGTCGTTTTCAGCCAATATTTTGGATTTTTGAAAATTTCACTTTTTTGTGAAAATATCCACTAAATGAGGGAATAATATGTGTGAGAGTACCCCAGGAGAGTTCCAAATGTGTTTGGGTAGAATATATATCCCACGGTGGTAAAATTGAAAAAAGTTGAAAAACATTTTTTTTTGGACTTAGTCATTTTTCCGGTGTTTATCAGACTTTCAGATAGGGGAAATGTCAGTGAGCGTTCCAATTTCAGTTCCAGAGCGATTCGCCAAATGAGTCCTTTTAGTTTAGTCGTTTTCAGCCAATATTTTGGATTTCTGAAAATTTCACTTTTTTGTGAAAATATCCACTAAATGAGGGAATAATATGTGTGAGGGTACCCAAGGAGAGTCCCAAATGTGTGTGAGTAGAATATATCCCACGGGGTAAAATTTAAAAAAGTTTAAAAAAAATTTTTCTTAGACTTAGTCATTTTTCCGGCGTTTATCAGACTTTCAGATAGGGGAAATGTCAGTGAGCGTTCGGATTTCAGTTCTAGAGCGATTCACCCAATGAGTCCTTGATATTTAGTCGTTTTCAGCCAATATTTTGGATTTTTGAAAATTTCACTTTTTTGTGAAAATATCCACAAAATGAGGGAATAATATGTGTGAGGGTACCCCAGGAGAGTTCCAAATGTGTGTGGGTAGAATATATATCCCACGGGGTAAAATTGAAAAAAGTTTAAAAAATTTTTTTTTTGGACTTAGTCATTTCTCCGGCGTTTATCAGACTTTCAGATAGGGGAAATGTCAGTGAGCGTTCCGATTTAAGTTCCAGAGCGATTCGACCAATGAGTCCTTGATATTTAGTCGTTTTCAGCCAATTTTCTGGATTTTTGAAAATTTCACTTTTTTGTGAAAATATCCACTAAATGAGGGAATAATATGTGTGAGGGTACCCCAGGAGAGTTCCAAATGTGTGTGGGTGGAATATATATCCCACAGGGGTAAAATTGAAAAAAGTTGAAAAACATTTTTTTTTGGACTTAGTAATTTTTCCAGCGTTTATCAGACTTTCAGAGAGAGCAAATGTCAGTGAGCATTCCGATTTCAGTTCCAGAGCGATTCGCCCAATGAATCCTTGATATTTAGTCGTTTTCAGCCAATTTTCTGGATTTTTGAAAATTTCACTTTTTTTGTGAAAATATCCACTAAATGAGGGAATAATATGTGTGAGGGTACCCCAGGAGAGTTCCAAATGTGTGTGGGTAGAATATATATCCCACGGGGGTAAAATTGAAAAAAGTTTAAAAACATTTTTTTTTGGACTTAGTCATTTCTCCGGCGTTTATCAGACTTTCAAATAGGGGAAATATCAGTGAGCGTTCCGATTTCAGTTCCAGTGCGATTCGCCCAATGAGTCCTTGATATTTAGTCGTTTTCAGCCAATTTTCTGGATTTTTGAAAATTTCACTTTTTTGTGAAAATATCCACTAAATGAGGGAATAATATTTGTGAGGGTACCCCAGGGGAGTTCCAAATGTGTGTGGGTAGAATATATATCCCACGGAGTGAAATTGAAAAAAGTTTAAAAAAAATTTTTTTTGGACTTAGTAATTTTTCCGGCATTTATCAGACTTTCAGATAGGGGAAATGTCAGTGAGCGTTCAGATTTCAGTTCCAGAGCGATTCGCCCAATGAGTCCTTGATATTTAGTCGTTTTCAGCCAATTTTCTGGATTTTTGAAAATTTCACTTTTTTGTGAAAATATCCACTAAATGAGGGAATAATATGTGTGAGGGTACCCCAGGAGAGTTCCAAATGTGTGTGGGTAGAATATATATCCCACAGGGTAAAATTGAAAAAAGTTTTAAAAAATTTTTTTTTGGACTTAGTAATTTTTCCGCTGTTTATCAGACTTTCAGATAGGGAAAATGTCAGTGAGCGTTCCAATTACAGTTCCAGAGCGATTCGCCCAATGAGTCCTTGATATTTAGTCGTTTTCAGCCAATTTTCTGGATTTTTGAAAATTTCACTTTTTTTGTGAAAACATCCACTAAATGAGGGAATAATATGTGTGAGGGTACCCCAGGAGAGTTCCAAATGTGTGTGGGTAGAATATATATCCCACGGGGATAAAATTGAAAAAAGTTGAAAAATTTTTTTTTTGGACTTAGTAATTTTTCCGGCGTTTATCAGACTTTCACATAGGGGAAAGGTCAGTGAGCGTTCAGATTTCAGTTCCAGAGCGATTCGCCCAATGAGTCCTTGATATTTAGTCGTTTTCAGCCAATTTTCTGGATTTTTGAAAATTTCACTTTTTTGTGAAAATATCCACTAAATGAGAGAATAATATGTGTGAGGGTACCCCAGGAGAGTTCCAAATGTGTGTGGGTAGAATATATATCCCACAGGGGTAAAATTGAAAAAAGTTGAAAAAAAATTTTTTTTGGACTTAGTAATTTTTCTGGCATTTATCAGACTTTCAGATAGGGGAAGGTCAGTGAGCGTTCCGATTTCAGTTCCAGAGCGATTCGCCCAATGAGTCCTTGAAATTTAGTCGTTTCAGCCAATTTTCTGGATTTTTGAAAATTTCACTTTTTTGTGAAAATATCCACTAAATGAGGGCATAATATGTGTGAGGGTACCCCAGGAGAGTTCCAAATGTGTTTGGGTAGAATATATATCCCACGGGGATAAAATTGAAAAAGTTGAAAAAATTTTTTTTTTGGACTTAGTTATTTTTCCGGCGTTCATCAGACTTTCAGATAGGGGAAATGTCAGTGAGCATTCCGATTTCAGTTCCAGAGCGATTCGCCCAATGAGTCCTTGATGTTTAGTCGTTTTCAGCCAATTTTCTGGATTTTTGAAAATTTCACTTTTTTGTGAAAACATCCACTAAATGAGGGAATAATATGTGTGAGGGCACCCCAGGAGAGTTCCAAATGTGTGTGGGTAGAATATATATCCCACGGGGGTAAAATTGAAAAAAGTTTAAAAAAAGTTGTTTTTGGACTTAGTAATTTTTCCGGCATTTATCAGACTTTCAGATAGGGGAAAAGTCAGTGAGCGTTCAGATTTCAGTTCCAGAGTGATTCGCCCAATGAGTCCTTGATATTTAGTCGTTTTCAGCCAATTTTCTGGATTTTTGAAAATTTCACTTTTTTGTGAAAATATCCACTAAATGAGGGCATAATATGTGTGAGGGTACCCCAGGAGAGTTCCAAATGTGTGTGGGTAGAATAAATATCCCACGGGGGTAAAATTGAAAAAAGTTTAAAAAAAATTTTTTTTGACTTAGTAATTTTTCCGGCGTTCATCAGACTTTCAGATAGGGGAAATGTCAGTGAGCATTCCGATTTCAGTTCCAGAGCGATTCGCCCAATGAGTCCTTGATATTTAGTCTTTTTCAGCCAATTTTCTGGATTTTTGAAAATTTCACTTTTTTGTGAAAACATCCACTAAATGAGGGAATAATATGTGTGAGGGTACCCCAGGAGAGTTCCAAATGTGTGTGGGTAGAATACATATCCCACGGGGGTAAAATTGAAAAAAGTTTAAAAAAAATTGTTTTTGGACTTAGTAATTTTTCCGGCATTTATCAGACTTTCAGATAGGGGAAAAGTCAGTGAGCGTTCAGATTTCAGTTCCAGAGTGATTCACCCAATGAGTCCTTGATATTTAGTCGTTTTCAGCCAATTTTCTAGATTTTTGAAAATTTCACTTTTTTGTGAAAATTTCCACTAAATGAGGGCATAATATGTGTGAGGGTACCCCAGGAGAGTTCCAAATGTGTGTGGGTAGAATATATATCCCACGGGGAAAAAATTGAAAAAAGTTGATAAATTTTATTTTTTGGACTTAGTCATTTTTCCTGCGTTTATCAGACTTTCACATAGGGGAAATGTCAGTGAGCGTTCCGATTTTAGTTCCAGAGCGATTCGCCCAATGAGTTCTTGATATTTAGTCGTTTTCAGCCAATTTTCTGGATTTTTGAAAATTTCACTTTTTTGTGAAAATATCCACTAAATGAGGGAATAATATGTGTGAGGGTACCCCAGGAGAGTTCCAAATGTGTGTGGGTAGAATATATATCCCACGGGGGTAAAATTGAAAAAAGTTTTAAAAAAATTTTTTTTGGACTTAGTAATTTTTCCGGCATTTATCAGACTTTCAGATAGGGGAAATGTCAGTGAGCGTTCAGATTTCAGTTCCAGAGCGATTCGCCCAATGAGTCCTTGATATTTAGTCGTTTTCAGCCAATTTTCTGGATTTTTGAAAATTTCACTTTTTTGTGAAAATATCCACTAAATGAGGGAATAATATGTGTGAGGGTACCCCAGGAGAGTTCCAAATGTGTGTGGGTAGAATATATATCCCACGGGGGTAAAATTGAAAAAAGTTTAAAAAAATTTTTTTTTGGACTTAGTAATTTTTCCGGCATTTATCAGACTTTCAGATAGGGGAAATGTCAGTGAGCGTTCAGATTTCAGTTCCAGAGCGATTCGCCCAATGAGTCCTTGATATTTAGTCGTTTTCAGCCAATTTTCTGGATTTTTGAAAATTTCACTTTTTTGTGAAAATATCCACTAAATGAGGGAATAATATGTGTGAGGGTACCCCAGGAGAGTTCCAAATGTGTGTGGGTAGAATATATATCCCACGGGGGTAAAATTGAAAAAAGTTTAAAAAATTTTTTTTTTGGACACTCATTTTTCCTGCGTTTATCAGACTTTCACATAGGGGAAATGTCAGTGAGCGTTTCGATTTCAGTTCCAGAGCGATTCGCCCAATGAGTCCTTGATATTTAGTCGTTTTCAGCCAATTTTCTGGATTTTTGAAAATTTCACTTTTTTGTGAAAATATCCACTAAATGAGGGCATAATATGTGTGAGGGTACCCCAGGAGAGTTCCAAATGCGTGTGGGTAGAATATATTTTTCCCACGGGGATAAAATTGAAAAAAGTTGAAAAATTTCTTTTTTTGGACTTAGTCATTTTTCCTGCGTTTATCAGACTTTCAGATAGGTGAAATGTCAGTGAGCGTTCCGATTTCAGTTCCAGAGCGATTCGCCCAATGAGTCCTTGATATTTAGTCGTTTTCAGCCAATTTTCTGGATTTTTGAAAATTTCACTTTTTTGTGAAAATATCCACTAAATGAGAGAATAATATGTGTGAGGGTACCCCAGGAGAGTTCCAAATGTGTGTGGGTAGAATATATATCCCACGGGGGTAAAATTGAAAAAAGTTTTAAAAAAATTGTTTTTGGACTTAGTAATTTTTCCGGCATTTATCAGACTTTCAGATAGGGGAAAAGTCAGTGAGCGTTCAGATTTCAGTTCCAGAGTGATTCGCCCAATGAGTCCTTGATATTTAGTCGTTTTCAGCCAATTTTTTGGATTTTTGAAAATTTCACTTTTTTGTGAAAATATCCACTAAATGAGGGCATAATATGTGTGAGGGTACCCCAGGAGAGTTCCAAATGTGTGTGGGTAGAATATATATCCCACGGGGAAAAAATTGAAAAAAGTTGATAAATTTTTTTTTTTTGGACTTAGTCATTTTTCCTGCGTTTATCAGACTTTCACATAGGGGAAATGTCAGTGAGCGTTCCGATTTTAGTTCCAGAGCGATTCGCCCAATGATTCCTTGATATTTAGTCGTTTTCAGCCAATTTTCTGGATTATTGAAAATTTCACTTTTTTGTGAAAATATCAACTAAATGAGAGAATAATATGTGTGAGGGTACCCCAGGAGAGTTCCAAATGTGTGTGGGTAGAATATATATCCCACGGGGATAAAATTGAAAAAAGTTGAAAAAAAATTTTTTTTGGACTTAGTAATTTTTCCGCCGTTCATCAGACTTTCAGATAGGGGAAATGTCAGTGAGCATTCCGATTTCAGTTCCAGAGCGATTTGCCCAATGAGTCCTTGATATTTAGTCGTTTTCAGCCAATTTTCTGGATTTTTGAAAATTTCACTTTTTTGTGAAAACATCCACTAAATGAGAGAATAATATGTGTGAGGGTACCCCAGGAGAGTTCCAAATGTGTGTGGGTAGAATATAAATCCCACGGGGTAAAATTGAAAAAAGTTGAAAACTTTTTTTTTTTGGACTTAGTCATTTTTCCTGCGTTTATCAGACTTTCACATAGGGGAAATGTCAGTGAGCATTCCGATTTCAGTTCCAGAGCGATGCGCCCAATGAGTCCTTGATATTTAGTCGTTTTCAGCCAATTTTCTGGATTTTTGAAAATTTCACTTTTTTGTGAAAATATCCACTAAATGAGGGAATAATATGTGTGAGGGTACCCCAGGAGAGTTCCAAATGTGTGTGGGTAGAATACATATCCCACGGGGGTAAAATTGAAAAAAAAATTTAAAATTTTTCTTTTTGGACACTCATTTTTCCTGCGTTTATCAGACTTTCACATAGGGGAAATGTCAGTGAGCATTTCGATTTCAGTTCCAGAGCGATTCGCCCAATGAGTCCTTGATATTTAGTCGTTTTCAGCCAATTTTCTGGATTTTTGAAAATTTCACTTTTTTGTGAAAATATCCACTAAATGAGGGCATAATATGTGTGAGGGTACCCCAGGAGAGTTCCAAATGTGTGTGGGTAGAATATATATCCCACGGGGATAAAATTGAAAAAAGTTGAAAAATTTCTTTTCTTGGACTTAGTCATTTTTCGTGCGTTTATCAGACTTTCACATAGGGGAAATGTCAGTGAGCGTTCCGATTTTAGTTCCAGAGCGATTCGCCCAATGAGTCCTTGAAATTTAGTCGTTTCAGCCAATTTTCTGGATTTTTGAAAATTTCACTTTTTTGTGAAAATATCCACTAAATGAGGGAATAATATGTGTGAGGGTACCCCAGGAGAGTTCCAAATGTGTGTGGGTAGAATATATATCCCACGGGGGTAAAATTCAAAAAAGTTTAAAAAAATTTTTTTTTGGACTTAGTAATTATTCCGGCGTTCATCAGACTTTCAGATAGGGGAAATGTCAGTGAGCTTTCCGATTTCAGTTCCAGAGCGATTCGCCCAATGAGTCCTTGATATTTAGTCGTTTTCTGCCAATTTTCTGGATTTTTGAAAATTTCACTTTTTTGTGAAAATATCCACTAAATGAGGGCATAATATGTGTGAGGGTACCCCAGGAGAGTTCCAAATGTGTTTGGGTAGAATATATATCCCACGGGGATAAAATTGAAAAAGTTGAAAAAATTTTTTTTTTGGACTTAGTTATTTTTCCGGCGTTCATCAGACTTTCAGATAGGGGAAATGTCAGTGAGCATTCCGATTTCAGTTCCAGAGCGATTCGCCCAATGAGTCCTTGATGTTTAGTCGTTTTCAGCCAATTTTCTGGATTTTTGAAAATTTCACTTTTTTGTGAAAACATCCACTAAATGAGGGAATAATATGTGTGAGGGCACCCCAGGAGAGTTCCAAATGTGTGTGGGTAGAATATATATCCCACGGGGGTAAAATTGAAAAAAGTTTAAAAAAAGTTGTTTTTGGACTTAGTAATTTTTCCGGCATTTATCAGACTTTCAGATAGGGGAAAAGTCAGTGAGCGTTCAGATTTCAGTTCCAGAGTGATTCGCCCAATGAGTCCTTGATATTTAGTCGTTTTCAGCCAATTTTCTGGATTTTTGAAAATTTCACTTTTTTGTGAAAATATCCACTAAATGAGGGCATAATATGTGTGAGGGTACCCCAGGAGAGTTCCAAATGTGTGTGGGTAGAATAAATATCCCACGGGGGTAAAATTGAAAAAAGTTTAAAAAAAATTTTTTTTGACTTAGTAATTTTTCCGGCGTTCATCAGACTTTCAGATAGGGGAAATGTCAGTGAGCATTCCGATTTCAGTTCCAGAGCGATTCGCCCAATGAGTCCTTGATATTTAGTCTTTTTCAGCCAATTTTCTGGATTTTTGAAAATTTCACTTTTTTGTGAAAACATCCACTAAATGAGGGAATAATATGTGTGAGGGTACCCCAGGAGAGTTCCAAATGTGTGTGGGTAGAATACATATCCCACGGGGGTAAAATTGAAAAAAGTTTAAAAAAAATTGTTTTTGGACTTAGTAATTTTTCCGGCATTTATCAGACTTTCAGATAGGGGAAAAGTCAGTGAGCGTTCAGATTTCAGTTCCAGAGTGATTCACCCAATGAGTCCTTGATATTTAGTCGTTTTCAGCCAATTTTCTAGATTTTTGAAAATTTCACTTTTTTGTGAAAATTTCCACTAAATGAGGGCATAATATGTGTGAGGGTACCCCAGGAGAGTTCCAAATGTGTGTGGGTAGAATATATATCCCACGGGGAAAAAATTGAAAAAAGTTGATAAATTTTATTTTTTGGACTTAGTCATTTTTCCTGCGTTTATCAGACTTTCACATAGGGGAAATGTCAGTGAGCGTTCCGATTTTAGTTCCAGAGCGATTCGCCCAATGAGTTCTTGATATTTAGTCGTTTTCAGCCAATTTTCTGGATTTTTGAAAATTTCACTTTTTTGTGAAAATATCCACTAAATGAGGGAATAATATGTGTGAGGGTACCCCAGGAGAGTTCCAAATGTGTGTGGGTAGAATATATATCCCACGGGGGTAAAATTGAAAAAAGTTTTAAAAAAATTTTTTTTGGACTTAGTAATTTTTCCGGCATTTATCAGACTTTCAGATAGGGGAAATGTCAGTGAGCGTTCAGATTTCAGTTCCAGAGCGATTCGCCCAATGAGTCCTTGATATTTAGTCGTTTTCAGCCAATTTTCTGGATTTTTGAAAATTTCACTTTTTTGTGAAAATATCCACTAAATGAGGGAATAATATGTGTGAGGGTACCCCAGGAGAGTTCCAAATGTGTGTGGGTAGAATATATATCCCACGGGGGTAAAATTGAAAAAAGTTTAAAAAAATTTTTTTTTGGACTTAGTAATTTTTCCGGCATTTATCAGACTTTCAGATAGGGGAAATGTCAGTGAGCGTTCAGATTTCAGTTCCAGAGCGATTCGCCCAATGAGTCCTTGATATTTAGTCGTTTTCAGCCAATTTTCTGGATTTTTGAAAATTTCACTTTTTTGTGAAAATATCCACTAAATGAGGGAATAATATGTGTGAGGGTACCCCAGGAGAGTTCCAAATGTGTGTGGGTAGAATATATATCCCACGGGGGTAAAATTGAAAAAAGTTTAAAAAATTTTTTTTTTGGACACTCATTTTTCCTGCGTTTATCAGACTTTCACATAGGGGAAATGTCAGTGAGCGTTTCGATTTCAGTTCCAGAGCGATTCGCCCAATGAGTCCTTGATATTTAGTCGTTTTCAGCCAATTTTCTGGATTTTTGAAAATTTCACTTTTTTGTGAAAATATCCACTAAATGAGGGCATAATATGTGTGAGGGTACCCCAGGAGAGTTCCAAATGCGTGTGGGTAGAATATATTTTTCCCACGGGGATAAAATTGAAAAAAGTTGAAAAATTTCTTTTTTTGGACTTAGTCATTTTTCCTGCGTTTATCAGACTTTCAGATAGGTGAAATGTCAGTGAGCGTTCCGATTTCAGTTCCAGAGCGATTCGCCCAATGAGTCCTTGATATTTAGTCGTTTTCAGCCAATTTTCTGGATTTTTGAAAATTTCACTTTTTTGTGAAAATATCCACTAAATGAGAGAATAATATGTGTGAGGGTACCCCAGGAGAGTTCCAAATGTGTGTGGGTAGAATATATATCCCACGGGGGTAAAATTGAAAAAAGTTTTAAAAAAATTGTTTTTGGACTTAGTAATTTTTCCGGCATTTATCAGACTTTCAGATAGGGGAAAAGTCAGTGAGCGTTCAGATTTCAGTTCCAGAGTGATTCGCCCAATGAGTCCTTGATATTTAGTCGTTTTCAGCCAATTTTTTGGATTTTTGAAAATTTCACTTTTTTGTGAAAATATCCACTAAATGAGGGCATAATATGTGTGAGGGTACCCCAGGAGAGTTCCAAATGTGTGTGGGTAGAATATATATCCCACGGGGAAAAAATTGAAAAAAGTTGATAAATTTTTTTTTTTTGGACTTAGTCATTTTTCCTGCGTTTATCAGACTTTCACATAGGGGAAATGTCAGTGAGCGTTCCGATTTTAGTTCCAGAGCGATTCGCCCAATGATTCCTTGATATTTAGTCGTTTTCAGCCAATTTTCTGGATTATTGAAAATTTCACTTTTTTGTGAAAATATCAACTAAATGAGAGAATAATATGTGTGAGGGTACCCCAGGAGAGTTCCAAATGTGTGTGGGTAGAATATATATCCCACGGGGATAAAATTGAAAAAAGTTGAAAAAAAATTTTTTTTGGACTTAGTAATTTTTCCGCCGTTCATCAGACTTTCAGATAGGGGAAATGTCAGTGAGCATTCCGATTTCAGTTCCAGAGCGATTTGCCCAATGAGTCCTTGATATTTAGTCGTTTTCAGCCAATTTTCTGGATTTTTGAAAATTTCACTTTTTTGTGAAAACATCCACTAAATGAGAGAATAATATGTGTGAGGGTACCCCAGGAGAGTTCCAAATGTGTGTGGGTAGAATATAAATCCCACGGGGTAAAATTGAAAAAAGTTGAAAACTTTTTTTTTTTGGACTTAGTCATTTTTCCTGCGTTTATCAGACTTTCACATAGGGGAAATGTCAGTGAGCATTCCGATTTCAGTTCCAGAGCGATGCGCCCAATGAGTCCTTGATATTTAGTCGTTTTCAGCCAATTTTCTGGATTTTTGAAAATTTCACTTTTTTGTGAAAATATCCACTAAATGAGGGAATAATATGTGTGAGGGTACCCCAGGAGAGTTCCAAATGTGTGTGGGTAGAATACATATCCCACGGGGGTAAAATTGAAAAAAAAATTTAAAATTTTTCTTTTTGGACACTCATTTTTCCTGCGTTTATCAGACTTTCACATAGGGGAAATGTCAGTGAGCATTTCGATTTCAGTTCCAGAGCGATTCGCCCAATGAGTCCTTGATATTTAGTCGTTTTCAGCCAATTTTCTGGATTTTTGAAAATTTCACTTTTTTGTGAAAATATCCACTAAATGAGGGCATAATATGTGTGAGGGTACCCCAGGAGAGTTCCAAATGTGTGTGGGTAGAATATATATCCCACGGGGATAAAATTGAAAAAAGTTGAAAAATTTCTTTTCTTGGACTTAGTCATTTTTCGTGCGTTTATCAGACTTTCACATAGGGGAAATGTCAGTGAGCGTTCCTATTTTAGTTCCAGAGCGATTCGCCCAATGAGTCCTTGATATTTAGTCGTTTTCAGCCAATTTTCTGGATTATTGAAAATTTCACTTTTTTGTGAAAACATCCAATAAATGAGGGAATAATATGTGTGAGGGTACCCCAGGAGAGTTCCAAATGTGTGTGGGTAGAATATATATCCCACGGGGATAAAATTGAAAAAAGTTGAAAAATTTTTTTTTTGGACTTAGTAATTTTTCCGGCGTTTATCAGACTTTCACATAGGGGAAAGGTCAGTGAGCGTTCAGATTTCAGTTCCAGAGCGATTCGCCCAATGAGTCCTTGATATTTAGTCGTTTTCAGCCAATTTTCTGGATTTTTGAAAATTTCACTTTTTTGTGAAAATATCCACTAAATGAGAGAATAATATGTGTGAGGGTACCCCAGGAGAGTTCCAAATGTGTGTGGGTAGAATATATATCCCACGGGGGTAAAATTGAAAAAAGTTTAAAAAAAATTGTTTTTGGACTTAGTAATTTTTCCGGCATTTATCAGACTTTAAGATAGGGGAAAAGTCAGTGAGCGTTCAGATTTCAGTTCCAGAGTGATTCGCCCAATGAGTCCTTGATATTTAGTCGTTTTCAGCCAATTTTCTGGATTTTTGAAAATTTCACTTTTTTGTGAAAATATCCACTAAATGAGGGCATAATATGTGTGAGGGTACCCCAGGAGAGTTCCAAATGTGTGTGGGTAGAATATATATCCCACGGGGAAAAAATTGAAAAAAGTTGATAAATTTTATTTTTTGGACTTAGTTATTTTTCCTGCGTTTATCAGACTTTCACATAGGGGAAATGTCAGTGAGCATTCCGATTTTAGTTCCAGAGCGATTCGCCCAATGAGTCCTTGATATTTAGTCGTTTTCAGCCAATTTTCTGGATTTTTGAAAATTTCACTTTTTTGTGAAAACATCCAATAAATGAGGGAATAATATGTGTGAGGGTACCCCAGGAGAGTTCCAAATGTGTGTGGGTAGAATATAAATCCCACGGGGGTAAAATTGAAAAAAGTTGAAAACTTTTTTTTTTTTGGACTTAGTCATTTTTCCTGCGTTTATCAGACTTTCACATAGGGGAAATGTCAGTGAGCATTCCGATTTCAGTTCCAGAGCGATTCGCCCAATGGGTCCTTGATATTTAGTCGTTTTCAGCCAATTTTCTGGATTTTTGAAAATTTTACTTTTTTGTGAAAATATCCACTAAATGAGGGAATAATATGTGTGAGGGTACCCCAGGAGAGTTCCAAATGTGTGTGGGTAGAATATATATCCCACGGGGGTAAAATTGAAAAAAGTTTAAAAATTTTTTTTTTTGGACACTCATTTTTCCTGCGTTTATCAGACTTTCACATAGGGGAAATGTCAGTGAGCGTTTCGATTTCAGTTCCAGAGCGATTCGCCCAATGAGTCCTTGATATTTAGTCGTTTTCAGCCAATTTTCTGGATTTTTGAAAATTTCACTTTTTTGTGAAAATATCCACTAAATGACAGAATAATATGTGTGAGGGTACCCCAGGAGAGTTACAAATGTGTGTGGGTAGAATATATATCCCACGGGGGTAAAATTGAAAAAAGTTTAAAAAAAATTGTTTTTGGACTTAGTAATTTTTCCGGCATTTATCAGACTTTAAGATAGGGGAAAAGTCAGTGAGCGTTCAGATTTCAGTTCCAGAGTGATTCGCCCAATGAGTCCTTGATATTTAGTCGTTTTCAGCCAATTTTCTGGATTTTTGAAAATTTCACTTTTTTGTGAAAATATCCACTAAATGAGGGCATAATATGTGTGAGGGTACCCCAGGAGAGTTCCAAATGTGTGTGGGTAGAATATATATCCCACGGGGAAAAAATTGAAAAAAGTTGATAAATTTTATTTTTTGGACTTAGTCATTTTTCCTGCGTTTATCAGACTTTCACATAGGGGAAATGTCAGTGAGCGTTCCGATTTTAGTTCCAGAGCGATTCGCCCAATGAGTCCTTGATATTTAGTCGTTTTCAGCCAATTTTCTGGATTTTTGAAAATTTCACTTTTTTGTGAAAACATCCAATAAATGAGGGAATAATATGTGTGAGGGTACCCCAGGAGAGTTCCAAATGTGTGTGGGTAGAATATAAATCCCACGGGGATAAAATTGAAAAAAGTTGAAAACTTTTTTTTTTTTGGACTTAGTCATTTTTCCTGCGTTTATCAGACTTTCACATAGGGGAAATGTCAGTGAGCATTCCGATTTCAGTTCCAGAGCGATTCGCCCAATGAGTCCTTGATATTTAGTCGTTTTCAGCCAATTTTCTGGATTTTTGAAAATTTCACTTTTTTGTGAAAATATCCACTAAATGAGGGAATAATATGTGTGAGGGTACCCCAGGAGAGTTCCAAATGTGTGTGGGTAGAATATATATCCCACGGGGGTAAAATTGAAAAAAGTTTAAAAATTTTTTTTTTTGGACACTCATTTTTCCTGCGTTTATCAGACTTTCACATAGGGGAAATGTCAGTGAGCGTTTCGATTTCAGTTCCAGAGCGATTCGCCCAATGAGTCCTTGATATTTAGTCGTTTTCAGCCAATTTTCTGGATTTTTGAAAATTTCACTTTTTTGTGAAAATATCCACTAAATGAGGGCATAATATGTGTGAGGGTACCCCAGGAGAGTTCCAAATGCGTGTGGGTAGAATATATATTTCCCACGGGGATAAAATTGAAAAAAGTTGAAAAATTTCTTTTTTTGGACTTAGTCATTTTTCCTGCGTTTATCAGAAAGGTCAGGCAAATATCCCACGGGGGTAAAATTGAAAAAAGTTGAAAAAAATTTTTTTTTGAACTTAGTCATTTTTCCTGCGTTTATCAGACTTTCACATAGGGGAAATGTCAGTGAGCATTCAGATTTCAGTTTCAGAGCGCTTCGCCCAATGAGTCCTTGATATTTAGTCGTTTTCAGCCAATTTTCTGGATTTTTGAAAATTTCACTTTTTTGTGAAAATATCCACTAAATGAGGGCATAATATGTGTGAGGGTACCCCAGGAGAGTTCCAAATGTGTGTGGGTAGAATATATATCCCACGGGGGTAAAATTGAAAAAAGTTGAAAAACATTTTTTTTTGGACTTAGTAATTTTTCCGGCATTTATCAGACTTTCAGATAGGGGAAATGTCAGTGAGTGTTCAGATTTCAGTTCCAGAGCGATTCGCCCAATGAGTCCTTGATATTTAGTCGTTTTCAGCCAATTTTCTGGATTTTTGAAAATTTCACTTTTTTTGTGAAAATATCCACTAAATGAGGGCATAATATGTGTGAGGGTACCCCAGGAGAGTTCCAAATGTGTGTGGGTAGAATATATATCCCACGGGGGTAAAATTGAAAAAAGTTGAAAAAAAATTTTTTTTGGACTTAGTCATTTTACCTGCGTTTATCAGAAAGGTCAGGAAAATATCCCACGGGGGTAAAATTGAAAAAAGTTGAAAAAAATTTTTTTTTGAACTTAGTCATTTTTCCGGCGTTTATCAGACTTTCACATAGGGGAAATGTCAGTGAGCGTTCCGATTTCAGTTCCAGAGCGATTCGCCCAATGAGTCCTTCATATTTAGTCGTTTTCAGCCAATTTTCTGGATTTTTGAAAATTTCACTTTTTTGTGAAAATATCCACTAAATGAGAGAATAATATGTGTGAGGGTACCCCAGGAGAGATCCAAATGTGTGTGGGTAGAATATATATCCCACGGGGGTAAAATTGAAAAAAGTTGAAAAACATTTTTTTTTGGACTTAGTAATTTTTCCGGCATTTATCAGACTTTCAGACAGGGGAAATGTCAGTGAGTGTTCAGATTTCAGTTCCAGAGCGATTCGCCCAATGAGTCCTTGATATTTAGTCGTTTTCAGCCAATTTTCTGGATTTTTGAAAATTTCACTTTTTTTGTGAAAATATCCACTAAATGAGGGAATAATATGTGTGAGGGTACCCCAGGAGAGTTCCAAATGTGTGTGGGTAGAATATATATCCCACGGGGGTAAAATTGAAAAAAGTTTAAAAAATTTTTTTTTTGGACACTCATTTTTCCTGCGTTTATCAGACTTTCACATAGGGGAAATGTCAGTGAGCGTTTCGATTTCAGTTCCAGAGAGATTCGCCCAATGAGTCCTTGATATTTAGTCGTTTTCAGCCAATTTTCATGATTTTTGAAAATTTCACTTTTTTGTGAAAATATCCACTAAATGAGGGCATAATATGTGTGAGGGTACCCCAGGAGAGTTCCAAATGTGTGTGGGTAGAATATATATCCCACGGGGATAAAATTGAAAAAAGTTGAAAAATTTCTTTTTTTGGACTTAGTCATTTTTCCTGCGTTTATCAGACTTTCACATAGGGAAAATGTCAGTGAGCGTTCCGATTTCAGTTCCAGAGCGATTCGCCCAATGAGTCCTTGATATTTAGTCGTTTTCAGCCAATTTTTTCGATTTTTGAAAATTTCACTTTTTTGTGAAAATATCCACTAAATGAGAGAATAATATGTGTGAGGGTACCCCAGGAGAGTTCCAAATGTGTGTGGGTAGAATATATATCCCACGGGGGTAAAATTGAAAAAAGTTTAAAAAATTTTTTTTGGGACTTAGTAATTTTTCCGCTGTTTATCAGACTTTCAGATAGGGAAAATGTCAGTGAGCATTCCGATTATAGTTCCAGAGCGATTTGCCCAATGAGTCCTTGATATTTAGTCGTTTTCAGCCAATTTTCTGGATTTTTGAAAATTTCACTTTTTTGTGAAAATATACACTAAATGAGGGCATAATATGTGTGATGGTACGCCAGGAGAGTTCCAAATGTGTGTGGGTAGAAAATATATCCCACGGGGATAAAATTGAAAAAAGTTGAAAAAAAATTTTTTTTGGACTTAGTAATTTTTCCGGCGTTCATCAGACTTTCAGATAGGGGAAATGTCAGTGAGCGTTCCGATTTCAGTTCCAGAGCGATTCGCCCAATGAGTCCTTGATATTTAGTCGTTTTCAGCCAATTTTCTGGATTTTTGAAAATTTCCCTTTTTTGTGAAAATATCCACTAAATGAGGGCATAATATGTGTGAGGGTATCCCAGGAGAGTTCCAAATGTGTGTGGGTAGAATATATATCCCATGGGGGTAAAATTGATAAAAGTTTAAAAATTTTTTTTTTTGGACTTAGTAATTTTTCCTGCGTTTATCAGAAAGGTCAGGCAAATATCCCACGGGGGTAAAATTGAAAAAAGTTGAAAAAAATTTTTTTTTGAACTTAGTCATTTTTCCGGCGTTTATCAGACTTTCACATAGGGGAAATGTCAGTGAGCATTCAGATTTCAGTTTCAGAGCGCTTCGCCCAATGAGTCCTTGATATTTAGTCGTTTTCAGCCAATTTTCTGGATTTTTGAAAATTTCACTTTTTTGTGAAAATATCCACTAAATGAGGGCATAATATGTGTGAGGGTACCCCAGGAGAGTTCCAAATGTGTGTGGGTAGAATATATATCCCACGGGGGTAAAATTGAAAAAAGTTGAAAAACATTTTTTTTTGGACTTAGTAATTTTTCCGGCATTTATCAGACTTTCAGATAGGGGAAATGTCAGTGAGTGTTCAGATTTCAGTTCCAGAGCGATTCGCCCAATGAGTCCTTGATATTTAGTCGTTTTCAGCCAATTTTCTGGATTTTTGAAAATTTCACTTTTTTTGTGAAAATATCCACTAAATGAGGGCATAATATGTGTGAGGGTACCCCAGGAGAGTTCCAAATGTGTGTGGGTAGAATATATATCCCACGGGGGTAAAATTGAAAAAAGTTGAAAAAAAATTTTTTTTGGACTTAGTCATTTTACCTGCGTTTATCAGAAAGGTCAGGAAAATATCCCACGGGGTAAAATTGAAAAAAGTTGAAAAAATTTTTTTTTTGAACTTAGTCATTTTTCCGGCGTTTATCAGACTTTCACATAGGGGAAATGTCAGTGAGCGTTCCGATTTCAGTTCCAGAGCGATTCGCCCAATGAGTCCTTCATATTTAGTCGTTTTCAGCCAATTTTCTGGATTTTTGAAAATTTCACTTTTTTGTGAAAATATCCACTAAATGAGAGAATAATATGTGTGAGGGTACCCCAGGAGAGTTCCAAATGTGTGTGGGTAGAATATATATCCCACGGGGGTAAAATTGAAAAAAGTTGAAAAACATTTTTTTTTGGACTTAGTAATTTTTCCGGCATTTATCAGACTTTCAGATAGGGGAAATGTCAGTGAGTGTTCAGATTTCAGTTCCAGAGCGATTCGCCCAATGAGTCCTTGATATTTAGTCGTTTTCAGCCAATTTTCTGGATTTTTGAAAATTTCACTTTTTTTGTGAAAATATCCACTAAATGAGGGCATAATATGTGTGAGGGTACCCCAGGAGAGTTCCAAATGTGTGTGGGTAGAATATATATCCCACGGGGGTAAAATTGAAAAAAGTTGAAAAAAAATTTTTTTTGGACTTAGTAATTTTTCCGGCATTTATCAGACTTTCAGATAGGGAAAATGTCAGTGAGCGTTCAGATTTCAGTTCCAGAGCGATTCGCCCAATGAGTCCTTGATATTTAGTCGTTTTCAGCCAATTTTCTGGATTTTTGAAAATTTCACTTTTTTTTGTGAAAACATCCACTAAATGAGGGAATAATATGTGTGAGGGTACCCCAGGAGAGTTCCAAATGTGTGTGGGTAGAATATATATCCCACGGGGGTAAAATTGAAAAAAGTTTAAAAATTTTTTTTTTTGGACTTAGTCATTTTACCTGCGTTTATCAGAAAGGTCAGGAAAATATCCCACGGGGGTAAAATTGAAAAAAGTTGAAAAAATTTTTTTTTTGAACTTAGTCATTTTTCCGGCGTTTATCAGACTTTCACATAGGGGAAATGTCAGTGAGCGTTCCGATTTCAGTTCCAGAGCGATTCGCCCAATGAGTCCTTCATATTTAGTCGTTTTCAGCCAACTTTCTGGATTTTTGAAAATTTCACTTTTTTGTGAAAATATCCACTAAATGAGGGCATAATATGTGTGAGGGTACCCCAGGAGAGTTCCAAATGTGTGTGGGTAGAATATATATCCCACGGTGGTAAAATTGAAAAAAGTTGAAAAATTTTTTTTTTGGACTTAGTCATTTTTCCTGCGTTTATCAGACTTTCACATAGGGGAAAGGTCAGTGAGCGTTCAGATTTCAGTTCCAGAGCGATTCGCCCAATGAGTCCTTGATATTTAGTCGTTTTCAGCCAATTTTCTAGATTTTTGAAAATTTCACTTTTTTGTGAAAATATCCACTAAATGAGAGAATAATATGTGTGAGGGTACCCCAGGAGAGTTCCAAATGTGTGTGGGTAGAATATATATCCCACGGGGGTAAAATTGAAAAAAGTTGAAAAACATTTTTTTTTGGACTTAGTAATTTTTCCGGCATTTATCAGACTTTCAGATAGGGGAAATGTCAGTGAGTGTTCAGATTTCAGTTCCAGAGCGATTCGCCCAATGAGTCCTTGATATTTAGTCGTTTTCAGCCAATTTTCTGGATTTTTGAAAATTTCACTTTTTTTGTGAAAATATCCACTAAATGAGGGCATAATATGTGTGAGGGTACCCCAGGAGAGTTCCAAATGTGTGTGGGTAGAATATATATCCCACGGGGGTAAAATTGAAAAAAGTTTTAAAAAAATTTTTTTTGGACTTAGTAATTTTTCCGCTGTTTATTAGACTTTCAGATAGGGAAAATGTCAGTGAGCGTTCCGATTACAGTTCCAGAGCGATTCGCCCAATGAGTCCTTGATATTTAGTCGTTTTCAGCCAATTTTCTGGATTTTTGAAAATGTCACTTTTTTTTGTGAAAACATCCACTAAATGAGGGAATAATATGTGTGAGGGTACCCCAGGAGAGTTCCAAATGTGTGTGGGTAGAATATATATCCCACGGGGGTAAAATTGAAAAAAGTTTAAAAATTTTTTTTTTTGGACTTAGTCATTTTACCTGCGTTTATCAGAAAGGTCAGGAAAATATCCCACGGGGGTAAAATTGAAAAAAGTTGAAAAAAATTTTTTTTTGAACTTAGTCATTTTTCCGGCGTTTATCAGACTTTCACATAGGGGAAATGTCAGTGAGCGTTCCGATTTCAGTTCCAGAGCCATTCGCCCAATGAGTCCGTGATATTTAGTCGTTTTCAGCCAATTTTCTGGATTTTTGAAAATTTCACTTTTTTGTGAAAATATCCACTAAATGAGAGAATAATATGTGTGAGGGTACCCCAGGAGAGTTCCAAATGTGTGTGGGTAGAATATATATCCCACGGGGATAAAATTGAAAAAAGTTGAAAAAATTTTTTTTTTGAACTTAGTTATTTTTCCGGCGTTTATCAGACTTTCACATAGGGGAAATGTCAGTGAGCGTTCCGATTTCAGTTCCAGAGCGATTCGCCCAATGAGTCCTTGATATTTAGTCGTTTTCAGCCAATTTTCTGGATTTTTGAAAATTTCACTTTTTTGTGAAAATATCCACTAAATGAGGGCATAATATGTGTGAGGGTACCCCAGGAGAGTTCCAAATGTGTGTGGGTAGAATATATATCCCACGGTGGTAAAATTGAAAAAAGTTGAAAAATTTTTTTTTTGGACTTAGTCATTTTTCCTGCTTTTATCAGACTTTCACATAGGGGAAAGGTCAGTGAGCGTTCAGATTTCAGTTCCAGAGCGATTCGCCCAATGAGTCCTTGATATTTAGTCGTTTTCAGCCAATTTTCTATATTTTTGAAAATTTCACTTTTTTGTGAAAACATCCACTAAATGAGGGAATAATATGTGTGAAGGTACCCCAGGAGAGTTCCAAATGTGTGTGGGTAGAATATATATCCCACGGTGGTAAAATTGAAAAAAGTTAAAAAATTCTTTTTGGGACTTAGTCATTTTTCCTGCGTTTATCAGACTTTCACATAGGGGAAATGTCAGTGAGCATTCCGATTTCAGTTCCAGAGCGATTCGCCCAATGAGTCCTTGATATTTAGTCGTTTTCAGCCAATTTTCTGGATTTTTGAAAATTTCACTTTTTTTGTGAAAATATCCACTAAATGAGGGCATAATATGTGGGAGGGTACCCCAGGAGAGTTCCAAATGTGTGTGGGTAGAATATATATCCCACGGGGGTAAAATTGAAAAAAGTTGAAAAAAAATTTTTTTTGGACTTAGTCATTTTACCTGCGTTTATCAGAAAGGTCAGGAAAATATCCCACGGGGGTAAAATTGAAAAAAGTTGAAAAATTTTTTTTTTTGAACTTAGTCATTTTTCCGGCGTTTATCAGACTTTCACATAGGGGAAATGTCAGTGAGCGTTCCGATTTCAGTTCCAGAGCGATTCGCCCAATGAGTCCTTCATATTTAGTCGTTTTCAGCCAATTTTCTGGATTTTTGAAAATTTCACTTTTTTGTGAAAATATCCACTAAATGAGAGAATAATATGTGTGAGGGTACCCCAGGAGAGTTCCAAATGTGTGTGGGTAGAATATATATCCCACGGGGGTAAAATTGAAAAAAGTTGAAAAACATTTTTTTTTGGACTTAGTAATTTTTCCGGCATTTATCAGACTTTCAGATAGGGGAAATGTCAGTGAGTGTTCAGATTTCAGTTCCAGAGCGATTCGCCCAATGAGTCCTTGATATTTAGTCGTTTTCAGCCAATTTTCTGGATTTTTGAAAATTTCACTTTTTTTGTGAAAATATCCACTAAATGAGGGCATAATATGTGTGAGGGTACCCCAGGAGAGTTCCAAATGTGTGTGGGTAGAATATATATCCCACGGGGGTAAAATTGAAAAAAGTTGAAAAAAAATTTTTTTTGGACTTAGTAATTTTTCCGGCATTTATCAGACTTTCAGATAGGGGAAATGTCAGTGAGCGTTCAGATTTCAGTTCCAGAGCGATTCGCCCAATGAGTCCTTGATATTTAGTCGTTTTCAGCCAATTTTCTGGATTTTTGAAAATTTCACTTTTTTTTGTGAAAACATCCACTAAATGAGGGAATAATATGTGTGAGGGTACCCCAGGAGAGTTCCAAATGTGTGTGGGTAGAATATATATCCCACGGGGGTAAAATTGAAAAAAGTTTTAAAAAAATTTTTTTTGGACTTAGTAATTTTTCCGCTGTTTATTAGACTTTCAGATAGGGAAAATGTCAGTGAGCGTTCCGATTACAGTTCCAGAGCGATTCGCCCAATGAGTCCTTGATATTTAGTCGTTTTCAGCCAATTTTCTGGATTTTTGAAAATGTCACTTTTTTTTGTGAAAACATCCACTAAATGAGGGAATAATATGTGTGAGGGTACCCCAGGAGAGTTCCAAATGTGTGTGGGTAGAATATATATCCCACGGGGGTAAAATTGAAAAAAGTTTAAAAATTTTTTTTTTTGGACTTAGTCATTTTACCTGCGTTTATCAGAAAGGTCAGGAAAATATCCCACGGGGGTAAAATTGAAAAAAGTTGAAAAAAATTTTTTTTTGAACTTAGTCATTTTTCCGGCGTTTATCAGACTTTCACATAGGGGAAATGTCAGTGAGCGTTCCGATTTCAGTTCCAGAGCCATTCGCCCAATGAGTCCGTGATATTTAGTCGTTTTCAGCCAATTTTCTGGATTTTTGAAAATTTCACTTTTTTGTGAAAATATCCACTAAATGAGAGAATAATATGTGTGAGGGTACCCCAGGAGAGTTCCAAATGTGTGTGGGTAGAATATATATCCCACGGGGATAAAATTGAAAAAAGTTGAAAAAATTTTTTTTTTGAACTTAGTTATTTTTCCGGCGTTTATCAGACTTTCACATAGGGGAAATGTCAGTGAGCGTTCCGATTTCAGTTCCAGAGCGATTCGCCCAATGAGTCCTTGATATTTAGTCGTTTTCAGCCAATTTTCTGGATTTTTGAAAATTTCACTTTTTTGTGAAAATATCCACTAAATGAGGGCATAATATGTGTGAGGGTACCCCAGGAGAGTTCCAAATGTGTGTGGGTAGAATATATATCCCACGGTGGTAAAATTGAAAAAAGTTGAAAAATTTTTTTTTTGGACTTAGTCATTTTTCCTGCTTTTATCAGACTTTCACATAGGGGAAAGGTCAGTGAGCGTTCAGATTTCAGTTCCAGAGCGATTCGCCCAATGAGTCCTTGATATTTAGTCGTTTTCAGCCAATTTTCTATATTTTTGAAAATTTCACTTTTTTGTGAAAACATCCACTAAATGAGGGAATAATATGTGTGAAGGTACCCCAGGAGAGTTCCAAATGTGTGTGGGTAGAATATATATCCCACGGTGGTAAAATTGAAAAAAGTTAAAAAATTCTTTTTGGGACTTAGTCATTTTTCCTGCGTTTATCAGACTTTCACATAGGGGAAATGTCAGTGAGCATTCCGATTTCAGTTCCAGAGCGATTCGCCCAATGAGTCCTTGATATTTAGTCGTTTTCAGCCAATTTTCTGGATTTTTGAAAATTTCACTTTTTTTGTGAAAATATCCACTAAATGAGGGCATAATATGTGGGAGGGTACCCCAGGAGAGTTCCAAATGTGTGTGGGTAGAATATATATCCCACGGGGGTAAAATTGAAAAAAGTTGAAAAAAAATTTTTTTTGGACTTAGTCATTTTACCTGCGTTTATCAGAAAGGTCAGGAAAATATCCCACGGGGGTAAAATTGAAAAAAGTTGAAAAATTTTTTTTTTTGAACTTAGTCATTTTTCCGGCGTTTATCAGACTTTCACATAGGGGAAATGTCAGTGAGCGTTCCGATTTCAGTTCCAGAGCGATTCGCCCAATGAGTCCTTCATATTTAGTCGTTTTCAGCCAATTTTCTGGATTTTTGAAAATTTCACTTTTTTGTGAAAATATCCACTAAATGAGAGAATAATATGTGTGAGGGTACCCCAGGAGAGTTCCAAATGTGTGTGGGTAGAATATATATCCCACGGGGGTAAAATTGAAAAAAGTTGAAAAACATTTTTTTTTGGACTTAGTAATTTTTCCGGCATTTATCAGACTTTCAGATAGGGGAAATGTCAGTGAGTGTTCAGATTTCAGTTCCAGAGCGATTCGCCCAATGAGTCCTTGATATTTAGTCGTTTTCAGCCAATTTTCTGGATTTTTGAAAATTTCACTTTTTTTGTGAAAATATCCACTAAATGAGGGCATAATATGTGTGAGGGTACCCCAGGAGAGTTCCAAATGTGTGTGGGTAGAATATATATCCCACGGGGGTAAAATTGAAAAAAGTTGAAAAAAAATTTTTTTTGGACTTAGTAATTTTTCCGGCATTTATCAGACTTTCAGATAGGGGAAATGTCAGTGAGCGTTCAGATTTCAGTTCCAGAGCGATTCGCCCAATGAGTCCTTGATATTTAGTCGTTTTCAGCCAATTTTCTGGATTTTTGAAAATTTCACTTTTTTTTGTGAAAACATCCACTAAATGAGGGAATAATATGTGTGAGGGTACCCCAGGAGAGTTCCAAATGTGTGTGGGTAGAATATATATCCCACGGGGGTAAAATTGAAAAAAGTTTAAAAATTTTTTTTTTTGGACTTAGTAATTTTTCCGCTGTTTATTAGACTTTCAGATAGGGAAAATGTCAGTGAGCGTTCCGATTACAGTTCCAGAGCGATTCGCCCAATGAGTCCTTGATATTTAGTCGTTTTCAGCCAATTTTCTGGATTTTTGAAAATGTCACTTTTTTTTGTGAAAACATCCACTAAATGAGGGAATAATATGTGTGAGGGTACCCCAGGAGAGTTCCAAATGTGTGTGGGTAGAATATATATCCCACGGGGGTAAAATTGAAAAAAGTTTAAAAATTTTTTTTTTTGGACTTAGTCATTTTACCTGCGTTTATCAGAAAGGTCAGGAAAATATCCCACGGGGGTAAAATTGAAAAAAGTTGAAAAAAATTTTTTTTTGAACTTAGTCATTTTTCCGGCGTTTATCAGACTTTCACATAGGGGAAATGTCAGTGAGCGTTCCGATTTCAGTTCCAGAGCCATTCGCCCAATGAGTCCGTGATATTTAGTCGTTTTCAGCCAATTTTCTGGATTTTTGAAAATTTCACTTTTTTGTGAAAATATCCACTAAATGAGAGAATAATATGTGTGAGGGTACCCCAGGAGAGTTCCAAATGTGTGTGGGTAGAATATATATCCCACGGTGGTAAAATTGAAAAAAGTTAAAAAATTCTTTTTGGGACTTAGTCATTTTTCCTGCGTTTATCAGACTTTCACATAGGGGAAATGTCAGTGAGCATTCCGATTTCAGTTCCAGAGCGATTCGCCCAATGAGTCCTTGATATTTAGTCGTTTTCAGCCAATTTTCTGGATTTTTGAAAATTTCACTTTTTTGTGAAAATATCCACTAAATGAGAGAATAATATGTGTGAGGGTACCCCAGGAGAGTTCCAAATGTGTGTGGGTAGAATATATATCCCACGGGGGTAAAATTGAAAAAAGTTGAAAAAAAATTATTTTTGGACTTAGTAATTTTTTCGGCATTTATCAGACTTTCAGATAGGGGAAATGTCAGTGAGCGTTCAGATTTCAGTTCCAGAGCGATTCGCCCAATGAGTCCTTGATATTTAGTCGTTTTCAGCCAATTTTCTGGATTTTTGAAAATTTCACTTTTTTGTGAAAATATCCACTAAATGAGGGAATAATATGTGTAAGGGTACCCCAGGAGAGTTCCAAATGTGTGTGGGTAGAATATATACCCCACGGGGGTAAAATTGAAAAAAGTTGAAAAAAAAATTTTTTTGGACTTAGTAATTTTTCCGGCATTTATCAGACTTTCAGATAGGGGAAATGTCAGTGAGCGTTCAGATTTCAGTTCCAGAGCAATTCTCCCAATGAGTCCTTGATATTTAGTCGTTTTCAGCCAATTTTCTGGATTTTTGAAAATTTCACTTTTTTGTGAAAATATCCACTAAATGAGGGAATAATATGTGTGAGGGTACCCCAGGACAGTTCCAAATGTGTGTGGGTAGAATATATATCCCACGGGGGTAAAATTGAAAAAAGTTTAAAAATTTTTTTTTTTGGACACTCATTTTTCCTGCGTTTATCAGACTTTCACATAGGGGAAATGTCAGTGAGCATTTCGATTTCAGTTCCAGAGCGATTCGCCCGATGAGTCCTTGATATTTAGTCGTTTTCAGCCAATTTTCATGATTTTTGAAAATTTCACTTTTTTGTGAAAATATCCACTAAATGAGGGCATAATATGTGTGAGGGTACCCCAGGAGAGTTCCAAATGTGTGTGGGTAGAATATATATCCCACGGGGATAAAATTGAAAAAAGTTGAAAAATTTCTTTTTTTGGACTTAGTCATTTTTCCTGCGTTTATCAGACTTTCACATAGGGAAAATGTCAGTGAGCGTTCCGATTTCAGTTCCAGAGCGATTCGCCCAATGAGTCCTTGATATTTAGTCGTTTTCAGCCAATTTTCTGGATTTTTGAAAATTTCACTTTTTTGTGAAAATATCCACTAAATGAGGGAATAATATGTGTGAGGGTACCCCAGGACAGTTCCAAATGTGTGTGGGTAGAATATATATCCCACGGGGGTAAAATTGAAAAAAGTTTAAAAATTTTTTTTTTTGGACACTCATTTTTCCTGCGTTTATCAGACTTTCACATAGGGGAAATGTCAGTGAGCATTTCGATTTCAGTTCCAGAGCGATTCGCCCAATGAGTCCTTGATATTTAGTCGTTTTCAGCCAATTTTCATGATTTTTGAAAATTTCACTTTTTTGTGAAAATATCCACTAAATGAGGGCATAATATGTGTGAGGGTACCCCAGGAGAGTTCCAAATGTGTGTGGGTAGAATATATATCCCACGGGGATAAAATTGAAAAAAGTTGAAAAATTTCTTTTTTTGGACTTAGTCATTTTTCCTGCGTTTATCAGACTTTCACATAGGGAAAATGTCAGTGAGCGTTCCGATTTCAGTTCCAGAGCGATTCGCCCAATGAGTCCTTGATATTTAGTCGTTTTCAGCCAATTTTCTGGATTTTTGAAAATTTCACTTTTTTGTGAAAATATCCACTAAATGAGAGAATAATATGTGTGAGGGTACCCCAGGAGAGTTCCAAATGTGTGTGTGTAGAATATATATCCCACGGAGGTAAAATTGAAAAAAGTTTAAAAAATTTTCTTTGGGACTTAGTAATTTTTCCGCTGTTTATCAGACTTTCAGATAGGGAAAATGTCAGTGAGCATTCCGATTATAGTTCCAGAGCGATTTGCCCAATGAGTCCTTGATATTTAGTCGTTTTCAGCCAATTTTCTGGATTTTTGAAAATTTCACTTTTTTGTGAAAATATACACTAAATGAGGGCATAATATGTGTGAGGGTACGCCAGGAGCGTTTCAAATGTGTGTGGGTAGAATATATATCCCACGGGGGTAAAATTGATAAAAGTTTAAAAAATTTTTTTTTTGGACTTAGTAATTTTTCCTGCGTTTATCAGAAAGGTCAGGCAAATATCCCACGGGGGTAAAATTGAAAAAAGTTGAAAAAAATTTTTTTTTGGACTTAGTAATTTTTCCGGCATTTATCAGACTTTCAGATAGGGGAAATGTCAGTGAGCGTTCCGATTTCAGTTCCAGAGCGATTCGCCCAATGAGTCCTTGATATTTAGTCGTTTTCAGCCAATTTTCTGAATTTTTGAAAATTTCACTTTTTTGTGAAAATATCCACTAAATGAGAGAATAATATGTGTGAGGGTACCCCAGGAGAGTTCCAAATGTGTGTGGGTAGAATATATATCCCACGGGGGTAAAATTGAAAAAAGTTTAAAAATTTTTTTTTTTGGACACTCATTTTTCCTGCGTTTATCAGACTTTCACATAGGGGAAATGTCAGTGAGCGTTTCGATTTCAGTTCCAGAGCGATTCGCCCAATGAGTCCTTGATATTTAATCGTTTTCAGCCAATTTTCATGATTTTTGAAAATTTCACTTTTTTGTGAAAATATCCACTAAATGAGGGCATAATATGTGTGAGGGTACCCCAGGAGAGTTCCAAATGTGTGTGGGTAGAATATATATCCCACGGGGGTAAAATTGAAAAAAGTTTAAAAAATTTTTTTTGGGACTTAGTAATTTTTCCGCTGTTTATCAGACTTTCAGATAGGGAAAATGTCAGTGAGCATTCCGATTATAGTTCCAGAGCGATTTGCCCAATGAGTCCTTGATATTTAGTCGTTTTCAGCCAATTTTCTGGATTTTTGAAAATTTCACTTTTTTGTGAAAATATACACTAAATGAGGGCATAATATGTGTGAGGGTACGCCAGGAGAGTTCCAAATGTGTGTGGGTAGAATATATATCCCACGGGGGTAAAATTGATAAAAGTTGAAAAATTTTTTTTTTTGGACTTAGTAATTTTTCCTGCGTTTATCAGAAAGGTCAGGCAAATATCCCACGGGGGTAAAATTGAAAAAAGTTGAAAAAAATTTTTTTTTGAACTTAGTCATTTTTCCGGCGTTTATCAGACTTTCACATAGGGGAAATGTCAGTGAGCATTCAGATTTCAGTTCCAGAGCGCTTCGCCCAATGAGTCCTTGATATTTAGTCGTTTTCAGCCAATTTTCTGGATTTTTGAAAATTTCACTTTTTTGTGAAAATATCCACTAAATGAGGGCATAATATGTGTGAGGGTACCTCAGGAGAGTTCCAAATGTGTGTGGGTAGAATATATATCCCACGGGGGTAAAATTGAAAAAAGTTGAAAAACATTTTTTTTTGGACTTAGTAATTTCTCCGGCATTTATCAGACTTTCAGATAGGGGAAATGTCAGTGAGTGTTCAGATTTCAGTTCCAGAGCGATTCGCCCGATGAGTCCTTGATATTTAGTCGTTTTCAGCCAATTTTCTGGATTTTTGAAAATTTCACTTTTTTGTGAAAATATCCACTAAATGAGGGCATAATATGTGTGAGGGTACCCCAGGAGAGTTCCAAATGTGTGTGGGTAGAATATATATCCCACGGGGGTAAAATTGAAAAAAGTTGAAAAACATTTTTTTTTGGACTTAGTAATTTCTCCGGCATTTATCAGACTTTCAGATAGGGGAAATGTCAGTGAGTGTTCAGATTTCAGTTCCAGAGCGATTCGCCCGATGAGTCCTTGATATTTAGTCGTTTTCAGCCAATTTTCTGGATTTTTGAAAATTTCACTTTTTTTGTGAAAATATCCACTAAATGAGGGCATAATATGTGTGAGGGTACCCCAGGAGAGTTCCAAATGTGTGTGGGTAGAATATATATCCCACGGGGGTAAAATTGAAAAAAGTTGAAAACATTTATTTTTGGGACTTAGTAATTTTTCTGGCGTTTATCAGACTTTCACAGATAGGGGAAATGTCAGTGAGCGTTCCGATTTCAGTTCCAGAGCGATTTGCCCAATGAGTCCTTGATATTTAGTCGTTTTCAGCCAATTTTTAGGATTTTTGAAAATTTCACTTTTTTGTGAAAATATCCACTAAATGAGGGAATAATATGTGTGAGGGTACCCCAGGAGAGTTCCAAATGTGTGTGGGTAGAATATATATCCCACGGGGGTAAAATTGAAAAAAGTTGAAAAAAATTTTTTTTGGACTTAGTAATTTTTCCGGCATTTATCAGACTTTCAGATGGGGAAATGTCAGTGAGCGTTCAGATTTCAGTTCCAGAGTGATTCACCCAATGAGTCCTTGATATTTAGTCGTTTTCAGCCAATTTTCTGGATTTTTGAAAATTTCACTTTTTTTTGTGAAAACATCCACTAAATGAGGGAATAATATGTGTGAGGGTACCCCAGGAGAGTTCCAAATGTGTGTGGGTAGAATATATATCCCACGGGGGTAAAATTGAAAAAAGTTTAAAAATTTTTTTTTTTGGACTTAGTCATTTTACCTGCGTTTATCAGAAAGGTCAGGAAAATATCCCACGGGGGTAAAATTGAAAAAAGTTGAAAAAATTTTTTTTTTGAACTTAGTTATTTTTCCGGCGTTTATCAGACTTTCACATAGGGGAAATGTCAGTGAGCGTTCCGATTTCAGTTCCAGAGCGATTTGCACAATGAGTCCTTGATATTTAGTCGTTTTCAGCCAATTTTCTAGATTTTTGAAAATTTCACTTTTTTGTGAAAATATCCACTAAATGAGGGCATAATATGTGTGAGGGTACCCCAGGAGAGTTCCACATGTGTGTGGGTAGAATATATATCCCACGGGGGTAAAATTGAAAAAAGTTGAAAAACATTTTTTTTTGGACTTAGTAATTTTTCCGGCATTTATCAGACTTTCAGATAGGGGAAATGTCAGTGAGTGTTCAGATTTCAGTTCCAGAGCGATTCGCCCAATGAGTCCTTGATATTTAGTCGTTTTCAGCCAATTTTCTGGATTTTTGAAAATTTCACTTTTTTTGTGAAAATATCCACTAAATGAGGGCATAATATGTGTGAGGGTACCCCAGGAGAGTTCCAAATGTGTGTGGGTAGAATATATATCCCACGGGGGTAAAATTGAAAAAAGTTTAAAAATTTTTTTTTTTGGACTTTGTCATTTTACCTGCGTTTATCAGAAAGGTCAGGAAAATATCCCACGGGGGTAAAATTGAAAAAAGTTGAAAAAATTTTTTTTTTGAACTTAGTCATTTTTCCGGCGTTTATCAGACTTTCACATAGGGGAAATGTCAGGGAGCGTTCCGATTTCAGTTCCAGAGCCATTCGCCCAATGAGTCCGTGATATTTAGTCGTTTTCAGCCAATTTTCTGGATTTTTGAAAATTTCACTTTTTTGTGAAAATATCCACTAAATGAGAGAATAATATGTGTGAGGGTACCCCAGGAGAGTTCCAAATGTGTGTGGGTAGAATATATATCCCACGGGGATAAAATTGAAAAAAGTTGAAAAAAATTTTTTTTTTAACTTAGTTATTTTTCCGGCGTTTATCAGACTTTCACATAGGGGAAATGTCAGTGAGCGTTCCGATTTCAGTTCCAGAGCGATTCGCCCAATGAGTCCTTGATATTTAGTCGTTTTCAGCCAATTTTCTGGATTTTTGAAAATTTCACTTTTTTTGTGAAAATATCCACTAAATGAGGGCATAATATGTGTGAGGGTACCCCAGGAGAGTTCCAAATGTGTGTGGGTAGAATATATATCCCACGGGGGTAAAATTGAAAAAAGTTTAAAAAAAATTTTTTTTGGACTTAGTAATTTTTCCGCTGTTTATTAGACTTTCAGATAGGGAAAATGTCAGTGAGCGTTCCGATTACAGTTCCAGAGCGATTCGCCCAACGAGTCCTTGATATTTAGTTGTTTTCAGCCAATTTTCTGGATTTTTGAAAATTTCACTTTTTTGTGAAAATATCCACTAAATGAGTGCATAATATGTGTGAGGGTACCCCAGGAGAGTTCCAAATGTGTGTGGGTAGAATATATATCCCACGGGGATGAAATTGAAAAAAGTTGAAAAAAAATTTTTTTTGGACCTAGTAATTTTTCCGGCGTTCATCAGACTTTCAGATAGGGGAAATGTCAGCGAGCATTCCGATTTCAGTTCCAGAGCGATTCGCCCAATGAGTCCTTGATATTTAGTCGTTTTCAGCCAATTTTCTGGATTTTTGAAAATTTAACTTTTTTGTGAAAATATCCACTAAATGAGGGCATAATATGTGTGAGGGTACCCCAGGAGAGTTCCAAATGTGTGTGGGTAGAATATATATCCCACGGGGGTAAAATTGAAAAAAGTTGAAAACATTTATTTTTGGGACTTAGTAATTTTTCTGGCGTTTATCAGACTTTCACAGATAGGGGAAATATCAGTGAGCGTTCCGATTTCAGTTCCAGAGCGATTTGCCCAATGAGTCCTTGATATTTAGTCGTTTTCAGCCAATTTTTAGGATTTTTGAAAATTTCACTTTTTTGTGAAAATATCCACTAAATGAGGGAATAATATGTGTGAGGGTACCCCAGGAGAGTTCCAAATGTGTGTGGGTAGAATATATATCCCACGGGGGTAAAATTGAAAAAAGTTTAAAAAAAATTTTTTTTGGACTTAGTAATTTTTCCGGCATTTATCAGACTTTCACAGATAGGGGAAATGTCAGTGAGCGTTCCGATTTCAGTTCCAGAGCGATTTGCCCAATGAGTCCTTGATATTTAGTCGTTTTCAGCCAATTTTTAGGATTTTGAAAATTTCACTTTTTTGTGAAAATATCCACTAAATGAGGGAATAATATGTGTGAGGGTACCCCAGGAGAGTTCCAAATGTGTGTGGGTAGAATATATATCCCACGGGGGTAAAATTGAAAAAAGTTGAAAAAAATTTTTTTTTGGACTTAGTAATTTTTCCGGCATTTATCAGACTTTCAAATAGGGGAAAGGTCAGTGAGTGTTCAGATTTCAGTTCCAGAGCGATTCACCCAATGAGTCCTTGATATTTAGTCGTTTTCAGCCAATTTTCTGGATTTTTGAAAATTTCACTTTTTTGTGAAGATATCCACTAAATGAGAGAATAATATGTGTGAGGGTACCCCAGGAGAGTTCCAAATGTGTGTGGGTAGAATATATATCCCACGGGGATGAAATTGAAAAAAGTTGAAAAAAAATTTTTTTTGGACTTAGTAATTTTTCCGGCGTACATCAGACTTTCAGATAGGGGAAATGTCAGCGAGCATTCCGATTTCAGTTCCAGAGCGATTCGCCCAATGAGTCTTTGATATTTAGTCGTTTTCAGCCAATTTTCTGGATTTTTGAAAATTTCACTTTTTTGTGAAAATATTCACTAAATGAGAGAATAATATGTGTGAGGGTACCCCAGGAGAATTCCAAACGTGTGTTGGTAGAATATATATCCCACGGGGGTAAAATTGAAAAAAGTTGAAAACATTTTTTTTGGGGACTTAGTAATTTTTCCGGCGTTTATCAGACTTTCACAGATAGGGGAAATGTCAGTGAGCGTTCAGATTTCAGTTCCAGAGCGATTCGCCCAATGAGTCCTTAATATTTAGTCGTTTTCAGCCAATTTTCTGGATTTTTGAAAATTTCACTTTTTTGTGAAAACATCCACTAAATGAGGGAATAATATGTGTGAGGGTACCCCAGGAGAGTTCCAAATGTGTGTGGGTAGAATATATATCCCACGGGGGTAAAATTGAAAAAAGTTTAAAAATTTTTTTTTTTGGACTTTGTCATTTTACCTGCGTTTATCAGAAAGGTCAGGAAAATATCCCACGGGGGTAAAATTGAAAAAAGTTGAAAAAATTTTTTTTTTGAACTTAGTCATTTTTCCGGCGTTTATCAGACTTTCACATAGGGGAAATGTCAGTGAGCGTTCCGATTTCAGTTCCAGAGCCATTCGCCCAATGAGTCCGTGATATTTAGTCGTTTTCAGCCAATTTTCTGGATTTTTGAAAATTTCACTTTTTTGTGAAAATATCCACTAAATGAGAGAATAATATGTGTGAGGGTACCCCAGGAGAGTTCCAAATGTGTGTGGGTAGAATATATATCCCACGGGGATAAAATTGAAAAAAGTTGAAAAAATTTTTTTTTTTAACTTAGTTATTTTTCCGGCGTTTATCAGACTTTCACATAGGGGAAATGTCAGTGAGCGTTCCGATTTCAGTTCCAGAGCGATTCGCCCAATGAGTCCTTGATATTTAGTCGTTTTCAGCCAATTTTCTGGATTTTTGAAAATTTCACTTTTTTTGTGAAAATATCCACCAAATGAGGGCATAATATGTGTGAGGGTACCCCAGGAGAGTTCCAAATGTGTGTGGGTAGAATATATATCCCACGGGGGTAAAATTGAAAAAAGTTTAAAAAAAATTTTTTTTGGACTTAGTAATTTTTCCGCTGTTTATTAGACTTTCAGATAGGGAAAATGTCAGTGAGCGTTCCGATTACAGTTCCAGAGCGATTCGCCCAACGAGTCCTTGATATTTAGTTGTTTTCAGCCAATTTTCTGGATTTTTGAAAATTTCACTTTTTTGTGAAAATATCCACTAAATGAGTGCATAATATGTGTGAGGGTACCCCAGTAGAGTTCCAAATGTGTGTGGGTAGAATATATATCCCACGGGGATGAAATTGAAAAAAGTTGAAAAAAAATTTTTTTTGGACCTAGTAATTTTTCCGGCGTTCATCAGACTTTCAGATAGGGGAAATGTCAGCGAGCATTCCGATTTCAGTTCCAGAGCGATTCGCCCAATGAGTCCTTGATATTTAGTCGTTTTCAGCCAATTTTCTGGATTTTTGAAAATTTAACTTTTTTGTGAAAATATCCACTAAATGAGGGCATAATATGTGTGAGGGTACCCCAGGAGAGTTCCAAATGTGTGTGGGTAGAATATATATCCCACGGGGGTAAAATTGAAAAAAGTTGAAAACATTTATTTTTGGGACTTAGTAATTTTTCTGGCGTTTATCAGACTTTCACAGATAGGGGAAATATCAGTGAGCGTTCCGATTTCAGTTCCAGAGCGATTTGCCCAATGAGTCCTTGATATTTAGTCGTTTTCAGCCAATTTTTAGGATTTTTGAAAATTTCACTTTTTTGTGAAAATATCCACTAAATGAGGGAATAATATGTGTGAGGGTACCCCAGGAGAGTTCCAAATGTGTGTGGGTAGAATATATATCCCACGGGGGTAAAATTGAAAAAAGTTTAAAAAAAATTTTTTTTGGACTTAGTAATTTTTCCGGCATTTATCAGACTTTCACAGATAGGGGAAATGTCAGTGAGCGTTCCGATTTCAGTTCCAGAGCGATTTGCCCAATGAGTCCTTGATATTTAGTCGTTTTCAGCCAATTTTTAGGATTTTGAAAATTTCACTTTTTTGTGAAAATATCCACTAAATGAGGGAATAATATGTGTGAGGGTACCCCAGGAGAGTTCCAAATGTGTGTGGGTAGAATATATATCCCACGGGGGTAAAATTGAAAAAAGTTGAAAAAAATTTTTTTTTGGACTTAGTAATTTTTCCGGCATTTATCAGACTTTCAAATAGGGGAAAGGTCAGTGAGTGTTCAGATTTCAGTTCCAGAGCGATTCACCCAATGAGTCCTTGATATTTAGTCGTTTTCAGCCAATTTTCTGGATTTTTGAAAATTTCACTTTTTTGTGAAGATATCCACTAAATGAGAGAATAATATGTGTGAGGGTACCCCAGGAGAGTTCCAAATGTGTGTGGGTAGAATATATATCCCACGGGGATGAAATTGAAAAAAGTTGAAAAAAAATTTTTTTTGGACTTAGTAATTTTTCCGGCGTACATCAGACTTTCAGATAGGGGAAATGTCAGCGAGCATTCCGATTTCAGTTCCAGAGCGATTCGCCCAATGAGTCTTTGATATTTAGTCGTTTTCAGCCAATTTTCTGGATTTTTGAAAATTTCACTTTTTTGTGAAAATATTCACTAAATGAGAGAATAATATGTGTGAGGGTACCCCAGGAGAATTCCAAACGTGTGTTGGTAGAATATATATCCCACGGGGGTAAAATTGAAAAAAGTTGAAAACATTTTTTTTGGGGACTTAGTAATTTTTCCGGCGTTTATCAGACTTTCACAGATAGGGGAAATGTCAGTGAGCGTTCAGATTTCAGTTCCAGAGCGATTCGCCCAATGAGTCCTTAATATTTAGTCGTTTTCAGCCAATTTTCTGGATTTTTGAAAATTTCACTTTTTTGTGAAAACATCCACTAAATGAGGGAATAATATGTGTGAGGGTACCCCAGGAGAGTTCCAAATGTGTGTGGGTAGAATATATATCCCACGGTGGTAAAATTGAAAAAAGTTGAAAAATTTTTTTTTTTGGACTTAGTCATTTTTCCTGCGTTTATCAGACTTTCACATAGGGGAAAGGTCAGTGAGCGTTCAGATTTCAGTTCCAGAGCGATTCACCCAATGAGTCCTTGATATTTAGTCGTTTTCAGCCAATTTTCTGGATTTTTGAAAATTTCACTTTTTTGTGAAGATATCCACTAAATGAGAGAATAATATGTGTGAGGGTACCCCAGGAGAGTTCCAAATGTGTGTGGGTAGAATATATATCCCACGGGGTAAAATTGAAAAAAGTTGAAAAATTATTTTTTTTGGACTTAGTCATTTTTCCTGCGTTTATCAGACTTTCACATACGGGAAACGTCAGTGAGCGTTTCGATTTCAGTTCCAGAGAGATTCGCCCAATGAGTCCTTGATATTTAGTCGTTTTCAGCCAATTTTACGGATTTTTGAAAATTTCACTTTTTTGTGAAAATATCCACTAAATGAGAGAATAATATGTGTGAGGGTACCCCAGGAGAGTTCCAAATGTGTGTGGGTAGAATATATATCCCACGGGGGTAAAATTGAAAAAAATTGAAAATTTTTTTGTTTTGGACTTAGTCATTTTATCAGATTTTCAGATAGGGCAAATGTCAGTGAGCGTTCCGCTTTCAGTTCCAGAGCGATTCGCCCAATGAGTCCTGGATATTTAGACATTTTCAGCCAATTTCTGGATTTTTGAAAATTTCACTTTTTTGTGAAAATATCCACTAAATGACGGAATAATATGTGTGAGGGTTCCCCAGGAGAGTTCCAAATGTGTGTGGGTAGAATATATATCCCACGGGGATAAAATTGAAAAAAGTTGAATAAAAATTTTTTTTTGGACTTAGTAATTTTTCCGGCGTTTATCAGACTTTCAGATAGGGGAAATGTCAGTGAGCGTTCCGATTTCAGTTCCAGAGCGATTCACGCAATGAGTCCTTGATATTTATTCGTTTTCAGCCAATTTTCTGGATTTTTGAAAATTTCACTTTTTTGTGAAAATATCCACTAAATGAGGGAATAATATGTGTGAGGGTACCCCAGGAGAGTTCCAAATGTGTGTGGGTACAAAATATATCCCACGTGGGTAAAATTGAAAAAAGTTGAAAAAAATTTTTTTTTGGACTTAGTAATTTTTCCGGCGTTTATCAGACTTTCAGATAGGGGAAATGTCAGTGAGCGTTCCGATTTCAGTTCCAGAGCGATTCGCCCAATGAGTCCTTGATATTTAGTCATTTTCAGCCAATTTTCTGGATTTTTGAAAATTTTACTTTTTTGTGAAAATATCCACTAAATGAGGGAATAATATGTGTGAGGGTACCCCAGGAGAGTTCCAAATGTGTGTGGGTAGAATATATATCCCAATGGGGGTAAAATTGAAAAAAGTTTAAAAAATTTTTTTTTTGGACAGTCATTTTTCCGGAGTTTATCAGACTTTCAGATAGGGGAAATGTCAGTGAGCGTTCCGATTTCAGTTCCAGAGCGATTCGCCCAATGAGTCCTTGATATTTAGACGTTTTCAGCCAATTTTCTGGATTTTTGAAAATTTCACTTTTTTGTGAAAATATCCACTAAATGAGGGAATAATATGTGTGAGGGTACCCCAGGAGAGTTCCAAATGTATGTGGGTACAATATATATCGCACGTGGGTAAAATTGAAAAAAGTTAAAAAATTCTTTTTGGGACTTAGTCATTTTTCCTGCGTTTATCAGACTTTCACATAGGGGAAATGTCAGTGAGCGTTCCGATTTCAGTTCCAGAGCGATTCGCCCCAATGAGTCCTTGATATTTAGTCTTTTTCAGCCAATATTTTGGATTTTTGAAAATTTCACTTTTTTGTGAAAATATCCACTAAATGAGGGAATAATATGTGTGAGGGTACCCCAGGAGAGTTCCAAATGTGTGTGGGTAGAATATATATCCCACGGGGGTAAAATTGAAAAAAGTTGAAAAAAATTTTTTTTTGGACTTAGTCATTTTTCCCGCGTTTATCAGACTTTCAGATAGGGGAAATGTCAGTCAGCGTTCCGATTTCAGTTCCAGAGCGATTCGCCTAATGAGTCCTTGATATTTAGTCGTTTTCAGCCAATTTTCTGGATTTTTGAAAATTTCACTTTTTTGTGAAAATATCCACTAAATGAGCGAATAATATGTGTGAGGGTACCCCAGGAGAGTTCCAAATGTGTGTGGGTAGAATATATATCACATGGGGGGTAAAATTGAAAAAATTGAAACTTTTTTTTTTTTGGACTTAGTCATTTTTCCGGCGTTTATCAGACTTTCAGATAGGGCAAATGTCAGTGAGCGTTCCGATTTCAGTTCCAGGGCGATTAGCCCAATGAGTCCGTGATATTTATTCGTTTTCAGAAAATATTTTGGATTTTTGAAAATGTCACTTTTTTGTGAAAATATCCACTTAATGAGGGAATAATGTGTGTGAGGGTACCCCAGGAGAGTCCCAAATGTGTGGGTAGAATATATATCCCACGGGGATAAATTTGAAAAAAGTTGAAAATTTTTTTGTTTTGGACTTAGTCATTTTATCAGATTTTCAGATAGGGCAAATGTCAGTGAGCGTTCCGCTTTCAGTTCCAGAGCGATTCGCCCAATGAGTCCTGGATATTTAGACATTTTCAGCCAATTTCTGGATTTTTGAAAATTTCACTTTTTTGTGAAAATATCCACTAAATGACGGAATAATATGTGTGAGGGTTCCCCAGGAGAATTCCAAATGTGTGTGGGTAGAATATATATCCCACGGGGATAAAATTGAAAAAAGTTGAATAAAAATTTTTTTTTGGACTTAGTAATTTTTCCGGCGTTTATCAGACTTTCAGATAGGGGAAATGTCAGTGAGCGTTCCGATTTCAGTTCCAGAGCGATTCACGCAATGAGTCCTTGATATTTATTCGTTTTCAGCCAATTTTCTGGATTTTTGAAAATTTCACTTTTTTGTGAAAATATCCACTAAATGAGGGAATAATATGTGTGAGGGTACCCCAGGAGAGTTCCAAATGTGTGTGGGTACAAAATATATCCCACGTGGGTAAAATTGAAAAAAGTTGAAAAAAATTTTTTTTTGGACTTAGTAATTTTTCCGGCGTTTATCAGACTTTCAGATAGGGGAAATGTCAGTGAGCGTTCCGATTTCAGTTCCAGAGCGATTCGCCCAATGAGTCCTTGATATTTAGTCATTTTCAGCCAATTTTCTGGATTTTTGAAAATTTTACTTTTTTGTGAAAATATCCACTAAATGAGGGAATAATATGTGTGAGGGTACCCCAGGAGAGTTCCAAATGTGTGTGGGTAGAATATATATCCCAATGGGGGTAAAATTGAAAAAAGTTTAAAAAATTTTTTTTTTGGACAGTCATTTTTCCGGAGTTTATCAGACTTTCAGATAGGGGAAATGTCAGTGAGCGTTCCGATTTCAGTTCCAGAGCGATTCGCCCAATGAGTCCTTGATATTTAGACGTTTTCAGCCAATTTTCTGGATTTTTGAAAATTTCACTTTTTTGTGAAAATATCCACTAAATGACGGAATAATATGTGTGAGGGTTCCCCAGGAGAGTTCCAAATGTGTGTGGGTACAATATATATCCCACGTGGGTAAAATTGAAAAAAGTTTAAAAAAATTTTTTTGGGGACTTAGTCATTTTTCCGGAGTTTATCAGACTTTCAGATAGGGGAAATGTGAGTGAGTGTTCCGATTTCAGTTCCGAAGCGATTCGCCCAATGAATCCTTGATATTTACTTGTTTTCAGCCAATTTTCTGGATTTTTGAAAATTTCACTTTTTTGTGAAAATATCCACTAAATGAGGGAATAATATGTGTGAGGGTACCCCAGGAGAGTTCCAAATGTATGTGGGTACAATATATATCGCACGTGGGTAAAATTGAAAAAAGTTAAAAAATTCTTTTTGGGACTTAGTCATTTTTCCTGCGTTTATCAGACTTTCACATAGGGGAAATGTCAGTGAGCGTTCCGATTTCAGTTCCAGAGCGATTCGCCCCAATGAGTCCTTGATATTTAGTCTTTTTCAGCCAATATTTTGGATTTTTGAAAATTTCACTTTTTTGTGAAAATATCCACTAAATGAGGGAATAATATGTGTGAGGGTACCCCAGGAGAGTTCCAAATGTGTGTGGGTAGAATATATATCACATGGGGGGTAAAATTGAAAAAATTGAAACTTTTTTTTTTTTTGGACTTAGTCATTTTTCCGGCGTTTATCAGACTTTCAGATAGGGCAAATGTCAGTGAGCGTTCCGATTTCAGTTCCAGGGCGATTAGCCCAATGAGTCCGTGATATTTATTCGTTTTCAGAAAATATTTTGGATTTTTGAAAATGTCACTTTTTTGTGAAAATATCCACTTAATGAGGGAATAATGTGTGTGAGGGTACCCCAGGAGAGTCCCAAATGTGTGGGTAGAATATATATCCCACGGGGATAAATTTGAAAAAAGTTGAAAATTTTTTTGTTTTGGACTTAGTCATTTTATCAGACTTTCAGATAGGGCAAATGTCAGTGAGCGTTCCGATTTCAGTTCCAGAGCGATTCGTCCAATGAGTCCTTGATATTTAGACATTTTCAGCCAATTTCTGGATTTTTGAAAATTTCACTTTTTTGTGAAAATATCCACTAAATGAGGGAATAATATGTGTGAGGGTACCCCTGGATAGTTCCAAATGTGTGTGGGTACAATATATATCCCACGTGGGTAAAATTGAAAAAAGTTTAAAAAATTTTTTTTGGGGAATTAGTCATTTTTCCGGAGTTTATCAGACTTTCAGATAGGGGAAATGTCAGTGAGCGTTCCGATTTCAGTTCCAGAGCGATTCGCCCAATGAGTCCTTGATATTTAGACATTTTCAGCCAATTTCTGGATTTTTGAAAATTTCACTTTTTTGTGAAAATATCCACTAAATGAGGGAATAATATGTGTGAGGGTACCCCAGGAGAGTTCCAAATGTGTTTGGGTAGAATATATATCCCACGGGGGTAAAATTTAAAAATGTTTAAAAAAATTTTTTTTTGGACAGTCATTTTTCCGGAGTTTATCAGACTTTCAGATAGGGGAAATGTCAGTGAGCGTTCCGATTTCAGTTCCAGAGCGATTCGCCCAATGAGTCCTTGATATTTAGTCGTTTTCAGCCAATATTTTGGATTTTTGAAAATATCACTTTTTTGTGAAAATATCCACCAAATGAGGGAATAATATGTGTGAGGGTACCCCAGGAGAGTTCCAAATGTGTGTGGGTAGAATATATATCCCACGGGGGTAAAATTGAAAAAAGTTTAAAAATTTTTTTTTTTGGACTTAGTAATCTTTCCAGCGTTCATCAGACTTTCAGATAGGGGAAATGTCAGTGAGCATTCCGATTTCAGTTCCAGAGCGATTCGCCCAATGAGTCCTTGATATTTAGTCGTTTTCAGCCAATTTTCTGGATTTTTGAAAATTTCACTTTTTTGTTAAAATATCCACTAAATGAGAGAATAATATGTGTGAGGGTACCCCAGGAGAGTTCCAAATGTGTGTGGGTAGAATATATATCCCACGGGGGTAAAATTGAAAAAAGTTGAAAAAAATTTTTTTTTGGACTTAGTCATTTTTCCGGCGTTTATCAGACTTTCAGATAGGGCAAATGTCAGTGAGCATTCCGATTTCAGTTCCAGAGCGATTCGCCCAATGAGTCCCTGATATTTAGTCGTTTTCAGCCAATTTTCTGGATTTTTGAAAATTTCACTTTTTTGTGAAAATATCCACTAAATGACGGAATAATATGTGTGAGGGTACCCCAGGAGAGTTCCAAATGTGTGTGGGTAGAATATATATCCCAATGGGGGTAAAATTGAAAAAAGTTTAAAAAAATTTTTTTTTGGACAGTCATTTTTTCTGAGTTTATCAGACTTTCAGATAGGGGAATTGTCAGTGAGCGTTCCGATTTCAGTTCCAGAGCGATTCGCCCAATGAGTCCTTGATATTTAGTCGTTTTCAGCCAATATTTTGGATTTTTGAAAATATCACTTTTTTGTGAAAATATCCACTAAATGAGGGAATAATATGTGTGAGGGTACCCCAGGAGAGTTCCAAATGTGTGTGGGTAGAATATACAGTCATATGAAAAAGTTTGGGCACCCCTATTAATCATAAGCTTATTGTTTTATAAAAATTGGTGTTTTTGCAACAGCTATTTCAGCTTGATATATGTAATAACTGTTGGACACAGTAATGTTTCTGCTTTGAAATGAGGTTTATTGTACTAACAGAAAATGTGCAATCTGCATTCAAGCTAAATTTGACAGGTGCATAAGTATGGGCACCTCACCTGAAAAGTGACATTAATATTTAGTAGATCCTCCTTTTGCAAAAATAACAGCCTCTCGTCGCTTTCTGTAGCTTTTAATGAGTTCCTGGATCCTGGATGAAGGTATTTTTGACCATTCCTCTTTACAAAACAAGTCCAGTTCAGTTAAGTTTGATGGTAGCCGAGCATGGACAGCCCTCTTCAAATGATCCCACAGATGTTCAATGATATTCAGGTCTGGGGACTGGGATGGCCATTCCAGAACATTGTAATTGTTCCTCTGCATGAATGCCTGAGTAGATTTGGAGCGGTGTTTTGGATCATTGTCTTGCTGAAAGATCCATCCCCTGCGTAACTTCAACTTTAACACTGATTCTTGAACATTATTGTCAAGAATCTGCTGATACTGAGTGGAATCCATGCGTCCCTCAACTTTAACAAGATTCCCGGTGCCGGCATTGGCCACACAGCCCCAAAGCATGATGGAACCTCCACCAAATTTCACTGTGGGTAGCAAGTGTTTTTCTTGGAATGCTGTGTTTTTTTGCCACCATGCATAACGCCTGTTTGTATGACCAAACAACTCAATCTTGATTTCATCAGTCCACAGGTCCTTCTTCAAAAAAGAAATTGGCTTCTCCAAATGTGCTTTTGCATACCTCAGCCGACTCTGTTTGTGGCGTGCTTGCAGAAACGGCTTCTTTCGCATCACTCTCCCATACAGCTTCTCCTTGTGCAAAGTGCGTTGTATAGTTGACTGATGCACAGTGACACCATCTGCAGCAAGTTGATGCTGCAGCTCTCTGGAGGTGGTCTGAGGATTGTCCTTGACTGATCTCACCATTCTTCTTTTCTGCCTTTCTGATGTTTTTCTTGGCCTGCCACTTCTGGCCTTAACAAGAACTGTCCCTGTGATCTTCCATTTCCTTACTATGTTCCTCACAGTGGAAACTGACAGGTTAAATCTCTGAGACAGCTTTTTGTATCCTTCCCCTGAACAACTATGTTGAATAATCTTTGTTTTCAGATCATTTGACAGTTGTTTTGAGGAGCCCATAATGCCACTCTTCAGAGGAGATTCAAACAGGAGAACAACTTGCAAGTGGCCACTTTAAGTAGCTTTTCTCATGATTGCATACACCTGGCTCTGAAGTTCAAAGCTCAATGAGGTTACAAAACCAAAAAAAGTGCTTTACTAAGTCAGCAAAAAGTAGGTAGGAGTATTTAAAACAAGAAAATGATAAGGGTGCCCATACTTATGCACCTGTCAAATTTTGTTTGAATGCAGATTGCACCTTTTCGGTTAGTACAATAAACCTCATTTCAAGGCATAAAAATTACTGTGTCCAACAGTTATTACATATATCAAACTGAAATAGCTGTTGCAAAAACACCAATTTTTATAAAACATTAAGCTTAAGATTAATAGGGGTGCCCAAACTTTTTCAAATAACTGTATATCCCACGGGGGTAAAATTGAAAAAAGTTTTAAAAAATTTTTTTTGGGACTTAGTCATTTTTCCGGCGTTTATCAGACTTTCAGATAGGGGAAATGTGAGTGAGCGTTCCGATTTCAGTTCCAGAGCGATTCGCCCAATGAGTCCTTGATATTTAGTTGTTTTCAGCCAATTTTCTGGATTTTTGAAAATTTCACTTTTTTGTGAAAATATCCACTAAATGAGGGAATAATATGTGTGAGGGTAACCCAGGATAGTTCCAAATGTGTGTGGGTAGAATATATATCCCACGGGGGTAAAATTGAAAAAAGTTGAAAAATTTTTTTTTTTTGGACTTCGTCATCTTTCCGGCGTTCATCAGACTTTCAGATAGGGGAAATGTCAGTGAGCGTTCCGATTTCAGTTCCAGAGCGATTCGCCCAATGAGTCCTTGATATTTAGTCGTTTTCAGCCAATTATCTGGATTTTTGAAAATTTCACTTTTTTGTGAAAATATCCACTAAATGAGGGAATAATATGTGTGAGGGTACCCCAGGAGAGTTCCAAATGTGTGTGGGTAGAATATATATCCCAATGGGGGTAAAATTGAAAAAAGTTTAAAAAAATTTTTTTTTGGACAGTCATTTTTCCGTCGTTTATCAGACTTTCAGATAGGGGAAATGTGAGTGAGCGTTCCGATTTCAGTTCCAGAGCGATTCGCCCAATGAGTCCTTGATATTTAGTCGTTTTCAGCCAATTTTCTGAATTTTTGAAAATTTCACTTTTTTGTGAAAATATCCACTAAATGACGGAATAATATGTGTGAGGGTTCCCCAGGAGAGTTCCAAATGTGTGTGGGTAGAATATATATCCCACGGGGATGAAATTGAAAAAAGTTTAAAAAAATTTTTTTTTGGACAGTCATTTTTCCGGAGTTTATCAGACTTTCAGATAGGGCAAATGTCAGTGAGCATTCCGATTTCAGTTCCAGGGCGATTCGCCCAATGAGTCCTTGATATTTAGTCGTTTTCAGCCAATATTTTGGATTTTTGAAAATTTCTCTTTTTTGTAAAAATATCCACTAAATGAGGGAATAATATGTGTGAGGGAACCCCAGGAGAGTCCCAAATGTGTGTGGGTAGAATATATATCCCACGGGGATAAAATTGAAAAAAGTTGAAAAAAACATCTTTTTGGTACTTAGTAATTTTCCCGGCGTTTATCAGACTTTCAGATAGGGGAAATGTCAGTGAGTGTTCCGATTTCAGTTCCAGAGCGATTCGCCCAATGAGTCCTTGATATTTAGTCGTTTTCAGCCAATTTTCTGGATTTTTGAAAATTTCACTTTTTTGTGAAAAAATCCACTAAATGACGGAATAATATGTGTGAGGGTACCCCAGGAGAGTTCCAAATGTGTGTGGGTAGAATATATATCCCTCGGGGGTAAAATTGAAAAAAGTTGAAAAAATTTTTTTTTTGGACTTAGTCATTTTTCCGGCGTTTATCAGACTTTCAGATAGGGGAAATGTCAGTGAGCATTCCGATTTCAGTTCCAGAGCGATTCGCCCAATGAGTCCTTGATATTTAGTCGTTTTCAGCCAATTTTCTGGATTTTTGAAAATTTCACTTTTTTGTGAAAATATCCACTAAATGACGGAATAATATGTGTGAGGGTATCCCAGGAGAGTTCCAAATGTGTGTGGGTAGAATATATATCCCTCGGGGGTAAAATTGAAAAAAGTTGCAAAAATTTTTTTTTTGGACTTAGTCATTTGTCGGGCGTTTATCAGACTTTCAGATAGCGGAAATGTCAGTGAGCGTTCCGATTTCAGTTTCAGAGTGATTCGCCCAATGAGTCCTTTTGATATTTAGTCGTTTTCAGCCAATTTTCTGGATTTTTGAAAATGTCACTTTTTTGTGAAAATATCCACTAAATGAGAGAATAATATGTGTGAGGGTACCTAAGGAGAGTTCCAAATGTGTGTGGGTAAAATATATATCCCACGGGGTAAAATTGAAAAAAGTTTAAAAAAAATTTTTTTTGGACTTAGTAATTTTTCCGGCGTTTATCAGACTTTCAGATAGGGGAAATGTCAGTGAGCGTTCCGATTTCAGTTCCAGAGCGATTCGCCCAATGAGTCCTTGATATTTAGTCGTTTTCAGGCAATTTTCTGGATTTTTGAAAATGTCACTTTTTTGTGAAAATATCCACTAAATGAGAGAATAATATGTGTGAGGGTACCCAAGGAGAGTTCAAAATGTGTGTGGGTAGAATATATATCCCACGGGGGTAAAATTGAAAAAAGTTGAAAAAAATTTTTTTGGGAACTTAGTCATTTTTCCGTCGTTTATCAGACTTTCAGATAGGGGAATTGTCAGTGAGCATTCCGATTTCAGTTCCAGAGCGATTCGCCCAATGAATCGTTGATATTTAGTAGTTTTCAGCCAATTTTCTGGATTTTTGAAAATTTCACTTTTTTGTGAAAATATCCACTAAATGAGGGAATAATATGTGTGAGGGAACCCCAGGAGAGGTCCAAATGTTTATGTGTAGAATATATATCCCACGGGGATAAAATTGAAAAAAGTTGAAAAAAAAATTTTTTTTGGACTTAGTAATTTTTCCGGCATTTATCAGACTTTCAGATAGGGAAAATGTCAGTGAGCGTTCTGCTTTCAGTTCCAGAGCGATTCGCCCAATGAGTCCTTGATATTTAGTCGTTTTCAGCCAATTTTCTGGATTTTTGAAAATTTCACTTTTTTTGAAAATATCCACTAAATGAGGGAATAATATGTGTGAGGGTACCCCAGGAGAGTTCCAAATGTGTGTGGGTAGAATATATATCCCACGGGGGTAAAATTGAAAAAAGTTTAAAAAAAATTTTTTTTGGACTTAGTAATTTTTCCGGCGTTTATCAGACTTTCAGATAGGGGAAATGTCAGTAAGCATTCTGATTTCAGTTCCACAGCGATTCGCCCAATGAGTCCTTGATATTTAGTCGTTTTCAGCCAATTTTCTGGATTTTTACAAATTTCACTTTTTTGTGAAAATATCCACTAAATGAGAGAATAATATGTGTGAGGGTACCCCAGGAGAGTTCCAAATGTGCGTGGGTAGAATATATATCCCACGGGGGTAAAATTGAAAAAAGTTGAAAAAAAATTTTTTTTGGACTTAGCAATTTTTCCGGCATTTATCAGACTTTCAGATAGGGGAAATGTCAGTGAGCCTTCAGATTTCAGTTCCAGAGCGATTCGCCCAATGAGTACTTGATATTTAGTCGTTTTCAGCCAATTTTCTGGATTTTTGAAAATTTCACTTTTTTGTGAAAATATCCACTAAATGAGAGAATATGTGTGAGGGTACCCCAGGAGAGTTCCAAATGTGTGTGGGTAGAATATATATCCCACGGAGATAAAATTGAAAAAAGTTGAAAACAATTTTTTTTTTTTGACTTAGTTATTTTTCCGGCGTTCATCAGACTTTCAGATAGGGGAAATGTCAGTGAGCATTCCGATTTCAGTTCCAGAGTGATTTGCCCAATGAGTCTTTGATATTTAGTCGTTTTCAGCCAATTTTCTGGATTTTTGAAAATTTCACTTTTTTGTGAAAACATCCACTAAATGAGGGAATAGTATGTGTGAGGGTACCCCAGGAGAGTTCCAAATGTGTGTGGGTAGAATATAAATCCCACGGGGATAAAATTGAAAAAAGTTGACAAAAATTTTTTTTTGGACTTAGTTATTTTTCCGGCGTTCATCAGACTTTCAGATAGGGGAAATGTCAGTGAGCATTCCAATTTCAGTTCCAGAGCGATTCGCCCAATGAGTCCTTGAAATTTAGTCGTTTTCAGCCAATTTTCTGGATTTTTGAAAATTTCGCTTTTTTGTGAAAATATCCACTAAATGAGGGCATAATATGTGTGAGGGTACCCCAGGAGAGATCCAAATGTGTGTGGGTAGAATATAAATCCCACGGGGGTAAAATTGAAAAAAGTTGAAAACTTTTTTTTTTTTGGACTTAGTCATTTTTCCTGCGTTTATCAGACTTTCACATAGGGGAAATGTCAGTGAGCCTTCAGATTTCAGTTCCAGAGCGATTCGCCCAATGAGTACTTGATATTTAGTCGTTTTCAGCCAATTTTCTGGATTTTTGAAAATTTCACTTTTTTGTGAAAATATCCACTAAATGAGGGAATAATATGTGTGAGGGTACCCCAGGAGAGTTCCAAATGTGTGTGGGTAGAATATATATCCCACGGGGGTAAAATTGAAAAAAGTTTAAAAAAAATTTTTTTTGTACTTAGTAATTTTTCCGTCATTCATCAGACTTTCAGATAGGGGAAATGTCAGTGAGCGTTCAGATTTCAGTTCCAGAGCGATTCGCCCAATGAGTCCTTGATATTTAGTCGTTTTCAGCCAATATTCTGGATTTTTGAAAATTTCACTTTTTTGTGAAAATATCCACTAAATGAGGGAATAATATGTGTGAGGGTACCCCAAATGTGTGTGGGTAGAATATATATCCCATGGGGGTAAAATTGAAAAAAGTTGAAAAAAATTTTTTTTTGAACTTAGTCATTTTTCCGGCGAATATCAGACTTTCACATAGGGGAAATGTCAGTGAGCGTTCCGATTTCAGTTCCAGAGCGATTCGCCCAATGAGTCCTTGCTATTTAGTCGTTTTCAGCCAATTTTCTGGATTTTTGAAAATTTCACTTTTTTGTGAAAATATCCACTAAATGAGAGAATAATATGTGTGAGGGTACCCCAAATGTGTGTGGGTAGAATATATATCCCACGGGGGTAAAATTGAAAAAAGTTGAAAACTTTTTTTTTTTGGACTCAGTCATTTTTCCTGCGTTTATCAGACTTTCACATAGGGGAAATGTCAGTGAGCGTTCAGATTTCAGTTCCAGAGCGATTCGCCCAATGAGTCCTTGATATTTAGTCGTTTTCAGCCAATTTTCTGGATTTTTGAAAATTTCACTTTTTTGTGAAAACATCCACTAAATGAGGGAATAATATGTGTGAGGGTACCCCAGGAGAGTTCCAAACGTGTGTGGGTAGAATATATATCCCACGGGGATAAAATTGAAAAAAGTTGAAAACTTTTTTTTTTGGACTTAGTCATTTTTCCTGCGTTTATCAGACTTTCACATAGGGGAAATGTCAGTGAGCATTCAGATTTCAGTTCCAGAGCGATTCTCCCAATGAGTCTTTGATATTTAGTCGTTTTCAGCCAATTTTCTGGATTTTTGAAAATTTCACTTTTTTGTGAAAATATCCACTAAATGAGAGAATAATATGTGTGAGGGTACCCCAGGAGAGTTCCAAATGTGCGTGGGTAGAATATATATCCCACGGGGGTAAAATTGAAAAAAGTTGAAAAAAAATTTTTTTTGGACTTAGCAATTTTTCCAGCATTTATCAGACTTTCAGATAGGGGAAATGTCAGTGAGCCTTCAGATTTCAGTTCCAGAGCGATTCGCCCAATGAGAACTTGATATTTAGTCGTTTTCAGCCAATTTTCTGGATTTTTGAAAATTTCACTTTTTTGTGAAAATATCCACTAAATGAGAGAATATGTGTGAGGGTACCCCAGGAGAGTTCCAAATGTGTGTGGGTAGAATATATATCCCACGGAGATAAAATTGAAAAAAGTTGAAAAAAATTTTTTTTTGGACTTAGTTATTTTTCCGGCGTTCATCAGACTTTCAGATAGGGGAAATGTCAGTGAGCATTCCGATTTCAGTTCCAGAGTGATTTGCCCAATGAGTCTTTGATATTTAGTCGTTTTCAGCCAATTTTCTGGATTTTTGAAAATTTCACTTTTTTGTGAAAACATCCACTAAATGAGGGAATAGTATGTGTGAGGGTACCCCAGGAGAGTTCCAAATGTGTGTGGGTAGAATATAAATCCCACGGGGATAAAATTGAAAAAAATTGACAAAAATTTTTTTTGGGACTTAGTTATTTTTCCGGCGTTCATCAGACTTTCAGATAGGGGAAATGTCAGTGAGCGTTCAGATTTCAGTTCCAGAGTTATTCGCCCAATGAGTCCTTGATATTTAGTCGTTTTCAGCCAATTTTCTGGATTTTTGAAAATTTCACTTTTTTGTGAAAACATCCACTAAATGAGGGAATAGTATGTGTGAGGGTACCCCAGGAGAGTTCCAAATGTGTGTGGGTAGAATATAAATCCCACGGGGGTAAAATTGAAAAAAGTTGAAAACTTTTTTTTTTTGGACTTAGTCATTTTTCCGGCGTTCATCAGACTTTCAGATAGGGGAAATGTCAGTGAGCGTTCAGATTTCAGTTCCAGAGTTATTCGCCCAATGAGTCCTTGATATTTAGTCGTTTTCAGCCAATTTGCTGGATTTTTGAAAATTTCACTTTTTTGTGAAAATATCCACTAAATGAGGGCATAATATGTGTGAGGGTACCCCAGGAGAGTTCCAAATGTGTGTGGGTAGAATATATATCCCACGGGGATAAAATTGAAAAAAGTTGAAAAACATTTTTTTTTGGACTTAGTAATTTTTCCGGCGTTCATCAGACTTTCACATAGGAGAAATGTCAGTGAGCGTTCCGATTTCAGTTCCAGAGCGATTCGTCCAATGAGTCCTTGATATTTAGTCGTTTTCAGCCAATTTTCTGGATTTTTGAAAATTTCACTTTTTTGTGAAAACATCCACTAAATGAGGGAATAATATGTGTGAGGGTACCCCAGGAGAGTTCCAAACGTGTGTGGGTAGAATATATATCCCACGGGGATAAAATTGAAAAAAGTTGAAAACTTTTTTTTTTGGACTTAGTCATTTTTCCTGCGTTTATCAGACTTTCACATAGGGGAAATGTCAGTGAGCATTCAGATTTCAGTTCCAGAGCGATTCTCCCAATGAGTCTTTAATATTTAGTCGTTTTCAGCCAATTTTCTGGATTTTTGAAAATTTCACTTTTTTGTGAAAATATCCACTAAATTAGAGAATAATATGTGTGAGGGTACCCCAGGAGAGTTCCAAATGTGCGTGGGTAGAATATATATCCCACGGGGGTAAAATTGAAAAAAGTTTAAAAAAAATTTTTTTTGGACTTAGCAATTTTTCCGGCATTTATCAGACTTTCAGATAGGGGAAATGTCAGTGAGCCTTCAGATTTCAGTTCCAGAGCGATTCGCCCAATGAGTACTTGATATTTAGTCGATTTCAGCCAATTTTCTGGATTTTTGAAAATTTCACTTTTTTGTGAAAATATCCACTAAATGAGAGAATATGTGTGAGGGTACCCCAGGAGAGTTCCAAATGTGTGTGGGTAGAATATATATCCCACGGAGATAAAATTGAAAAAAGTTGAAAAAAATTTTTTTTTGGACTTAGTTATTTTTCCGGCGTTCATCAGACTTTCAGATAGGGGAAATGTCAGTGAGCATTCCGATTTCAGTTCCAGAGTGATTTGCCCAATGAGTCTTTGATATTTAGTCGTTTTCAGCCAATTTTCTGGATTTTTGAAAATTTCACTTTTTTGTGAAAACATCCACTAAATGAGGGAATAGTATGTGTGAGGGTACCCCAGGAGAGTTCCAAATGTGTGTGGGTAGAATATAAATCCCACGGGGATAAAATTGAAAAAAGTTGACAAAAATTTTTTTTTGGACTTAGTTATTTTTCCGGCGTTCATCAGACTTTCAGATAGGGGAAATGTCAGTGAGCATTCCAATTTCAGTTCCAGAGCAATTCGCCCAATGAGTCCTTGATATTTAGTCGTTTTCAGCCAATTTTCTGGATTTTTGAAAATTTCACTTTTTTGTGAAAATATCCACTAAATGAGGGCATAATATGTGTGAGGGTACCCCAGGAGTGTTCCAAATGTGTGTGGGTAGAATATAAATCCCACAGGGGTAAAATTGAAAAAAGTTGAAAACTTTTTTTTTTTGGACTTAGTCATTTTTCCTGCGTTTATCAGACTTTCACATAGGGGAAATGTCAGTGAGCCTTCAGATTTCAGTTCCAGAGCGATTCGCCCAATGAGTACTTGATATTTAGTCGTTTTCAGCCACTTTTCTGGATTTTTGAAAATTTCACTTTTTTGTGAAAATATCCACTAAATGAGGGAATAATATGTGTGAGGGTACCCCAGGAGAGTTCCAAATGTGTGTGGGTAGAATATATATCCCACGGGGATAAAATTGAAAACAGTTGAAAAAAATTTTTTTTATGACTTAGTTATTTTTCCGGCGTTCATCAGACTTTCAGATAGGGGAAATGTCAGTGAGCGTTCAGATTTCAGTTCCAGAGCGATTCGCCCAATAAGTCCTTGATATTTAGTCGTTTTCAGCCAATTTTCTGGATTTTTGAAAATTTCACTTTTTTGTGAAAATATCCACTAAATGAGGGCATAATATGTGTGAGGGTACCCCAGGAGAGTTCCAAATGTGTGTGGGTAGAATATAAATCCCACGGGGGTAAAATTGAAAAAAGTTGAAAACTTTTTTTTTTGGACTTAGTCATTTTTCCTGCGTTTATCAGACTTTCACATAGGGGAAATGTCAGTGAGCGTTCAGATTTCAGTTCCAGAGCGATTCGCCCAATGAGTCCTTGATATTTAGTCGTTTTCAGCCAATTTTCTGGATTTTTGAAAATTTCACTTTTTTGTGAAAATATCCACTAAATGAGGGAATAATATGTGTGAGGGTACCCCAGGAGAGTTCCAAATGTGTGTGGGTAGAATATATATCCCACGGGGATAAAATTGAAAAAGTTGAAATTTTTTTTTTCTTGGACTTAGTAATTTTTCCGGCGTTCATCAGACTTTCAGATAGGGGAAATGTCAGTGAGCGTTCAGATTTCAGTTCCAGAGCGATTCGCCCAATGAGTCCTTGATATTTAGTCGTTTTCAGCCAATTTTCTGGATATTTGAAAATTTCACTTTTTTGTGAAAATATCCACTAAATGAGGGAATAATATGTGTGAGGGTACCCCAGGAGAGTTCCAAATGTGTGTGGGTAGAATATATATCCCACGGGGGTAAAATTGAAAAAAGTTGAAAAATTTTTTTTTTTGATCTTAGTCATTTTTCCGGTGTTTATCAGACTTTCACATAGGGGAAATGTCAGTGAGCATTTCAATTTCAGTTCCAGAGCGATTCGCCCAATGAGTCCTTGATATTTAGTCGTTTTCAGCCAATTTTCTGGATTTTTGAAAATTTCACTTTTTTGTGAAAATATCCACTAAATGAGAGAATAATATGTGTGAGGGTACCCCAGGAGAGTTCCAAATGTGTGTGGGTAGAATATATATCCCACGGGGATAAAATTGAAAAAAGTTGAAAAAAAAATTTTTTTGGGCTTAGTAATTTTTCCGGCATTTATCAGACTTTCAGATAGGGGAAATGTCAGTGAGCGTTCAGATTTCAGTTCCAGAGCGATTCGCCCAATGAGTACTTGATATTTAGTCGTTTTCAGCCAATTTTCTGGATTTTTGAAAATTTCACTTTTTTGTGAAAATATCCACTAAATGAGGGAATAATATGTGTGAGGGTACCCCAGGAGAGTTCCAAATGTGTGTGGGTAGAATATAAATCCCACGGGGGTAAAATTGAAAAAAGTTGAAAACTTTTTTTTTTTGGACTTAGTCATTTTTCCGGCATTTATCAGACTTTCACATAGGGAAAATGTCAGTGAGCATTCTGATTACAGTTCCAGAGCGATTCGCCCAATGAGTCCTTGATATTTAGTCATTTTCAGCCAATTTTCTGGATTTTTGAAAATTTTACTTTTTTGTGAAAATATCCACTAAATGAGAGAATAATATGTGTGAGGGTATCCCAGGAGAGTTCCAAATGTGTGTGGGTATAATATATATCCCACGGGGGTAAAATTGAAAAAAGTTGAAAAAAAAATTTTTTTGGGCTTAGTAATTTTTCCAGCATTTATCAGACTTTCAGATAGGGGAAATGTCAGTGAGCGTTCAGATTTCAGTTCCAGAGCGATTCGCCCAATGAGTACTTGATATTTAGTCGTTTTCAGCCAATTTTCTGGATTTTTGAAAATTTCACTTTTTTGTGAAAATATCCACTAAATGAGGGAATAATATGTGTGAGGGTACCCCAGGAGAGTTCCAAATGTGTGTGGGTAGAATATAAATCCCACGGGGGTAAAATTGAAAAAAGTTGAAAACTTTTTTTTTTTGGACTTAGTCATTTTTCCGGCATTTATCAGACTTTCACATAGGGAAAATGTCAGTGAGCATTCCGATTACAGTTCCAGAGCGATTCGCCCAATGAGTCCTTGATATTTAGTCGTTTTCAGCCAATTTTCTGGATTTTTGAAAATTTTACTTTTTTGTGAAAATATCCACTAAATGAGAGAATAATATGTGTGAGGGTATCCCAGGAGAGTTCCAAATGTGTGTGGGTATAATATATATCCCACGGGGGTAAAATTGAAAAAAGTTGAAAAAATTTTTTTTTTGAACTTAGTCATTTTTCTGGCGTTTATCAGACATTCAGATAGGGGAAATGTCAGTGAGCGTTCAGATTTCAGTTCCAGAGCGATTCGCCCAATGAGTCCTTGATATTTAGTCGTTTTCAGCCAATTTTCTGGATTTTTGAAAATTTCACTTTTTTGTGAAAATATCCACTAAATGAGAGCATAATATGTGTGAAGGAACCGCAGGAGAGTTCCAAATGTGTGTGGGTAGAATATATATCCCACGGGGGTAAAATTGAAAAAAGTTGAAAAAATTTTTTTTTTAGACTTAGTCATTTTTCCTGCGTTTATCAGACTTTCACATAGGGGAAATGTCAGTGAGCATTCCGATTTCAGTTCCAGAGCGATTCGCCCAATGAGTCCTTGATATTTAGTCGTTTTCAGCCAATTTTCTGGATTTTTGAAAATTTCACTTTTTTGTGAAAATATCCACTAAATGAGGGCATAATATGTGTGAGGGTACCCCAGGAGAGTTCCAAATGTGTGTGGGTAGAATATAAATCCCACGGGGGTAAAATTGAAAAAAGTTGCAAACTTTTCTTTTTTTGGACTTAGTCATTTTTCCTGCGTTTATCAGACTTTCACATAGGGGAAATGTCAGTGAGCGTTCAGATTTCAGTTCCAGAGCGATTCGCCCAATGAGTCCTTGATATTTAGTCGTTTTCAGCCAATTTTCTGGATATTTGAAAATTTCACTTTTTTGTGAAAATATCCACTAAATGAGGGAATAATATGTGTGAGGGTACCCCAAGAGAGTTCCAAATGTGTGTGGGTAGAATATATATCCCACGGGGGTAAAATTGAAAAAAGTTGAAAAATTTTTTTTTTTGAACTTAGTCATTTTTCCGATGTTTATCAGACTTTCACATAGGGGAAATGTCAGTGAGCATTTCAATTTCAGTTCCAGAGCGATTCGCCCAATGAGTCCTTGATATTTAGTCGTTTTCAGCCAATTTTCTGGATTTTTGAAAATTTCACTTTTTTGTGAAAATATCCACTAAATGAGAGAATAATATGTGTGAGGGTACCCCAGGAGAGTTCCAAATGTGTGTGGGTAGAATATATATCCCACGGGGATAAAATTGAAAAAAGTTGAAAAAAAAATTTTTTTGGGCTTAGTAATTTTTCCGGCATTTATCAGACTTTCAGATAGGAGAAATGTCAGTGAGCGTTCAGATTTCAGTTCCAGAGCGATTCGCCCAATGAGTACTTGATATTTAGTCGTTTTCAGCCAATTTTCTGGATTTTTGAAAATTTCACTTTTTTGTGAAAATATCCACTAAATGAGGGAATAATATGTGTGAGGGTACCCCAGGAGAGTTCCAAATGTGTGTGGGTAGAATATAAATCCCACGGGGGTAAAATTGAAAAAAGTTGAAAACTTTTTTTTTTTGGACTTAGTCATTTTTCCGGCATTTATCAGACTTTCACATAGGGAAAATGTCAGTGAGCATTCCGATTACAGTTCCAGAGCGATTCGCCCAATGAGTCCTTGATATTTAGTCGTTTTCAGCCAATTTTCTGGATTTTTGAAAATTTTACTTTTTTGTGAAAATATCCACTAAATGAGAGAATAATATGTGTGAGGGTATCCCAGGAGAGTTCCAAATGTGTGTGGGTATAATATATATCCCACGGGGGTAAAATTGAAAAAAGTTGAAAAAAATTTTTTTTTGAACTTAGTCATTTTTCCGGCGTTTATCAGACATTCAGATAGGGGAAATGTCAGTGAGCGTTCAGATTTCAGTTCCAGAGCGATTCGCCCAATGAGTCCTTGATATTTAGTCGTTTTCAGCCAATTTTCTGGATTTTTGAAAATTTCACTTTTTTGTGAAAATATCCACTAAATGAGAGCATAATATGTGTGAAGGTACCGCAGGAGAGTTCCAAATGTGTGTGGGTAGAATATATATCCCACGGGGATAAAATTGAAAAAAGTTGAAAAAAAAATTTTTTTGGGCTTAGTAATTTTTCCGGCATTTATCAGACTTTCAGATAGGGGAAATGTCAGTGAGCGTTCAGATTTCAGTTCCAGAGCGATTCGCCCAATGAGTACTTGATATTTAGTCGTTTTCAGCCAATTTTCTGGATTTTTGAAAATTTCACTTTTTTGTGAAAATATCCACTAAATGAGGGAATAATATGTGTGAGGGTACCCCAGGAGAGTTCCAAATGTGTGTGGGTAGAATATAAATCCCACGGAGGTAAAATTGAAAAAAGTTGAAAACTTTTTTTTTTTGGACTTAGTCATTTTTCCGGCATTTATCAGACTTTCACATAGTGAAAATGTCAGTGAGCATTCCGATTACAGTTCCAGAGCGATTCGCCCAATGAGTCCTTGATATTTAGTCGTTTTCAGCCAATTTTCTGGATTTTTGAAAATTTTACTTTTTTGTGAAAATATCCACTAAATGAGAGAATAATATGTGTGAGGGTATCCCAGGAGAGTTCCAAATGTGTGTGGGTAGAATATATTTCCCACAGGGGTAAAATTGAAAAAAGTTGAAAAAAATTTTTTTTTGGACTTAGTAATTTTTTCGGCATTTATCAGACTTTCAGATAGGGGAAAGGTCAGTGAGCATTCAGATTTCAGTTCCAGAGCGATTCGCCCAATGAGTCCTTGATATTTAGTCGTTTTCAGCCAATTTTCTGGATTTTTTTAAAATTCCACTTTTTTGTGAAAATATCCACTAAATGAGGGAATAATATGTGTGAGGGTACCCCAGGAGAGTTCCAAATGTGTGTGGGTAGAATATAAATCCCACGGGGATAAAATTGAAAAAAGTTGAAAAAAATTTTTTTTTGGACTTAGTTATTTTTCCATCGTTCACCAGACTTTCAGGTAGGGGAAATGTCAGTGAGCATTCCAATTTCAGTTCCAGAGCGATTCGCCCAATGAGTCCTTGATATTTAGTCGTTTTCAGCCAATTTTCTGGATTTTTGAAAATTTCACTTTTTTGTGAAAATATCCACTAAATGAGGGCATAATATGTGTGAGGGTACCCCAGGAGAGTTCCAAATGTGTGTGGGTAAAATATATGTCCCACGGGGATAAAATTGAAAAAAGTTGAAAAAAATTTTTTTTTGGACTTGGTTATTTTTCCGGCGTTCATCAGACTTTCAGATAGGGGAAATGTCAGTGAGCATTCCGATTTCAGTTCCAGAGCGATTTGCCCAATGAGTCCTTGATATTTAGTCGTTTTCAGCCAATTTTCTGGATTTTTGAAAATTTCACTTTTTTGTGAAAACATCCACTAAATGAGGGAATAGTATGTGTGAGGGTACCCCAGGAGAGTTCCAAATGTGTGTGGGTAGAATATAAATCCCACGGGGATAAAATTGAAAAAAGTTGACAAAAATTTTTTTTTGGACTTAGTCATTTTTCCTGCGTTTATCAGACTTTCACATAGGGGAAATGTCAGTGAGCGTTCAGATTTCAGTTCCAGAGCGATTCGCCCAATGAGTCCTTGATATTTAGTCGTTTTCAGCCAATTTTCTGGATTTTTGAAAATTTCACTTTTTTGTGAAAATATCCACTAAATGAGGGCATAATATGTGTGAGGGTACCCCAGGAGAGTTCCAAATGTGTGTGGGTAGAATATATATCCCACGGGGATAAAATTGAAAAAAGTTGAAAAAAAAATTTTTTTGGGCTTAGTAATTTTTCCGGCATTTATCAGACTTTCAGATAGGTGAAATGTCAGTGAGCGTTCAGATTTCAGTTCCAGAGCGATTCGCCCAATGAGTCCTTGATATTTAGTCGTTTTCAGCCAATTTTCTGGATTTTTGAAAATTTCACTTTTTTGTGAAAATATCCACTAAATGAGAGCATAATATGTGTGAAGGTACCGCAGGAGAGTTCCAAATGTGTGTGGGTAGAATATATATCCCACGGGGGTAAAATTGAAAAAAGTTGAAAAAATTTTTTTTTTGGACTTAGTCATTTTTCCTGCGTTTATCAGACTTTCACATAGGGGAAATGTCAGTGAGCGTTCCAATTTCAGTTCCAGAGCGATTCGACCAATGAGTCCTAGATATTTAGTCGTTTTCAGCCAATTTTCTGGATTTTTTAAAATTTCACTTTTTTGTGAAAATATCCACTAAATGAGAGAATAATATGTGTGAGGGTACCCCAGGAGAGTTCCAAATGTGTGTGGGTAGAATATATATCCCACGGGGGTAAAATTGAAAAAAGTTGAAAAAATTTTTTTTTTGAACTTAGTCATTTTTCCGGCGTTTATCAGACATTCAGATAGGGGAAATGTCAGTGAGCGTTCCGATTTCAGTTCCAGAGAGATTCGCCCAATGAGTCCTTGATATTTAGTCGTTTTCAGCCAATTTTCTGGATTTTTGAAAATTTCACTTTTTTGTGAAAATATCCACTAAATGAGGGCATAATATGTGTGAGGGTACCCCAGGAGAGTTCCAAATGTGTGTGGGTAGAATATATATCCCACGGGGAAAAAATTGAAAAAAGTTGAAAAATTTTTTTTTTGGGACTTATTCATTTTTCCTGCGTTTATCAGACTTTCACATAGGGGAAATGTCAGTGAGCATTCCGATTTCAGTTCCAGAGCGATTCGCCCAATGAGTCCTTGATATTTAGTCGTTTTCAGCCAATTTTCTGGATTTTTGAAAATTTCACTTTTTTGTGAAAATATCCACTAAATGAGAGAATAATATGTGTGAGGGTACCCCAGGAGAGTTCCAAATGTGTGTGGGTAGAATATATTTCCCACAGGGGTAAAATTGAAAAAAGTTGAAAAAATTTTTTTTTTGGACTTAGTAATTTTTTCGGCATTTATCAGACTTTCAGATAGGAGAAAGGTCAGTGAGCGTTCAGATTTCAGTTCCAGAGCGATTCGACCAATGAGTCCTTGATATTTAGTCGTTTTCAGCCAATTTTCTGGATTTTTGAAAATTCCACTTTTTTGTGAAAATATCCACTAAATGAGGGAATAATATGTGTGAGGGTACCCCAGGAGAGTTCCAAATGTGTGTGGGTAGAATATATATCCCACGGGGATAAAATTGAAAAAAGTTGAAAAAAAATTTTTTTTGGGCTTAGTAATTTTTCCGGCATTTATCAGACTTTCAGATAGGGGAAATGTCAGTGAGCATTCAGATTTCAGTTCCAGAGCGATTCGCCCAATGAGTCCTTGATATTTAGTCGTTTTCAGCCAATTTTCTGGATTTTTGAAAATTTCACTTTTTTGTGAAAATATCCACTAAATGAGAGAATAATTTGTGTGAGGGTACCCCAGGAGAGTTCCAAATGTGTTTGGGTAGAATATATATCCCACGGGGCTAAAATTGAAAAAAATTTAAAAAAAATTTTTTCTTGGACTTAGTAATTTTTCCGGCATTTATCAGACTTTCAGATAGGCGAAAGGTCAGTGAGTGTTCAGATTTCAGTTCCAGAGCGATTCGCCCAATGAGTCCTTGATATTTAGTCGTTTTCAGCCAATTTTCTGGATTTTTGAAAATTTCACTTTTTTGTGAAAATATCCACTAAATGAGGGCATAATATGTGTGAGGGTACCCCAGGAGAGTTCCAAATGTGTGTGGGTAGAATATATATCCCACGGGGGTAAAATTGAAAAAAGTTGAAAAAATTTTTTTTTTTAACTTAGTCATTTTTCCGGCGTTAATCAGACTTTCAGATATGGGAAATGTCAGTGAGCGTTCCGATTTCAGTTCCAGAGAGATTCGCCCAATGAGTCCTTGATATTTAGTCGTTTTCAGCCAATTTTCTGGATTTTTGAAAATTTCACTTTTTTGTGAAAATATCCACTAAATGAGGGCATAATATGTGTGAGGGTACCCCAGGAGAGTTCCAAATGTGTGTGGGTAGAATATATATCCCACGGGGAAAAAATTGAAAAAAGTTGAAAAATTTTTTTTTTGGGACTTATTCATTTTTCCTGCGTTTATCAGACTTTCACATAGGGGAAATGTCAGTGAGCATTCCGATTTCAGTTCCAGAGCGATTCGCCCAATGAGTCCTTGATATTTAGTCGTTTTCAGCCAATTTTCTGGATTTTTGAAAATTTCACTTTTTTGTGAAAATATCCACTAAATGAGAGAATAATATGTGTGAGGGTACCCCAGTAGAGTTCCAAATGTGTGTGGGTAGAATATATTTCCCACAGGGGTAAAATTGAAAAAAGTTGAAAAAATTTTTTTTTGGACTTAGTAATTTTTCCGGCATTTATCAGACTTTCAGATAGGGGAAAGGTCAGTGAGTGTTCAGATTTCAGTTCCAGAGCGATTCGCCCAATGAGTCCTTGATATTTAGTCGTTTTCAGCCAATTTTCTGGATTTTTGAAAATTTCACTTTTTTGTGAAAATATCCACTAAATGAGGGAATAATATGTGTGAAGGTACCCCAGGAGAGTTCCAAATGTGTGTGGGTAGAATATATATCCCACGGGGATAAAATTGAAAAAAGTTGAAAAAAAATTTTTTTTGGGCTTAGTAATTTTTCCGGCATTTATCAGACTTTCAGATAGGGGAAATGTCAGTGAGCATTCAGATTTCAGTTCCAGAGCGATTCGCCCAATGAGTCCTTGATATTTAGTCGTTTTCAGCCAATTTTCTGGATTTTTGAAAATTTCACTTTTTTGTGAAAATATCCACTAAATGAGAGAATAATTTGTGTGAGGGTACCCCAGGAGAGTTCCAAATGTGTGTGGGTAGAATATATATCCCACGGGGCTAAAATTGAAAAAAATTTAAAAATTTTTTTTTCTTGGACTTAGTAATTTTTCCGGCATTTATCAGACTTTCAGATAGGGGAAATGTCAGTGAGCGTTCAGATTTCAGTTCCAGAGCGATTCGCCCAATGAGTCCTTGATATTTAGTCGTTTTCAGCCAATTTTCTGGATTTTTGAAAATTTCACTTTTTTGTGAAAATATCCACTAAATGAGGGCATAATATGTGTGAGGGTACCCCAGGAGAGTTCCAAATGTTTGTGGGTAGAATATATATCCCACGGGGGTAAAATTGAAAAAAGTTGAAAAAAAATTTTTTTTGGACTTAGTCATTTTTCCTGCGTTTATCAGACTTTCAGATAGGGGAAATGTCAGTGAGCGTTCAGATTTCAGTTCCAGAGCGATTCGCCCAATGAGTACTTGATATTTAGTCGTTTTCAGCCAATTTTCTGGATTTTTGAAAATTTCACTTTTTTGTGAAAATATCCACTAAATGAGGGAATAATATGTGTGAGGGTACCCCAGGAGAGTTCCAAATGTGTGTGGGTAGAATATATATCCCACGGGGATAAAATTGAAAAAAGTTGAAAAAAAAATTTTTTTGGGCTTAGTAATTTTTCCGGCATTTATCAGACTTTCAGATAGGGGAAATGTCAGTGAGCGTTCAGATTTCAGTTCCAGAGCGATTCGCCCAATGAGTCCTTGATATTTAGTCGTTTTCAGCCAATTTTCTGGATTTTTGAAAATTTCACTTTTTTGTGAAAATATCCACTAAATGAGAGCATAATATGTGTGAAGGTACCGCAGGAGAGTTCCAAATGTGTGTGGGTAGAATATATATCCCACGGGGGTAAAATTGAAAAAAGTTGAAAAAATTTTTTTTTTGGACTTAGTCATTTTTCCTGCGTTTATCAGACTTTCACATAGGGGAAATGTCAGTGAGCGTTCCAATTTCAGTTCCAGAGCGATTCGACCAATGAGTCCTAGATATTTAGTCGTTTTCAGCCAATTTTCTGGATTTTTGAAAATTTCACTTTTTTGTGAAAATATCCACTAAATGAGAGAATAATATGTGTGAGGGTACCCCAGGAGAGTTCCAAATGTGTGTGGGTAGAATATATATCCCACGGGGGTAAAATTGAAAAAAGTTTAAAAAAAAATTTTTTTGGACTTAGTAATTTTTTCGGCATTTATCAGACTTTCAGATAGGGGAAATGTCAGTGAGCATTCAGATTTCAGTTCCAGAGTGATTCGCCCAATGAGTACTTGATATTTAGTCGTTTTCAGCCAATTTTCTGGATTTTTGAAAATTTCACTTTTTTGTGAAAATATCCACTAAATGAGGGCATAATATGTGTGAGGGTACCCCAGGAGAGTTCCAAATGTGTGTGGGTAGAATATATATCCCACGGGGGTAAAATTGAAAAAAGGTGAAAAAAATTTTTTTTTGAACTTAGTCATTTTTCCGGCGTTTATCAGACTTTCAGATATGGGAAATGTCAGTGAGCGTTCCGATTTCAGTTCCAGAGAGATTCGCCCAATGAGTCCTTGATATTTAGTCGTTTTCAGCCAATTTTCTGGATTTTTGAAAATTTCACTTTTTTGTGAAAATATCCAATAAATGAGAGAATAATTTGTGTGAGGGTACCCCAGGAGAGTTCCAAATGTGTGTGGGTAGAATATATATCCCACGGGGGTAAAATTGAAAAAAATTTAAAAAAAATTTTTTCTTGGACTTAGTAATTTTTCCGGCATTTATCAGACTTTCAGATAGGGGAAATGTCAGTGAGCGTTCAGATTTCAGTTCCAGAGCGATTCGCCCAATGAGTCCTTGATATTTAGTCGTTTTCAGCCAATTTTCTGGATTTTTGAAAATTTCACTTTTTTGTGAAAACATCCACTAAATGAGAGAATAATATGTGTGAGGGTACCCCAGGAGAGTTCCAAATGTGTGTGGGTAGAATATATATCCCACAGGGGTAAAATTGAAAAAAGTTGAAAAAAATTTTTTTTTGGACTTAGTCATTTTTCCTGCGTTTATCAGACTTTCACATAGGGGAAATGTCAGTGAGCGTTCCGATTTCAGTTCCAGAGAGATTCGCCCAATGAGTCCTTGATATTTAGTCGTTTTCAGCCAATTTTCTGGATTTTTGAAAATTTCACTTTTTTGTGAAAATATCCACTAAATGAGAGAATAATTTGTGTGAGGGTACCCCAGGAGAGTTCCAAATGTGTGTGGGTAGAATATATATCCCACGGGGGTAAAATTGAAAAAAATTTAAAAAAAATTTTTTCTTGGACTTAGTAATTTTTCCGGCATTTATCAGACTTTCAGATAGGGGAAATGTCAGTGAGCGTTCAGATTTCAGTTCCAGAGCGATTCGCCCAATGAGTCCTTGATATTTAGTCGTTTTCAGCCAATTTTCTGGATTTTTGAAAATTTCACTTTTTTGTGAAAATATCCACTAAATGAGGGCATAATATGTGTGAGGGTACCCCAGGAGAGTTCCAAATGTGTGTGGGTAGAATATATATCCCACGGGGGTAAAATTGAAAAAAGTTGAAAAAAAATTTTTTTTGAACTTAGTCATTTTTTCGGCGTTTATCAGACTTTCACATAGGGGAAATGTCAGTGAGCATTCCGATTTCAGTTCCAGAGCGATTCGCGCAATGAGTCCTTGATATTTAGTCGTTTTCAGCCAATTTTCTGGATTTTTGAAAATTTCACTTTTTTGTGAAAATATCCACTAAATGAGGGCATAATATGTGTGAGGGTACCCCAGGAGAGTTCCAAATGTGTGTGGGTAGAATATATATCCCACGGGGGTAAAATTGAAAAAAGTTGAAAAAATTTTTTTTTTGGACTTAGTCATTTTTCCTGCGTTTATCAGACTTTCATATAGGGGAAATGTCAGTGAGCGTTCCAATTTCAGTTCCAGAGCGATTCGCCCAATGAGTCCTTGATATTTAGTCGTTTTCAGCCAATTTTCTGGATTTTTGAAAATTTCACTTTTTTGTGAAAATATCCACTAAATGAGAGAATAATTTGTGTGAGGGTACCCCAGGAGAGTTCCAAATGTGTGTGGGTAGAATATATATCCCACGGGGGTAAAATTGAAAAAAAATTAAAAAAAATTTTTTCTTGGACTTAGTAATTTTTCCGGCATTTATCAGACTTTCAGATAGGGGAAATGTCAGTGAGCGTTCAGATTTCAGTTCCAGAGCGATTCGCCCAATGAGTCCTTGGTATTTAGTCGTTTTCAGCCAATTTTCTGGATTTTTGAAAATTTCACTTTTTTGTGAAAACATCCACTAAATGAGAGAATAATATATGTGAGGGTACCCCAGGAGAGTTCCAAATGTGTGTGGGTAGAATATATATCCCACAGGGGTAAAATTGAAAAAAGTTGAAAAAAAATTTTTTTTGGACTTAGTAATTTTTCCGGCATTTATCAGACTTTCAGATAGGGGAAAGGTCAGTGAGTGTTCAGATTTCAGTTCCAGAGCGATTCGCCCAATGAGTCCTTGATATTTAGTCGTTTTCAGCCAATTTTCTTGATTTTTGAAAATTTCACTTTTTTGTGAAAATATCCACTAAATGAGGGCATAATATGTGTGAGGGTACCCCAGGAGAGTTCCAAATGTGTGTGGGTAGAATATATATCCCACGGGGGTAAAATTGAAAAAAGTTGAAAAAATTTTTTTTTTGAACTTAGTCATTTTTTCGGCGTTTATCAGACTTTCACATAGGGGAAATGTCAGTGAGCATTCCGATTTCAGTTCCAGAGCGATTCGCCCAATGAGTCCTTGATATTTAGTCGTTTTCAGCCAATTTTCTGGATTTTTGAAAATTTCACTTTTTTGTGAAAATATCCACTAACTGAGGGCATAATATGTGTGAGGGTACCCCAGGAGAGTTCCAAATGTGTGTGGGTAGAATATATATCCCACAAGGGTAAAATTGAAAAAAGTTAAAAAAAAATTTTTTTTGGACTTAGTAATTTTTCCGGCATTTATCAGACTTTCAGATATGGGAAATGTCAGTGAGCGTTCAGATTTCAGTTCCAGAGCGAGTAGCCCAATGAGTCCTTGATATTTAGTCGTTTTCAGCCAATTTTCTGGATTTTTGAAAATTTCACTTTTTTGTGAAAATATCCACTAAATGAGAGAATAATATGTGTGAGGGTACCCCAGGAGAGTTCCAAATGTGTGTGGGTAGAATATATATCCCACGGGGGTAAAATTGAAAAAAGTTGAAAACTTTTTTTTTTTGGACTTAGTCATTTTTCCTGCGTTTATCAGACTTTCACATAGGGGAAATGTCAGTGAGCGTTCCGATCTCAGTTCCAGAGCGATTCGCCCAATGAGTCCTTGATATTTAGTCGTTTTCAGCCAATTTTCTGGATTTTTGAAAATTTCACTTTTTTGTGAAAATATCCACTAAATGAGAGAATAATATGTGTGAGGGTACCCCAGGAGAGTTCCAAATGTGTGTGGGTAGAATATATATCCCACGGGGGTAAAATTGAAAAAAGTTGAAAACTTTTTTTTTTTGGACTTAGTCATTTTTCCTGCGTTTATCAGACTTTCACATAGGGGAAATGTCAGTGAGCGTTCCGATCTCAGTTCCAGAGCGATTCGCCCAATGAGTCCTTGATATTTAGTCGTTTTCAGCCAATTTTCTGGATTTTTGAAAATTTCACTTTTTTGTGAAAATATCCACTAAATGAGGGCATAATATGTGTGAGGGTACCCCAGGAGAGTTCCAAATGTGTGTGGGTAGAATATATATCCCACGGGGATAAAATTGAAAAAAGTTGAAAAAAAAATTTTTTGGGGCTTAGTAATTTTTCCGGCATTTATCAGACTTTCAGATAGGGGAAATGTCAGTGAGCGTTCAGATTTCAGTTCCAGAGCGATTCGTCCAATGAGTATTTGATATTTAGTCGTTTTCAGCCAATTTTCTGGATTTTTGAAAATTTCACTTTTTTGTGAAAATATCCACTAAATGAGGGCATAATATGTGTGAGGGTACCCCAGGAGAGTTCCAAATGTGTGTGGGTAGAATATATATCCCACGGGGGTAAAATTGAAAAAAGTTGAAAAAAATTTTTTTTTGAACTTAGTCATTTTTCCGGCGTTTATCAAACTTTCACATAGGGGAAATGTCAGTGAGCATTCCGATTTCAGTTCCAGAACGATTCGGCCAAAGAGTCCTTGATATTTAGTCGTTTTCAGCCAATTTTCTGGATTTTTGAAAATTTCACTTTTTTGTGAAAATATCCACTAAATGAGAGAATAATATGTGTGAGGGTACCCCAGGAGAGTTCCAAATGTGTGTGGGTAGAATATATATCCCACAAGGGTAAAATTGAAAAAAGTTTAAAAAAAATTTTTTTTGGACTTAGCAATTTTTCCGGCATTTATCAGACTTTCAGATATGGGAAATGTCAGTGAGCGTTCAGATTTCAGTTCCAGAGCGATTCGCCCAATGAATCCTTAATATTTAGTCGTTTTCAGCCAATTTTCTGGATTTTTGAAAATTTCACTTTTTTGTGAAAATATCCACTAAATGAGGGAATAATATGTGTGAGGGTACCCCAGGAGAGTTCCAAATGTGTGTGGGTAGAATATATATCCCACGGGGATAAAATTGAAAAAAGTTGAAAAAAAAATTTTTTTGGGCTTAGTAATTTTTCCGGCATTTATCAGACTTTCAGATAGGGGAAATGTCAGTGAGCGTTCAGATTTCAGTTCCAGAGCGATTCGCCCAATGAGTCCTTGATATTTAGTCGTTTTCAGCCAATTTTCTGGATTTTTGAAAATTTCACTTTTTTGTGAAAATATCCACTAAATGAGGGCATAATATGTGTGAGGGTACCCCAGGAGAGTTCCAAATGTGTGTGGGTAGAATATATATCCCACTAGGAAAAAATTGAAAAAAGTTGAAAAAATTTTTTTTTTGGACTTAGTCATTTTTCCTGCGTTTATCAGACTTTCATATAGGGGAAATGTCAGTGAGCGTTCCAATTTCAGTTCCAGAGCGATTCGCCCAATGAGTCCTTGATATTTAGTCGTTTTCAGCCAATTTTCTGGATTTTTGAAAATTTCACTTTTTTGTGAAAATATCCACTAAATGAGAGAATAATTTGTGTGAGGGTACCCCAGGAGAGTTCCAAATGTGTGTGGGTAGAATATATATCCCACGGGGGTAAAATTGAAAAAAGTTTAAAAAAAAATTTTTTTTGGACTTAGTAATTTTTCCGGCATTGATCAGACTTTCAGATAGGGGAAATGTCAGTGAGCGTTCCAATTTCAGTTCCAGAGCGATTCGCCCAATGAGTCCTTGATATTTAGTCGTTTTCAGCCAATTTTCTGGATTTTTGAAAATTTCACTTTTTTGTGAAAATATCCACTAAATGAGAGAATAATTTGTGTGAGGGTACCCCAGGAGAGTTCCAAATGTGTGTGGGTAGAATATATATCCCACGGGGGTAAAATTGAAAAAAGTTTAAAAAAAAATTTTTTTTGGACTTAGTAATTTTTCCGGCATTGATCAGACTTTCAGATAGGGGAAATGTCAGTGAGCATTCAGATTTCAGTTCCAGAGCAATTCGCCCAATGAGTCCTTGATATTTAGTCGTTTTCAGCCAATTTTGTGGATTTTTGAAAATTTCACTTTTTTGTGAAAACATCCACTAAATGAGAGAATAATATGTGTGAGGGTACCCCAGGAGAGTTCCAAATGTGTGTGGGTAGAATATATATCCCACAGGGGTAAAATTGAAAAAAGTTGAAAAAAATTTTTTTTTGGACTTAGTAATTTTTCCGGCATTTATCAGACTTTCAGATAGGGGAAAGGTCAGTGAGTGTTCAGATTTCAGTTCCAGAGCGATTCGCCCAATGAGTCCTTGATATTTAGTCGTTTTCAGCCAATTTTCTGGATTTTTGAAAATTTCACTTTTTTGTGAAAATATTCACTAAATGAGGGCATAATATGTGTGAGGGTACCCCAGGAGAGTTCCAAATGTGTGTGGGTAGAATATATATCCCACGGGGAAAAAATTGAAAAAAGTTGAAAAATTTTTTTTTTGGCACTTATTCATTTTGCCTGCGTTTATCAGACTTTCACATAGGGGAAATGTCAGTGAGCATTCCGATTTCAGTTCCAGAGCGATTCGCCCAAAGAGTCCTTGATATTTAGTCGTTTTCAGCCAATTTTCTGGATTTTTGAAAATTTCACTTTTTTGTGAAAATATCCACTAAATGAGAGAATAATATGTGTGAGGGTACCCCAGGAGAGTTCCAAATGTGTGTGGGTAGAATATATATCCCACGGGGGTAAAATTGAAAAAAGTTTAAAAAAAAATTTTTTTGGACTTAGTAATTTTTCCGGCATTTATCAGACTTTCAGATAGGGGAAATGTCAGTGAGCGTTCAGATTTCAGTTCCAGAGCGATTCGCCCATTGAGTCCTTGATATTTAGTCGTTTTCAGCCAATTTTCTGGATTTTTGAAAATTTCACTTTTTTGTGAAAATATCCACTAAATGAGAGAATAATATGTGTGAGGGTACCCCAGGAGAGCTCCAAATGTGTGTGGGTAGAATATAAATCCCACGGGGGTAAAATTGAAAAAAGTTGAAAAATTTTTTTTTTGGACTTAGTTATTTTTCCGGCGTTCATCAGATTTTCAGATAGGGGAAATGTCAGTGAGCATTCCTATTTCAGTTCCAGAGCGATTTGCCCAATGAGTCCTTGATATTTAGTCGTTTTCAGCCAATTTTCTGGATTTTTGAAAATTTCACTTTTTTGTGAAAACATCCACTAAATGAGAGAATAATATGTGTGAGGGTACCCCAGGAGAGTTCCAAATGTGTGTGGGTAGAATATATATCCCACAGGGGTAAAATTGAAAAAAGTTGAAAAAAATTTTTTTTTGGACTTAGTAATTTTTCCGGCATTTATCAGACTTTCACATAGGGGAAAGGTCAGTGAGCGTTCAGATTTCAGTTCCAGAGCGTTTCGCCCAATGAGTCCTTGATATTTAGTCGTTTTCAGCCAATTTTCAGGATTTTTGAAAATTTCACTTTTTTGTGAAAATATCCACTAAATGAGAGAATAATATGTGTGAGGGTACCCCAGGAGAGTTCCAAATGTGTGTGGTTAGAATATATATCCCACGGGGGTAAAATTGAAAAAAGTTTAAAAAAAATTTTTTTTGGACTTAGTAATTTTTCCGGCATTTATCAGACTTTCACATAGGGGAAAGGTCAGTGAGCATTCAGATTTCAGTTCCAGAGCGATTCGCCCAATGAGTCCTTGATATTTAGTCGTTTTCAGCCAATTTTCAGGATTTTTGAAAATTTCACTTTTTTGTGAAAATATCCACTAAATGAGAGAATAATATGTGTGAGGGTACCCCAGGAGAGTTCCAAATGTGTGTGGTTAGAATATATATCCCACGGGGGTAAAATTGAAAAAAGTTGAAAAAAAATTTTTTTTGGACTTAGTAATTTTTCCGGCATTTTTCAGACTTTCAGATAGGGGAAAGGTCAGTGAGCATTCAGATTTCAGTTCCAGAGCGATTCGCCCAATGAGTCCTTGATATTTAGTAGTTTTCAGCCAATTTTCTGGATTTTTGAAAATTTCACTTTTTTGTGAAAATATCCACTAAATGAGGGAATAATATGTGTGAGGGTACCCCAGGAGTGTTCCAAATGTGTGTGGGTAGAATATATATCCCACGGGGAAAAAATTGAAAAAAGTTGAAAACTTTTTTTTTTTGGACTTCGTCATTTTTCCTGCATTTATCAGACTTTTACATAGGGGAAATGTCAGTGAGCGTTCCGATTTCAGTTCCAGAGCGATTAGCCCAATGAGTCCTTGATATTTAGTCGTTTTCAGCCAATTTTCTGGATTTTTGAAAATTTCACTTTATTGTGAAAATATCCACTAAATGAGAGAATAATATGTGTGAGGGTACCCCAGGATAGTTCCAAATGTGTGTGGGTAGAATATATATCCCACGGGGGTAAAATTGAAAAAAGTTGAAAAAAAATTTTTTTTGGACTTAGTAATTTTTCCGGCATTTATCAGACTTTCACATAGGGGAAAGGTCAGTGAGCGTTCAGATTTCAGTTCCAGAGCGATTCGCCCAATGAGTCCTTGATATTTAGTCGTTTTCAGCCAATTTTCAGGATTTTTGAAAATTTCACTTTTTTGTGAAAATATCCACTAAATGAGAGAATAATATGTGTGAGGGTACCCAAGGAGAGTTCCAAATGTGTGTGGGTAGAATATATATCCCACGGGGGTAAAATTGAAAAAAGTTTCAAAAAAATTTTTTTTGGACTTAGTAATTTTTCCGGCATTTATCAGACTTTCAGATAGGGGAAATGTCAGTGAGCGTACAGATTTCAGTTCCAGAGCGATTCGCCCAATGAGTCCTTGATATTTAGTCGTTTTCAGCCAATTTTCTGGATTTTTGAAAATTTCACTTTTTTGTGAAAACATCCACTAAATGAGAGAATAATATGTGTGAGGGTACCCCAGGAGAGTTCCAAATGTGTGTGGGTAGAATATATATCCCACAAGGGTAAAATTGAAAAAAGTTTAAAAAGAAAATTTTTTTGCATTTAGTAATTTTTCCGGCATTTATCAGACTTTCAGATAGGGGAAAAGTCAGTTAGCGTTCAGATTTCAGTTCCAGAGCGATTCGCCCAATGAGTCCTTGATATTTAGTCGTTTTCAGCCAATTTTCTGGATTTTTGAAAATTTCACTTTTTTGTGAAAATATCCACTAAATGAGGGCATAATATGTGTGAGGGTACCCCAGAAGAGTTCCAAATGTGTGTGGGTAGAATATATATCCCACGGGGGTAAAATTGAAAAAAGTTATAAAAAATTTTTTTTTGGACTTAGTAATTTTTCCGGCATTTATCAGACTTTCAGATAGGGGAAATGTCAGTGAGCGTTCAGATTTCAGTTCCAGAGTGATTCGCCCAATGAGTCCATGATATTTAGTCGTTTTCATCCAATTTTCTGGATTTTTGAAAATTTCACTTTTTTTGTGAAAATATCCACTAAATGAGAGAATAATATGTGTGAGGGTACCCCAGGAGAGTTACAAATGTGTGTGGGTAGAATATATATCCCACGGGGGTAAAAATTGAAAAAAGTTTAAAAAAAATTTTTTTTGGACTTAGTTATTTTTCTGGCGTTCATCAGACTTTCAGATAGGGGAAATGTCAGTGAGCGTTCCGATTTCAGTTCCAGAGCGATTCGCCCAATGAGTCCTTGATATTTAGTCGTTTTCAGCCAATTTTCTGGATTTTTGAAAATTTCACTTTTTTGTGAAAATATCCACTAAATGAGAGAATAATATGTGTGAGGGTACCCCAGGAGAGTTCCAAATGTGTGTGGGTAGAATATATATCCCACAAGGGTAAAATTGAAAAAAGTTTAAAAAAAAAATTTTTTGGACTTAGTAATTTTTCCAGCATTTATCAGACTTTCAGATAGGGGAAATGTCAGTGAGCGTACAGATTTCAGTTCCAGAGCGATTCGCCCAATGAGTCCTTGATATTTAGTCGTTTTCAGCCAATTTTCTGGATTTTTGAAAATTTCACTTTTTTGTGAAAACATCCACTAAATGAGAGAATAATATGTGTGAGGGTACCCCAGGAGAGTTCCAAATGTGTGTGGGTAGAATATATATCCCACAAGGGTAAAATTGAAAAAAGTTTAAAAAGAAAATTTTTTTGCATTTAGTAATTTTTCCGGCATTTATCAGACTTTCAGATAGGGGAAAAGTCAGTGAGCGTTCAGATTTCAGTTCCAGAGCGATTCGCCCAATGAGTCCTTGATATTTAGTCGTTTTCAGCCAATTTTCTGGATTTTTGAAAATTTCACTTTTTTGTGAAAATATCCACTAAATGAGGGCATAATATGTGTGAGGGTACCCCAGAAGAGTTCCAAATGTGTGTGGGTAGAATATATATCCCACGGGGGTAAAATTGAAAAAAGTTATAAAAAATTTTTTTTTGGACTTAGTAATTTTTCCGGCATTTATCAGACTTTCAGATAGGGGAAATGTCAGTGAGCGTTCAGATTTCAGTTCCAGAGTGATTCGCCCAATGAGTCCATGATATTTAGTCGTTTTCATCCAATTTTCTGGATTTTTGAAAATTTCACTTTTTTTGTGAAAATATCCACTAAATGAGAGAATAATATGTGTGAGGGTACCCCAGGAGAGTTACAAATGTGTGTGGGTAGAATATATATCCCACGGGGGTAAAAATTGAAAAAAGTTTAAAAAAAATTTTTTTTGGACTTAGTTATTTTTCTGGCGTTCATCAGACTTTCAGATAGGGGAAATGTCAGTGAGCGTTCCGATTTCAGTTCCAGAGCGATTCGCCCAATGAGTCCTTGATATTTAGTCGTTTTCAGCCAATTTTCTGGATTTTTGAAAATTTCACTTTTTTGTGAAAATATCCACTAAATGAGAGAATAATATGTGTGAGGGTACCCCAGGAGAGTTCCAAATGTGTGTGGGTAGAATATATATCCCACAAGGGTAAAATTGAAAAAAGTTTAAAAAAAAATTTTTTTGGACTTAGTAATTTTTCCGGCATTTATCAGACTTTCAGATAGGGGAAAGGTCAGTGAGTGTTCTGATTTCAGTTCCAGAGCGATTCGCCCAATGAGTCCTTGATATTTAGTCGTTTTCAGCCAATTTTCTGGATTTTTGAAAATTTCACTTTTTTGTGAAAATATCCACTAAATGAGGGCATAATATGTGTGAGGGTACCGCAGGAGAGTTCCAAATGTGTGTGGGTAGAATATATATCCCACGGGGGTAAAATTGAAAAAAGTTGAAAAAATTTTTTTTTTTTGACTTAGTCATTTTTCCTCCGTTTATCAGACTTTCACATTGGGGAAATGTCAGTGAGCGTTCCGATTTCAGTTCCAGAACGATTCGCCCATTGAGTCCTTGATATTTAGTCGTTTTCAGCCAATTTTCTGGATTTTTGAAAATTTCACTTTTTTGTGAAGATATCCACTAAATGAGAGAATAATATGTGTGAGGGTACCCCAGGAGAGTTCCAAATGTGTGTGGGTAGAATATATATCCCACGGGGGTAAAATTGAAAAAAGTTTAAAAATTTTTTTTTTTTCCGCCATTTATCAGACTTTCAGATAGGGGAAAAGTCAGTGAGCGTTCAGATTTCAGTTCCAGAGCGATTCGCCCAATGAGTCCTTGATATTTAGTCGTTTTCAGCCAATTTTCTGGATTTTTGAAAATTTCACATTTTTGTGAAAATATCCACTAAATGAGAGAATAATATGTGTGAGGGTACCCAAGGAGAGTTCCAAATGTGTGTGGGTAGAATATATATCCCACGGGGGTAAAATTGAAAAAAGTTTCAAAAAAATTTTTTTTGGACTTAGTAATTTTTCCGGCATTTATCAGACTTTCAGATAGGGGAAATGTCAGTGAGCGTACAGATTTCAGTTCCAGAGCGATTCGCCCAATGAGTCCTTGATATTTAGTCGTTTTCAGCCAATTTTCTGGATTTTTGAAAATTTCACTTTTTTGTGAAAACATCCACTAAATGAGAGAATAATATGTGTGAGGGTACCCCAGGAGAGTTCCAAATGTGTGTGGGTAGAATATATATCCCACAAGGGTAAAATTGAAAAAAGTTTAAAAAGAAAATTTTTTTGCATTTAGTAATTTTTCCGGCATTTATCAGACTTTCAGATAGGGGAAAAGTCAGTGAGCGTTCAGATTTCAGTTCCAGAGCGATTCGCCCAATGAGTCCTTGATATTTAGTCGTTTTCAGCCAATTTTCTGGATTTTTGAAAATTTCACTTTTTTGTGAAAATATCCACTAAATGAGGGCATAATATGTGTGAGGGTACCCCAGAAGAGTTCCAAATGTGTGTGGGTAGAATATATATCCCACGGGGGTAAAATTGAAAAAAGTTATAAAAAATTTTTTTTTGGACTTAGTAATTTTTCCGGCATTTATCAGACTTTCAGATAGGGGAAATGTCAGTGAGCGTTCAGATTTCAGTTCCAGAGTGATTCGACAATGAGTCCTAGATATTTAGTCGTTTTCAACCAATTTTCTGGATTTTTGAAAATTTCACTTTTTTGTGAAAATATCCACTAAATGAGAGAATAATATGTGTGAGGGTACCCCAGGAGAGTTCCAAATGTGTGTGGGTAGAATATATATCCCACAAGGGTAAAATTGAAAAAAGTTTTAAAAAAAAATTTTTTGGACTTAGTAATTTTTCCGGCATTTATCAGACTTTCAGATAGGGAAAATGTCAGTGAGCATTCAGATTTCAGTTCCAGAGCGATTCGCCCAATGAGTCCTTGATATTTAGTCGTTTTCAGCCAATTTTCTGGATTTTTTGAAAATTTCACTTTTTTGTGAAAATATTCACTAAATGAGAGAATAATATGTGTGAGGGTACCCCAGGAGCGTTCCAAATGTGTGTGGGTAGAATATATATCCCACGGGGGTAAAATTGAAAAAAGTTGAAATAAATTTTTTTTTTTTCCGCCATTTATCAGACTTTCAGATAGGGGAAAAGTCAGTGAGCGTTCAGATTTCAGTTCCAGAGCGATTCGCCCAATGAGTCCTTGATATTTAGTCGTTTTCAGCCAATTTTCTGGATTTTTGAAAATTTCACTTTTTTGTGAAAATATCCACTAAATGAGGGCATAATATGTGTGAGGGTACCCCAGGAGAGTTCCAAATGTGTGTGGGTAGAATATATATCCCACGTGGGTAAAATTGAAAAAAGTTTAAAAAAAAATTTTTTTGGACTTAGTAATTTTTCCGGCATTTATCAGACTTTCAGATAGGGGAAATGTCAGTGAGCGTTCAGATTTCAGTTCCAGAGTGATTTGCCCAATGACTCCTTGATATTTAGTCGTTTTCAGCCAATTTTCTGGATTTTTGAAAATTTCACTTTTTTGTGAAAATATCCACTAAATGAGAGAATAATATGTGTGAGGGTACCCCAGGAGAGTTCCAAATGTGTGTGGGTAGAATATATATCCCACGGGGATAAAATTGAAAAAAGTTGAAAAATTTTTTTTTGGACTTAGTTATTTTTCCTGCGTTTATCAGACTTTCAGATAGGGGAAATGTCAGTGAGCATTCCGATTTCAGTTCCAGAGCGATTTGGCCAATGAGTCCTTGATATTTAGTCGTTTTCAGCCAATTTTCTGGATTTTTGAAAGTTTCACTTTTTTGTGAAAACATCCACTAAATGAGGGAATAATATGTGTGAGGGTACCCCAGGAGAGTTCCAAATGTGTGTGGGTAGAATATATATCCCACGGGGGGAAAAATTGAAAAAAGTTGAAAAAAAATTTTTTTTGGACTTAGTAATTTTTCCGGCATTTATCAGACTTTCAGATAGGGGAAATGTCAGTGAGCGTTCAGATTTCAGTTCCAGAGCGATTCGCCCAATGAGTCCTTGATATTTAGTCGTTTTCAGCCAATTTTCTGGATTTTTGAAAATTTCACTTTTTTGTGAAAATATTCACTAAATGAGAGAATAATATGTGTGAGGGTACCCCAGGAGCGTGCCAAATGTGTGTGGGTAGAATATATATCCGACGGGGGTAAAATTGAAAAAAGTTTAAAAAAAAAATTTTTTTGGACTTAGTAATTTTTCCGGCATTTATCAGACTTTCAGATAGGGGAAATGTCAGTGAGTGTTCAGATTTCAGTTCCAGAGTGATTTGCCCAATGACTCCTTGATATTTAGTCGTTTTCAGCCAATTTTCTGGATTTTTGAAAATTTCACTTTTTTGTGAAAATATCCACTAAATGAGAGAATAATATGTGTGAGGGTACCCCAGGAGAGTTCCAAATGTGTGTGGGTAGAATATATATCCCACAGGGGTAAAATTTAAAAAAGTTGAAAAAAAATTTTTTTTGGACTTAGTAATTTTTCCGGCATTTATCAGACTTTCAGATAGGGGAAAGGTCAGTGATCGTTCAGATTTCAGTTCCAGAGCGATTCGCCCAATGAGTCCTTGATATTTAGTCGTTTTCATCCAATTTTCTGGATTTTTGAAAATTTCACTTTTTTGTGAAAATATCCACTAAATGACTGAATAATATGTGTGAGGGTACCCCAGGAGAGTTCCAAATGTGTGTGGGTAGAATATATATCCCACGGGGGTAAAATTGAAAAAAGTTGAAAAAAATTTTTTTTTGGACTTAGTAATTTTTCCAGCATTTATCAGACTTTCAGATAGGGGAAATGTCAGTGAGAGTTCAGATTTCAGTTTCAGAGCGATTCGCCCAATGAGTCCTTGATATTTAGTCATTTTCAGCCAATTTTCTTGATTTTTGAAAATTTCACTTTTTTGTGAAAATATTCACTAAATGAGAGAATAATATGTGTGAGGGTACCCCAGGAGCATTCCAAATGTGTGTGGGTAGAATATATATCCCACGGGGGTAAAATTGAAAAAAATTTAAAAAAATTTTTTTTTTTCCGCCATTTATCAGACTTTCAGATAGGGGAAAAGTCAGTGAGCGTTCAGATTTCAGTTCCAGAGCGATTCGCCCAATGAGTCCTTGATATTTAGTCGTTTTCAGCCAATTTTCTGGATTTTTGAAAATTTCACTTTTTTGTGAAAATATCCACTAAATGAGAGAATAATATGTGTGAGGGTACCCCAGGAGAGTTCCAAATGTGTGTGGGTAGAATATATATCCCATGGGGGTAAAATTGAAAAAAGTTGAAAAAAATTTTTTTTTGGACTTAGTAATTTTTCCGGCATTTATCAGACTTTCAGATAGGGGAAAGGTCAGTGAGCGTTCTGATTTCAGTTCCAGAGCGATTCGCCCAATGAGTCCTTGATATTTAGTCGTTTTCAGCCAATTTTCTGGATTTTTGAAAATTTCACTTTTTTGTGAAAATATCCACTAAATGAGGGCATAATATGTGTGAGGGTACCCCAGGAGAGTTCCAAATGTGTGTGGGTAGAATATATATCCCACGGGGGTAAAATTGAAAAAAGTTGAAAAAAAATTTTTTTTGGACTTAGTAATTTTTCCGGCATTTATCAGACTTTCAGATAGGGGAAAGGTCAGTGAGCGTTCAGATTTCAGTTCCAGAGCGATTCGCCCAATGAGTCCTTGATATTTAGTCGTTTTCAGCCAATTTTCTGGATTTTTGAAAATTTCACTTTTTTGTGAAAATATCCACTAAATGAGAGAATAATATGTGTGAGGGTACCCCAGGAGAGTTACAAATGTGTGTGGGTAGAATATATATCCCACGGAGGTAAAAATTGAAAAAAGTTTAAAAAAAATTTTTTTTAGACTTAGTAATTTTTCCGGCATTTATCAGACTTGCAGATAGGGGAAATGTCAGTGAGCGTTCAGATTTCAGTTCCAGAGCGATTCGCCCAATGAGTCCTTTATATTTAGTCGTTTTCAGCCAATTTTCTGGATTTTTGAAAATTTCACTTTTTTGTGAAAATATCCACTAAATGAGGGAATAATATGTGTGAGGGTACCCCAGGAGAGTTCCAAATGTGTGTGGGTAGAATATATATCCCACGGGGGTAAAATTGAAAAAAGCTGAAAAAATATTTTTTTTGGACTTAGTCATTTTTCCTGCGTTTATCAGACTTTCACATAGGGGAAATGTCAGTGAGCGTTCCGATTTCAGTTCCAGAGCGATTCGCCCAATGAGTCCTAGATATTTAGTAGTTTTCAACCAATTTTCTGGATTTTTGAAAATTTCACTTTTTTGTGAAAATATCCACTAAATGAGAGAATAATATGTGTGATTGTACCCCAGGAGAGTTCCAAATGTGTGTGGGTAGAATATATATCCCACGGGGATAAAATTGAAAAAAGTTGAAAAAAATTTTTTTTTGTACTTAGTCATTTTTCCTGCGTTTGTCAGACTTTCACATAGGGGAAATGTCAGTGAGCGTTCCGATTTCAGTTCCAGAGCGATTCGCACAATGAGTCCTAGATATTTAGTCGTTTTCAACCAATTTTCTGGATTTTTGAAAATTTCACTTTTTTGTGAAAATATCCACTAAATGAGAGAATAATATGTGTGAGGGTACCCCAGGAGAGTTCCAAATGTGTGTGCGTAGAATATATATCCCACAAGGGTAAAATTGAAAAAAGTTTAAAAAAAAAATTTTTTGGACTTAGTAATTTTTCCGGCATTTATCAGACTTTCAGATAGGGGAAATGTCAGTGAGCATTCAGATTTCAGTTCCAGAGCGATTCGCCCAATGAGTCCTTGATATTTAGTCGTTTTCAGCCAATTTTCTGGATTTTTGAAAATTTCACTTTTTTGTGAAAATATTCACTAAATGAGAGAATAATATGTGTGAGGGTACCCCAGGAGCGTTCCAAATGTGTGTGGGTAGAATATATATCCCACGGGGGTAAAATTGAAAAAAGTTGAAAAAAAATTTTTTTTTTCCGCCATTTATCAGACTTTCAGATAGGGGAAAAGTCAGTGAGCGTTCAGATTTCAGTTCCAGAGCGATTCGCCCAATGATTCCTTGATATTTAGTCGTTTTCAGCCAATTTTCTGGATTTTTGAAAATTTCACTTTTTTGTGAAGATATCCACTAAATGAGAGAATAATATGTGTGAGGGTACCCCAGGAGAGTTCCAAATGTGTGTGGGTAGAATATATATCCCACGGGGGTAAAATTGAAAAAAGTTTTAAATTTTTTTTTTTTTTTCCGCCATTTATCAGACTTTCAGATAGGGGAAAAGTCAGTGAGCGTTCAGATTTCAGTTCCAGAGCGATTCGCCCAATGAGTCCTTGATATTTAGTCGTTTTCATCCAATTTTCTGGATTTTTGAAAATTTCACTTTTTTGTGAAAATATCCACTAAATGACTGAATAATATGTGTGAGGGTACCCCAGGAGAGTTCCAAATGTGTGTGGGTAGAATATATATCCCACGGGGGTAAAATTGAAAAAAGTTGAAAAAAAATTTTTTTGGACTTCGTAATTTTTCCGGCATTTATCAGACTTTCAGATAGGGGAAATGTCAGTGAGCATTCAGATTTCAGTTCCAGAGCGATTCGCCCAATGAGTCCTAGATATTTAGTCGTTTTCAGCCAATTTTCTGGATTTTTGAAAATTTCACTTTTTTGTGAAAATATCCACTAAATGAGAGAATAATATGTGTGAGGGTACCCCAGGAGAGTTCCAAATGTGTGTGGGTAGAATATATATCCCACAAGGGTAAAATTGAAAAAAGTTTAAAAAAAAATTTTTTTGGACTTAGTAATTTTTCCGGCATTTATCAGACTTTCACATAGGGGAAATGTCAGTGAGCGTTCCGATTTCAGTTCCAGAACGATTCGCCCATTGAGTCCTTGATATTTAGTCGTTTTCAGCCAATTTTCTGGATTTTTGAAAATTTCACTTTTTTGTGAAGATATCCACTAAATGAGAGAATAATATGTGTGAGGGTACCCCAGGAGAGTTCCAAATGTGTGTGGGTAGAATATATATCCCACGGGGGTAAAATTGAAAAAAGTTTAAAAAAAATTTTTTTTTCCGCCATTTATCAGACTTTCAGATAGGGGAAAAGTCAGTGAGCGTTCAGATTTCAGTTCCAGAGCGATTCGCCCAATGAGTCCTTGATATTTAGTCGTTTTCAGCCAATTTTCTGGATTTTTGAAAATTTCACTTTTTTGTGAAAATATCCACTAAATGAGAGAATAATATGTGTGAGGGTACCCCAGGAGAGTTCCAAATGTGTGTGGGTAGAATATATATCCCACGGGGGTAAAATTGAAAAAAGTTGAAAAAATTTTTTTTTTGGACTTAGTAATTTTTCCGGCATTTATCAGACTTTCAGATAGGAGAAAGGTCAGTGAGCGTTCTGATTTCAGTTCCAGAGCGATTCGCCCAATGAGTCCTTGATATTTAGTCGTTTTCAGCCAATTTTCTGGATTTTTGAAAATTTCACTTTTTTGTGAAAATATCCGCTAAATGAGGGCATAATATGTGTGAGGGTACCGCAGGAGAGTTCCAAATGTGTGTGGGTAGAATATATATCCCACGGGGGTAAAATTGAAAAAAGTTGAAAAAATTTTTTTTTTGGACTTAGTCATTTTTCCTGCATTTATCAGACTTTCACATAGGGGAAATGTCAGTGAGCGTTCCGATTTCAGTTCCAGAGCGATTCGCCCAATGAGTCCTAGATATTTAGTCGTTTTCAACCAATTTTCTGGATTTTTGAAAATTTCACTTTTTTGTGAAAATATCCACTAAATGAGAGAATAATATGTGTGAGGGTACCCCAGGAGAGTTCCAAATGTGTGTGGGTAGAATATATATCCCACGGGGATAAAATTGAAAAAAGTTGAAAAAAATTTTTTTTTGGACTTAGTCATTTTTCCTGCGTTTGTCAGACTTTCACATAGGGGAAATGTCAGTGAGCGTTCCGATTTCAGTTCCAGAGCGATTCGCACAATGAGTCCTAGATATTTAGTCGTTTTCAACCAATTTTCTGGATTTTTGAAAATTTCACTTTTTTGTGAAAATATCCACTAAATGAGAGAATAATATGTGTGAGGGTACCCCAGGAGAGTTCCAAATGTGTGTGCGTAGAATATATATCCCACAAGGGTAAAATTGAAAAAAGTTTAAAAAAAAAATTTTTTGGACTTAGTAATTTTTCCGGCATTTATCAGACTTTCAGATAGGGGAAATGTCAGTGAGCATTCAGATTTCAGTTCCAGAGCGATTCGCCCAATGAGTCCTTGATATTTAGTCGTTTTCAGCCAATTTTCTGGATTTTTGAAAATTTCACTTTTTTGTGAAAATATTCACTAAATGAGAGAATAATATGTGTGAGGGTACCCCAGGAGCGTTCCAAATGTGTGTGGGTAGAATATATATCCCACGGGGGTAAAATTGAAAAAAGTTGAAAAAAAATTTTTTTTTTTCCGCCATTTATCAGACTTTCAGATAGGGGAAAAGTCAGTGAGCGTTCAGATTTCAGTTCCAGAGCGATTCGCCCAATGATTCCTTGATATTTAGTCGTTTTCAGCCAATTTTCTGGATTTTTGAAAATTTCACTTTTTTGTGAAGATATCCACTAAATGAGAGAATAATATGTGTGAGGGTACCCCAGGAGAGTTCCAAATGTGTGTGGGTAGAATATATATCCCACGGGGGTAAAATTGAAAAAAGTTTTAAATTTTTTTTTTTTTTCCGCCATTTATCAGACTTTCAGATAGGGGAAAAGTCAGTGAGCGTTCAGATTTCAGTTCCAGAGCGATTCGCCCAATGAGTCCTTGATATTTAGTCGTTTTCATCCAATTTTCTGGATTTTTGAAAATTTCACTTTTTTGTGAAAATATCCACTAAATGACTGAATAATATGTGTGAGGGTACCCCAGGAGAGTTCCAAATGTGTGTGGGTAGAATATATATCCCACGGGGGTAAAATTGAAAAAAGTTGAAAAAAAATTTTTTTGGACTTCGTAATTTTTCCGGCATTTATCAGACTTTCAGATAGGGGAAATGTCAGTGAGCATTCAGATTTCAGTTCCAGAGCGATTCGCCCAATGAGTCCTAGATATTTAGTCGTTTTCAGCCAATTTTCTGGATTTTTGAAAATTTCACTTTTTTGTGAAAATATCCACTAAATGAGAGAATAATATGTGTGAGGGTACCCCAGGAGAGTTCCAAATGTGTGTGGGTAGAATATATATCCCACAAGGGTAAAATTGAAAAAAGTTTTAAAAAAATTTTTTTTGGACTTAGTAATTTTTCCGGCATTTATCAGACTTTCACATAGGGGAAATGTCAGTGAGCGTTCCGATTTCAGTTCCAGAACGATTCGCCCATTGAGTCCTTGATATTTAGTCGTTTTCAGCCAATTTTCTGGATTTTTGAAAATTTCACTTTTTTGTGAAGATATCCACTAAATGAGAGAATAATATGTGTGAGGGTACCCCAGGAGAGTTCCAAATGTGTGTGGGTAGAATATATATCCCACGGGGGTAAAATTGAAAAAAGTTTAAAAAAAATTTTTTTTTCCGCCATTTATCAGACTTTCACATAGGGGAAAAGTCAGTGAGCGTTCAGATTTCAGTTCCAGAGCGATTCGCCCAATGAGTCCTTGATATTTAGTCGTTTTCAGCCAATTTTCTGGATTTTTGAAAATTTCACTTTTTTGTGAAAATATCCACTAAATGAGAGAATAATATGTGTGAGGGTACCCCAGGAGAGTTCCAAATGTGTGTGGGTAGAATATATATCCCACGGGGGTAAAATTGAAAAAAGTTGAAAAAATTTTTTTTTTGGACTTAGTAATTTTTCCGGCATTTATCAGACTTTCAGATAGGAGAAAGGTCAGTGAGCGTTCTGATTTCAGTTCCAGAGCGATTCGCCCAATGAGTCCTTGATATTTAGTCGTTTTCAGCCAATTTTCTGGATTTTTGAAAATTTCACTTTTTTGTGAAAATATCCACTAAATGAGGGCATAATATGTGTGAGGGTACCGCAGGAGAGTTCCAAATGTGTGTGGGTAGAATATATATCCCACGGGGGTAAAATTGAAAAAAGTTGAAAAAATTTTTTTTTTGGACTTAGTCATTTTTCCTGCATTTATCAGACTTTCACATAGGGGAAATGTCAGTGAGCGTTCCGATTTCAGTTCCAGAGCGATTCGCCCAATGAGTCCTAGATATTTAGTCGTTTTCAACCAATTTTCTGGATTTTTGAAAATTTCACTTTTTTGTGAAAATATCCACTAAATGAGAGAATAATATGTGTGAGGGTACCCCAGGAGAGTTCCAAATGTGTGTGGGTAGAATATATATCCCACGGGGGTAAAATTGAAAAAAGTTGAAAAAAAATTTTTTTTGGACTTAGTAATTTTTCCGGCATTTATCAGACTTTCAGATAGGGGAAAGGTCAGTGAGCGTTCAGATTTCAGTTCCAGAGCGATTTGCCCAATGAGTCCTTGATATTTAGTCGTTTTCAGCCAATTTTCTGGATTTTTGAAAATTTCACTTTTTTGTGAAAATATCCACTAAATGAGAGAATAATATGTGTGAGGGTACCCCAGGAGAGTTACAAATGTGTGTGGGTAGAATATATATCCCACGGGGGTAAAAATTGAAAAAAGTTTTAAAAAAATTTTTTTGGACTTAGTAATTTTTCCGGCATTTATCAGACTTGCAGATAGGGGAAATGTCAGTGAGCGTTCAGATTTCAGTTCCAGAGCGATTCGCCCAATGAGTCCTTTATATTTAGTCGTTTTCAGCCAATTTTCTGGATTTTTGAAAATTTCACTTTTTTGTGAAAATATCCACTAAATGAGGGAATAATATGTGTGAGGGTACCCCAGGAGAGTTCCAAATGTGTGTGGGTAGAATATATATCCCACGGGGGTAAAATTGAAAAAAGTTGAAAAAAAATTTTTTTGGACTTCGTAATTTTTCCGGCATTTATCAGACTTTCAGATAGGGGAAATGTCAGTGAGCATTCAGATTTCAGTTCCAGAGCGATTCGCCCAATGAGTCCTAGATATTTAGTCGTTTTCAGCCAATTTTCTGGATTTTTGAAAATTTCACTTTTTTGTGAAAATATCCACTAAATGAGAGAATAATATGTGTGAGGGTACCCCAGGAGAGTTCCAAATGTGTGTGGGTAGAATATATATCCCACAAGGGTAAAATTGAAAAAAGTTTAAAAAAAAATTTTTTTGGACTTAGTAATTTTTCCGGCATTTATCAGACTTTCACATAGGGGAAATGTCAGTGAGCGTTCCGATTTCAGTTCCAGAACGATTCGCCCATTGAGTCCTTGATATTTAGTCGTTTTCAGCCAATTTTCTGGATTTTTGAAAATTTCACTTTTTTGTGAAGATATCCACTAAATGAGAGAATAATATGTGTGAGGGTACCCCAGGAGAGTTCCAAATGTGTGTGGGTAGAATATATATCCCACGGGGGTAAAATTGAAAAAAGTTTAAAAAAAATTTTTTTTTCCGCCATTTATCAGACTTTCAGATAGGGGAAAAGTCAGTGAGCGTTCAGATTTCAGTTCCAGAGCGATTCGCCCAATGAGTCCTTGATATTTAGTCGTTTTCAGCCAATTTTCTGGATTTTTGAAAATTTCACTTTTTTGTGAAAATATCCACTAAATGAGAGAATAATATGTGTGAGGGTACCCCAGGAGAGTTCCAAATGTGTGTGGGTAGAATATATATCCCACGGGGGTAAAATTGAAAAAAGTTGAAAAAATTTTTTTTTTGGACTTAGTAATTTTTCCGGCATTTATCAGACTTTCAGATAGGAGAAAGGTCAGTGAGCGTTCTGATTTCAGTTCCAGAGCGATTCGCCCAATGAGTCCTTGATATTTAGTCGTTTTCAGCCAATTTTCTGGATTTTTGAAAATTTCACTTTTTTGTGAAAATATCCGCTAAATGAGGGCATAATATGTGTGAGGGTACCGCAGGAGAGTTCCAAATGTGTGTGGGTAGAATATATATCCCACGGGGGTAAAATTGAAAAAAGTTGAAAAAATTTTTTTTTTGGACTTAGTCATTTTTCCTGCATTTATCAGACTTTCACATAGGGGAAATGTCAGTGAGCGTTCCGATTTCAGTTCCAGAGCGATTCGCCCAATGAGTCCTAGATATTTAGTCGTTTTCAACCAATTTTCTGGATTTTTGAAAATTTCACTTTTTTGTGAAAATATCCACTAAATGAGAGAATAATATGTGTGAGGGTACCCCAGGAGAGTTCCAAATGTGTGTGGGTAGAATATATATCCCACGGGGATAAAATTGAAAAAAGTTGAAAAAAATTTTTTTTTGGACTTAGTCATTTTTCCTGCGTTTGTCAGACTTTCACATAGGGGAAATGTCAGTGAGCGTTCCGATTTCAGTTCCAGAGCGATTCGCACAATGAGTCCTAGATATTTAGTCGTTTTCAACCAATTTTCTGGATTTTTGAAAATTTCACTTTTTTGTGAAAATATCCACTAAATGAGAGAATAATATGTGTGAGGGTACCCCAGGAGAGTTCCAAATGTGTGTGCGTAGAATATATATCCCACAAGGGTAAAATTGAAAAAAGTTTAAAAAAAAAATTTTTTGGACTTAGTAATTTTTCCGGCATTTATCAGACTTTCAGATAGGGGAAATGTCAGTGAGCATTCAGATTTCAGTTCCAGAGCGATTCGCCCAATGAGTCCTTGATATTTAGTCGTTTTCAGCCAATTTTCTGGATTTTTGAAAATTTCACTTTTTTGTGAAAATATTCACTAAATGAGAGAATAATATGTGTGAGGGTACCCCAGGAGCGTTCCAAATGTGTGTGGGTAGAATATATATCCCACGGGGGTAAAATTGAAAAAAGTTGAAAAAAAATTTTTTTTTTTCCGCCATTTATCAGACTTTCAGATAGGGGAAAAGTCAGTGAGCGTTCAGATTTCAGTTCCAGAGCGATTCGCCCAATGATTCCTTGATATTTAGTCGTTTTCAGCCAATTTTCTGGATTTTTGAAAATTTCACTTTTTTGTGAAGATATCCACTAAATGAGAGAATAATATGTGTGAGGGTACCCCAGGAGAGTTCCAAATGTGTGTGGGTAGAATATATATCCCACGGGGGTAAAATTGAAAAAAGTTTTAAATTTTTTTTTTTTTTCCGCCATTTATCAGACTTTCAGATAGGGGAAAAGTCAGTGAGCGTTCAGATTTCAGTTCCAGAGCGATTCGCCCAATGAGTCCTTGATATTTAGTCGTTTTCATCCAATTTTCTGGATTTTTGAAAATTTCACTTTTTTGTGAAAATATCCACTAAATGACTGAATAATATGTGTGAGGGTACCCCAGGAGAGTTCCAAATGTGTGTGGGTAGAATATATATCCCACGGGGGTAAAATTGAAAAAAGTTGAAAAAAAATTTTTTTGGACTTCGTAATTTTTCCGGCATTTATCAGACTTTCAGATAGGGGAAATGTCAGTGAGCATTCAGATTTCAGTTCCAGAGCGATTCGCCCAATGAGTCCTAGATATTTAGTCGTTTTCAGCCAATTTTCTGGATTTTTGAAAATTTCACTTTTTTGTGAAAATATCCACTAAATGAGAGAATAATATGTGTGAGGGTACCCCAGGAGAGTTCCAAATGTGTGTGGGTAGAATATATATCCCACAAGGGTAAAATTGAAAAAAGTTTTAAAAAAATTTTTTTTGGACTTAGTAATTTTTCCGGCATTTATCAGACTTTCACATAGGGGAAATGTCAGTGAGCGTTCCGATTTCAGTTCCAGAACGATTCGCCCATTGAGTCCTTGATATTTAGTCGTTTTCAGCCAATTTTCTGGATTTTTGAAAATTTCACTTTTTTGTGAAGATATCCACTAAATGAGAGAATAATATGTGTGAGGGTACCCCAGGAGAGTTCCAAATGTGTGTGGGTAGAATATATATCCCACGGGGGTAAAATTGAAAAAAGTTTAAAAAAAATTTTTTTTTCCGCCATTTATCAGACTTTCACATAGGGGAAAAGTCAGTGAGCGTTCAGATTTCAGTTCCAGAGCGATTCGCCCAATGAGTCCTTGATATTTAGTCGTTTTCAGCCAATTTTCTGGATTTTTGAAAATTTCACTTTTTTGTGAAAATATCCACTAAATGAGAGAATAATATGTGTGAGGGTACCCCAGGAGAGTTCCAAATGTGTGTGGGTAGAATATATATCCCACGGGGGTAAAATTGAAAAAAGTTGAAAAAATTTTTTTTTTGGACTTAGTAATTTTTCCGGCATTTATCAGACTTTCAGATAGGAGAAAGGTCAGTGAGCGTTCTGATTTCAGTTCCAGAGCGATTCGCCCAATGAGTCCTTGATATTTAGTCGTTTTCAGCCAATTTTCTGGATTTTTGAAAATTTCACTTTTTTGTGAAAATATCCACTAAATGAGGGCATAATATGTGTGAGGGTACCGCAGGAGAGTTCCAAATGTGTGTGGGTAGAATATATATCCCACGGGGGTAAAATTGAAAAAAGTTGAAAAAATTTTTTTTTTGGACTTAGTCATTTTTCCTGCATTTATCAGACTTTCACATAGGGGAAATGTCAGTGAGCGTTCCGATTTCAGTTCCAGAGCGATTCGCCCAATGAGTCCTAGATATTTAGTCGTTTTCAACCAATTTTCTGGATTTTTGAAAATTTCACTTTTTTGTGAAAATATCCACTAAATGAGAGAATAATATGTGTGAGGGTACCCCAGGAGAGTTCCAAATGTGTGTGGGTAGAATATATATCCCACGGGGGTAAAATTGAAAAAAGTTGAAAAAAAATTTTTTTTGGACTTAGTAATTTTTCCGGCATTTATCAGACTTTCAGATAGGGGAAAGGTCAGTGAGCGTTCAGATTTCAGTTCCAGAGCGATTCGCCCAATGAGTCCTTGATATTTAGTCGTTTTCAGCCAATTTTCTGGATTTTTGAAAATTTCACTTTTTTGTGAAAATATCCACTAAATGAGAGAATAATATGTGTGAGGGTACCCCAGGAGAGTTACAAATGTGTGTGGGTAGAATATATATCCCACGGGGGTAAAAATTGAAAAAAGTTTTAAAAAAATTTTTTTGGACTTAGTAATTTTTCCGGCATTTATCAGACTTGCAGATAGGGGAAATGTCAGTGAGCGTTCAGATTTCAGTTCCAGAGCGATTCGCCCAATGAGTCCTTTATATTTAGTCGTTTTCAGCCAATTTTCTGGATTTTTGAAAATTTCACTTTTTTGTGAAAATATCCACTAAATGAGGGAATAATATGTGTGAGGGTACCCCAGGAGAGTTCCAAATGTGTGTGGGTAGAATATATATCCCACGGGGGTAAAATTGAAAAAAGCTGAAAAAATATTTTTTTTGGACTTAGTCATTTTTCCTGCGTTTATCAGACTTTCACATAGGGGAAATGTCAGTGAGCGTTCCGATTTCAGTTCCAGAGCGATTCGCCCAATGAGTCCTAGATATTTAGTCGTTTTCAACATATTTTCTGGATTTTTGAAAATTTCACTTTTTTGTGAAAATATCCACTAAATGAGAGAATAATATGTGTGAGGGTACCCCAGGAGAGTTCCAAATGTGTGTGGGTAGAATATATATCCCACGGGGATAAAATTGAAAAAAGTTGAAAAAAAATTTTTTTTGGACTTAGTAATTTTTCCGGCATTTATCAGACTTTCAGATAGGGGAAATGTCAGTGAGCGTTCAGATTTCAGTTCCAGAGCGATTCGCCCAATGAGTCCTTGATATTTAGTCGTTTTCAGCCAATTTTCTGGATTTTTGAAAATTTCACTTTTTTGTGAAAATATTCACTAAATGAGAGAATAATATGTGTGAGGGTACCCCAGGAGCATGCCAAATGGGTGTGGGTAGAATATATATCCCACGGGGATAAAATTGAAAAAAGTTGAAAAAAATTTTTTTTTGGACTTAGTCATTTTTCCTGCGTTTGTCAGACTTTCACATAGGGGAAATGTCAGTGAGCGTTCCGATTTCAGTTCCAGAGCGATTCGCACAATGAGTCCTAGATATTTAGTCGTTTTCAACCAATTTTCTGGATTTTTGAAAATTTCACTTTTTTGTGAAAATATCCACTAAATGAGAGAATAATATGTGTGAGGGTACCCCAGGAGAGTTCCAAATGTGTGTGCGTAGAATATATATCCCACAAGGGTAAAATTGAAAAAAGTTTAAAAAAAAAATTTTTTGGACTTAGTAATTTTTCCGGCATTTATCAGACTTTCAGATAGGGGAAATGTCAGTGAGCATTCAGATTTCAGTTCCAGAGCGATTCGCCCAATGAGTCCTTGATATTTAGTCGTTTTCAGCCAATTTTCTGGATTTTTGAAAATTTCACTTTTTTGTGAAAATATTCACTAAATGAGAGAATAATATGTGTGAGGGTACCCCAGGAGCGTTCCAAATGTGTGTGGGTAGAATATATATCCCACGGGGGTAAAATTGAAAAAAGTTGAAAAAAAATTTTTTTTTTCCGCCATTTATCAGACTTTCAGATAGGGGAAAAGTCAGTGAGCGTTCAGATTTCAGTTCCAGAGCGATTCGCCCAATGATTCCTTGATATTTAGTCGTTTTCAGCCAATTTTCTGGATTTTTGAAAATTTCACTTTTTTGTGAAGATATCCACTAAATGAGAGAATAATATGTGTGAGGGTACCCCAGGAGAGTTCCAAATGTGTGTGGGTAGAATATATATCCCACGGGGGTAAAATTGAAAAAAGTTTTAAATTTTTTTTTTTTTTTCCGCCATTTATCAGACTTTCAGATAGGGGAAAAGTCAGTGAGCGTTCAGATTTCAGTTCCAGAGCGATTCGCCCAATGAGTCCTTGATATTTAGTCGTTTTCATCCAATTTTCTGGATTTTTGAAAATTTCACTTTTTTGTGAAAATATCCACTAAATGACTGAATAATATGTGTGAGGGTACCCCAGGAGAGTTCCAAATGTGTGTGGGTAGAATATATATCCCACGGGGGTAAAATTGAAAAAAGTTGAAAAAAAATTTTTTTGGACTTCGTAATTTTTCCGGCATTTATCAGACTTTCAGATAGGGGAAATGTCAGTGAGCATTCAGATTTCAGTTCCAGAGCGATTCGCCCAATGAGTCCTAGATATTTAGTCGTTTTCAGCCAATTTTCTGGATTTTTGAAAATTTCACTTTTTTGTGAAAATATCCACTAAATGAGAGAATAATATGTGTGAGGGTACCCCAGGAGAGTTCCAAATGTGTGTGGGTAGAATATATATCCCACAAGGGTAAAATTGAAAAAAGTTTAAAAAAAATTTTTTTTGGACTTAGTAATTTTTCCGGCATTTATCAGACTTTCACATAGGGGAAATGTCAGTGAGCGTTCCGATTTCAGTTCCAGAACGATTCGCCCATTGAGTCCTTGATATTTAGTCGTTTTCAGCCAATTTTCTGGATTTTTGAAAATTTCACTTTTTTGTGAAGATATCCACTAAATGAGAGAATAATATGTGTGAGGGTACCCCAGGAGAGTTCCAAATGTGTGTGGGTAGAATATATATCCCACGGGGGTAAAATTGAAAAAAGTTTAAAAAAAATTTTTTTTTCCGCCATTTATCAGACTTTCACATAGGGGAAAAGTCAGTGAGCGTTCAGATTTCAGTTCCAGAGCGATTCGCCCAATGAGTCCTTGATATTTAGTCGTTTTCAGCCAATTTTCTGGATTTTTGAAAATTTCACTTTTTTGTGAAAATATCCACTAAATGAGAGAATAATATGTGTGAGGGTACCCCAGGAGAGTTCCAAATGTGTGTGGGTAGAATATATATCCCACGGGGGTAAAATTGAAAAAAGTTGAAAAAATTTTTTTTTTCGACTTAGTAATTTTTCCGGCATTTATCAGACTTTCAGATAGGAGAATGGTCAGTGAGCGTTCTGATTTCAGTTCCAGAGCGATTCGCCCAATGAGTCCTTGATATTTAGTCGTTTTCAGCCAATTTTCTGGATTTTTGAAAATTTCACTTTTTTGTGAAAATATCCACTAAATGAGGGCATAATATGTGTGAGGGTACCGCAGGAGAGTTCCAAATGTGTGTGGGTAGAATATATATCCCACGGGGGTAAAATTGAAAAAAGTTGAAAAAATTTTTTTTTTGGACTTAGTCATTTTTCCTGCATTTATCAGACTTTCACATAGGGGAAATGTGAGTGAGCGTTCCGATTTCAGTTCCAGAGCGATTCGCCCAATGAGTCCTAGATATTTAGTCGTTTTCAACCAATTTTCTGGATTTTTGAAAATTTCACTTTTTTGTGAAAATATCCACTAAATGAGAGAATAATATGTGTGAGGGTACCCCAGGAGAGTTACAAATGTGTGTGGGTAGAATATATATCCCACGGGGGTAAAAATTGAAAAAAGTTTTAAAAAAATTTTTTTGGACTTAGTAATTTTTCCGGCATTTATCAGACTTGCAGATAGGGGAAATGTCAGTGAGCGTTCAGATTTCAGTTCCAGAGCGATTCGCCCAATGAGTCCTTTATATTTAGTCGTTTTCAGCCAATTTTCTGGATTTTTGAAAATTTCACTTTTTTGTGAAAATATCCACTAAATGAGGGAATAATATGTGTGAGGGTACCCCAGGAGAGTTCCAAATGTGTGTGGGTAGAATATATATCCCACGGGGGTAAAATTGAAAAAAGCTGAAAAAATATTTTTTTTGGACTTAGTCATTTTTCCTGCGTTTATCAGACTTTCACATAGGGGAAATGTCAGTGAGCGTTCCGATTTCAGTTCCAGAGCGATTCGCCCAATGAGTCCTAGATATTTAGTCGTTTTCAACCAATTTTCTGGATTTTTGAAAATTTCACTTTTTTGTGAAAATATCCACTAAATGAGAGAATAATATGTGTGAGGGTACCCCAGGAGAGTTCCAAATGTGTGTGGGTAGAATATATATCCCACGGGGATAAAATTGAAAAAAGTTGAAAAAAAATTTTTTTTGGACTTAGTAATTTTTCCGGCATTTATCAGACTTTCAGATAGGGGAAATGTCAGTGAGCGTTCAGATTTCAGTTCCAGAGCGATTCGCCCAATGAGTCCTTGATATTTAGTCGTTTTCAGCCAATTTTCTGGATTTTTGAAAATTTCACTTTTTTGTGAAAATATTCACTAAATGAGAGAATAATATGTGTGAGGGTACCCCAGGAGCATGCCAAATGGGTGTGGGTAGAATATATATCCCACGGGGGTAAAATTGAAAAAAGTTGAAAAAAAATTTTTTTTGGACTTAGTCATTTTTCCTGCGTTTATCAGACTTTCTCATAGGGAAAATGTCAGTGAGCGTTCCGATTTCAGTTCCAGAGCGATTCGCCCAATGAGTCCTTGATATTTAGTCGTTTTCAGCCAATTTTCTGGATTTTTGAAAATTTCACTTTTTTGTGAAAATATCCACTAAATGAGGGCATAATATGTGTGAGGGTACCCCAGGAGAGTTCCAAATGTGTGTGGGTAGAATATATATCCCACGGGGGTAAAATTGAAAAAAGTTAAAAAAAAAATTTTTTTGGACTTAGTAATTTTTCCGGCATTTATCAGACTTTCAGATAGGGGAAATGTCAGTGAGCGTTCAGATTTCAGTTCCAGAGTGATTTGCCCAATGACTCCGTGATATTTAGTCGTTTTCAGCCAATTTTCTGGATTTTTGAAAATTTCACTTTTTTGTGAAAATATCCACTAAATGAGAGAATAATATGTGTGAGGGTACCCCAGGAGAGTTCCAAATGTGTGTGGGTAGAATATATATCCCACAGGGGTAAAATTTAAAAAAGTTGAAAAAAAATTTTTTTTGGACTTAGTAATTTTTCCGGCATTTATCAGACTTTCAGATAGGGGAAATGTCAGTGAGCATTCAGATTTCAGTTCCAGAGCGATTCGCCCAATGAGTCCTTGATATTTAGTCGTTTTCAGCCAATTTTCTGGATTTTTGAAAATTTCACTTTTTTGTGAAAATATTCACTAAATGAGAGAATAATATGTGTGAGGGTACCCCAGGAGCGTTCCAAATGTGTGTGGGTAGAATATATATCCCACGGGGGTAAAATTGAAAAAAGTTGAAAAAAAATTTTTTTTGGACTTAGTCATTTTTCCTGCGTTTATCAGACTTTCACATAGGGGAAATGTCAGTGAGCGTTCCGATTTCAGTTCCAGAACGATTCGCCCATTGAGTCCTTGATATTTAGTCGTTTTCAGCCAATTTTCTGGATTTTTGAAAATTTCACTTTTTTGTGAAGATATCCACTAAATGAGAGAATAATATGTGTGAGGGTACCCCAGGAGAGTTCCAAATGTGTGTGGGTAGAATATATATCCCACGGGGGTAAAATTGAAAAAAGTTTAAAAAAAATTTTTTTTTCCGCCATTTATCAGACTTTCAGATAGGGGAAAAGTCAGTGAGCGTTCAGATTTCAGTTCCAGAGCGATTCGCCCAATGAGTCCTTGATATTTAGTCGTTTTCAGCCAATTTTCTGGATTTTTGAAAATTTCACTTTTTTGTGAAAATATCCACTAAATGAGAGAATAATATGTGTGAGGGTACCCCAGGAGAGTTCCAAATGTGTGTGGGTAGAATATATATCCCACGGGGGTAAAATTGAAAAAAGTTGAAAAAAATTTTTTTTTGGACTTAGTAATTTTTCCGGCATTTATCAGACTTTCAGATAGGAGAAAGGTCAGTGAGCGTTCTGATTTCAGTTCCAGAGCGATTCGCCCAATGAGTCCTTGATATTTAGTCGTTTTCAGCCAATTTTCTGGATTTTTGAAAATTTCACTTTTTTGTGAAAATATCCACTAAATGAGAGAATAATATGTGTGAGGGTACCCCAGGAGAGTTCCAAATGTGTGTGGGTAGAATATATATCCCACGGGGGTAAAATTGAAAAAAGTTGAAAAAAAATTTTTTTTGGACTTAGTAATTTTTCTGGCATTTATCAGACTTTCAGATAGGGGAAAGGTCAGTGAGCGTTCAGATTTCAGTTCCAGAGCGATTCGCCCAATGAGTCCTTGATATTTAGTCGTTTTCAGCCAATTTTCTGGATTTTTGAAAATTTCACTTTTTTGTGAAAATATCCACTAAATGAGAGAATAATATGTGTGAGGGTACCCCAGGAGAGTTACAAATGTGTGTGGGTAGAATATATATCCCACGGGGGTAAAAATTGAAAAAAGTTGAAAAAAATTTTTTTTTGGACTTAGTCATTTTTCCTGCGTTTGTCAGACTTTCACATAGGGGAAATGTCAGTGAGCTTTCCGATTTCAGTTCCAGAGCGATTCGCCCAATGAGTCCTAGATATTTAGTCGTTTTCAACCAATTTTCTGGATTTTTGAAAATTTCACTTTTTTGTGAAAATATCCACTAAATGAGAGAATAATATGTGTGAGGGTACCCCAGGAGAGTTCCAAATGTGTGTGGGTAGAATATATATCCCACAAGGGTAAAATTGAAAAAAGTTTAAAAAAAAAATTTTTTGGACTTAGTAATTTTTCCGGCATTTTCAGACTTTCAGATAGGGGAAATGTCAGTGAGCATTCAGATTTCAGTTCCAGAGCGATTCGCCCAATGAGTCCTTGATATTTAGTCGTTTTCAGCCAATTTTCTGGATTTTTGAAAATTTCACTTTTTTGTGAAAATATTCACTAAATGAGAGAATAATATGTGTGAGGGTACCCCAGGAGCGTTCCAAATGTGTGTGGGTAGAATATATATCCCACGGGGGTAAAATTGAAAAAAGTTGAAAATTTTTTTTTTTTTTTCCGCCATTTATCAGACTTTCAGATAGGGGAAAAGTCAGTGAGCGTTCAGATTTCAGTTCCAGAGCGATTCGCCCAATGAGTCCTTGATATTTAGTCGTTTTCAGCCAATTTTCTGGATTTTTGAAAATTTCACTTTTTTGTGAAAATATCCACTAAATGAGGGCATAATATGTGTGAGGGTACCCCAGGAGAGTTCCAAATGTGTGTGGGTAGAATATATATCCCACGGGGGTAAAATTGAAAAAAGTTTAAAAAAAAATTTTTTTGGACTTAGTAATTTTTCCGGCATTTATCAGACTTTCAGATAGGGGAAATGTCAGTGAGCGTTCAGATTTCAGTTCCAGAGTGATTTGCCCAATGACTCCTTGATATTTAGTCGTTTTCAGCCAATTTTCTGGATTTTTGAAAATTTCACTTTTTTGTGAAAATATCCACTAAATGAGAGAATAATATGTGTGAGGGTACCCCAGGAGAGTTCCAAATGTGTGTGGGTAGAATATATATCCCACGGGGATAAAATTGAAAAAAGTTGAAAAATTTTTTTTTGGACTTAGTTATTTTTCCGGCGTTCATCAGACTTTCAGATAGGGGAAATGTCAGTGAGCATTCCGATTTCAGTTCCAGAGCGATTTGGCCAATGAGTCCTTGATATTTAGTCGTTTTCAGCCAATTTTCTGGATTTTTGAAAGTTTCACTTTTTTGTGAAAACATCCACTAAATGAGGGAATAATATGTGTGAGGGTACCCCAGGAGAGTTCCAAATGTGTGTGGGTAGAATATATATCCCACGGGGGGAAAAATTGAAAAAAGTTGAAAAAAAATTTTTTTTGGACTTAGTAATTTTTCCGCCATTTATCAGACTTTCAGATAGGGGAAATGTCAGTGAGCGTTCAGATTTCAGTTCCAGAGCGATTCGCCCAATGAGTCCTTGATATTTAGTCGTTTTCAGCCAATTTTCTGGATTTTTGAAAATTTCACTTTTTTGTGAAAATATTCACTAAATGAGAGAATAATATGTGTGAGGGTACCCCAGGAGAGTTCCAAATGTGTGTGGGTAGAATATATATCCCACGGGGATAAAATTGAAAAAAGTTGAAAAAAATTTTTTTTTTTTCCGCCATTTATCAGACTTTCAGATAGGGGAAAAGTCAGTGAGCGTTCAGATTTCAGTTCCAGAGCGATTCGCCCAATGAGTCCTTGATATTTAGTCGTTTTCAGCCAATTTTCTGGATTTTTGAAAATTTCACTTTTTTGTGAAGATATCCACTAAATGAGAGAATAATATGTGTGAGGGTACCCCAGGAGAGTTCCAAATGTGTGTGGGTAGAATATATATCCCACGGGGGTAAAATTGAAAAAAGTTTTAAATTTTTTTTTTTTTTCCGCCATTTATCAGACTTTCAGATAGGGGAAAAGTCAGTGAGCGTTCAGATTTCAGTTCCAGAGCGATTCGCCCAATGAGTCCTTGATATTTAGTCGTTTTCAGCCAATTTTCTGGATTTTTGAAAATTTCACTTTTATGTGAAAATATCCACTAAATGAGGGCATAATATGTGTGAGGGTACCCCAGGAGAGTTCCAAATGTGTGTGGGTAGAATATATATCCCACGGGGGTAAAATTGAAAAAAGTTTAAAAAAAAATTTTTTTGGACTTAGTAATTTTTCCGGCATTTATCAGACTTTCAGATAGGGGAAAGGTCAGTGATCGTTCAGATTTCAGTTCCAGAGCGATTCGCCCAATGAGTCCTTGATATTTAGTCGTTTTCATCCAATTTTCTGGATTTTTGAAAATTTCACTTTTTTGTGAAAATATCCACTAAATGAGAGAATAATATGTGTGAGGGTACCCCAGGAGAGTTCCAAATGTGTGTGGGTGGAATATATATCCCACAAGGGTAAAATTGAAAAAAGTTTAAAAAAAAATTTTTTTGGACTTAGTAATTTTTCCGGCATTTATCAGACTTTCAGATAGGGGAAATGTCAGTGAGCATTCAGATTTCAGTTCCAGAGCGATTCGCCCAATGAGTCCTTGATATTTAGTCGTTTTCAGCCAATTTTCTGGATTTTTGAAAATTTCACTTTTTTGTGAAAATATTCACTAAATGAGAGAATAATATGTGTGAGGGTACCCCAGGAGCGTTCCAAATGTGTGTGGGTAGAATATATATCCCACGGGGGTAAAATTGAAAAAAGTTGAAAAAAAATTTTTTTTGGACTTAGTCATTTTTCCTGCGTTTATCAGACTTTCACATAGGAGAAATGTCAGTGAGCGTTCCGATTTCAGTTCCAGAACGATTCGCCCATTGAGTCCTTGATATTTAGTCGTTTTCAGCCAATTTTCTGGATTTTTGAAAATTTCACTTTTTTGTGAAGATATCTACTAAATGAGAGAATAATATGTGTGAGGGTACCCCAGGAGAGTTCCAACTGTGTGTGGGTAGAATATATATCCCACGGGGGTAAAATTGAAAAAAGTTTAAAAAAAATTTTTTTTTCCGCCATTTATCAGACTTTCAGATAGGGGAAAAGTCAGTGAGCGTTCAGATTTCAGTTCCAGAGCGATTCGCCCAATGAGTCCTTGATATTTAGTCGTTTTCAGCCAATTTTCTGGATTTTTGAAAATTTCACTTTTTTGTGAAAATATCCACTAAATGAGAGAATAATATGTGTGAGGGTACCCCAGGAGAGTTCCAAATGTGTGTGGGTAGAATATATATCCCACGGGGGTAAAATTGAAAAAAGTTGAAAAAAATTTTTTTTTGGACTTAGTAATTTTTCCGGCATTTATCAGACTTTCAGATAGGAGAAAGGTCAGTGAGCGTTCTGATTTCAGTTCCAGAGCGATTCGCCCAATGAGTCCTTGATATTTAGTCGTTTTCAGCCAATTTTCTGGATTTTTGAAAATTTCACTTTTTTGTGAAAATATCCACTAAATGAGGGCATAATATGTGTGAGGGTACCGCAGGAGAGTTCCAAATGTGTGTGGGTAGAATATATATCCCACGGGGGTAAAATTGAAAAAAGTTGAAAAAATTTTTTTTTTGGACTTAGTCATTTTTCCTGCATTTATCAGACTTTCACATAGGGGAAATGTCAGTGAGCGTTCCGATTTCAGTTCCAGAGCGATTCGCCCAATGAGTCCTAGATATTTAGTCGTTTTCAACCAATTTTCTGGATTTTTGAAAATTTCACTTTTTTGTGAAAATATCCACTAAATGAGAGAATAATATGTGTGAGGGTACCCCAGGAGAGTTCCAAATGTGTGTGGGTAGAATATATATCCCACGGGGGTAAAATTGAAAAAAGTTGAAAAAAAATTTTTTTTGGACTTAGTAATTTTTCTGGCATTTATCAGACTTTCAGATAGGGGAAAGGTCAGTGAGCGTTCAGATTTCAGTTCCAGAGCGATTCGCCCAATGAGTCCTTGATATTTAGTCGTTTTCAGCCAATTTTCTGGATTTTTGAAAATTTCACTTTTTTGTGAAAATATCCACTAAATGAGAGAATAATATGTGTGAGGGTACCCCAGGAGAGTTACAAATGTGTGTGGGTAGAATATATATCCCACGGGGGTAAAAATTGAAAAAAGTTTAAAAAAAATTTTTTTTGGACTTAGTAATTTTTCCGGCATTTATCAGACTTGCAGATAGGGGAAATGTCAGTGAGCGTTCAGATTTCAGTTCCAGAGCGATTCGCCCAATGAGTCCTTTATATTTAGTCGTTTTCAGCCAATTTTCTGGATTTTTGAAAATTTCACTTTTTTGTGAAAATATCCACTAAATGAGGGAATAATATGTGTGAGGGTACCCCAGGAGAGTTCCAAATGTGTGTGGGTAGAATATATATCCCACGGGGGTAAAATTGAAAAAAGCTGAAAAAATATTTTTTTTGGACTTAGTCATTTTTCCTGCGTTTATCAGACTTTCACATAGGGGAAATGTCAGTGAGCGTTCCGATTTCAGTTCCAGAGCGATTCGCCCAATGAGTCCTAGATATTTAGTCGTTTTCAACCAATTTTCTGGATTTTTGAAAATTTCACTTTTTTGTGAAAATATCCACTAAATGAGAGAATAATATGTGTGAGGGTACCCCAGGAGCGTTCCAAATGTGTGTGGGTAGAATATATATCCCACGGGGGTAAAATTGAAAAAAGTTGAAAAAATTTTTTTTTTTTTCCGCCATTTATCAGACTTTCAGATAGGGGAAAAGTCAGTGAGCGTTCAGATTTCAGTTCCAGAGCGATTCGCCCAATGAGTCCTTGATATTTAGTTGTTTTCAGCCAATTTTCTGGATTTTTGAAAATTTCACTTTTTTGTGAAAATATCCACTAAATGAGGGCATAATATGTGTGAGGGTACCCCAGGAGAGTTCCAAATGTGTGTGGGTAGAATATATATCCCACGGGGGTAAAATTGAAAAAAGTTTAAAAAAAAATTTTTTTGGACTTAGTAATTTTTCCGGCATTTATCAGACTTTCAGATAGGGGAAATGTCAGTGAGCGTTCAGATTTCAGTTCCAGAGTGATTTGCCCAATGACTCCTTGATATTTAGTCGTTTTCAGCCAATTTTCTGGATTTTTGAAAATTTCACTTTTTTGTGAAAATATCCACTAAATGAGAGAATAATATGTGTGAGGGTACCCCAGGAGAGTTCCAAATGTGTGTGGGTAGAATATATATCCCACGGGGATAAAATTGAAAAAAGTTGAAAAATTTTTTTTTGGACTTAGTTATTTTTCCGGCGTTCATCAGACTTTCAGATAGGGGAAATGTCAGTGAGCATTCCGATTTCAGTTCCAGAGCGATTTGGCCAATGAGTCCTTGATATTTAGTCGTTTTCAGCCAATTTTCTGGATTTTTGAAAGTTTCACTTTTTTGTGAAAACATCCACTAAATGAGGGAATAATATGTGTGAGGGTACCCCAGGAGAGTTCCAAATGTGTGTGGGTAGAATATATATCCCACGGGGGGAAAAATTGAAAAAAGTTGAAAAAAAATTTTTTTTGGACTTAGTAATTTTTCCGGCATTTATCAGACTTTCAGATAGGGGAAATGTCAGTGAGCGTTCAGATTTCAGTTCCAGAGCGATTCGCCCAATGAGTCCTTGATATTTAGTCGTTTTCAGCCAATTTTCTGGATTTTTGAAAATTTCACTTTTTTGTGAAAATATTCACTAAATGAGAGAATAATATGTGTGAGGGTACCCCAGGAGAGTTCCAAATGTGTGTGGGTAGAATATATATCCCACGGGGATAAAATTGAAAAAAGTTGAAAAAAATTTTTTTTTGGACTTAGTCATTTTTCCTGCGTTTGTCAGACTTTCACATAGGGGAAATGTCAGTGAGCGTTCCGATTTCAGTTCCAGAGCGATTCGCCCAATGAGTCCTAGATATTTAGTCGTTTTCAACCAATTTTCTGGATTTTTGAAAATTTCACTTTTTTGTGAAAATATCCACTAAATGAGAGAATAATATGTGTGAGGGTACCCCAGGAGAGTTCCAAATGTGTGTGGGTAGAATATATATCCCACAAGGGTAAAATTGAAAAAAGTTTAAAAAAAAAATTTTTTGGACTTAGTAATTTTTCCGGCATTTATCAGACTTTCAGATAGGGGAAATGTCAGTGAGCATTCAGATTTCAGTTCCAGAGCGATTCGCCCAATGAGTCCTTGATATTTAGTCGTTTTCAGCCAATTTTCTGGATTTTTGAAAATTTCACTTTTTTGTGAAAATATTCACTAAATGAGAGAATAATATGTGTGAGGGTACCCCAGGAGCGTTCCAAATGTGTGTGGGTAGAATATATATCCCACGGGGGTAAAATTGAAAAAAGTTGAAAAAATTTTTTTTTTTTCCGCCATTTATCAGACTTTCAGATAGGGGAAAAGTCAGTGAGCGTTCAGATTTCAGTTCCAGAGCGATTCGCCCAATGAGTCCTTGATATTTAGTCGTTTTCAGCCAATTTTCTGGATTTTTGAAAATTTCACTTTTTTGTGAAGATATCCACTAAATGAGAGAATAATATGTGTGAGGGTACCCCAGGAGAGTTCCAAATGTGTGTGGGTAGAATATATATCCCACGGGGGTAAAATTGAAAAAAGTTTTAAATTTTTTTTTTTTTTCCGCCATTTATCAGACTTTCAGATAGGGGAAAAGTCAGTGAGCGTTCAGATTTCAGTTCCAGAGCGATTCGCCCAATGAGTCCTTGATATTTAGTCGTTTTCAGCCAATTTTCTGGATTTTTGAAAATTTCACTTTTATGTGAAAATATCCACTAAATGAGGGCATAATATGTGTGAGGGTACCCCAGGAGAGTTCCAAATGTCTGTGGGTAGAATATATATCCCACGGGGGTAAAATTGAAAAAAGTTTAAAAAAAAATTTTTTTGGACTTAGTAATTTTTCCGGCATTTATCAGACTTTCAGATAGGGGAAATGTCAGTGAGTGTTCAGATTTCAGTTCCAGAGTGATTTGCCCAATGACTCCTTGATATTTAGTCGTTTTCAGCCAATTTTCTGGATTTTTGAAAATTTCACTTTTTTGTGAAAATATCCACTAAATGAGAGAATAATATGTGTGAGGGTACCCCAGGAGAGTTCCAAATGTGTGTGGGTAGAATATATATCCCACGGGGATAAAATTGAAAAAAGTTGAAAAATTTTTTTTTGGACTTAGTTATTTTTCCGGCTTTCATCAGACTTTCAGATAGGGGAAATGTCAGTGAGCATTCCGATTTCAGTTCCAGAGCGATTTGCCCAATGAGTCCTTGATATTTAGTCGTTTTCAGCCAATTTTCTGGATTTTTGAAAATTTCACTTTTTTGTGAAAACATCCACTAAATGAGGGAATAATATGTGTGAGGGTACCCCAGGAGAGTTCCAAATGTGTGTGGGTAGAATATAATTCCCACGGGGGTAAAATTGAAAAAAGTTGAAAACTTTTTTTTTTTGGACTTAGTCATTTTTCCTGCGTTTATCAGACTTTCAGATAGGGGAAATGTCAGTGAGCGTTCAGATTTCAGTTCCAGAGCGATTCGCCCAATGAGTCCTTGATATTTAGTCGTTTTCAGCCAATTTTCTGGATTTTTGAAAATTTCACTTTTTTGTGAAGATATCCACTAAATGAGAGAATAATATGTGTGAGGGTACCCCAGGAGAGTTCCAAATGTGTGTGGGTAGAATATATATCCCACGGGGGTAAAATTGAAAAAAGTTTTAATTTTTTTTTTTTTTCCGCCATTTATCAGACTTTCAGATAGGGGAAAAGTCAGTGAGCGTTCAGATTTCAGTTCCAGAGCGATTCGCCCAATGAGTCCTTGATATTTAGTCGTTTTCAGCCAATTTTCTGGATTTTTGAAAATTTCACTTTTTTGTGAAAATATCCACTAAATGAGGGGTGTGTGGGTAGAATATATATCCCACGGGGATAAAATTGAAAAAAGTTGAAAAAAATTTTTTTTTGGACTTAGTAATTTTTCCGGCGTTCATCAGACTTTCACATAGGGGAAATGTCAGTGAGCGTTCCGATCTCACTTCCAGAGCAATTCGCCCAATGAGTCCTTGATATTTAGTCGTTTTCAGCCAATTTTCTGGATTTTTGAAAATTTCACTTTTTTGTGAAAATATCCACTAAATGAGAGAATAATATGTGTGAGGGTACCCCAGGAGAGTTCCAAATGTGTGTGGGTAGAATATATATCCCACGGGGGTAAAATTGAAAAAAGTTAAAAAAAAAAAATTTTTTGGACTTAGTAATTTTTCCGGCATTTATCAGACTTTCAGATAGGGGAAATGTCAGTGAGCATTCCGATTTCAGTTCCAGAGCGATTCGCCCAATGAGTCCTTGATATTTAGTCGTTTTCATCCAATTTTCTGGATTTTTGAAAATTTCACTTTTTTGTGAAAATATCCACTAAATGACTGAATAATATGTGTGAGGGTACCCCGGGAGAGTTCCAAATGTGTGTGGGTAGAATATATATCCCACGGGGGTAAAATTGAAAAAAGTTGAAAAAAATTTTTTTTGGACTTAGCCATTTTTCCGGCGTTTATCAGACTTTCAGATAGGGGAATTGTCAGTGAGCATTCAGATTTCAGTTCCAGAGCGATTCGCCCAATGAGTCCTTGATATTTAGTCGTTTTCAGCCAATTTTCTGGATTTTTGAAAATTTCACTTTTTTGTGAAAATATCCACTAAATGAGGGCATAATATGTGTGAGGGTACCCCAGGAGAGTTCCAAATGTGTGTGGGTAGAATATATATCCCACGGGGGTAAAATTGAAAAAAGTTGAAAAAATTTTTTTTTTGGACTAAGTCATTTTTCCTGCGTTTATCAGACTTTCACATAGGGGAAATGTCAGTGAGCATTCCGATTTCAGTTCCAGAGCGATTCGCCCAATGAGTCCTTGATATTTAGTCGTTTTCAGCCAATTTTCTGGATTTTTGAAAATTTCACTTTTTTGTGAAAATATCCACTAAATGAGGGCATAATATGTGTGAGGGTACCCCAGGAGAGTTCCAAATGTGTGTGGGTAGAATATATATCCCACGGGGGTAAAATTGAAAAAAGTTGAAAAAGGTTTTTTTTTGGACTTTGTCATTTTTCCTGCGTTTATCAGACTTTCACATAGGGGAAATGTCAGTGAGCGTTCCGATTTCAGTTCCAGAGCGATTCGCCCAATGAGTCCTTGATATTTAGTCGTTTTCAGCCAATTTTCTGGATTTTTGAAAATTTCACTTTTTTGTGAAAATATTCACTAAATGAGAGATTAATATGTGTGAGGGTACCCCAGGAGAGTTCCAAATGTGTGTGGGTAGAATATATATCCCACGGGGAAAAAATTGAAAAAAGTTGAAAAATTTTTTTTTTTGGACTTAGTCATTTTTCCTGCGTTTATCAGACTTTCACATAGGGGAAATGTCAGTGAGCGTTCCGATTTCAGTTCCAGAGCGATTCGCCCAATGAGTACTTGATATTTAGTCGTTTTCAGCCAATTTTCTGGATTTTTGAAAATTTCACTTTTTTGTGAAAATATCCACTAAATGAGGGAATAATATGTGTGAGGGTACCCCAGTAGAGTTCCAAATGTGTGTGGGTAGAATATATATCCCACGGGGGTAAAATTGAAAAAAGTTGAAAAAAATTTTTTTTTTGGACGTAGTCATTTTTACTGCGTTTATCAGACTTTCACATAGGGGAAATGTCAGTGAGCGTTGCGATTTCAATTCCAGAGCGATTCGCCCAATGAGTACTTGATATTTAGTCGTTTTCAGCCAATTTTCTGGATTTTTGAAAATTTCACTTTTTTGTGAAAATATCCACTAAATGAGGGAATAATATGTGTGAGGGTACCCCAGGAGAGTTCCAAATGTGTGTGGGTAGAATATATATCCCACGGGGGTAAAATTGAAAAAAGTTGAAAAAAAATTTTTTTTGGACTTACGAATTTTTTCGGCGTTCATCAGACTTTCAGATAGGGGAAATGTCAGTGAGCATTCCGATTTCAGTTCCAGAGCGATTCGCCCAATGAGTACTTGATATTTAGTCGTTTTCAGCCAATTTTCTGGATTTTTGAAAATTTCACTTTTTTGTTCAAATATCCACTAAATGAGGGAATAATATGTGTGAGGGTACCCCAGTAGAGTTCCAAATGTGTGTGGGTAGAATATATATCCCACGGGGGTAAAATTGAAAAAAGTTGAAAAATTTTTTTTTTTGGACTTACGAATTTTTCCGGCGTTCATCAGACTTTCAGATAGGGGAAATGTCAGTGAGCATTCAGATTTCAGTTCCAGAGCGATTCGCCCAATGAGTACTTGATATTTAGTCGTTTTCAGCCAATTTTCTGGATTTTTGAAAATTTCACTTTTTTGTGAAAATATTCACTAAATGATAGAATAATATGTGTGAGGGTACCCCAGGAGAGTTCCAAATGTGTGTGGGTAGAATTTATATCCCACGGGGATAAAATTGAAAAAAGTTAAAAAAAATTTTTTTTTGAACTTAGTAATTTTTCCGCTGTTTATCAGACTTTCAGATAGGGAAAATGTCAGTGAGCGTTCCGATTACAGTTCCAGAGCGATTCGCCCAATGAGTCCTTGATATTTAGTAGTTTTCAGCCAATTTTCTGGATTTTTGAAAATTTCACTTTTTTGTGAAAACATCCACTAAATGAGGGAATAATATGTGTGAGGGTACCCCAGTAGAGTTCCAAATGTGTGTGGGTAGAATATATATCCCAAGGGGGTAAAATTGAAAAAAGTTTAAAAAAAATTTTTTTGGACTTAGAAATTTTTCCGGCATTTATCAGACTTTCAGATAGGGGAAATGTCAGTGAGCGTTCAGATTTCAGTTCCAGAGCGATTCGCCCAATGAGTCCTTGATATTTAGTCGTTTTCAGCCAATTTTCTGGATTTTTGAAAATTTCACTTTTTTGTGAAAACATCCACTAAATGAGGGAATAATATGTGTGAGGGTACCCCAGGAGAGTTCCAAATGTGTGTGGGTAGAATATATATCCCACGGGGGTAAAATTGAAAAAAGTTGAAAAATTTTTTTTTTGGACTTAGTCATTTTTCCTGCGTTTATCAGACTTTCACATAGGGAAAATGTCAGTGAGCGTTCCGATTACAGTTCCAGAGCGATTCGCCCAATGAGTACTTGATATTTAGTCGTTTTCAGCCAATTTTCTGGATTTTAGAAAATTTCACTTTTTGGTGAAAATATCCACTAAATGAGGGAATAATATGTGTGAGGGTACCCCAGTAGAGTTCCAAATGTGTGTGGGTAGAATATATATCCCACGGGGGTAAAATTGAAAAAAGTTGAAAAATTTTTTTTTTTGGACGTAGTCATTTTTACTGCGTTTATCAGACTTTCACATAGGGGAAATGTCAGTGAGCGTTGCGATTTCAATTCCAGAGCGATTCGCCCAATGAGTACTTGATATTTAGTCGTTTTCAGCCAATTTTCTGGATTTTTGAAAATTTCACTTTTTTGTGAAAATATCCACTAAATGAGGGCATAATATGTGTGAGGGTACCCCAGGAGAGTTCCAAATGTGTCTGGGTAGAATATATATCCCACGGGGATAAAATTGAAAAAAGTTGAAAAATTTTTTTTTTTGGACTTAGTCATTTTTCCTGCGTTTATCAGACTTTCACATAGGGGAAATGTCAGTGAGCATTCCGATTTCAGTTCCAGAGCGATTCGCCCAATGAGTACTTGATATTTAGTCGTTTTCAGCCAATTTTCAGGATTTTTGAAAATTTCACTTTTTTGTGAAAATATCCACTAAATGAGAGAATAATATGTGTGAGGGTACCCCAGGAGAGTTCCAAATGTGTGTGGGTAGAATATATATCCCACGGGGGTAAAATTGAAAAAAGTTGAAAACAAATTTTTTTTGGACTTACGAATTTTTCCGGCGTTCATCAGACTTTCAGATAGGGGAAATGTCAGTGAGCATTCCGATTTCAGTTCCAGAGCGATTCGCCCAATGAGTACTTGATATTTAGTCGTTTTCAGTCAATTTTCTGGATTTTTGAAAATTTCACTTTTTTGTTCAAATATCCACTAAATGAGGGAATAATATGTGTGAGGGTACCCCAGTAGAGTTCCAAATGTGTGTGGGTAGAATATATATCCAACGGGGGTAAAATTGAAAAAAGTTGAAAAAATTTTTTTTTTGGACTTAGTCATTTTTCCTGCGTTTATCAGACTTTCACATAGGGAAAATGTCAGTGAGCGTTCCGATTACAGTTCCAGAGCGATTCGCCCAATGAGTCCTTGATATTTAGTCGTTTTCAGCCAATTTTCTGGATTTTTGAAAATTTCACTTTTTTGTGAAAATATCCACTAAATGAGGGAATAATATGTGTGAGGGTTCCCCAGTAGAGTTCCAAATGTGTGTGGGTAGATTATATATCCCACGGGGGTAAAATTGAAAAAAGTTGAAAATTTTTTTTTTTTGGACTTAGTCATTTTTCCTGCGTTTATCAGACTTTCACATAGGGAAAATGTCAGTGAGCGTTCCGATTACAGTTCCAGAGCGATTCGCACAATGAGTCCTTGATATTTAGTCGTTTTCAGCCAATTTTCTGGATTTTTGAAAATTTCACTTTTTTGTGAAAATATCCACTAAATGAGGGCATAATATGTGTGAGGGTAACCCCAGGAGAGTTCCAAATGTGTCTGGGTAGAATATATATCCCACGGGGATAAAATTGAAAAAAGTTGAAAAATTTTTTTTTTTGGACTTAGTCATTTTAACTGCGTTTATCAGACTTTCACATAGGGGAAATGTCAGTGAGCATTCCGATTTCAGTTCCAGAGCGATTCGCCCAATGAGTACTTGATATTTAGTCGTTTTCAGCCAATTTTCTGGATTTTTGAAAATTTCACTTTTTTGTGAAAATATCCACGAAATGAGGGAATAATATGTGTGAGGGTACCCCAGGAGAGTTCCAAATGTGTGTGGGTAGAATATATATCCCACGGGGGTAAAATTGAAAAAAGTTGAAAAAAATTTTTTTTTGGACTTACGAATTTTTCCGGCGTTCATCAGACTTTCAGATAGGGGAAATGTCAGTGAGCATTCAGATATCAGTTCCAGAGCGATTCACCCAATGAGTACTTGATATTTAGTCGTTTTCAGCCAATTTTCTGGATTTTTGAAAATTTCACTTTTTTGTGAAAATATTCACTAAATGATAGAATAATATGTGTGAGGGTACCCCAGGAGAGTTCCAAATGTGTGTGGGTAGAATATATATCCCACGGGGGTAAAATTGAAAAAAGTTGAAAAATTTTTTTTTTTGGACGTAGTCATTTTTACTGCGTTTATCAGACTTTCACATAGGGGAAATGTCAGTGAGCGTTGCGATTTCAATTCCAGAGCGATTCGCCCAATGAGTACTTGATATTTAGTCGTTTTCAGCCAATTTTCTGGATTTTTGAAAATTTCACTTTTTTGTGAAAATATCCACTAAATGAGGGCATAATATGTGTGAGGGTACCCCAGGAGAGTTCCAAATGTGTCTGGGTAGAATATATATCCCACAGGGATAAAATTGAAAAAAGTTGAAAAATTTTTTTTTTTGGACTTAGTCATTTTTCCTGCGTTTATCAGACTTTCACATAGGGGAAATGTCAGTGAGCATTCCGATTTCAGTTCCAGAGCGATTCGCCCAATGAGTACTTGATATTTAGTCGTTTTCAGCCAATTTTCAGGATTTTTGAAAATTTCACTTTTTTGTGAAAATATCCACTAAATGAGAGAATAATATGTGTGAGGGTACCCCAGGAGAGTTCCAAATGTGTGTGGGTAGAATATATATCCCACGGGGGTAAAATTGAAAAAAGTTGAAAAAAAATTTTTTTTGGACTTACGAATTTTTCCGGCGTTCATCAGACTTTCAGATAGGGGAAATGTCAGTGAGCATTCCGATTTCAGTTCCAGAGCGAATCGCCCAATGAGTACTTGATATTTAGTCGTTTTCAGTCAATTTTCTGGATTTTTGAAAATTTCACTTTTTTGTTCAAATATCCACTAAATGAGGGAATAATATGTGTGAGGGTACCCCAGTAGAGTTCCAAATGTGTGTGGGTAGAATATATATCCAACGGGGGTAAAATTGAAAAAAGTTGAAAAAATTTTTTTTTTGGACTGTCATTTTTCCTGCGTTTATCAGACTTTCACATAGGGAAAATGTCAGTGAGCGTTCCGATTACAGTTCCAGAGTGATTCGCCCAATGAGTCCTTGATATTTAGTCGTTTTCAGCCAATTTTCTGGATTTTTGAAAATTTCACTTTTTTGTGAAAATATCCACTAAATGAGGGAATAATATGTGTGAGGGTTCCCCGGTAGAGTTCCAAATGTGTGTGGGTAGATTATATATCCCACGGGGGTAAAATTGAAAAAAGTTGAAAAATTTTTTTTTTTGGACTTAGTCATTTTTCCTGCGTTTATCAGACTTTCACATAGGGAAAATGTCAGTGAGCGTTCCGATTACAGTTCCAGAGCGATTCGCCCAATGAGTCCTTGATATTTAGTCGTTTTCAGCCAATTTTCTGGATTTTTGAAAATTTCACTTTTTTGTGAAAATATCCACTAAATGAGGGCATAATATGTGTGAGGGTAACCCCAGGAGAGTTCCAAATGTGTCTGGGTAGAATATATATCCCACGGGGATAAAATTGAAAAAAGTTGAAAAATTTTTTTTTTTGGACTTAGTCATTTTTCCTGCGTTTATCAGACTTTCACATAGGGGAAATGTCAGTGAGCGTTCCGATTACAGTTCCAGAGCGATTCGCCCAATGAGTCCTTGATATTTAGTCGTTTTCAGCCAATTTTCTGGATTTTTGAAAATTTCACTTTTTTGTGAAAATATCCACTAAATGAGGGAATAATATGTGTGAGGGTTCCCCAGTTGAGTTCCAAATGTGTGTGGGTAGATTATATATCCCACGGGGGTAAAATTGAAAAAAGTTGAAAATTTTTTTTTTTTGGACTTAGTCATTTTTCCTGCGTTTATCAGACTTTCACATAGGGAAAATGTCAGTGAGCGTTCCGATTACAGTTCCAGAGCGATTCGCCCAATGAGTCCTTGATATTTAGTCGTTTTCAGCCAATTTTCTGGATTTTTGAAAATTTCACTTTTTTGTGAAAATATCCACTAAATGAGGGAATAATATGTGTGAGGGTACCCCGGTAGAGTTCCAAATGTGTGTGGGTAGATTATATATCCCACGGGGGTAAAATTGAAAAAAGTTGAAAAATTTTTTTTTTTGGACTTAGTCATTTTTCTTGCGTTTATCAGACTTTCACATAGGGGAAATGTCAGTGAGCGTTCCGATTTCAGTTCCAGAGTGATTCGCCCAATGAGTACTTGATATTTAGTCGTTTTCAGCCAATTTTCAGGATTTTTGAAAATTTCACTTTTTTGTGAAAATATCCACTAAATGAGAGAATAATATGTGTGAGGGTACCCCAGGAGAGTTCCAAATGTGTGTGGGTAGAATATATATCCCACGGGGGTAAAATTGAAAAAAGTTGAAAAAAAATTTTTTTTGGACTTACGAATTTTTCCGGCGTTCATCAGACTTTCAGATAGGGGAAATGTCAGTGAGCATTCCGATTTCAGTTCCAGAGCGATTCGCCCAATGAGTACTTGATATTTAGTCGTTTTCAGTCAATTTTCTGGATTTTTGAAAATTTCACTTTTTTGTTCAAATATCCACTAAATGAGGGAATAATATGTGTGAGGGTACCCCAGGAGAGTTCCAAATGTGTGTGGGTAGAATATATATCCCACGGGGGTAAAATTGAAAAAAGTTAAAAAATTATTTTTTTTGGACTTAGTCATTTTTCCTGCGTTTATCAGACTTTCACATAGGGGAAATGTCAGTGAGCATTCCGATTTCAGTTCCAGAGCGATTCGCCCAATGAGTACTTGATATTTAGTCGTTTTCAGCCAATTTTCAGGATTTTTGAAAATTTCACTTTTTTGTGAAAATATCCACTAAATGAGAGAATAATATGTGTGAGGGTACCCCAGGAGTGTTCCAAATGTGTGTGGGTAGATTATATATCCCACGGGGATAAAATTGAAAAAAGTTGAAAAATTTTTTTTTTTGGACGTAGTCATTTTTCCGGCGTTTATCAGACTTTCACATAGGGGAAATGTCAGTGAGCGTTCCGATTTCAGTTCCAGAGCGATTTGCCCAATGAGTCCTTGATATTTAGTCGTTTTCAGCAAATTTTTTGGTTTTTTGAAAATTTCACTTTTTTGTGAAAATATCCACTAAGAGAGGGAATAATATGTGTGAGGGTACCCCAGGAGAGTTCCAAATGTGTGTGGGTAGAATATATATCCCACGGGGGTAAAATTGAAAAAAGTTGAAAAAATTTTTTTTTTGAACTTAGTCATTTTTTCGGCGTTTATCAGACTTTCAGATTGGGGAAATGTCAGTGAGCATTCCGATTTCAGTTCCAGAGCGATTCGCCCAATGAGTCCTTGATATTTAGTCGTTTTCAGCCAATTTTCTGGATTTTTGTAAATTTCACTTTTTTGTGAAAATATCCACTAAATGAGGGAATAATATGTGTGAGGGTACCCCGGTAGAGTTCCAAATGTGTGTGGGTAGATTATATATCCCACGGGGGTAAAATTGAAAAAAGTTGAAAAATTTTTTTTTTTGGACTTAGTCATTTTTCTTGCGTTTATCAGACTTTCACATAGGGGAAATGTCAGTGAGCGTTCCGATTTCAGTTCCAGAGCGATTCGCCCAATGAGTACTTGATATTGATATTTAGTCGTTTTCAGCCAATTTTCTGGATTTTTGAAAATTTCACTTTTTTGTGAAAATATCCACTAAATGAGGGAATAATATGTGTGAGGGTTCCCCAGTAGAGTTCCAAATGTGTGTGGGTAGATTATATTTCCCACGGGGGTAAAATTGAAAAAAGTTGAAAAATTTTTTTTTTTGGACTTAGTCATTTTTCCTGCGTTTATCAGACTTTCACATAGGGAAAATGTCAGTGAGCGTTCCGATTACAGTTCCAGAGCGATTCGCCCAATGAGTCCTTGATATTTAGTCGTTTTCAGCCAATTTTCTGGATTTTTGAAAATTTCACTTTTTTGTGAAAATATCCACTAAATGAGGGCATAATATGTGTGAGGGTACCCCAGGAGAGTTCCAAATGTGTGTGGGTAGAATATATATCCCACGGGGATAAAATTGAAAAAAGTTGAAAATTTTTTTTTTTTGGACGTAGTCATTTTTCCGGCGTTTATCAGACTTTCACATAGGGGAAATGTCAGTGAGCGTTCCGATTTCAGTTCCAGAGCGATTTGCCCAATGAGTCCTTGATATTTAGTCATTTTCAGCAAATTTTTTGGTTTTTTGAAAATTTCACTTTTTTGTGAAAATATCCACTAAGAGAGGGAATAATATGTGTGAGGGTACCCCAGGAGAGTACCAAATGTGTGTGGGTAGAATATATATCCCACGGGGGTAAAATTGAAAAAAGTTGAAAAAATTTTTTTTTTGAACTTAGTCATTTTTTCGGCGTTTATCAGACTTTCAGATTGGGGAAATGTCAGTGAGCATTCCGATTTCAGTTCCAGAGCGATTCGCCCAATGAGTCCTTGATATTTAGTCGTTTTCAGCCAATTTTCTGGATTTTTGTAAATTTCACTTTTTTGTGAAAATATCCACTAAATGAGGGAATAATATGTGTGAGGGTACCCCGGTAGAGTTCCAAATGTGTGTGGGTAGATTATATATCCCACGGGGGTAAAATTGAAAAAAGTTGAAAAATTTTTTTTTTTGGACTTAGTCATTTTTCTTGCGTTTATCAGACTTTCACATAGGGGAAATGTCAGTGAGCGTTCCGATTTCAGTTCCAGAGCGATTCGCCCAATGAGTACTTGATATTGATATTTAGTCGTTTTCAGCCAATTTTCTGGATTTTTGAAAATTTCACTTTTTTGTGAAAATATCCACTAAATGAGGGAATAATATGTGTGAGGGTACCCCAGTAGAGTTCCAAATGTGTGTGGGTAGAATATATATCCCACGGGGGTAAAATTGAAAAAAGTTGAAAAAATTTTTTTTTTGGACGTAGTCATTTTTACTGCGTTTATCAGACTTTCACATAGGGGAAATGTCAGTGAGCGTTGCGATTTCAATTCCAGAGCGATTCGCCCAATGAGTACTTGATATTTAGTCGTTTTCAGCCAATTTTCAGGATTTTTGAAAATTTCACTTTTTTGTGAAAATATCCACTAAATGAGAGAATAATATATGTGAGGGTACCCCAGGAGAGTTCCAAATGTGTGTGGGTAGAATATATATCCCACGGGGGTAAAATTGAAAAAAGTTGAAAAAAAATTTTTTTTGGACTTACGAATTTTTCCGGCGTTCATCAGACTTTCAGATAGGGGAAATGTCAGTGAGCATTCCGATTTCAGTTCCAGAGCGATTCGCCCAATGAGTACTTGATATTTAGTCGTTTTCAGTCAATTTTCTGGATTTTTGAAAATTTCACTTTTTTGTTCAAATATCCACTAAATGAGGGAATAATATGTGTGAGGGTACCCCAGTAGAGTTCCAAATGTGTGTGGGTAGAATATATATCCAACGGGGGTAAAATTGAAAAAAGTTGAAAAATTTTTTTTTTTGGACTTAGTCATTTTTCCTGCGTTTATCAGACTTTCACATAGGGAAAATGTCAGTGAGCGTTCCGATTACAGTTCCAGAGCGATTCGCCCAATGAGTCCTTGATATTTAGTCGTTTTCAGCCAATTTTCTGGATTTTTGTAAATTTCACTTTTTTGTGAAAATATCCACTAAATGAGGGAATAATATGTGTGAGGGTACCCCGGTAGAGTTCCAAATGTGTGTGGGTAGATTATATATCCCACGGGGGTAAAATTGAAAAAAGTTGAAAAATTTTTTTTTTTGGACTTAGTCATTTTTCTTGCGTTTATCAGACTTTCACATAGGGGAAATGTCAGTGAGCGTTCCGATTTCAGTTCCAGAGCGATTCGCCCAATGAGTACTTGATATTGATATTTAGTCGTTTTCAGCCAATTTTCTGGATTTTTGAAAATTTCACTTTTTTGTGAAAATATCCACTAAATGAGGGAATAATATGTGTGAGGGTTCCCCAGTAGAGTTCCAAATGTGTGTGGGTAGATTATATTTCCCACGGGGGTAAAATTGAAAAAAGTTGAAAAATTTTTTTTTTTGGACTTAGTCATTTTTCCTGCGTTTATCAGACTTTCACATAGGGAAAATGTCAGTGAACGTTCCGATTACAGTTCCAGAGCGATTCGCCCAATGAGTCCTTGATATTTAGTCGTTTTCAGCCAATTTTCTGGATTTTTGAAAATTTCACTTTTTTGTGAAAATATCCACTAAATGAGGGCATAATATGTGTGAGGGTACCCCAGGAGAGTTCCAAATGTGTGTGGGTAGAATATATATCCCACGGGGATAAAATTGAAAAAAGTTGAAAATTTTTTTTTTTTGGACGTAGTCATTTTTCCGGCGTTTATCAGACTTTCACATAGGGGAAATGTCAGTGAGCGTTCCGATTTCAGTTCCAGAGCGATTTGCCCAATGAGTCCTTGATATTTAGTCATTTTCAGCAAATTTTTTGGTTTTTTGAAAATTTCACTTTTTTGTGAAAATATCCACTAAGAGAGGGAATAATATGTGTGAGGGTACCCCAGGAGAGTACCAAATGTGTGTGGGTAGAATATATATCCCACGGGGGTAAAATTGAAAAAAGTTGAAAAAATTTTTTTTTTGAACTTAGTCATTTTTTCGGCGTTTATCAGACTTTCAGATTGGGGAAATGTCAGTGAGCATTCCGATTTCAGTTCCAGAGTGATTCGCCCAATGAGTCCTTGATATTTAGTCGTTTTCAGCCAATTTTCTGGATTTTTGTAAATTTCACTTTTTTGTGAAAATATCCACTAAATGAGGGAATAATATGTGTGAGGGTACCCCGGTAGAGTTCCAAATGTGTGTGGGTAGATTATATATCCCACGGGGGTAAAATTGAAAAAAGTTGAAAAATTTTTTTTTTTGGACTTAGTCATTTTTCTTGCGTTTATCAGACTTTCACATAGGGGAAATGTCAGTGAGCGTTCCGATTTCAGTTCCAGAGCGATTCGCCCAATGAGTACTTGATATTGATATTTAGTCGTTTTGAGCCAATTTTCTGGATTTTTGAAAATTTCACTTTTTTGTGAAAATATCCACTAAATGAGGGAATAATATGTGTGAGGGTACCCCAGTAGAGTTCCAAATGTGTGTGGGTAGAATATATATCCCACGGGGGTAAAATTGAAAAAAGTTGAAAAAATTTTTTTTTTGGACGTAGTCATTTTTACTGCGTTTATCAGACTTTCACATAGGGGAAATGTCAGTGAGCGTTGCGATTTCAATTCCAGAGCGATTCGCCCAATGAGTACTTGATATTTAGTCGTTTTCAGCCAATTTTCAGGATTTTTGAAAATTTCACTTTTTTGTGAAAATATCCACTAAATGAGAGAATAATATATGTGAGGGTACCCCAGGAGAGTTCCAAATGTGTGTGGGTAGAATATATATCCCACGGGGGTAAAATTGAAAAAAGTTGAAAAAAAATTTTTTTTGGACTTACGAATTTTTCCGGCGTTCATCAGACTTTCAGATAGGGGAAATGTCAGTGAGCATTCCGATTTCAGTTCCAGAGCGATTCGCCCAATGAGTACTTGATATTTAGTCGTTTTCAGTCAATTTTCTGGATTTTTGAAAATTTCACTTTTTTGTTCAAATATCCACTAAATGAGGGAATAATATGTGTGAGGGTACCCCAGTAGAGTTCCAAATGTGTGTGGGTAGAATATATATCCAACGGGGGTAAAATTGAAAAAAGTTGAAAAATTTTTTTTTTTGGACTTAGTCATTTTTCCTGCGTTTATCAGACTTTCACATAGGGAAAATGTCAGTGAGCGTTCCGATTACAGTTCCAGAGCGATTCGCCCAATGAGTCCTTGATATTTAGTCGTTTTCAGCCAATTTTCTGGATTTTTGAAAATTTCACTTTTTTGTGAAAATATCCACTAAATGAGGGAATAATATGTGTGAGGGTTCCCCGGTAGAGTTCCAAATGTGTGTGGGTAGATTATATATCCCACGGGGGTAAAATTGAAAAAAGTTGAAAAATTTTTTTTTTTGGACTTAGTCATTTTTCCTGCGTTTATCAGACTTTCACATAGGGAAAATGTCAGTGAGCGTTCCGATTACAATTCCAGAGCGATTCGTCCAATGAGTCCTTGATATTTAGTCGTTTTCAGCCAATTTTCTGGATTTTTGAAAATTTCACTTTTTTGTGAAAATATCCACTAAATGAGGGCATAATATGTGTGAGGGTAACCCCAGGAGAGTTCCAAATGTGTGTGGGTAGAATATATATCCCACGGGGATAAAATTGAAAAAAGTTGAAAAAAATTTTTTTTTGGACTTAGTAATTTTTCCGGCGTTCATCAGACTTTCAGATAGGGGAAATGTCAGTGAACATTCCGATTTCAGTTCCAGAGCGATTCGCCCAATGAGTCCTTGATATTTAGTCGTTTTCAGCCAATTTTCTGGATTTTTGAAAATTTCACTTTTTTGTGAAAATATCCACTAAATGAGGGCATAATATGTGTGAGGGTACCCCAGGAGAGTTCCAAATGTGTGTGGGTAGAATATATATCCCACGGGGATAAAATTGAAAAAAGTTGAAAAATTTTTTTTTTGGACGTAGTCATTTTTCCGGCGTTTATCAGACTTTCACATAGGGGAAATGTCAGTGAGCGTTCCGATTTCAGTTCCAGAGCGATTTGCCCAATGAGTCCTTGATATTTAGTCGTTTTCAGCAAATTTTTTGGTTTTTTGAAAATTTCACTTTTTTGTGAAAATATCCACTAAGAGAGGGAATAATATGTGTGAGGGTACCCCAGGAGAGTTCCAAATGTGTGGGGGTAGAATATATATCCCACGGGGGTAAAATTGAAAAAAGTTGAAAAAATTTTTTTTTTGAACTTAGTCATTTTTTCGGCGTTTATCAGACTTTCAGATTGGGGAAATGTCAGTGAGCGTTCCGATTTCAGTTCCAGAGCGATTCGCCCAATGAGTCCTTGATATTTAGTCGTTTTCAGCCAATTTTCTGGATTTTTGAAAATTTCACTTTTTTCTGTAAATATTCACTAAATGAGAGAATAATATGTGTGAGGGTACCTCAGGAGAGTTCCAAATGTGTGTGGGTAGAATATATATCCCACGGGGGTAAAATTGAAAAAAGTTGAAAACATTTTTTTTTGGACTTAGTAATTTTTCCGGCGTTTATCAGACTTTCACAGGTAGGGGAAATGTCAGTGAGCGTTCCGATTTCAGTTCCAGAGCGATTAGCCCAATGAGTCCTTGATATTTAGTCGTTTTCAGCCAATTTTCTGGATTTTTGGAAATTTCACTTTTTTGTGAACATATTAACTAAATGATGGCATAATATGTGTGAGGGTACCCCAGGAGAGTTCCAAATGTGTGTGGGTAGAATATATATCCCATGGGGGTAAAATTGAAAAAAGTTGAAACATTTTTTTTTTTGGACTTAGTCATTTTTCCTGCGTTTATCAGACTTTCACATAGGGAAAATGTCAGTGAGCGTTCCGAATACAGTTCCAGAGCGATTCGCCCAATGAGTCCTTGATATTTAGTCGTTTTCAGCCAATTTTCTGGATTTTTGAAAATTTCACTTTTTTTGTGAAAATATCCACTAAATGAGGGCATAATATGTGTGAGGGTACCCCAGGAGAGTTCCAAATGTGTGTGGGTATTATATATATCCCACGGGGAAAAAATTGAAAAAAGTTGAAAAATTTTTTTTTTTGGTCGTAGTCATTTTTCCGGCGTTTATCAGACTTTCACATAGGGGAAATGTCAGTGAGCGTTCCGATTTCAGTTCCAGAGCGATTCGCCCAATGAGTCCTTGATATTTAGTCGTTTTCAGCCAATTTTCTGGATTTTTGAAAATTTCACTTTTTTGTGAAAATATTAACTAAATGAGGGCATAATATGTGTGAGGGTACCCCAGGAGAGTTCCAAATGTGTGTGGGTAGAATATATATCCCACGGGGGTAAAATTGAAAAAAGTTGAAAAATTTTTTTTTTTGGACTTAGTCATTTTTCCTGCGTTTATCAGACTTTCACATAGGTAAAATGTCAGTGAGCGTTCCGATTACAGTTCCAGAGCGATTCGCCCAATGAGTCCTTGATATTTAGTCGTTTTCAGCCAATTTTCTGGATTTTTGAAAATTTCACTTTTTTGTGAAAATATCCACTAAATGAGGGCATAATATGTGTGAGGGTACCCCAGGAGAGTTCCAAATGTGTGTGGGTAGAATATATATCCCACGGGGATAAAATTGAAAAAAGTTGAAAAAAATTTTTTTTTGGACTTAGTAATTTTTCGGGCGTTCATCAGACTTTCAGATAGGGGAAATGTCAGTGAACATTCCGATTTCAGTTCCAGAGCGATTCGCCCAATGAGTCCTTGATATTTAGTCGTTTTCAGCCAATTTTCTGGATTTTTGAAAATTTCACTTTTTTGTGAAAATATCCACTAAATGAGGGCATAATATGTGTGAGGGTACCCCAGGAGAGTTCCAAATGTGTGTGGGTAGAATATATATCCCACGGGGATAAAATTGAAAAAAGTTGAAAAATTTTTTTTTTTGGACGTAGTCATTTTTCCGGCGTTTATCATACTTTCACATAGGGGGAATGTCAGTGAGCGTTCCGATTTCAGTTCCAGAGTGATTCGCCCAATGAGTCCTTGATATTTATTCGTTTTCAGCCAATTTTCTGGATTTTTGAAAATTTCACTTTTTTGTGAAAATATCCACTAAATGAGAGAATAATATGTGTGAGGGTACCCCAGGAGAGTTCCAAATGTGTGTGGGTAGAATATATATCCCACGGGGGTAAAATTTAAAAAAAGTTTAAAAAAAATTTTTTTTGGACTTAGTAATTTTTCGGGCGTTCATCAGACTTTCAGATAGGGGAAATGTCAGTGAACATTCCGATTTCAGTTCCAGAGCGATTCGCCCAATGAGTCCTTGATATTTAGTCGTTTTCAGCCAATTTTCTGGATTTTTGAAAATTTCACTTTTTTGTGAAAATATCCACTAAATGAGGGCATAATATGTGTGAGGGTACCCCAGGAGAGTTCCAAATGTGTGTGGGTAGAATATATATCCCACGGGGATAAAATTGAAAAAAGTTGAAAAATTTTTTTTTTTGGACGTAGTCATTTTTCCGGCGTTTATCATACTTTCACATAGGGGGAATGTCAGTGAGCGTTCCGATTTCAGTTCCAGAGTGATTCGCCCAATGAGTCCTTGATATTTATTCGTTTTCAGCCAATTTTCTGGATTTTTGAAAATTTCACTTTTTTGTGAAAATATCCACTAAATGAGAGAATAATATGTGTGAGGGTACCCCAGGAGAGTTCCAAATGTGTGTGGGTAGAATATATATCCCACGGGGGTAAAATTTAAAAAAAGTTTAAAAAAAATTTTTTTTGGACTTAGTAATTTTTCCGGCATTTATTAGACTTTCAGATAGGGGAAAGGTCAGTGAGCGTTCAGTTTTCAGTTCCAAAGCGATTCGCCCAATGAGTCCTTGGTATTTAGTCATTTTCAGCCAATTTTTTGGATTTTTGAAAATTTCACTTTTTTGTGAAAATAATCACTAAATGAGAGAATAATATGTGTGAGGGTACCCCAGGAGAGTTCCAAATGTGTGTGGGTAGAATATATATCCCACGGGGGTAAAATTGAAAAAAGTTGAAAACATTTTTTTTTGGGACTTAGTAATTTTTCCGGCATTTATCAGACTTTCACAGATAGGGGAAATGTCAGTGAGCGTTCCGATTTCAGTTCCAGAGCGATTCGCCCAATGAGTCCTTGATATTTAGTCGTTTTCAGCCAATTTTCTGGATTTTTGAAAATTTCACTTTTTTGTGAAAATATCAACTAAATGAGGGCATAATATGTGTGAGGGTACCCCAGGAGAGTTCCAAATGTGTGTGGGTAGAATATATATCCCACGGGGGTAAAATTGAAAAAAGTTGAAAAATTATTTTTTTTGGACTTAGTCATTTTTCCTGCGTTTATCAGACTTTCACATAGGGAAAATGTCAGTGAGCGTTCCGGTTACAGTTCCAGAGCGATTCGCCCAATGAGTCCTTGATTTTTAGTGGTTTTCAGCCAATTTTCTGGATTTTTGAAAATTTCACTTTTTTGTGAAAATATCCACTAAATGAGGGCATAATATGTGTGAGGGTACCCCAGGAGAGTTCCAAATGTGTGTGGGTAGAATATATATCCCAAGGGGGTAAAATTGAAAAAAGTTGAAAAAAATTTTTTTTTGAACTTAGTCATTTTTTCGGCGTTTATCAGACTTTCAGATTGGGGAAATGTCAGTGAGCATTCCGATTTCAGTTCCAGAGCGATTCGCCCAATGAGTCCTTGATATTTAGTCGTTTTCAGCCAATTTTCTGGATTTTTGAAAATTTCACTTTTTTGTGAAAATATCCACTAAATGAGAGAATAATATGTGTGAGGGTACCCCAGGAGAGTTCCAAATGTGTGTGGGTAGAATATATATCCCACGGGGGTAAAATTGAAAAAAAGTTTTAAAAAAATTTTTTTGGGACTTAGTAATTTTTCCGGCATTTATCAGACTTTCAGATAGGGGAAAGGTCAGTGAGCATTCAGATTTCAGTTCCAGAGCGATTCGCCCAATGAGTACTTGATATTTAGTCGTTTTCAGCCAATTTTCTGGATTTTTGAAAATTTCACTTTTTTGTGAAAATATTCACTAAATGAGAGAATAATATGTGTGAGGGTACCTCAGGAGAGTTCCAAATGTGTGTGGGTAGAATATATATCCCACGGGGATAAAACTGAAAAAAGTTGAAAAAAAATTTTTTTTGGACTTAGTAATTTTTCTGGCGTTCATCAGACTTTCAGATAGGGGAAATGTCAGTGAACATTCCGATTTCAGTTCCAGAGCCATTCGCCCAATGAGTCCTTGATATTTAGTCGTTTTCAGCCAATTTTCTGGATATTTGAAAATTTCACTTTTTTGTGAAAATATTGACTAAATGAGGGCATAATATGTGTGAGGGTACCCCAGGAGAGTTCCAAATGTGTGTGGGTAGAATATATATCCCATGGGGATAAAATTGAAAAAAGTTGAAAAATTTTTTTTTTTGGACGTAGTCATTTTTCCGGCGTTCATCAGACTTTCACATAGGGGAAATGTCAGTGAGCGTTCCGATTTCAGTTCCAGAGCGATTCGCCCAATGAGTCCTTGATATTTAGTCGTTTTCAGCCAATTTTCTGGATTTTTGAAAATTTCACTTTTTTGTGAAAATATCCACTAAATGAGGGCATAATATGTGTGAGGGTACCCCAGGAGAGTTCCAAATGTGTGTGGGTAGAATATATATCCCACGGGGATAAAATTGAAAAAAGTTGAAAAAAATTTTTTTTTGGACTTAGTAATTTTTCGGGCGTGCATCACACTTTCAGATAGGGGAAATGTCAGTGAACATTCCGATTTCAGTTCCAGAGCGATTCGCCCAATGAGTCCTTGATATTTAGTCGTTTTCAGCCAATTTTCTGGATTTTTGAAAATTTCACTTTTTTGTGAAAATATCCACTAAATGAGGGCATAATATGTGTGAGGGTACCCCAGGAGAGTTCCAAATGTGTGTGGGTAGAATATATATCCCACGGGGATAAAATTGAAAAAAGTTGAAATATTTTTTTTTTTTGGACGTAGTCATTTTTCCGGCGTTTATCATACTTTCACATAGGGGGAATGTCAGTGAGCGTTCCGATTTCAGTTCCAGAGCGATTCGCCCAATGAGTCCTTGATATTTAGTCGTTTTCAGCCAATTTTCTGGATTTTTGAAAATTTCACTTTTTTGTGAAAATATCAACTAAATGAGGGCATAATATGTGTGAGGGTACCCCAGGAGAGTTCCAAATGTGTGTGGGTAGAATATATATCCCACGGGGGTAAAATTGAAAAAAGTTGAAAAATTATTTTTTTTGGACTTAGTCATTTTTTCGGCGTTTATCAGACTTTCAGATTGGGGAAATGTCAGTGAGCGTTCCGATTTCAGTTCCAGAGCGATTCGCCCAATGAGTCCTTGATATTTAGTCGTTTTCAGGCAATTTTCTGGATTTTTGAAAATTTCACTTTTTTGTGAAAATATCCACTAAATGAGAGAATAATATGTGTGAGGGTACCCCAGGAGAGTTCCAAATGTGTGTGGGTAGAATATATATCCCACGGGGGTAAAATTGAAAAAAGTTGAAAACATTTTTTTTTGGGACTTAGTAATTTTTCTGGCGTTTATCAGACTTTCACAGATAGGGGAAATGTCAGTGAGCATTCCGATTTCAGTTCCAGAGCGATTCGCCCAATGAGTCCTTGATATTTAGTCGTTTTCAGCCAATTTTCTGGATTTTTGAAAATTTCACTTTTTTGTGAAAATATTAACTAAATGAGGGCATAATATGTGTGAGGGTACCCCAGGAGAGTTCCAAATGTGTGTGGGTAGAATATATATCCCACGGGGGTAAAATTGAAAAAAGTTGAAAAATTTTTTTTTTTGGACTGTCATTTTTCCTGCGTTTATCAGACTTTCACATAGGGAAAATGTCAGTGAGCGTTCCGGTTACAGTTCCAGAGCGATTCGCCCAATGAGTCCTTGATATTTAGTGGTTTTCAGCCAATTTTCTGGATTTTTGAAAATTTCACTTTTTTGTGAAAATATCCACTAAATGAGGGCATAATATGTGTGAGGGTACCCCAGGAGAGTTCCAAATGTGTGTGGGCAGAATATATATCCCACGGGGGTAAAATTGAAAAAAAGTTTAAAAAAAATTTTTTTTAGACTTAGTAATTTTTCCGGCATTTATCAGACTTTCAGATAGGGGAAAGGTCAGTGAGCGTTCAGATTTCAGTTCCAGAGCGATTCGCCCAATGAGTACATGATATTTAGTCGTTTTCAGCCAATTTTCTGGATTTTTGAAAATTTCACTTTTTTGTGAAAATATTCACTAAATGAGAGAATAATATGTGTGAGGGTACCTCAGGAGAGTTCCAAATGTGTGTGGGTAGAATATATATCCCACGGGGGTAAAATAGAAAAAAGTTGAAATCATTTTTTTTTGGGACTTAGTAATTTTTCCGGCGTTTATCAGACTTTCACAGATAGGGGAAATGTCAGTGAGCGTTCCGATTTCAGTTCCAGAGCGATTCGCCCAATCAGTCCTTGATATTTAGTCGTTTTCAGCCAATTTTCTGGATTTTTGAAAATTTCACTTTTTTGTGAAAATATTAACTAAATGAGGGCATAATATGTGTGAGGGTACCCCAGGAGAGTTCCAAATGTGTGTGGGTAGAATATATATCCCACGGGGGTAAAATTGAAAAAAGTTGAAAAATTTTTTTTTTTGGACTTAATCATTTTTCCTGCGTTTATCAGAATTTCACATAGGGAAAATGTCAGTGAGCATTCCGATTACAGTTCCAGAGCGATTCACCCAATGAGTCCTTAATATTTAGTCGTTTTCAGCCAATTTTCTGGATTTTTGAAAATTTCACTTTTTTGTGAAAATATCCACTAAATGAGGGCATAATATGTGTGAGGGTACCCCAGGAGAGTTCCAAATGTGTGTGGGTAGAATATATATCCCACGGGGATAAAATTGAAAAAAGTTGAAAAATTTTTTTTTTTGGACGTAGTCATTTTTCCGCCGTTTATCATACTTTCACATAGGGGGAATGTCAGTGAGCGTTCCGATTTCAGTTCCAGAGTGATTCGCCCAATGAGTCCTTGATATTTTTTCATTTTCAGCCAATTTTCTGGATTTTTGAAAATTTCACTTTTTTGTGAAAATATCCACTAAATGAGAGAATAATATGTGTGAGGGTACCCCAGGAGAGTTCCAAATGTGTGTGGGTAGAATATATATCCCACGGGGGTAAAATTTAAAAAAAGTTTAAAAAAAATTTTTTTTGGACTTAGTCATTTTTTTGGCGTTTATCAGACTTTCAGATTGGGGAAATGTCAGTGAGCGTTCCGATTTCAGTTCCAGAGCGATTCGCCCAATGAGTCCTTGATATTTAGTCGTTTTCAGCCAATTTTCTGGATTTTTGAAAATTTCACTTTTTTGTGAAAATATCCACTAAATGAGGGAATAATATGTGTGAGGGTACCCCAGGAGAGTTCCAAATGTGTGTGGGTAGAATATATAGCCCACGGGGGTAAAATTGAAAAAAGTTGAAAAAAAATTTTTTTTGAACTTAGTCATTTTTCCTGCGTTTATCAGACTTTCACATAGGGGAAATGTGAGTGAGCATTCCGATTTCAGTTCCAGAGCGATTCGCCCAATGAGTCCTTGATATTTAGTCGTTGTCAGCCAATTTTCTGGATTTTTGAAAATTTCACTTTTTTGTAAAAATATCCACTAAATGAGAGAATAATATGTGTGAGGGTACCCCAGGAGAGTTCCAAATGTGTGTGGGTAGAATATATATCCCACGGGGATAAAATTGAAAAAAGTTGAAAAAAAATTTTTTCTTGGACTTAGTAATTTTTCCATCGTTTATCAAACTTTCAGATACGGAAAATGTCAGTGAGCGTTCCGATTTCAGTTCCAGAGCGATTCGCCCAATGAGTCCTTGATATTTAGTCGTTTTCAGCCAATTTTCTGGTTTTTAGAAAATTTCACTTTTTTGTGAAAATATCCACTAAATGAGGGCATAATATGTGTGAGGGTACCCCAGGAGAGTTCCAAATGTGTGTGGGTAGAATATATATCCTACGGGGATAAAATTGAAAAATGTTGAAAAAAATTTTTTTTGGACTTAGTAATTTTTCCGGCGTTCATCAGACTTTCAGATAGGGGAAATGTCAGTGAGCATTCTGATTTCAGTTCCAGAGCGATTCGCCCAATGAGTCCTTGATATTTAGTCGTTTTCAGCCAATTTTCTGGATTTTTGAAAATTTCACTTTTTTGTGAAAATATTAACTAAATGAGGGCATAATATGTGTGAGGGTACCCCAGGAGAGTTCCAAATGTGTGTGGGTAGAATATATATCCCACGGGGGTAAAATTGAAAAAAGTTGAAAAATTTTTTTTTTTGGACTTAATCATTTTTTCTGCGTTTATCAGACTTTCACATAGGGAAAATGTCAGTGAGCATTCCGATTACAGTTCCAGAGCGATTCACCCAATGAGTCCTTGATATTTAGTCGTTTTCAGCCAATTTTCTGGATTTTTGAAAATTTCACTTTTTTGTGAAAATATCCACTAAATGAGGGCATAATATGTGTGAGGGTACCCCAGGAGAGTTCCAAATGTGTGTGAGTAGAATATATATCCCACGGGGGTAAAATTGAAAAAAGTTGAAAAAAAAATTTTCTTGGACTTAGTCATTTTTCCTGCGTTTATCAGACTTTCACATAGGTGAAATGTGAGTGAGCGTTCCCATTTCAGTTCCAGAGCGATTCGCCCAATGAGTCCTTGATATTTAGTCGTTTTCAGCCAATTTTCTGGATTTTTGAAAATTTCACTTTTTTGTGAAAATATCCACTAAATGAGAGAACAATATGTGTGAGGGTACCCCAGGAGAGTTCCAAATGTGTGTGGGTAGAATATATATCCCACGGGGAAAAAATTGAAAAAAGTTGAAAAATTTTTTTTTTTGAACTTAGTCATTTTTCCTGCGTTTATCAGACTTTCACATAGGGGAAATGTCAGTGAGCGTTCCGATTTCAGTTCCAGAGTGATTCGCCCAATGAGTCCTTGATATTTAGTCGTTTTCAGCCAATTTTCTGGATTTTTGAAAATTTCACTTTTTTGTGAAAATATCCACTAAATGAGAGAATAATATGTGTGAGGGTACCCCAGGAGAGTTCCAAATGTGTGTGGGTAGAATATAAATCCCACGGGGATAAAATTGAAAAATGTTGAAAAAAATTTTTTTTGGACTTAGTAATTTTTCCGGCGTTCATCAGACTTTCAGATAGGGGAAATGTCAGTGAGCATTCTGATTTCAGTTCCAGAGCGATTCGCCCAATGAGTCCTTGATATTTAGTCGTTTTCAGTCAATTTTCTGAATTTTTGAAAATTTCACTTTTTTGTGAAAATATCCACTAAATGAGGGAATAATATGTGTGAGGGTACCCCAGGAGAGTTCCAAATGTGTGTGGGTAGAATATATATCCCACGGGGATAAAATTGAAAAAAGTTGAAAAAAATTTTTTTTTAGACTTAGTAATTTTTCCGGCGTTTATCAGACTTTCAGATATGGGAAATGTCAGTGAGCGTTGCGATTTCAGTTCCAGAGCGATTCGCCCAATGAGTCCTGGATATTTAGTGGTTTTCAGCCAATTTTCTGGATTTTTGAAAATTTCACTTTTTTTGTGAAAATATCCACTAAATAAGTGAATAATATGTGTGAGGGTACCCCAGGAGAGTTCCAAATGTGTGTGAGTAGAATATATATCCCACGGGGGTAAAATTGAAAAAAGTTGAAAAAAAATTTTTCTTGGACTTAGTCATTTTTCCTGCGTTTATCAGACTTTCACATAGGTGAAATGTGAGTGAGCGTTCCGCTTTCAGTTCCAGAGCGATTCGCCTCATGAGTCCTTGATATTTAGTCGTTTTCAGCCAATTTTCTGGATTTTTGAAAATTTCACTTTTTTGTGAAAATATCCACTAAATGAGGGAATAATATATGTGAGGGTACCCCAGTAGAGTTCCAAATGTGTGTGGGTAGAATATATATCCCACGGGGATAAAATTGAAAAAAGTTGAAAAAAAATTTTTTTTTGGACTTAGTAATTTTTCCGGCGTTTATCAAACTTTCAGATACGGAAAATGTCAGTGAGCGTTCCGATTTCAGTTCCAGAGCGATTCGCCCAATGAGTCCTTGATATTTAGTCGTTTTCAGCCAATTTTCTGGTTTTTAGAAAATTTCACTTTTTTGTGAAAATAACCACTAAATGAGGGCATAATATGTGTGAGGGTACCCCAGGAGAGTTCCAAATGTGTGTGGGTAGAATATATAGCCCACGTGGGTAAAATTGAAAAAAGTTGAAAAAAAATATTTTTTTGGACTTAGTAATTTTTCCGGCGTTCATCAGACTTTCAGATAGGGGAAATGTCAGTGAGCATTCCGATTTCAGTTCCAGAGCGATTCGCCCAATGAGTCCTTGATATTTAGTCGTTTTCAGCCAATTTTCTGGATTTTTGAAAATTTCACTTTTTTGTGAAAATATCCACTAAATGAGAGAATAATATGTGTGAGGGTACCCCAGGAGAGTTCCAAATGTGTGTGGGTAGAATATATATCCCACGGGGATAAAATTGAAAAAAGTTGAAAAAAAATTTTTTTTTGGACTTAGTAATTTTTCCGGCGTTTATCAAACTTTCAGATACGGAAAATGTCAGTGAGCATTCCGATTTCAGTTCCAGAGCGATTCGCCCAATGAGTCCTTGATATTTAGTCGTTTTCAGCCAATTTTCTGGATTTTTGAAAATTTCACTTTTTTGTGAAAATATCCACTAAATGAGGGAATAATATGTGTGAGGGTACCCCAGGAGAGTTCCAAATGTGTGTGGGTAGAATATTTATCCCACGGGTATAAAATTGAAAAAAGTAAAAAAAAATATTTTTTTGGACTTAGTAATTTTTCCGGCGTTCATCAGACTTTCAGATAGGGGAAATGTCAGTGAGCAGTCCGATTTCAGTTCCAGAGCGATTCGCCCAATGAGTCCTTGATATTTAGTCGTTTTCAGCCAATATTCTGGATTTTTGAAAATGTCACTTTTTTGTGAAAATATCCACTAAATGAGAGAATAATATGTGTGAGGGTACCCCAGGAGAGTTCCAAATGTGTGTGGGTAGAATATATAGCCCACGGGGGTAAAATTGAAAAAAGTTGAAAAAACTTTTTTTTTGAACTTAGTCATTTTTCCTGCGTTTATCAGACTTTCACATAGGGGAAATGTGAGTGAGCATTCCGATTTCAGTTCCAGAGCGATTCGCCCAATGAGTCCTTGATATTTAGTCGTTGTCAGCCAATTTTCTGGATTTTTGAAAATTTCACTTTTTTGTAAAAATATCCACTAAATGAGAGAATAATATGTGTGAGGGTACCCCAGGAGAGTTCCAAATGTGTGTGGGTAGAATATATATCCCACGGGGATAAAATTGAAAAAAGTTGAAAAAAAATTTTTTCTTGGACTTAGTAATTTTTCCGTCGTTTATCAAACTTTCAGATACGGAAAATGTCAGTGAGCGTTCCGATTTCAGTTCCAGAGCGATTCGCCCAATGAGTCCTTGATATTTAGTCGTTTTCAGCCAATTTTCTGGTTTTTAGAAAATTTCACTTTTTTGTGAAAATATCCACTAAATGAGGGCATAATATGTGTGAGGGTACCCCAGGAGAGTTCCAAATGTGTGTGGGTAGAATATATATCCTACGGGGATAAAATTGAAAAATGTTGAAAAAAATTTTTTTTGGACTTAGTAATTTTTCCGGCGTTCATCAGACTTTCAGATAGGGGAAATGTCAGTGAGCATTCTGATTTCAGTTCCAGAGCGATTCGCCCAATGAGTCCTTGATATTTAGTCGTTTTCAGCCAATTTTCTGGATTTTTGAAAATTTCACTTTTTTGTAAAAATATCCACTAAATGAGAGAATAATATGTGTGAGGGTACCCCAGGAGAGTTCCAAATGTGTGTGGGTAGAATATATATCCCACGGGGATAAAATTGAAAAAAGTTGAAAAAAATTTTTTTTTAGACTTAGTAATTTTTCCGGCGTTTATCAGACTTTCAGATAGGGGAAATGTCAGTGAGCGTTGCGATTTCAGTTCCAGAGCGATTCGCCCAATGAGTCCTTGATATTTAGTGGTTTTCAGCCAATTTTCTGGATTTTTGAAAATTTCACTTTTTTGTGAAAATATCCACTAAATGAGTGAATAATATGTGTGAGGGTACCCCAGGAGAGTTCCAAATGTGTGAGTAGAATATATATCCCACGGGGGTAAAATTGAAAAAAGTTGAAAAAATTTTTTTCTTGGACTTAGTCATTTTTCCTGCGTTTATCAGACTTTCACATAGGTGAAATGTGAGTGAGCGTTCCGCTTTCAGTTCCAGAGCGATTCGCCCCATGAGTCCTTGATATTTAGTCGTTTTCAGACAATTTTCTGGATTTTTGAAAATTTCACTTTTTTGTGAAAATATCCACTAAATGAGGGAATAATATATGTGAGGGTACCCCAGGAGAGTTCCAAATGTGTGTGGGTAGAATATAAATCCCACGGGGATAAAATTGAAAAATGTTGAAAAAAATTTTTTTTGGACTTAGTAATTTTTCCGGCGTTCATCAGACTTTCAGATAGGGGAAATGTCAGTGAGCATTCTGATTTCAGTTCCAGAGCGATTCGCCCAATGAGTCCTTGATATTTAGTCGTTTTCAGCCAATTTTCTGGATTTTTGAAAATTTCACTTTTTTGTGAAAATATCCACTAAATGAGAGAATAATATGTGTGACGGTACCCCAGGAGAGTTCCAAATGTGTGTGGGTAGAATATATATCCCACGGGGATAAAATTGAAAAAAGTAAAAAAAAATTTTTTTTTTGGACTTAGTCATTTTTCCGGCGTTTATCAAACTTTCAGATAGGGGAAATGTCAGTGAGCATTCCGATTTCAGTTCCAGAGCGATTCGCCCAATGAGTCCTTGATATTTAGTCGTTTTCAGCCAATTTTCTGGATTTTTGAAAATTTCACTTTTTTGTAATAATATCCACTAAATGAGAGAATAATATGTGTGAGAGTACCCCAGGAGAGTTCCAAATGTGTGTGGGTAGAATATATATCCCACGGGGATAAAATTGGAAAAAAGTTGAAAAAAAATTTTTTTTTGGACTTAGTAATTTTTCCGGCGTTTATCAGACTTTCAGATAGGGAAAATGTCAGTGAGCATTCCGATTTCAGTTCCAGAGCGATTCGCCCAATGAGTCCTTGATATTTAGTCGTTTTCAGCCAATTTTCTGGTTTTTAGAAAATTTCACTTTTTTGTGAAAAAAACCACTAAATGAGGGCATAATATGTGTGAGGGTACCCCAGGAGAGTTCCAAATGTGTGTGGGTAGAATATATAGCCCACGGGGGTAAAATTGAAAAAAGTTGAAAAAAAATTTTTTTTGGACTTAGTAATTTTTCTGCCGTTTATCATACTGTCAGATAGGGGAAATGTCAGTGAGCGTTCCGATTTCAGTTCCAGAGCGATTCGCCCAATGAGTCCTTGATATTTAGACGTTTTCAGCCAATTTTCTGGATTTTTGAAAATTTCACTTTTTTGTGAAAATATCCACTAAATGAGAGAATAATATGTGTGAGGGTACCCCAGGAGAGTTCCAAATGTGTGTGGGTAGAATATATATCCCACGGGGGTAAAATTGAAAAAAGTTGAAAAATTTTTTTTCTTGGACTTAGTCATTTTTCCTGCGTTTATCAGACTTTCATATAGGTGAAATGTGAGTGAGCGTTCCGCTTTCAGTTCCAGAGCGATTCGCCCCATGAGTCCTTGATATTTAGTCGTTTTCAGCCAATTTTCTGGATTTTTGAAAATTTCACTTTTTTGTGAAAATATCCACTAAATGAGGGAATAATATATGTGAGGGTACCCCAGTAGAGTTCCAAATGTGTGTGGGTAGAATATATATCCCACGGGGATAAAATTGAAAAAAGTAAAAAAAAATATTTTTTTGGACTTCGTAATTTTTCCGGCGTTCATCAGACTTTCAGATAGGGGAAATGTCAGTGAGCAGTCCGATTTCAGTTCCAGAGCGATTCGCCCAATGAGTCCTTGATATTTAGTCGTTTTCAGCCAATTTTCTGGATTTTTGAAAATTTCACTTTTTTGTGAAAATATCCACTAAATGAGAGAATAATATGTGTGAGAGTACCCCAGGAGAGTTCCAAATGTGTGTGGGTAGAATATATATCCCACAGGGATAAAATTGAAAAAAGTTGAAAAAAATTTTTTTTTGGACTTAGTAATTTTTCCGGCTTTTATCGGACTTTCAGATAGGTGAAATGTGAGTGAGCGTTCCGCTTTCAGTTCCAGAGCCATTCGCCCCATGAGTCCTTGATATTTAGTCGTTTTAAGCCAATTTTCTGGATTTTTGAAAATTTCACTTTTTTGTGAAAATATCCACTAAATGAGGGAATAATATGTGTGAGGGTACCCCAGGAGAGTTCCAAATGTGTGTGGGTAGAATATATATCCCACGGGGGTAAAATTGAAAAAAGTTGAAAAAAATTTTTTTTTGAACTTAGTCATTTTTCCTGCGTTTATCAGACTTTCACATAGGGGAAAAGTCAGTGAGCATTCCGAATTCAGTTCCAGAGCAATTCGCCCAATGAGTCCTTGATATTTAGTCGTTTTCAGCCAATTTTCTGGATTTTTGAAAATTTCACTTTTTTGTAATAATATCCACTAAATGAGAGAATAATATGTGAGAGTACCCCAGGAGATTTCCAAATGTGTGTGGGTAGAATATATATCCCACGGGGATAAAATTGGAAAAAAGTTGAAAAAAAATTTTTTTTTGGACTTAGTAATTTTTCCGGCGTTTATCAGACTTTCAGATAGGGAAAATGTCAGTGAGCATTCCGCTTTCAGTTCCAGAGCGATTCGCCCCATGAGTCCTTGATATTTAGTCGTTTTCAGCCAATTTTCTGGATTTTTGAAAATTTCACTTTTTTGTGAAAATATCCACTAAATGAGGGAATAATATGTGTGAGGGTACCCCAGGAGAGTTCCAAATGTGTGTGGGTAGAAAATATATCCCACGGGGATAAAAGTGAAAAAAGTTGAAAAAATTTTTTTTTTGGACTTAGTAATTTTTCCGGCGTTTATCAGACTTTCAGATAGGGGAAATGTCAGTGAGCATTCCGATTTCATTTCCAGAGCGATTTGCCCAATGAGTCCTTGATATTTAGTCATTTTCAGCCAATTTTCAGGATTTTTGAAAATTTCACTTTTTTGTGAAAACATCCACTAAATGAGGGAATAATATGTGTGAGGGTACCCCAGGAGCATTCCAAATGTGTGTGGGTAGAATATATATCCCACGGGGGTGAAATTGAAAAAACTTGAAAAAAATTTTTTTTTGGACTTAGTAATTTTTCCGGCGTTTATCAGACTTTCAGATAGGGAAAATGTCAGTGAGCGTTCCGATTTCAGTTCCAGAGTGATTCGCCCAATGAGTCCTTGATATTTAGTCGTTTTCAGCCAATTTTCTGGATTTTTGAAAATTTCACTTTTTTGTAATAATATCCACTAAATGAGAGAATAATATGTGTGAGAGTACCCCAGGAGAGTTCCAAATGTGTGTGGGTAGAATATATATCCCACGGGGATAAAATTGAAAAAAGTTGAAAAAAATTTTTTTTTTGGACTTAGTAATTTTTCCGGCGTTTATCAGACTTTCAGATAGGGGAAATGTCAGTGAGCGTTCTGATTTCAGTTCCAGAGCGATTCGCCCTATAAGTCCTTGATATTTAGTGGATTTCAGCCAATTTTCTGGATTTTTGAAAATTTCACTTTTTTGTGAAAATATGCACTAAATGAGGGAATAATATGTGTGAGGGTACCCCAGGAGAGTTCCAAATGTGTGTGGGTAGAATATGAATCCCATGGGGATAAAATTGAAAAAAGTTGAAAAAAAAATTTTTTTTGGACTTAGTCATTTTTCCGGCGTTCATCAGACTTTCAGATAGGTGAAATGTGAGTGAGCGTTCCGCTTTCAGTTCCAGAGCCATTCGCCCCATAAGTCCTTGATATTTAGTCGTTTTAAGCCAATTTTCTGGATTTTTCAAAATTTCACTTTTTTGTAATAATATCCACTAAATGAGAGAATAATATGTGTGAGAGTACCCCAGGAGAGTTCCAAATGTGTGTGGGTAGAATATATATCCCACGGGGATAAAATTGAAAAAAGTTGCCAAAAAATTTTTTTTTGGACTTAGTAATTTTTCCGGCGTTTATCAGACTTTCACATAGGGGAAGTCAGTGAGCGTTCCGATTTCAGTTCCAGAGCAATTCGCCCAATGAGTCCTTGATATTTAGTCGTTTTCAGCCAATTTTCTGGATTTTTGAAAATTTCACTTTTTTGTAATAATATCCACTAAATGAGAGAATAATATGTGTGAGAGTACCCCAGGAGAGTTCCAAATGTGTGTGGGTAGAATATATATCCCACGTGGATAAAATTGAAAAAAGTTGAAAAAAAATTTTTTTTTGGACTTAGTAATTTTTCCGGCGTTTATCAGACTTTCAGATAGGGGAAATGTCAGTGAGCATTCCGATTTCAGTTCCAGAGTGATTCGCCCAATGAGTCCTTGATATTTAGTCGTTTTCAGCCAATTTTCTGGATTTTTGAAAATTTCACTTTTTTGTGAAAATATCCACTAAATGAGGGCAGAATATGTGTGAGGGTACCCCATGAGAGTTCCAAATGTGTGTGGGTAGAATATATATCCCACGGGGTAAAATTGAAAAAAGTTTAAAAAATATTTTTCTTGGACTGTCATTTTTCCGGCGTTTATCAGACTTTCAGATAGGGGAAATGTCAGTGAGCATTCCGATTTCAGTTCCAGAGCGATTCGCCCAATGAGTCCTTGATATTTAGTCGTTTTCAGCCAATATTCTGGATTTTTGAAAATGTCACTTTTTTGTGAAAATATCCACTAAATGAGAGAATAATATGTGTGAGGGTAACCCAGGAGAGTTCCAAATGTGTGTGAGTAGAATATATATCCCACGGGGATAAAAATGAAAAAAGTTAAAAAAAAATTTTTTTTGGACTTAGTAATTTTTCTGGCATTTATCAGACTTTCAGATAGGGGAAATGTCAGTGAGCGTGACGATTTCAGTTCCAGAGCGATTCACCCATTGAGTCCTTGATATTTAGTGGTTTTCAGCCAATTTTCTGGATTTTTGAAAATTTCACTTTTTTGTGAAAATATCCACTAAATAAGTGAATAATATGTGTGAGGGTACCCCAGGAGAGTTCCAAATGTATGTGAGTAGAATATATATCCCACGGGGGTAAAATTGAAAAAAGTTGAAAAAAAATTTTTTTTTGGACTTAGTAATTTTCCCGGCGTTTATCAAACTTTCAGATACGGAAAATGTCAGTGAGCGTTCCGATTTCAGTTCCAGAGCGATTCGCCCAATGAGTCCTTGATATTTAGTCGTTTTCAGCCAATTTTCTGGATTTTTCAAAATTTCACTTTTTTGTAATAATATCCACTAAATGAGAGAATAATATGTGTGACAGTACCCCAGGAGAGTTCCAAATGTGTGTGGGTAGAATATATATCCCACGGGGATAAAATTGAAAAAAGTTGCCAAAAAATTTTTTTTTGGACTTAGTAATTTTTCCGGCGTTTATCAGACTTTCACATAGGGGAAGTCAGTGAGCGTTCCGATTTCAGTTCCAGAGCAATTCGCCCAATGAGTCCTTGATATTTAGTCGTTTTCAGCCAATTTTCTGGATTTTTGAAAATTTCACTTTTTTGTAATAATATCCACTAAATGAGAGAATAATATGTGTGAGAGTACCCCAGGAGAGTTCCAAATGTGTGTGGGTAGAATATATATCCCACGGGGATAAAATTGAAAAAAGTTGAAAAAAAATTTTTTTTTGGACTTAGTAATTTTTCCGGCGTTTATCAGACTTTCAGATAGGGGAAATGTCAGTGAGCATTCCGATTTCAGTTCCAGAGTGATTCGCCCAATGAGTCCTTGATATTTAGTCGTTTTCAGCCAATTTTCTGGATTTTTGAAAATTTCACTTTTTTGTGAAAATATCCACTAAATGAGGGCAGAATATGTGTGAGGGTACCCCATGAGAGTTCCAAATGTGTGTGGGTAGAATATATATCCCACGGGGTAAAATTGAAAAAAGTTTAAAAAATATTTTTCTTGGACTGTCATTTTTCCGGCGTTTATCAGACTTTCAGATAGGGGAAATGTCAGTGAGCATTCCGATTTCAGTTCCAGAGCGATTCGCCCAATGAGTCCTTGATATTTAGTCGTTTTCAGCCAATATTCTGGATTTTTGAAAATGTCACTTTTTTGTGAAAATATCCACTAAATGAGAGAATAATATGTGTGAGGGTAACCCAGGAGAGTTCCAAATGTGTGTGAGTAGAATATATATCCCACGGGGATAAAAATGAAAAAAGTTAAAAAAAAATTTTTTTTGGACTTAGTAATTTTTCTGGCATTTATCAGACTTTCAGATAGGGGAAATGTCAGTGAGCGTGACGATTTCAGTTCCAGAGCGATTCACCCATTGAGTCCTTGATATTTAGTGGTTTTCAGCCAATTTTCTGGATTTTTGAAAATTTCACTTTTTTGTGAAAATATCCACTAAATAAGTGAATAATATGTGTGAGGGTACCCCAGGAGAGTTCCAAATGTATGTGAGTAGAATATATATCCCACGGGGGTAAAATTGAAAAAAGTTGAAAAAAAATTTTTTTTTGGACTTAGTCATTTTTCCGGCGTTCATCAGACTTTCAGATAGGTGAAATGTGAGTGAGCGTTCCGCTTTCAGTTCCAGAGCCATTCGCCCCATAAGTCCTTGATATTTACTCGTTTTAAGCCAATTTTCTGGATTTTTGAAAATTTCACTTTTTTGTGAAAATATCCACTAAATGAGAGAATAATATGTGTGAGGGTACCCCAGGAGAGTTCCAAATGTGTGTGTGTAGAATATATATCCCACGGGGATAAAATTGAAAAAAGTTGAAAAAAAAATTTTTTTTGGACTTAGTAATTTTTCCGGCGTTTATCAAACTTTCAGATAGGGAAAATGTCAGTGAGCATTCCGATTTCAGTTCCAGAGCGATTCGCCCAATGAGTCCTTGATATTTAGTCGTTTTCAGCCAATTTTCTGGATTTTTGAAAATTTCACTTTTTTGTAATAATATCCACTAAATGAGAGAATAATATGTGTGAGAGTACCCCAGGAGAGATCCAAATGTGTGTGGGTAGAATATATATCCCACGGGGATAAAATTGGAAAAAAGTTGAAAAAAAATTTTTTTTTGGACTTAGTAATTTTTCCGGCGTTTATCAGACTTTCAGATAGGGAAAATGTCAGTGAGCATTCCGATTTCAGTTCCATAGCGAATCGCCCAATGAGTCCTTGATATTTAGACGTTTTCAGCCAATTTTCTGGATTTTTGAAAATTTCACTTTTTTGTGAAAACATCCACTAAATGAGGGAATAATATGTGTGAGGGTACCCCAGGAGCGTTCCAAATGTGTGTGGGTAGAATATATATCCCACGGGGGTGAAATTGAAAAAAGTTGAAAAAAATTTTTTTTTGGACTTAGTAATTTTTCCGGCGTTTATCAGACTTTCAGATAGGGGAAATGTCAGTGAGCATTCCGATTTCAGTTCCACAGTGATTCGCCCAATGAGTCCTTGATATTTAGTCGTTTTCAGCCAATATTCTGGATTTTTGAAAATTTCACTTTTTTGTGAAAATATCCACTAAATGAGGGAATAATATGTGTGAGGGTACCCCAGGAGAGTTCCAAATGTGTGTGGGTAGAATATAAATCCCACGGGGATAAAATTGAAAAAAGTTGAAAAAAAATTTTTCTTGGACTTAGTCATTTTTCCAGCTCTTATCAGACTTTCAGATAGGGGAAATGTCAGTGAGCATTCCGATTTCAGTTCCAGAGCGATTCGCCCAATGAGTCCTTGATATTTAGTCGTTTTCAGCCAATTTTCTGGATTTTTGAAAATTTCACTTTTTTGTGAAAATATCCACTAAATGAGGGCAGAATATGTGTGAGGGTACCCCATGAGAGTTCCAAATGTGTGTGGGTAGAATATATATCCCACGGGGTAAAATTGAAAAAAGTTTAAAAAATATTTTTCTTGGACTGTCATTTTTCCGGCGTTTATCAGACTTTCAGATAGGGGAAATGTCAGTGAGCATTCCGATTTCAGTTCCAGAGCGATTCGCCCAATGAGTCCTTGATATTTAGTCGTTTTCAGCCAATTTTCTGGATTTTTGAAAATTTCACTTTTTTGTAATAATATCCACTAAATGAGAGAATAATATGTGTGAGAGTACCCCAGGAGAGTTCCAAATGTGTGTGGGTAGAATATATATCCCACGGGGATAAAATTGAAAAAAGTTGAAAAAAATTTTTTTTTTGGACTTAGTAATTTTTCCGGCGTTTATCAGACTTTCAGATAGGGGAAATGTGAGTGAGCGTTCCGCTTTCAGTTCCAGAGCCATTCGCCCCATAAGTCCTTGATATTTAGTCGTTTTAAGCCAATTTTCTGGATTTTTGAAAATTTCACTTTTTTGTGAAAATATCCACTAAATGAGAGAATAATATGTGTGAGGGTACCCCAGGAGAGTTCCAAATGTGTGTGTGTAGAATATATATCCCACGGGGATAAAATTGAAAAAAGTTGAAAAAAATTTTTTTTTGGACTTAGTAATTTTTCCAGCGTTCATCGGACTTTCAGATAGGGGAAATGTCAGTGAGCATTCCGATTTCAGTTCCAGAGTGATTCGCCCAATGAGTCCTTGATATTTAGTCGTTTTCAGCCAATATTCTGGATTTTTGAAAATTTCACTTTTTTTGTGAAAATATCCACTAAATGAGGGAATAATATGTGTGAGTTTACCCCAGGAGAGTTCCAAATGTGTGTGGGTAGAATATATATCCCACGGGGATAAAATTGAAAAAAGTTGAAAAAAAAATTTTCTTGGACTTAGTCATTTTTCCGGCGTTTATCAGACTTTCAGATAGGGGAAATGTCAGTGAGCATTCCGATTTCAGTTCCAGAGCGATTCGCCCAATAAGTCCTTGATATTTAGTCGTTTTCAGCCAATTTTCTGGATTTTTGAAAATTTCACTTTTTTGTGAAAATATCCACTAAATGAGGGAATAATATGTGTGAGGGTAACCCAGGAGCGTTCCAAATGTGTGTGGGTAGAATATATATCCCACGGGGATAAAATTGAAAAAAGTTGAAAAAAATTTTTTTTTGGACTTAGTAATTTTTCCAGCGTTCATCAGACTTTCAGATAGGGGAAATGTCAGTGAGCATTCCGATTTCAGTTCCAGAGCGATTCGCCCAATGAGTCCTTGATATTTAGTCGTTTTCAGCCAATTTTCTGGATTTTTGAAAATTTCACTTTTTTGTGAAAATATCCACTAAATGAGGGAATAATATGTGTGAGAGTACCCCAGGAGAGTTCCAAATGTGTGTGGGTAGAATATATATCCCATGGGGATAAAATTGAAAAAAGTTGAAAAAAAATTTTTTTTTGGACTTAGTCATTTTTCCGGCGTTTATCAGAGTTTCAGATAGGGGAAATTTCAGTGAGCGTTCCGATTTCAGTTCCAGAGCGATTCGCCCAATGAGTCCTTGATATTTAGTCGTTTTCAACCAATTTTCTGGATTTTTGAAAATTTCACTTTTTTGTGAAAATATCCACTAAATGAGGGAATAATATGTGTGAGGGTACCCCAGGAGAGTTCCAAATGTGTGTGGGTAGAATATATATCCCACGGGGTAAAATTTAAAAAAGTTAAAAAAAAATTTTTCTTGGACTTAGTGATTTTACCGGCGTTTATCAGACTTTCAGATAGGGGAAATGTCAGTGAGCGTTCCGATTTCAGTTACCGAGCGTTTCGCCCAATGAGTCCTTCATATTTAGTTGTTTTCTGCCAATTTTCTGGATCTTTTAAAATTTCACTTTTTTGTGAAAATATCCACTAAATGAGGGAATGATATGTGTGAGGGTACCCCAGGAGAGATCCAAATGTGTGTGGGTAGAATATATATCCCACGGGGGTAAAATTGAAAAAAGTTGAAAAAAATTTTTTCTTGAACTTAGTCATTTTTCCGGCGTTTATCAGACTTTCAGATAGGGGAAATGTCAGTGAGCATTCCGATTTCAGTTCCAGAGCGATTCGCCCAATGAGTCCTTGATATTTAGTTGTTTTAAGCCAATTTTCTGGATTTTTGAAAATTTCACTTTTTTGTGAAAATATCCACTAAATGAGGGAATAATATGTGTGAGGGTACCCCAGGAGAGTTCCAAATGTGTTTGTGTAGTATATATATCCCACAGGGATAAAATTGAAAAAAGTTGAAAAATTTTTTTTTTCGGACTTATTGATTTTTCCTGCGTTCATCAGACTTTCAGATAGGGGAAATGTCATTAAGCGTTCCGATTTCAGTTCCCGAGCGATTCGCCCAATGAGTCCTTGATATTTAGTCGTTTTCAGCCAATTTTCTGGATTTTTGAAAATGTCACTTTTTTGTGAAAATATCCACTAAATGAGGGAATAATATGTGTGAGGGTACCCCAGGAGAGTTCCAAATGTGTGTGGGTAGTATATATATCCCACGGGGATAAAATTGAAAAAAGTTGAAAAAAATTTTTTTTTGGACTTATTAATTTTTCCGGCGTTCATCAGACTTTCAGATAGGGGAAATGTCAGTGAGCGTTCCGATTTCAGTTCCCGAGCGTTTCGCCCAATGAGTACTTCATATTTAGTTGTTTTCTGCCAATTTTCTGGATTTTTGAAAATTTCACTTTTTTGTGAAAATATCCACTAAATAAGGGAATGATATGTGTGAGGGTACCCCAGGAGAGTTCCAAATGTGTGTGGGTAGAATATATATCCCACGGGGGTAAAATTGAAAAAAGTTGAAAAAAATTTTTTTTTAGACTTATTAATTTTTCCTGCGTTCATCAGACTTTCAGATAGGGGAAATGTCAGTGAGCGTTCCGATTTCAGTTCCCGAGCATTTCGCGTAATGAGTCCTTCATATTTAGTTGTTTTCTGCCAATTTTCTGGATTTTTGAAAATTTCACTTTTTTGTGAAAATATCCACTAAATGAGGGAATGATATGTGTGAGGGTACCCCAGGAGAGTTCCAAATGTGTGTGGGTATAATATATATCCCACGGGGGTAAAATTGAAAAAAGTTGAAAAAAAATTTTTCTTGGACTTAGTCATTTTTCCGGCGTTTATCAGACTTTCAGATAGGGGAAATGTCAGTGAGCATTCCGATTTCAGTTCCAGAGCGATTTGCCCAATGAGTACTTGATATTTAGTCGTTTTCAGCCAATTTTCTGGATTTTTGAAAATTTCACTTTTTTTGTGAAAATATCCACTAAATGAGGGAATAATATGTGTGAGGGTACCCCAGGAGAGTTCCAAATGTGTGTGGGTAGAATATATATCCCACGGGGGTAAAATTGAAAAAAGTTGAAAAAAATTTTTTTTTGGACTTAGTCATTTTTCCGCCGTTTATCAGATTTTCAGATAGGGGAAATGTCAGTGAGCGTTGAGATTTCAGTTGCAGAGCGATTCGCCCAATGCGTCCTTGATACTTAGTCATTTTCAGCCAATTTTCTGTATTTTTAAAAATTTCACTTTTTTGTGAAAATATCCTCTAAATGAGGGAATAATATGTGTGAGGGTACCCAGGAGAGTTCCAAATGTGAGTGGGTAGAATATATATCCCACGGGGGTAAAATTGAAAAAAGTTGAAAAATTTTTTTTTTTGGACTTAGTCATTTTTCCTGCGCTTATCAGACTTTCAGATTGGGAAATGTCAGTGAGCGTTCCGATTTCAGTTCCAGTGCGATTCGCCCATTGAGTCCTTGATATTTAGTCGTTTTCTGCCAATTTTCTGCATTTTTGAAAATTGAACTTTTTTGTGAAAATATCCACTAAATGAGGGAATAATATGTGTGAGGGTAACCAGGAGAGTTCCAAATGTGAGTGGGTAGAATATATATCCCACGGGGGTAAAATTGAAAAAAGTTGAAAAATTTTTTTTTTTGGACTTAGTCATTTTTCCTGCGTTTATCAGACTTTCAGATTGGGAAATGTCAGTGAGCGTTCCGATTTCAGTTCCAGAGCGATTCGCCCTTTGAGTCCTTGATATTTTGTCGTTTTCTGCCAATTTTCTGGATTTTTGAAAATTTCACTTTTTTGTGAAAATATCCACTAAATGAGGGAATAATATGTGTGAGGGTACACCAGGAGAGTTCCAAATGTGTGTGGGTAGAATATATATCCCACGGGGGTAAAATTGAAAAAAGTTGAAAAATTTTTTTTTGGACTTAGTCATTTTTCGGCGTTTATCAGACTTTCAGATAGGGGAAATGTCAGTGAGCGTTCCGATTTCAGTTCCAGAGCCATTCGCCCAATGAGTCCTTGATATTTAGTCGTTTTCACCAATTTTCTGGATTTTTGAAAATTTCACTTTTTTGTGAAAATATCCTCTAAATGAGGGAATAATATGTGTGAGGGTACCCCAGGAGAGTTCCAAATGTGTGTGGGTAGAATATATATCCCACGGTGGTAAAATTGAAAAAAGTTGAAAAAAATTTTTTTTTGGACTTATTAATTTTTCCGACGTTCATCAGACTTTCAGATAGGGGAAATGCCAGTGAGCATTCCGATTTCAGTTCCAGAGCGACTCGCCCAATGGGTCCTTGATATTTAGTCGTTTTCAGCCAATTTTCTGGATTTTTGAAAAAAAAGTTGAAAAAAAATTTTTTTTTAGACGCAGTCATTTTTACGCCGTTTATCAGACTTTCAGATAGGGGAAATGTCAGTGAGCGTTCCGATTTCAGTTCCAGAGCGATTCGCCCAATGAGTCCTTGATATTTAGTCGTTTTCAGCCAGTTTTCTGGATTTTTGAAATTTTCACTTTTTTGTGAAAATATCCACTAAATGAGGGAATAATATGTGTGAGGGTACCCCAGGAGAGTTCCAAATGTGTGTGGGTAGAATATATATCCCACGGGGGTAAAATTGAAAAAAGTTGAAAACATTTTTTTTTGGGACTTAGTAATTTTTCCGGCGTTTTTCAGACTTTCACAGATAGGGGAAATGTCAGTGAGCGTTCCGATTTCAGTTCCAGAGCGATTTGCCCAATGAGTCCTTGATATTTAGTCATTTTCAGCCAATTTTCTGGATTTTTAAAAATTTCACTCTTTTGTGAAAATATCCACTAAATGAGGGAATACTATGTGTGAGGGTACCCCAGGAGAGTTCCAAATGTGTGTGGGTAGAATCGATATCCCACGGGGGTAAAATTGAAAAAAGTTGAAAAAAAATTTTTTTTGGACTTAGTCATTTGTCCGGCGTTTATCAGACTTTCAGATAGGGGAAATGTGAGTGAGCGTTCCGATTTCAGTTTCAGAGCGATTCGCCCAATGAGTCCTTGATATTTAGTCGTTTTCTGCCAATTTTCTGGATTTTTGAAAATTTCACTTTTTTGTGAAAATATCCACTAAATGAGGGAATAATATGTGTGAGGGTACACCAGGAGAGTTCCAAATGTGTGTGGGTAGAATATATATCCCACGGGGGTAAAATTGAAAAAAGTTGAAAAAAATTTTTTTTTGCACTTAGTCGTTTTTCCGGCGTTTATCAGACTTTCAGATAGGGGAAATGTGAGTGAGCATTCCGATTTCAGTTCCAGAGTGATTCGCCCAATGAGTCCTTGATATTTAGTCGTTTTCAGCCAATTTTCAGGATTTTTGAAAATTTCACTATTTTGTGAAAATATCCACTAAATGAGGGAATATGTGTGAGGGTACACCAGGAGAACTCCAAATGTGTGTTGGTAGAATATATATCCCACGGGGGTAAAATTGAAAAAAGTTGAAAAAAAATTTTTTTTGGACTTAGTCATTTGTCCGGCGTTTATCAGACTTTCAGATAGGGGAAATGTCAGTGAGCGTTCCGATTTCAGTTCCAGAGCGATTCGCCCAATGAGTCCTTGATATTTAGTCGTTTTCAGCCAATTTTCAGGATTTTTGAAAATTTCACTTTTTTGTGAAAATATCCACTAAATGAGGGAATAATATGTGTGAGGGTACCCCAGGAGAGTTCCAAATGTGTGTGGGTAGAATATATATCCCACGGGGATAAAATTGAAAAAAGTTGAAAAAAAATTTTTTTTGGACTTAGTAATTTTTCCTGCGTTTATCAGACTTTCAGATAGGGGAAATGTCAGTGAGCATTCCGATTTCAGTTCCAAAGCGATTCGCATAATGAGTCCTTGATATTTAGTCGTTTTCAGCCAATTTTCTGGATTTTTGAAAATTTCACTTTTTTGTGAAAATATCCTCTAAATGAGGGAATAATATGTGTGAGGGTACCCCAGGAGAGTTCCAAATGTGTGTGGGTAGAATATATATCCCACGGGGGTAAAATTGAAAAAAGTTGAAAAATTTTTTTTTTTGGACTTAGTCATTTTTCCTGCGTTTATCAGACTTTCAGATTGGGAAATGTCAGTGGGCGTTCAGATTTCAGTTCCAGAGCGATTCGCCCAATGAGTCCTTGATATTTAGTCGTTTTCAGCCAATTTTCTGGATTTTTAAAAATTTCACTCTTTTGTGAAAATATCCACTAAATGAGGGAATACTATGTGTGAGGGTACCCCAGGAGAGTTCCAAATGTGTGTGGGTAGAATAGATATCCCACGGGGGTAAAATTGAAAAAAGTTGAAAAAAAATTTTTTTTAGACTTAGTCATTTTTCCTGCATTTATCAGACTTTCAGATAGGGGAAATGTCAGTGAGCGTTCCGATTTCAGTTCCAGAGCGATTCGCCCAATGAGTGCTTGATATTTAGTCGTTTTCAGCCAATTTTCAGGATTTTTGAAAATTTCACTTTTTTGTGAAAATATCCTCTAAATGAGGGAATAATATGTGTGAGGGTACCCCAGGAGAGTTCCAAATGTGTGTCTGTAGAATATATATCCCACGGGGATAAAATTGAAAAAAGTTGAAAAAAATTTTTTTTTGGACTTAGTAATTTTTCCGGCGTTTATCAGACTTTCAGATAGGGGAAATGTCAGTGAGCATTCCGATTTCAGTTCCAGAGCGATTCGCCCAATGGGTCCTTGATGTTTAGTCGTTTTCAGCCATATTTCTGGATTTTTGAAAATTTCACTTTTTTGTGAAAATATCCACTAAATGAGGGAATAATATGTGTGAGGGTACCCCAGGAGAGTTCCAAATGTGTGTGGGTAGAATATATATCCCACGGGGGTAAAATTGAAAAAAGTTGAAAAAAATTTTTTTTTGGACTTAGTCATTTGTCCGGCGTTTATCAGACTTTCAGATAGGGGAAATGTGAGTGAGCGTTCCGATTTCAGTTCCAGAGCGATTCGCCCAATGAGTCCTTGATATTTAGTCGTTTTCTGCCAATTTTCTGGATTTTTGAAAATTTCACTTTTTTGTGAAAATATCCACTAAATGAGGGAATAATATGTGTGAGGGTACACCAGGAGAGTTCCAAATGTGTGTGGGTAGAATATATATCCCACGGGGGTAAAATTGAAAAAAGTTGAAAAAAATTTTTTTTTGCGCTTAGTCATTTTTCCGGCGTTTATCAGACTTTCAGATAGGGGAAATGTGAGTGAGCATTCCGATTTCAGTTCCAGAGTGATTCGCCCAATGCGTCCTTGATACTTAGTCATTTTCAGCCAATTTTCTGTATTTTTAAAAATTTCACTTTTTTGTGAAAATATCCACTAAATGAGGGAATAATATGTGTGAGGGTACCCAGGAGAGTTCCAAATGTGAGTGGGTAGAATATATATCCCACGGGGGTAAAATTGAAAAAAGTTGAAAAATTTTTTTTTTTGGACTTAGTCATTTTTCCTGCGTTTATCAGACTTTCAGATTGGGAAATGTCAGTGAGCGTTCCGATTTCACTTCCAGAGCGATTCGCCCATTGAGTCCTTGATATTTAGTCGTTTTCTGCCAATTTTCTGGATTTTTGAAAATTTCACTTTTTTGTGAAAATATCCACTAAATGAGGGAATAATATGTGTGAGGGTACACCAGGAGAGTTCCAAATGTGTGTGGGTAGAATATATATCCCACGGGGGTAAAATTGAAAAAGGTTGAAAAAAATTTTTTTCTGCACTTAGTCATTTTTCCGGCGTTTATCAGACTTTCAGATAGGGGAAATGTCAGTGAGCGTTCAGATTTCAGTTCCAGAGCGATTCGCCCAATGAGTCCTTGATATTTAGTCGTTTTCAGCCAATTTTCTGGATTTTTAAAAATGTCACTCTTTTGTGAAAATATCCACTAAATGAGGGAATACTATGTGTGAGGGTACCCCAGGAGAGTTCCAAATGTGTGTGGGTAGAATAGATATCCCACGGGGGTAAAATTGAAAAAAGTTGAAAAATTTTTTTTATTAGACTTAGTCATTTTTCCTGCATTTATCAGACTTTCAGATAGGGCAAATGTCAGTGAGCGTTTCGATTTCAGTTCCAGAGTGATTCACCCAATGAGTCCTTCATATTTAGTCGTTTTCAGCCAATATTTTGGATTTTTGAAAATTTCACTTTTTTGTGAAAATATCCACTAAATGAGGGAATAATATGTGTGAGGGTACCCCAGGAGAGTTCCAAATGTGTGTGGGTAGAATACAGATCCCACGGGGGTAAAATTGAAAAAAGTCGATAAAAAATTTTTTTTGGACTTAGTCATTTTTCCGGTGTTTATCAGACTTTCAGATAGGGGAAATGTGAGTGAGCATTCCGATTTCAGTTCCAGAGCGATTTGCCCAATGAGTCCTTGATATTAAGTCGTTTTCAGCCAATTTTCTGGATTTTTAAAAATTTCACTCTTTTGTGAAAATATCCACTAAATGAGGGAATACTATGTGTGAGGGTACCCCAGGAGAGTTCCAAATGTGTGTGGGTAGAATATATATCCCACGGCGGTAAAATTGAAAAAAATTGAAAAAAAATTTTTTTGGGACTTAGTCATATTTCCGGCGTTTATCAGACTTTCAGATAGGGGAAATGTGAGTGAGCATTCCGATTTCAGTTCCAGAGCGATTCGCCCAATGAGTCCTTGATATTTAGTCGTTTTCAGCCAATTTTCTGGATTTTTGAAAATTTCACTTTTTTGTGAAAATATCCACTAAATGAGGGAATAATATGTGTGAGGGTACACCAGGAGAGTTCCAAATGTGTGTGGGTAGAATATATATCCCACGGGGATAAAATTGAAAAAAGTTGAAAAAAATTTTTTTTTGGACTTAGTAATTTTTCCGGCGTTTATCAGACTTTCAGATAGGGGAAATGTCAGTGAGCGTTCCGATTTCAGTTCCAGAGCGATTCGCCCAATAAGTCCTTGATATTTAGTCGTTTTCAGCCAATTTTCTGGATTTTTGAAAACTTCACTTTTTTGTGAAAATATCCACTAAATGAGGGAATAATATGTGTGAGGGTACCCCAGGAGAGTTCCAAATGTGTGTGGGTAGAATAGATATCCCACGGGGGTAAAATTGAAAAAAGTTGAAAAAATTTTTTTATTAGACTTAGTCATTTTTCCTGCATTTATCAGACTTTCAGATAGGGCAAATGTAAGTGAGCGTTTCGATTTCAGTTCCAGAGTGATTCACCCAATGAGTCCTTGATATTTAGTCGTTTTCAGCCAATATTTTGGATTTTTGAAAATTTCACTTTTTTGTGAAAATATCCACTAAATGAGGGAATAATATGTGTGAGGGTACCCCAGGAGAGTTCCAAATGTGTGTGGGTAGAATATATATCCCACGGGGGTAAAATTGAAAAAAGTTGAAAAAAATTTTTTTTTGCATTTAGTCATTTTTCCGGCATTTATCAGACTTTCAGATAGGGGAAATGTGAGTGAGCGTTCCGATTTCAGTTCCAGAGCGATTCGCCCAATGAGTCCTTGATATTTAGTCGTTTTCAGCCAATTTTCTGGATTTTTGAAAATTTCACTTTTTTGTGAAAATATCCACTAAATGAGGGAATAATATATGTGAGGGTACCCCAGGAGAGTTCCAAATGTGTGTGGGTAGAATATATATCCCACGGGGGTAAAATTGAAAAAAGTTGAAAAACATTTTTTTTGGGACTTGGTCATTTTTCCAGCGTTTATCAGACTTTCAGTTAGGGGATATGTCAGTGAGCGTTCCGATTTTAGTTCCAGAGCAATTCACCCAATGAGTCCTTGATATATAGTCGTTTTCAGCCAATTTTCTGGATTTTTAAAAATTTTACTCTTTTGTGAAAATATCCACTAAATGAGGGAATACTATGTGTGAGGGTACCCCAGGAGAGTTCCAAATGTGTGTGGGTAGAATATATATCCCACGGGGGTAAAATTGAAAAAAGTCGATAAAAAATTTTTTTTGGACTTAGTCATTTTTCCGGCGTTTTTCAGACTTTCAGATAGGGGAAATGTGAGTGAGCGTTCCGATTTCCGTTCCAGAGCGATTTGCCCAATGAGTCCTTGATATTAAGTCGTTTTCACCCAATTTTCTGGATTTTTAAAAATTTCACTCTTTTGTGAAAATATCCACTAAATGAGGGAATACTATGTGTGAGGGTACCCCAGGAGAGTTCCAAATGTGTGTGGGTAGAATATATATCCCACGGCGGTAAAATTGAAAAAAGTTGAAAAAAATTTTTTTTTGCACTTAGTCATTTTTCCGGCATTTATCAGACTTTCAGATAGGGGAAATGTGAGTGAGCGTTCCGATTTCAGTTCCAGAGCGATTCGCCCAATGAGTCCTTGATATTTAGTCGTTTTCAGCCAATTTTCTGGATTTTTGAAAATTTCACTTTTTTGTGAAAATATCCACTAAATGAGGGAATAATATATGTGAGGGTACCCCAGGAAAGTTCCAAATGTGTGTGGGTAGAATATATATCCCACGGGGGTAAAATTGAAAAAAGTTGAAAAACATTTTTTTGGGGACTTGGTCATTTTTCCAGCGTTTATCAGACTTTCAGTTAGGGGATATGTCAGTGAGCGTTCCGATTTTAGTTCCAGAGCAATTCACCCAATGAGTCTTTGATATTTAGTCGTTTTCAGCCAATTTTCTGGATTTTTAAAAATTTTACTCTTTTGTGAAAATATCCACTAAATGAGGGAATACTATGTGTGAGGGTACCCCAGGAGAGTTCCAAATGTGTGTGGGTAGAATATATATCCCACGGGGGTAAAATTGAAAAAAGTTGAAAACAATTTTTTTTTGCACTTAGTCATTTTTCCGGCATTTATCAGACTTTCAGATAGGGGAAATGTGAGTGAGCGTTCCGATTTCAGTTCCAGAGCGATTTGCCCAATGAGTCCTTGATATTTAGTCGTTTTCAGCCAATTTTCTGGATTTTTGAAAATTTCACTTTTTTGTGAAAATATCCACTAAATGAGGGAATAATATATGTGAGGGTACCCCAGGAAAGTTCCAAATGTGTGTGGGTAGAATATATATCCCACGGGGGTAAAATTGAAAAAAGTTGAAAAACATTTTTTTGGGGACTTGGTCATTTTTCCAGCGTTTATCAGACTTTCAGTTAGGGGAAAAGTCAGTGAGCGTTCCGATTTTAGTTCCAGAGCAATTCACCCAATGAGTCCTTGATATTTAGTCGTTTTCAGCCAATTTTCTGGATTTTTAAAAATTTTACTCTTTTGTGAAAATATCCACTAAATGAGGGAATACTATGTGTGAGGGTACCCCAGGAGAGTTCCAAATGTGTGTGGGTAGAATATATATCCCACGGGGGTAAAATTGAAAAAAGTTGAAAAAAATTTTTTTTTGGACTTAGTCATATTTCCGGCGTTTATCAGACTTTCAGATAGGGAAAATGTCAGTGAACGTTCCGATTTCAGTTCCAGAGCGATTCGCCCAAAGAGCCCTTGATATTTAGTCGTTTTCAGCCAATTTTCTGGATTTTTGAAAATGTCACTTTTTTGTGAAAATATCCACTAAATGAGGGAATAATATGTGTGAGGGTACCCCAGGAGAGTTCCAAATGTGTGTGGGTAGAATATATATCCCACGGGGGTAAAATTGAAAAAAGTTGAAAAAAATTTTTTTTTGCACTTAGTCATTTTTCCGGCATTTATCAGACTTTCAGATAGGGGAAATGTGAGTGAGCGTTCCGATTTCAGTTCCAGAGCGATTCGCCCAATGAGTCCTTGATATTTAGTCGTTTTCAGCCAATTTTCAGGATTTTTGAAAATTTCACTTTTTTGTGAAAATATCCACTAAATGAGGGAATAATATGTGTGAGGGTACCCCAGGAGAGTTCCAAATATGTGTGGGTAGAATATATATCCCACGGGGGTAAAATTGAAAAAAGTTGAAAAAATTTTTTTTTTTGGACTTAGTCATATTTCCGGCGTTAATCCGACTTTCAGATAGGGGAAATGTCAGTGAACGTTCCGATTTCAGTTCCAGAGCGATTCGCCCAATGAGTCCTTGATATTTAGTCGTTTTCAGCCAATTTTCTGGATTTTTGAAAATTTCACTTTTTTGTGAAAATATCCACTAAATGAGGGAATAATATGTGTGAGGGTACCCCAGGAGAGTTCCAAATGTGTGTGGGTAGAATATATATCCCACGGGGGTAAAATTGAAAAAAGTTGAAAAAAATTTTTTTTTGCACTTAGTCATTTTTCCGGCATTTATCAGACTTTCAGATAGGGGAAATGTGAGTGAGCGTTCCGATTTCAGTTCCAGAGCGATTCGCCCAATGAGTCCTTGATATTTAGTCGTTTTCAGCCAATTTTCTGCATTTTTGAAAATTTCACTTTTTTGTGAAAATATCCACTAAATGAGGGAATAATATATGTGAGGGTACCCCAGGAGAGTTCCAAATGTGTGTGGGTAGAATATATATCCCACGGGGGTAAAATTGAAAAAAGTTGAAAAACATTTTTTTGGGGACTTGGTCATTTTTCCAGCGTTTATCAGACTTTCAGTTAGGGGATATGTCAGTGAGCGTTCCGATTTTAGTTCCAGAGCAATTCACCCAATGAGTCCTTGATATTTAATCGTTTTCAGCCAATTTTCTGGATTTTTAAAAATTTTACTCTTTTGTGAAAATATCCACTAAATGAGGGAATACTATGTGTGAGGGTACCCCAGGAGAGTTCCAAATGTGTGTGGGTAGAATATATATCCCATGGGGGTAAAATTGAAAAAAGTCGATAAAAAATTTTTTTTGGACTTAGTCATTTTTCCGGCGTTTATCAGACTTTCAGATAGGGGAAATGTGAGTGAGCGTTCCGATTTCAGTTCCAGAGCGATTTGCCCAATGAGTCCTTGATATTAAGTCGTTTTCAGCCAATTTTCTGTATTTTTAAAAATTTCACTCTTTTGTGAAAATATCCACTGAATGAGGGAATACTATGTGTGAGGGTACCCCAGGAGAGTTCCAAATGTGTGTGGGTAGAATATATATCCCACGGCGGTAAAATTGAAAAAAATTGAAAAAAAATTTTTTTTAGACTTAGTCATATTTCCGGCGTTTATCAGACTTTCAGATAGGGGAAATGTCAGTGAACGTTCCGATTTCAGTTCCAGAGCGATTCGCCCAATGAGTCCTTCATATTTAGTCGTTTTCAGCCAATTTTCAGGATTTTTGAAAATTTCACTTTTTTGTGAAAATATCCACTAAATGAGGGAATAAAATGTGTGAGGGTACCCCAGGAGAGTTCCAAATGTGTGTGGGTAGAATATATATCCCACGGGGGTAAAATTGAAAAAATTTTTTTTTTTGGACTTAGTCATATTTCCGGCGTTTATCCGACTTTCAGATAGGGGAAATGTCAGTGAACGTTCCGATTTCAGTTCCAGAGCGATTCGCCCAATGAGTCCTTGATATTTAGTCGTTTTCAGCCAATTTTCTGGATTTTTGAAAATGTCACTTTTTTGTGAAAATATCCACTAAATGAGGGAATAATATGTGTGAGGGTACCCCAGGAGAGTTCCAAATGTGCGTGGGTAGAATATATATCCCACGGGGGTAAAATTGAAAAAAGTTGAAAAAATTTTTTTTTTGCACTTAGTCATTTTTCCGGCGTTTATCAGACTTTCAGATAGGGGAAATGTCAGTGAGCGTTCCGATTTCAGTTCCAGAGCGATTCGCCCAATGAGTCCTTGATATTTAGTCGTTTTCAGCCAATTTTCAGGATTTTTGAAAATTTCACTTTTTTGTGAAAATATCCACTAAATGAGGGAATAATATGTGTGAGGGTACCCCAGGAGAGTTCCAAATGTGTGTGGGTAGAATATATATCCAACGGGGGTAAAATTGAAAAAAGTTGAAAAAAAAATTTTTTTGGACTTAGTCATTTTTCCGGCGTTTATCAGACTTTCAGATAGGGGAAATGTCAGTGATCATTCAGATTTCAGTTCCACAGCGATTCGCCTAATGAGTCCTTGATATTTAGTCGTCTTCAGCCAATTTTCAGGATTTTTGAAAATTTCACTTTTTTGTGAAAATATCCACTAAATGAGGGAATAATATGTGTGAGGGTACCCCAGGAGAGTTCCAAATGTGTGTGGGTAGAATATATATCCCACGGGGGTAAAATTGAAAAAATTTTTTTTTTTTGGACTTAGTCATTTTTCCGGCGTTTATCAGACTTTCAGATAGGGGAAATGTGAGTGAGCGTTCCGATTTCAGTTCCAGAGCGATTTGCCCAATGAGTCCTTGATATTAAGTCGTTTTCAGCCAATTTTCTGGATTTTTAAAATTTTCACTCTTTTGTGAAAATATCCACTGAATGAGGGAATACTATGTGTGAGGGTACCCCAGGAGAGTTCCAAATGTGTGTGGGTAGAATATATATCCCACGGGGGTAAAATTGAAAAAAGTTGAAAAAAATTTTTTTTTGCACTTAGTCATTTTTCCAGCGTTTATCAGACTTTCAGATAGGGGAAATGTGAGTGAGCGTTCCGATTTCAGTTCCAGAGCGATTCGCCCAATGAGTCCTTGATATTTAGTCGTTTTCAGCCAATTTTCAGGATTTTTGAAAATTTCACTTTTTTGTGAAAATATCCACTAAATGAGGGAATAATATGTGTGAGGGTACCCCAGGAGAGTTCCAAATGTGTGTGGGTAGAATATATATCCCACGGGGGTTAAATTGAAAAAAGTTGAAAAAATTTTTTTTTTTGGACTTAGTCATATTTCCGGCGTTTATCCGACTTTCAGATAGGGGAAATGTCAGTGAACGTTCCAATTTCAGTTCCAGAGCGATTCGCCCAATGAGTCCTTGATATTTAGTTGTTTTCAGCCAATTTTAAGGATTTTTGAAAATTTCACTTTTTTGTTGAAATATCCACTAAATGAGGGAATAATATGTGTGAGGGTACCCCAGGAGAGTTCCAAATGTGTGTCGGTAGAATATATATCCCACGGCGGTAAAATTGAAAAAAATTGAAAAAAAATTTTTTTTGGACTTAGTAATTTTTCCGGCGTTTATCAGAATTTCAGATAGGGGAAATGTCAGTGAGTGTTCCAATTTCAGTTCCAGAGCGATTCGCCCAATGAGTCCTTGATATTTAGTTGTTTTCAGCCAATTTTCTGGATTTTTGAAAATTTCACTTTTTTTAAAAAATATCCACTAAATGAGGGAATAATAAGTGTGAGGGTAACCCAGGAGAGTTCCAAATGTGTGTGGATAGAATATATATCCCACGGGGGTAAAATTGAAAAAAGTTGAAAATTTTTTTTTTTTGGTCTTAGTCATTTTTCCTGCGTTTATCAGACTTTCAGATAGGGCAAATTTCAGTGAGTGTTTCGATTTCAGTTCCAGCGTGATTCGCCCAATGAGTCCTTGATATTTAGTCGTTTTCAGCCAATATTTTGGATTTTTGAAAATTTCACTTTTTTGCGAAAATATCCACTAAATGAGGGAATAATATGTGTGAGGGTACCGCAGGAGAGTTACAAATGTGTGTGGGTAGAATATATATCCCACGGGGGTAAAATTGAAAAAAGTGGAAAAACATTTTTTTTGGACTTAGTCATTTTTCTGGCGTTTATCAGTCTTTCAGATAGGGGAAATGTGAGTGAGCGTTCCGATTTCAGTTCCAGAGCGATTCGCCCAATGAGTCCTTGATATTTAGTCGTTTTCAGCCAATTTTCTGGATTTTTGAAAATTTCACTTTTTTAAAAAAATATCCACTAAATGAGGGAATAATATGTGTGAGGGTAACCCAGGAGAGTTCCAAATGTGTGTGGGTAGAATATATATCCCACGGGGGTAAAATTGAAAAAAGTTGAACAATTTTTTTTTTTGGACTTAGTCATTTTTCCGGCGTTTATCAGACTTTCAGATAGGGCAAATGTGAGTGAGCGTTCCGATTTTAGTTCCAGAGCAATTCGCCCAATGAGTCCTTGATATTTAGTCGTTTTCAGCCAATATTTTGGATTTTTGAAAATTTCACTTTTTTGCGAAAATATCCACTAAATGAGGGAATACTATGTGTGAGGGTACCCCAGGAGAGTTCCAAATGTGTGTGGGTAGAATATATATCCCACGGGGGTAAAATTGAAAAAAGTTGAAAATTTTTTTTTTTTGGACTTAGTCATTTTTCCTGCGTTTATCAGACTTTCAGATAGGGCAAATTTCAGTGAGTGTTTCGATTTCAGTTCCAGCGTGATTCGCCCAATGAGTCCTTGGTATTTAGTCGTTTTCAGCCAATATTTTGGATTTTTGAAAATTTCACTTTTTTGCGAAAATATCCACTAAATGAGGGAATAATATGTGTGAGGGTACCCCAGGAGAGTTCCAAATGTGTGTGGGTAGAATATATATCCCACGGGGGTAAAATTGAAAAAAGTGGAAAAACATTTTTTTGGGACTTAGTCATTTTTCTGGCGTTTATCAGTCTTTAAGATAGGGGAAATGTCAGTGAGCATTCCGATTTCAGTTCCAGAGCGATTCGCCCAATGACTCCTTGATATTTAGTCATTTTCAGCCAATTTTCTGTATATTTTGAAAATTTCACTTTTTTGTGAAAGTATCCACTAAATGAGGGAATAATATGTGTGAGGGTACCCCAGGAGAGTTCCAAATGTGTGTGGGTAGAATATATATCCCACGGGGGTAAAATTGAAAAAAGATGAAAAAAATTTTTGGGGGGATTTAGTCATTTTTCCGGCGTTTATCAGACTTTCAGATAGGGGAAATGTCAGTGAGCATTCAGATTTCAGTTCCAGAGCAATTCGCCCAATGAGTCCTTGATATTTAGTCGTTTTCAGCCAATTTTCTGGATTTTTGAAAATTTCACTGTTTTGAGAAAATATCCACTAAATGAGGGAATAATATGTGTGAGGGTACCCCAGGAGAGTTCCAAATGTGTGTGGGTAGAATATATATCCCACGGGGATAAAATTGAAAAAAGTTGAAAAAAAATTTTTTTTGGACTTAGTAATTTTTCCGGTGTTCATAAGTCTTTCAGATAGGGGAAATGTCAGTGAGCGTTCAGATTTCAGTTCCAGAGCGATTCGCCCAATGAGTCCTTGATATTTAGTCGTTTTCAGCCAATTTTCTGGATTTTTGAAAATTTTACTTTTTTGTGAAAGTATCCACTAAATGAGGGAATAATATGTGTGAGGGTAACCCAGGAGAGTTCCAAATGTGTGTGGGAAGAATATATATCCCACAGGGGTAAAATTGAAAAAAGTTTTAAAAAATTTTTTTCTGGACTTAGTCATTTTTCCGGCGTTTATCAGACTTTCAGATAGGGGAAATATCAGTGAGCATTTCGATTTCAGTTCCAGAGCGATTCGCCCAATGAGTCCTTGATATTTAGTCGTTTTCAGCCAATTTTCTGGATTTTTGAAAATTTCACTTTTTTGTGAAAATATCCACTAAATGAGGGAATAATATGTGTGAGGGTACCCCAGGAGAGTTCCAAATGTGTGTGGGTAGAATATATATCCCACAGGGGTAAAATTGAAAAAAGTTGAAAAAATTTTTTTTCTGGACTTAGTCATTTTTCCGGCGTTTATCAGACTTTCAGATAGGGGAAATGTCAGTGAGTGTTCCGATTTCAGTTCCAGAGCGATTCGCCCAATGAGTCCTTGATATTTAGTTGTTTTCAGCCAATTTTCTGGATTTTTGAAAATTTCACTTTTTTTTAAAAATATCCACTAAATGAGGGAATAATAAGTGTGAGGGTAACCCAGGAGAGTTCCAAATGTGTGTGGATAGAATATATATCCCACGGGGGTAAAATTGAAAAAAGTTGAAAATTTTTTTTTTTTGGACTTAGTCATTTTTCCGGCGTTTATCAGACTTTCAGATAGGGGATATGTCAGTGAGCGTTTCGATTTCAGTTTCAGAGTGATTCTCCCAATGAGTCCTTCATATTTAGCCGTTTTCAGCCACTATTTTGTATTTTTGAAAATTTCACTTTTTTGTGAAAATATACAATAAATGAGGGAATAATATGTGTGAGGGTAACCCAGGAGAGTTCCAAATGTGTGTGGGTAGAATATATATCCCACAGGGGTAAAATTGAAAAAAAAAAATTTTTGACTTAGTCATTTTTACGGCATTTATCAGACTTTCAGATAGGGGATATGTCAGTGAGCGTTCCGATTTCAGTTCCAGAGCGATTCTCCCAATGAGTCCTTGATATTTAATCGTTTTCAGCCAATTTTCTGGATTTTTGAAAATTTCACTTTTTTGTGAAAATATCCACTAAATGAGGGAATAATATGTGTGAGGGTACCCCAGGAGAGTTCCAAATGTGTGTGGGTAGAATATATATCCCACTTGGGTAAAATTGAAAAAAGTTGAAAAAAAATTTTTTTTGGACTTAGTAATTTTTCCGGCGTTTATCAGACTTTCAGATAGGGGAAATCTCAGTGAGCGTTCCGATTTCAGTTCCAGAGCGATTCGCCCAATGACTCCTTGATATTTATTCGTTTTCAGCCAATATTTTGGATTTTTGAAAATTTCACTTTTTTGCGAAAATATCCACTAAATGAGGGAATAATATGTGTGAGGGTACCCCAGGAGAGTTCCAAATGTGTGTGGGTAGAATATATATCCCACGGGGGTAAAATTGAAAAAAGTGGAAAAACATTTTTTTTGGACTTAGTCATTTTTCTGGCGTTTATCAGTCTTTCAGATAGGGGAAATGTCAGTGAGCATTCCGATTTCAGTTCCAGAGCGATTCGCCCAATGACTCCTTGATATTTAGTCATTTTCAGCCAATTTTCTGTATATTTTGAAAATTTCACTTTTTTGTGAAAGTATCCACTAAATGAGGGAATAATATGTGTGAGGGTACCCCAGGAGAGTTCCAAATGTGTGTGGGTAGAATATATATCCCACGGGGGTAAAATTGAAAAAAGATGAAAAAAATTTTTGGGGGGATTTAGTCATTTTTCCGGCGTTTATCAGACTTTCAGATAGGGGAAATGTCAGTGAGCATTCAGATTTCAGTTCCAGAGCAATTCGCCCAATGAGTCCTTGATATTTAGTCGTTTTCAGCCAATTTTCTGGATTTTTGAAAATTTCACTGTTTTGAGAAAATATCCACTAAATGAGGGAATAATATGTGTGAGGGTACCCCAGGAGAGTTCCAAATGTGTGTGGGTAGAATATATATCCCACGGGGATAAAATTGAAAAAAGTTGAAAAAAAATTTTTTTTGGACTTAGTAATTTTTCCGGTGTTCATAAGTCTTTCAGATAGGGGAAATGTCAGTGAGCGTTCAGATTTCAGTTCCAGAGCGATTCGCCCAATGAGTCCTTGATATTTAGTCGTTTTCAGCCAATTTTCTGGATTTTTGAAAATTTTACTTTTTTGTGAAAGTATCCACTAAATGAGGGAATAATATGTGTGAGGGTAACCCAGGAGAGTTCCAAATGTGTGTGGGAAGAATATATATCCCACAGGGGTAAAATTGAAAAAAGTTTTAAAATTTTTTTTTCTGGACTTAGTCATTTTTCCGGCGTTTATCAGACTTTCAGATAGGGGAAATATCAGTGAGCGTTTCGATTTCAGTTTCAGAGTGATTCTCCCAATGAGTCCTTCATATTTAGCCGTTTTCAGCCACTATTTTGTATTTTTGAAAATTTCACTTTTTTGTGAAAATATACAATAAATGAGGGAATAATATGTGTGAGGGTAACCCAGGAGAGTTCCAAATGTGTGTGGGTAGAATATATATCCCACAGGGGTAAAATTGAAAAAAAAAAATTTTTGACTTAGTCATTTTTACGGCATTTATCAGACTTTCAGATAGGGGATATGTCAGTGAGCGTTCCGATTTCAGTTCCAGAGCGATTCTCCCAATGAGTCCTTGATATTTAATCGTTTTCAGCCAATTTTCTGGATTTTTGAAAATTTCACTTTTTTGTGAAAATATCCACTAAATGAGGGAATAATATGTGTGAGGGTACCCCAGGAGAGTTCCAAATGTGTGTGGGTAGAATATATATCCCACTTGGGTAAAATTGAAAAAAGTTGAAAAAAAATTTTTTTTGGACTTAGTAATTTTTCCGGCGTTTATCAGACTTTCAGATAGGGGAAATCTCATTGAGCGTTCCGATTTCAGTTCCAGAGCGATTCGCCCAATGACTCCTTGATATTTATTCGTTTTCAGCCAATATTTTGGATTTTTGAAAATTTCACTTTTTTGCGAAAATATCCACTAAATGAGGGAATAATATGTGTGAGGGTACCCCAGGAGAGTTACAAATGTGTGTGGGTAGAATATATATCCCACGGGGGTAAAATTGAAAAAAGTGGAAAAACATTTTTTTTGGACTTAGTCATTTTTCTGGCGTTTATCAGTCTTTCAGATAGGGGAAATGTGAGTGAGCGTTCCGATTTCAGTTCCAGAGCGATTCGCCCAATGAGTCCTTGATATTTAGTCGTTTTCAGCCAATTTTCTGGATTTTTGAAAATTTCACTTTTTTAAAAAAATATCCACTAAATGAGGGAATAATATGTGTGAGGGTAACCCAGGAGAGTTCCAAATGTGTGTGGGTAGAATATATATCCCACGGGGGTAAAATTGAAAAAAGTTGAACAATTTTTTTTTTTGGACTTAGTCATTTTTCCGGCGTTTATCAGACTTTCAGATAGGACAAATGTGAGTGAGCGTTCCGATTTTAGTTCCAGAGCAATTCGCCCAATGAGTCCTTGATATTTAGTCGTTTTCAGCCAATATTTTGGATTTTTGAAAATTTCACTTTTTTGCGAAAATATCCACTAAATGAGGGAATACTATGTGTGAGGGTACCCCAGGAGAGTTCCAAATGTGTGTGGGTAGAATAGATATCCCACGGGGGTAAAATTGAAAAAAGTTGAAAAATTTTTTTTTTGGACTTAGTCATTTTTCTGGCGTTTATCAGTCTTTCAGATAGGAGAAATGTCAGTGAGTGTTCCAATTTCAGTTCCAGAGCGATTCGCCCAATGAGTCCTTGATATTTAGTTGTTTTCAGCCAATTTTCAGGATTTTTGAAAATTTCACTTTTTTGTTGAAATATCCACTAAATGAGGGAATAATATGTGTGAGGGTACCCCAGGAGAGTTCCAAATGTGTGTGGATAGAATATATATCCCACGGGGGTAAAATTGAAAAAAGTTGAAAATTTTTTTTTTTTGGACTTAGTCATTTTTCCTGCGTTTATCAGACTTTCAGATAGGGGAAATGTCAGTGAGCATTCAGATTTCAGTTCCAGAGCAATTCGCCCAATGAGTCCTTGATATTTAGTCGTTTTCAGCCAATTTTCTGGATTTTTGAAAATTTCACTGTTTTGAGAAAATATCCACTAAATGAGGGAATAATATGTGTGAGGGTACCCCAGGAGAGTTCCAAATGTGTGTGGGTAGAATATATATCCCACGGGGATAAAATTGAAAAAAGTTGAAAAAAAATTTTTTTTGGACTTAGTAATTTTTCCGGTGTTCATAAGTCTTTCAGATAGGGGAAATGTCAGTGAGCGTTCAGATTTCAGTTCCAGAGCGATTCGCCCAATGAGTCCTTGATATTTAGTCGTTTTCAGCCAATTTTCTGGATTTTTGAAAATTTTACTTTTTTGTGAAAGTATCCACTAAATGAGGGAATAATATGTGTGAGGGTAACCCAGGATAGTTCCAAATGTGTGTGGGAAGAATATATATCCCACACGGGTAAAATTGAAAAAAGTTTTAAAAATTTTTTTTCTGGACTTAGTCATTTTTCCGGCGTTTATCAGACTTTCAGATAGGGGAAATATCAGTGAGCGTTTCGATTTCAGTTCCAGAGCGATTCGCCCAATGAGTCCTTGATATTTAGTCGTTTTCAGCCAATTTTCTGGATTTTTGAAAATTTCACTTTTTTGTGAAAATATCCACTAAATGAGGGAATAATATGTGTGAGGGTACCCCAGGAGAGTTCCAAATGTGTGTGGGTAGAATATATATCCCACAGGGGTAAAATTGAAAAAAGTTGAAAAAAATTTTTTTCTGGACTTAGTCATTTTTCCGGCGTTTATCAGACTTTCAGATAGGGGAAATGTCAGTGAGTGTTCCGATTTCAGTTCCAGAGCGATTCGCCCAATGAGTCCTTGATATTTAGTTGTTTTCAGCCAATTTTCTGGATTTTTGAAAATTTCACTTTTTTTTTAAAATATCCACTAAATGAGGGAATAATAAGTGTGAGGGTAACCCAGGAGAGTTCCAAATGTGTGTGGATAGAATATATATCCCACGGGGGTAAAATTGAAAAAAGTTGAAAATTTTTTTTTTTTGGACTTAGTCATTTTTCCTGCGTTTATCAGACTTTCAGATAGAGCAAATTTCAGTGAGTGTTTCGATTTCAGTTCCAGCGTAATTCGCCCAATGAGTCCTTGATATTTAGTCGTTTTCAGCCAATTTTCTGGATTTTTGAAAATTTTACTTTTTTGTGAAAGTATCCACTAAATGAGGGAACAATATGTGTGAGGATAACCCAGGAGAGTTCCAAATGTGTGTGGGTAGAATACATATCCCACGGGGATAAAATTGAAAAAAGTTGAAAAAAAAATTTTTTTAGACTTAATTTTTCCGGCGTTTATCAGACTTTCAGATAGGGGAAATGTCAGTGAGTGTTCCGATTTCAGTTCCAGAGCGATTCGCCCAATGAGTCCTTGATGTTTAGTCGTTTTCAGCCAATATTCAGGATTTTAGAAAATTTCACTTTTTTGTGAAAATATCCACTAAATGAGGGAATAATATGTGTGAGGGTACCCCAGGAGAGTTCCGAATGTGTGTGGGTAGAATATATATCCCACGGGGGTAAAATTGAAAAAAGTTGAAAACATTTTTTTTTGGACTTAGTAATTTTTCCGGCGTTTATCAGACTTTCAGATAGGGGAAATATCAGTGAGCGTTTCGATTTCAGTTCCAGAGCGATTCGCCCAATGAGTCCTTGATATTTAGTCGTTTTCAGCCAATTTTCTGGATTTTTGAAAATTTCACTTTTTTGTGAAAATATCCACTAAATGAGGGAATAATATGTGTGAGGGTACCCCAGGAGAGTTCCAAATGTGTGTGGGTAGAATACATATCCCACGGGGTAAAATTGAAAAAAGTTTAAAAAATTTTTTTGGGGACTTAGTCATTTTTACGGCGTTTATCAGACTTTCAGATAGGGCAAATGTCAGTGAGCGTTTCGATTTCAGTTCCAGAGTGATTCGCCCAATGAGTCCTTGATATTTAGTCGTTTTCAGCCAATATTTTGGATTTTTGAAAATTTTACTTTTTTGTGAAAATATCCACTAAATGAGGAATAGTATGTGTGAGGGTACCCCAGGAGAGTTCCAAATGTGTGTCGGTAGAATATATATCCCACGGGGGTAAAATTGAAAAAAGTTGAAAAAAAATTTTTTTGGACTTCGGCATTTTTCCGGCGTTTATCAGACTTTCAGATAGGGGAAATCTCAGTGAGCGTTTCGATTTCAGTTCCAGAGCGATTCGCCCAATGAGTCCTTGATATTTTGTTGCTTTCAGCCAATTTTCTGGATTTTTGAAAATTTCACTTTTTTGTGAAAATATCCACTAAATGAGGGAATAATATGTGTGAGGGTACCCCAGGAGAGTTCCAAATGTGTTTGGGTAGAATATATATCCCACTTGGGTAAAATTGAAAAAAGTTGAAAAAAATTTTTTTTTGGACTTAGTCATTTTTCCGGCGTTTATCAGACTTTCAGGTAGGGGAAATCTCAGTGAGCGTTCCGATTTCAGTTCCAGAGCGATTCTCCCAATGAGTCCTTGATATTTAATCGTTTTCAGCCAATTTTCTGGATTTTTCAAAATTTCACTTTTTTGTGAAAATATCCACTAAATGAGGGAATAATATGTGTGAGGGTACCCCAGGAGAGTTCCAAATGTGTGTGGGTAGAATACATATCCCACGGGGGTAAAATTGAAAAAAGTTTAAAACATTTTTTTGGGGACTTAGTCATTTTTACGGCGTTTATCAGACTTTCATATAGGGCAAATGTCAGTGAGCGTTTCGATTTCAGTTCCAGAGTGATTCTCCCAATGAGTCCTTGATATTTAGTCGTTTTAAGCCAATATTTTGGATTTTTGAAAATTTCACTTTTTTGTGAAAATATCCACTAAATGAGGGAATAATATGTGTGAGGATACACCAGGAGAGTTCCAAATGTGTGTGGGTAGAATATATATCCCACGGTGGTAAAATTGAAAAAAGTTGAAAAAAAATTTTTTTTGGACTTAGTCATTTTTCCGGCGTTTATCAGACTTTCAGGTAGGGGAAATCTCAGTGAGCGTTCCGATTTCAGTTCCAGAGCGATTCGCCCAATGACTCCTTGATGTTTATTCGTTTTCAGCCAATTTTCAGGATTTTTGAAAATTTCACTTTTTTGTGAAAATATCCACTAAATTAGGGAATAATATGTGTGAGGGTACCCCAGGAGAGTTCCAAATGTGTGTGGGTAGAATATATATCCCACAGGGGTAAAATTGAAAAAAAAAATTTTTTGACTTAGTCATTTTTACGGCATTTATCAGACTTTCAGATAGGGGATATGTCAGTGAGCGTTCCGATTTCAGTTCCAGGGCGATTCTCCCAATGAGTCCTTGATATTTATTCGTTTTCAGCCAATTTTCAGGATTTTTGAAAATTTCACTTTTTTGTGAAAATATCCACTAAATGAGGGAATAATATGTGTGAGGGTACCCCAGGAGAGTTCCAAATGTGTGTGGGTAGAATATATATCCCACGGGGTTAAAATTGAAAAAAGTTTAAAAAAATTTTTTGGGGACTTAGTCATTTTTACGGCGTTTATCAGACTTTCAGATAGGGCAAATGTCAGTGAGTGTTTCGATTTCAGTTCCAGAGTGATTCGCCCAATGAGTCCTTGATATTTAGTCATTTTCAGCCAATATTTTGGATTTTTGAAAATTTCACTTTTTTGTGAAAATATACACTAAATGAGGGAATAATATGTGTGAGGGTAACCCAGGAGAGTTCCAAATGTGTGTGGGTAGAATATATATCCCACGGGGGTAAAATTGAAAAAAGTTGAACAATTTTTTTTTTTGGACTTAGTCATTTTTCCGGCGTTTATCAGACTTTCAGATAGGACAAATGTGAGTGAGCGTTCCGATTTTAGTTCCAGAGCAATTCGCCCAATGAGTCCTTGATATTTAGTCGTTTTCAGCCAATATTTTGGATTTTTGAAAATTTCACTTTTTTGCGAAAATATCCACTAAATGAGGGAATACTATGTGTGAGGGTACCCCAGGAGAGTTCCAAATGTGTGTGGGTAGAATAGATATCCCACGGGGGTAAAATTGAAAAAAGTTGAAAAATTTTTTTTTTGGACTTAGTCATTTTTCTGGCGTTTATCAGTCTTTCAGATAGGGGAAATGTCAGTGAGTGTTCCAATTTCAGTTCCAGAGCGATTCGCCCAATGAGTCCTTGATATTTAGTTGTTTTCAGCCAATTTTCAGGATTTTTGAAAATTTCACTTTTTTGTTGAAATATCCACTAAATGAGGGAATAATATGTGTGAGGGTACCCCAGGAGAGTTCCAAATGTGTGTGGATAGAATATATATCCCACGGGGGTAAAATTGAAAAAAGTTGAAAATTTTTTTTTTTTGGACTTAGTCATTTTTCCTGCGTTTATCAGACTTTCAGATAGGGGAAATGTCAGTGAGCATTCAGATTTCAGTTCCAGAGCAATTCGCCCAATGAGTCCTTGATATTTAGTCGTTTTCAGCCAATTTTCTGGATTTTTGAAAATTTCACTGTTTTGAGAAAATATCCACTAAATGAGGGAATAATATGTGTGAGGGTACCCCAGGAGAGTTCCAAATGTGTGTGGGTAGAATATATATCCCACGGGGATAAAATTGAAAAAAGTTGAAAAAAAATTTTTTTTGGACTTAGTAATTTTTCCGGTGTTCATAAGTCTTTCAGATAGGGGAAATGTCAGTGAGCGTTCAGATTTCAGTTCCAGAGCGATTCGCCCAATGAGTCCTTGATATTTAGTCGTTTTCAGCCAATTTTCTGGATTTTTGAAAATTTTACTTTTTTGTGAAAGTATCCACTAAATGAGGGAATAATATGTGTGAGGGTAACCCAGGATAGTTCCAAATGTGTGTGGGAAGAATATATATCCCACACGGGTAAAATTGAAAAAAGTTTTAAAAATTTTTTTTCTGGACTTAGTCATTTTTCCGGCGTTTATCAGACTTTCAGATAGGGGAAATATCAGTGAGCGTTTCGATTTCAGTTCCAGAGCGATTCGCCCAATGAGTCCTTGATATTTAGTCGTTTTCAGCCAATTTTCTGGATTTTTGAAAATTTCACTTTTTTGTGAAAATATCCACTAAATGAGGGAATAATATGTGTGAGGGTACCCCAGGAGAGTTCCAAATGTGTGTGGGTAGAATATATATCCCACAGGGGTAAAATTGAAAAAAGTTGAAAAAAATTTTTTTCTGGACTTAGTCATTTTTCCGGCGTTTATCAGACTTTCAGATAGGGGAAATGTCAGTGAGTGTTCCGATTTCAGTTCCAGAGCGATTCGCCCAATGAGTCCTTGATATTTAGTTGTTTTCAGCCAATTTTCTGGATTTTTGAAAATTTCACTTTTTTTTTAAAATATCCACTAAATGAGGGAATAATAAGTGTGAGGGTAACCCAGGAGAGTTCCAAATGTGTGTGGATAGAATATATATCCCACGGGGGTAAAATTGAAAAAAGTTGAAAATTTTTTTTTTTTGGACTTAGTCATTTTTCCTGCGTTTATCAGACTTTCAGATAGAGCAAATTTCAGTGAGTGTTTCGATTTCAGTTCCAGCGTAATTCGCCCAATGAGTCCTTGATATTTAGTCGTTTTCAGCCAATTTTCTGGATTTTTGAAAATTTTACTTTTTTGTGAAAGTATCCACTAAATGAGGGAACAATATGTGTGAGGATAACCCAGGAGAGTTCCAAATGTGTGTGGGTAGAATACATATCCCACGGGGATAAAATTGAAAAAAGTTGAAAAAAAAATTTTTTTGGACTTAATTTTTCCGGCGTTTATCAGACTTTCAGATAGGGGAAATGTCAGTGAGTGTTCCGATTTCAGTTCCAGAGCGATTCGCCCAATGAGTCCTTGATGTTTAGTCGTTTTCAGCCAATATTCAGGATTTTAGAAAATTTCACTTTTTTGTGAAAATATCCACTAAATGAGGGAATAATATGTGTGAGGGTACCCCAGGAGAGTTCCGAATGTGTGTGGGTAGAATATATATCCCACGGGGGTAAAATTGAAAAAAGTTGAAAACATTTTTTTTTGGACTTAGTAATTTTTCCGGCGTTTATCAGACTTTCAGATAGGGGAAATATCAGTGAGCGTTTCGATTTCAGTTCCAGAGCGATTCGCCCAATGAGTCCTTGATATTTAGTCGTTTTCAGCCAATTTTCTGGATTTTTGAAAATTTCACTTTTTTGTGAAAATATCCACTAAATGAGGGAATAATATGTGTGAGGGTACCCCAGGAGAGTTCCAAATGTGTGTGGGTAGAATACATATCCCACGGGGTAAAATTGAAAAAAGTTTAAAAAATTTTTTTGGGGACTTAGTCATTTTTACGGCGTTTATCAGACTTTCAGATAGGGCAAATGTCAGTGAGCGTTTCGATTTCAGTTCCAGAGTGATTCGCCCAATGAGTCCTTGATATTTAGTCGTTTTCAGCCAATATTTTGGATTTTTGAAAATTTTACTTTTTTGTGAAAATATCCACTAAATGAGGAATAGTATGTGTGAGGGTACCCCAGGAGAGTTCCAAATGTGTGTCGGTAGAATATATATCCCACGGGGGTAAAATTGAAAAAAGTTGAAAAAAAATTTTTTTGGACTTCGGCATTTTTCCGGCGTTTATCAGACTTTCAGATAGGGGAAATCTCAGTGAGCGTTTCGATTTCAGTTCCAGAGCGATTCGCCCAATGAGTCCTTGATATTTTGTTGCTTTCAGCCAATTTTCTGGATTTTTGAAAATTTCACTTTTTTGTGAAAATATCCACTAAATGAGGGAATAATATGTGTGAGGGTACCCCAGGAGAGTTCCAAATGTGTTTGGGTAGAATATATATCCCACTTGGGTAAAATTGAAAAAAGTTGAAAAAAATTTTTTTTTGGACTTAGTCATTTTTCCGGCGTTTATCAGACTTTCAGGTAGGGGAAATCTCAGTGAGCGTTCCGATTTCAGTTCCAGAGCGATTCTCCCAATGAGTCCTTGATATTTAATCGTTTTCAGCCAATTTTCTGGATTTTTCAAAATTTCACTTTTTTGTGAAAATATCCACTAAATGAGGGAATAATATGTGTGAGGGTACCCCAGGAGAGTTCCAAATGTGTGTGGGTAGAATACATATCCCACGGGGGTAAAATTGAAAAAAGTTTAAAACATTTTTTTGGGGACTTAGTCATTTTTACGGCGTTTATCAGACTTTCATATAGGGCAAATGTCAGTGAGCGTTTCGATTTCAGTTCCAGAGTGATTCTCCCAATGAGTCCTTGATATTTAGTCGTTTTAAGCCAATATTTTGGATTTTTGAAAATTTCACTTTTTTGTGAAAATATCCACTAAATGAGGGAATAATATGTGTGAGGATACACCAGGAGAGTTCCAAATGTGTGTGGGTAGAATATATATCCCACGGTGGTAAAATTGAAAAAAGTTGAAAAAAAATTTTTTTTGGACTTAGTCATTTTTCCGGCGTTTATCAGACTTTCAGGTAGGGGAAATCTCAGTGAGCGTTCCGATTTCAGTTCCAGAGCGATTCGCCCAATGACTCCTTGATGTTTATTCGTTTTCAGCCAATTTTCAGGATTTTTGAAAATTTCACTTTTTTGTGAAAATATCCACTAAATTAGGGAATAATATGTGTGAGGGTACCCCAGGAGAGTTCCAAATGTGTGTGGGTAGAATATATATCCCACAGGGGTAAAATTGAAAAAAAAAATTTTTTGACTTAGTCATTTTTACGGCATTTATCAGACTTTCAGATAGGGGATATGTCAGTGAGCGTTCCGATTTCAGTTCCAGGGCGATTCTCCCAATGAGTCCTTGATATTTATTCGTTTTCAGCCAATTTTCAGGATTTTTGAAAATTTCACTTTTTTGTGAAAATATCCACTAAATGAGGGAATAATATGTGTGAGGGTACCCCAGGAGAGTTCCAAATGTGTGTGGGTAGAATATATATCCCACGGGGTTAAAATTGAAAAAAGTTTAAAAAAATTTTTTGGGGACTTAGTCATTTTTACGGCGTTTATCAGACTTTCAGATAGGGCAAATGTCAGTGAGTGTTTCGATTTCAGTTCCAGAGTGATTCGCCCAATGAGTCCTTGATATTTAGTCATTTTCAGCCAATATTTTGGATTTTTGAAAATTTCACTTTTTTGTGAAAATATACACTAAATGAGGGAATAATATGTGTGAGGGTAACCCAGGAGAGTTCCAAATGTGTGTGGGTAGAATATATATCCCACGGGGTTAAAATTGAAAAAAGTTTAAAAAATTTTTTTGGGGACTTAGTCATTTTTCCGGCGTTTATCAGACTTTCAGATAGGGCAAATGTCAGTGAGCGTTTCGATTTCAGTTTCAGAGTGATTCTCCCAATGAGTCCTTCATATTTAGCCGTTTTCAGCCACTATTTTGTATTTTTGAAAATTTCACTTTTTTGTGAAAATATACAATAAATGAGGGAATAATATGTGTGAGGGTAACCCAGGAGAGTTCCAAATGTGTGTGGGTAGAATATATATCCCACAGGGGTAAAATTGAAAAAAAAAAATTTTTGACTTAGTCATTTTTACGGCATTTATCAGACTTTCAGATAGGGGATATGTCAGTGAGCGTTCCGATTTCAGTTCCAGAGCGATTCTCCCAATGAGTCCTTGATATTTAATCGTTTTCAGCCAATTTTCTGGATTTTTTGAAAATTTCACTTTTTTGTGAAAATATCCACTAAATGAGGGAATAATATGTGTGAGGGTACCCCAGGAGAGTTCCAAATGTGTGTGGGTAGAATATATATCCCACTTGGGTAAAATTGAAAAAAGTTGAAAAAAAATTTTTTTTGGACTTAGTAATTTTTCCGGCGTTTAGCAGACTTTCAGATAGGGGAAATCTCAGTGAGCGTTCCGATTTCAGTTCCAGAGCGATTCGCCCAATGACTCCTTGATATTTATTCGTTTTCAGCCAATTTTCAGGATTTTTGAAAATTTCACTTTTTTGTGAAAATATCCACTAAATTAGGGAATAATATGTGTGAGGGTACCCCAGGAGAGTTCCAAATGTGTGTGGGTAGAATATATATCCCACAGGGGTAAAATTGAAAAAAAAAAATTTTTGACTTAGTCATTTTTACGGCATTTATCAGACTTTCAGATAGGGGATATGTCAGTGAGTGTTCCGATTTCAGTTCCAGAGCGATTCTCCCAATGAGTCCTTGATATTTAATCGTTTTCAGCCAATTTTCTGGATTTTTCAAAATTTCACTTTTTTGGGAAAATATCCACTAAATGAGGGAATAATATGTGTGAGGGTACCCCAGGAGAGTTCCAAATGTGTGTGGGTAGAATACATATCCCACGGGGGTAAAATTGAAAAAAGTTTAAAAAATTTTTTTGGGGACTTAGTCATTTTTACGGCGTTTATCAGACTTTCAGATAGGGCAAATGTCAGTGAGCGTTTCGATTTCAGTTCCAGAGTGATTCGCCCAATGAGTCCTTGATATTTAGTCGTTTTCAGCCAATTTTTTGGATTTTTGAAAATTTCACTTTTTTGTGAAAATATCCACTAAATGAGGGAATAGTATGTGTGAGGGTACCCCAGGAGAGTTCCAAATGTGTGTCGGTAGAATATATATCCCATGGGGGTAAAATTGAAAAAAGTTGAAAAAAAATTTTTTTGGACTTCGCCATTTTTCCGGCGTTTATCAGACTTTCAGATAGGGGAAATCTCAGTGAGTGTTTCGATTTCAGTTCCAGAGCGATTTGCCCAATGAGTCCTTGATATTTAGTCGTTTTAAGCCAATATTTTGGATTTTTGAAAATTTCACTTTTTTGTGAAAATATCCACTAAATGAGGGAATAGTATGTGTGAGGGTACCCCAGGAGAGTTCCAAATGTGTGTCGGTAGAATGTATATCCCATGGGGGTAAAATTGAAAAAAGTTGAAAAAAAATTTTTTTGGACTTCGGCACTTTTCCGGCGTTTATCAGACTTTCAGATAGGGGAAATCTCAGTGAGTGTTACGATTTCAGTTCCAGAGCGATTCGCCCAATGAGTCCTTGATATTAAGTCGTTTTCAGCCAATAGTTTGGATTTTTGAAAATTTCACTTTTTTGTGAAAATATCCACTAAATGAGGGAATAATATGTGTGAGGATACACCAGGAGAGTTCCAAATGTGTGTGGGTAGAATATATATCCCACGGTGGTAAAATTGAAAAAAGTTGAAAAAAAATTTTTTTTGGACTTAGTCATTTTTCCGGCGTTTATCAGACTTTCAGATAGGGGAAATCTCAGTAAGCGTTCCGATTTCAGTTCCAGAGCGATTCGCCCAATGACTCCTTGATATTTATTCGTTTTCAGCCAATTTTCAGGATTTTTGAAAATTTCACTTTTTTGTGAAAATATCCACTAAATGAGGGAATAATATGTGTGAGGGTGCCCCAGGAGAGTTCCAAATGTGTGTGGGTAGAATATATATCCCACGGGGTTAAAATTGAAAAAAGTTTAAAAAATTTTTTTGGGGACTTAGTCATTTTTACGGCGTTTATCAGACTTTCAGATAGGGCAAATGTCAGTGAGCGTTTCGATTTCAGTTCCAGAGTGATTCGCCCAATGAGTCCTTGATATTTAGTCATTTTCAGCCAATATTTTGGATTTTTGAAAATTTCACTTTTTTGTGAAAATATACACTAAATGAGGGAATAATATGTGTGAGGGTAACCCAGGAGAGTTCCAAATGTGTGTGGGTAGAATATATATCCTACGGGAGTAAAATTGAAAAAAGTTGAAAAAAAATTTTTTTTAGACTTAGTCATTTTTCTGGCGTTTATCAGACTTTCAGATAGGGCAAATGTCAGTGAGCGTTTCGATTTCAGTTCCAGAGTGATTATCCCAATGAGTCCTTGATATTTAGTCGTTTTCAGCCACTATTTTGGATTTTTGAAAATTTCACTTTTTTGTGAAAATATCCACTAAATGAGGGAATAATATGTGTGAGGGTACCCCAGGAGAGTTCCAAATGTGTGTGGGTAGAATATATATCCCACAGGGGTAAAATTGAAAAAAAAAAATTTTTGACTTAGTCATTTTTACGGCATTTATCAGACTTTCAGATAGGGGATATTTCAGTGAGCGTTCCGATTTCAGTTCCAGAGCGATTCTCCCAATGAGTCCTTGATATTTAATCGTTTTCAGCCAATTTTCTGGATTTTTCAAAATTTCACTTTTTTGGGAAAATATCCACTAAATGAGGGAATAATATGTGTGAGGGTACCCCAGGAGAGTTCCAAATGTGTGTGGGTAGAATATATATCCCACTTGGGTAAAATTGAAAAAAGTTGAAAAAAAATTTTTTTTGGACTTAGTCATTTTTCCGGCGTTTATCAGACTTTCAGATAGGGGAAATCTCAGTGAGCGTTCCGATTTCAGTTCCAGAGCGATTCGCCCAATGACTCCTTGATATTTATTCGTTTTCAGCCAATTTTCAGGATTTTTGAAAATTTCACTTTTTTGTGAAAATATCCACTAAATTAGGGAATAATATGTGTGAGGGTACCCCAGGAGAGTTCCAAATGTGTGTGGGTAGAATATATATCCCACAGGGGTAAAATTGAAAAAAAAAAATTTTGGACTTAGTCATTTTTACGGCATTTATCAGACTTTCAGATAGGGGATATGTCAGTGAGCGTTCCGATTTCAGTTCCAGAGCGATTCTCCCAATGAGTCCTTGATATTTAATCGTTTTCAGCCAATTTTCTGGATTTTTCAAAATTTCACTTTTTTGTGAAAATATCCACTAAATTAGGGAATAATATGTGTGAGGGTACCCCAGGAGAGTTCCAAATGTGTGTGGGTAGAATATATATCCCACAGGGGTAAAATTGAAAAAAAAAAATTTTTGACTTAGTCATTTTTACGGCATTTATCAGACTTTCAGATAGGGGATATGTCAGTGAGCGTTCCGATTTCAGTTCCAGAGCGATTCTCCCAATGAGTCCTTGATATTTAATCGTTTTCAGCCAATTTTCTGGATTTTTCAAAATTTCACTTTTTTGGGAAAATATCCACTAAATGAGGGAATAATATGTGTGAGGGTACCCCAGGAGAGTTCCAAATGTGTGTGGGTAGAATACATATCCCACGGGGGTAAAATTGAAAAAAGTTTAAAAAATTTTTTTGGGGACTTAGTCATTTTTACGGTGTTTATCAGACTTTCAGATAGGGCAAATGTCAGTGAGCGTTTCGATTTCAGTTCCAGAGTGATTCGCCCAATGAGTCCTTGATATTTAGTCGTTTTCAGCCAATATTTTGGATTTTTGAAAATTTCACTTTTTTGTGAAAATATCCACTAAATGAGGGAATAGTATGTGTGAGGGTACCCCAGGAGAGTTCCAAATGTGTGTTGGTAGAATATATATCCCATGGGGGTAAAATTGAAAAACGTTGAAAAAAAATTTTTTTGGACTTCGGCATTTTTCCGGCGTTTATCAGACTTTCAGATAGGGGAAATCTCAGTGAGTGTTTCGATTTCAGTTCCAGAGCGATTCGCCCAATGAGTCCTTGATATTAAGTCGTTTTCAGCCAATAGTTTGGATTTTTGAAAATTTCACTTTTTTGTGAAAATATCCACTACATGAGGGAATAATATGTGTGAGGATACACCAGGAGAGTTCCAAATGTGTGTGGGTAGAATATATATTAGTGTTTAGCCACCCCAGTAGTGTTCGAGTTCGGTTCGGTTCGTCGAACACCCGTGTGTTCGCCGAACTGTTCGTCGAACTGTTCGTCGAACACCTTCGAACACCGTTAAAACCAAATGGCAGGCTAACAAAAACTCCTAGAAACACATAGAAAACACCTTCAAAGGTCTCCAAAAGCTGACAAACTGCTCAGAAGACACAACTAACACATGGAAAAGTGACAAGTACATATAGTCATGCGAAAAGAAAAGAGGTGGAGGAGTAAAAGGAGGGGGAGACACAGATATAGGCATGTCATGCCCTTCTAAAATCCAAAAAGTGAGCAGCCGACACGTTCAGTCCGCTCCTGCCCGTGCCACCTCTGCGTCGCCGGGTTTGTGCCAGAGCCGCGGTGAACCCTGACAGCCAGCCCCCCTCTCCCAATACTGGTGCCTGTCCGCTGGTGGGTCGAGCGAGCCCCCCTGTGGTGGAGGCAGCTCTAAGCTTTTTAATTTAAATTGTCTCTCTAATTTGAATGAATACACTTTAAATCCATTTACAAGGATCTATTGGAGGGCAAGTCTCATGCCAGCAGCCGCGTAATTCCAGCTCCAGTAGCGTCCACTAAAGCTGCTGCAGTTAAAAAGCTTTTATAAGGATCGAGCTCGGCTGTCCACCGCAAGGCATCCTACTGCCAGTCCCAGCCCCTATGCCTTGGGGTGCCTCCTGATGCTCTTCACTGAGTATCCCGTGGTCCCGAAGCATTTCCTTTGAAAAAATTAAGTGTCCAAACTACAGGTGGTGTAGCTTGCTTAACAGCCGGGATAATCCGCTGACTAGCAGACACTGCTACTAGGCACAAAGTATTTCCTGGGCTAGATGCAGTTAAAAATTTGTAATTAGATACTCTCGTTGGATGCTGAGAAAGCATTCCATAGAGTCTCCTGGCACGCCATATATGATTCTCTTAAAGAGCTTGGGGTAGGGGTCTAGGGGACCCTTTTATAGCCAAAATCACGGCCCTGTATCGCAATACGTCACCTAGGCTGAAGATAAATGGAACTGTAGCACCCTGAGGGCTCGGTTGCTACAGAGGTATTGCACCTCACCCAGAGGTGTGATATCTCACTCTCAGGTAAGGATGTAGTGTGGATCAGGACCCGACACCTGCATGCATTACACCACATTGCCGTGGGGCAGGGCGACCAATATGCCCCTGAGATGGGCACGACAGTCCCTGTCCCTGGCTGGAGTGGGGGGAGGGAAAACTGAGGAAGGGGAACCCTGTAGTGCAGGAGCAGGGAGGAAGCAGTTCCTGGGTGCATTGAGAAGGGAGTATAAAAGGTGGGCACCATCTTAGTTCAGTGCAGAGAAGTCTGAGCAGAAGTGGCAGGGAGCAGGGGCTCTGCATGAGCTCTGCTCCGGAGGCGGGCCTAGTAACAGAGGCCCAGGCCTGGAAGTGGGAGAAGGAAGGTAGAGGAGCGGAGAAGGCTCCAGGAACGAGGAACGAAGAGATCCCAGGGGTGCGGACGGGCGAGTCGCCACCGCACGCCCGAATCCACCTGCGTGGAGGGGTCAGGCCAAAGGGGGAGACCGGTCCCCGAAACTAGTGGAGGCAGGAAACGACCCTCAGCTAGAAACTAGAGGCTGTGACATTTTATGTGGCGCAGCCGCTCGCTACACCCGCTAGGAAGGCACCACATAGGTTCAGGGAAACTGGCGCCAAGTTTACCAAGAGGAGGCCCGAGGCAGCCGGACTGAAGGGTTGGTAAGAAAGGCCATACAAAGGACACACAAAGGGGGTCCTGTGAAGCGCTCCAAAGTTATCTGGGAGTTGTCTGAGCCCCTCACCTGGTGAGCACAGTACGACATGGGCAGCCGTTACCTGCAGACGTGGTCTGGATAATAAGAACTGTGAGTAAAGGCCCTGGACTGCATCACTGACTCCGTGTCGTTACTGCTGCTGCCCTGCACCATCACCACCATCCTCTGCATACACTGCCCTGAGGCTATACTCCTCCCGTGGGGAGTTATGCTACGCTCTGCTGCACCCACAACACCAGCCTCAGCGGTCTGCCCTGGAGCGGCGGTTCACTCTGACCGCAATCCACGGGTGGCGTAGTCAGACATTTAAACATCAAAACCACATAAATAGTTCCGCCACTGGTTTGACCGCCCTGAGCCACGGAACCGGGTCGCCGCCACGGAGACTACAACCACCAGCATCCACCAAAAAGGGTCCGGCTCCGGGTGTCCCAAGGCCCAGGGGGCGCGTCAGAACATTTTCATCACCTTTCACAATCACCAATGGGACAAGGCAGGGATGTTCTCTGTCCCCTCTCTTATACATCCTAGAGACGGAGCACCTGCTCTCATCAATTCGCCATAACCCCAATATTAGGTGGATTGAGGTGGGAGGCACCGAGTACAAGTGCTCTCTATTTGCTGATGATGTCCTAGTATATATTACTCAATCACATATATCCATCCATGCTGTTATGGCTGAAATAGATCACTTTGTTACATGGTCAAATTTTAAAATCAATGCAGCGAAGTCTGAGGCCCTCGATGTCTCCCTCCCCAAATCCATATAGGATTCCATCCAGTCCAACTTTCCCTTTGCCTGGCCCTCACAGGGTATCAAATACTTAGGAATTCCTATTCATAGAGACCTCTCCCATCTATGTTGTCTTAATTTTGGGCCCTTTATTGAACAACTCCACACAGACCACGGTTGGCAAGTTAGAACTGTAAGATTCACTACGTGAACCACTGGTGTTTTGTGGAAAAGCACATGTACACTGTGTTCCAAATTATTATGCAAAAAGTGTTTAGGAGTGATAAGGGAAGAATTTGTTTGTTTGTCAGTTAAACTCATTGATGGTGATGTGTGTCAGGGCTCTTTATATCACTGTAAGCAATTGCAGACACCTGTGCTAATTAATTTGGCAGGTGTGTCCAATGAAAGGCAAGACTACTTAAGAAGGCTGTCTCACATTATTAAGCAGCCTACATTTTCTGCCAAAATGGGAAAGAAAAAAGATGTGTCGGCTGCTGAGAAGCAACAAATTGTGGAGTGTTTAGGTCAAGGCATGACTACAATCAACATTGTGCGATGATCAGGATGAAGTGTCTTGGCAATCAAGAAGTATGTAGCTGATTCACAGTACACACGTGTGCGTGCTGATAAGGGCAAATTGAGGACTCTTTACTACAGGCAATTACGTCAGGTTGAAAGAGCAGCGGCAAAAAAGCCTTGTCATAGCAGCAGACAAGTTTTTGAAGCTGCTGGTGCCTCCAACGTCCCCAGAACAACAAGATGCAGGGTCCTTCAGAGGTTTGCAGCTGTGCATATGCCATCCTGTCGACCTCCTCTATCCACTTCACACAAGCAGAAACGGCTCCATTGGGCCAAACATTACAGGAAGACTGATTTCAAAATTGTTTTGTTCACGGATGAGTGCCGTGCAGCGCTCGATGGTCCAGATGGATGGAGTGGAGGATGGCTGGTTGATGGACACCCCACGCAAACACGGCTACAGCGCCAACAAGGAGGAGGTGGAGTAATGTTTTGGGCTGGAATCATGGGGAGAGAGATTGTCGGCCCCTTTAGGATCCCTGAAGGCGCTAAAGATGAACTCCATAATGTATGTGGATTTTCTCAAACAGCACTTCCTGCCATGGTTCAAGAAGAAGAACCGTGTATTTTACAGCAAGATCATTTTTTTGCATGATAATGCACCATCTCATGCTGCACATAAAACATCTGCATCTCTGGCTGATATGGGCATAAAAGGGGACAAACTTATGGTGTGACCCCCATGCTCCCCTGACCTCTACCCCATTCAGAACCTTTGGAGCATCATTAAAAGGAGTGTCTATGATGGCGGGAGGCAGTTAACATCTAAGCAACAGCTCTGGGAGGGTATTCTGTCCTCATGCAAAACAAATGAAGCAGAAACCATCCAAAACCTGACAAATTCAATGGACGAGAGAGTTCAGAAGCTCCTTTCGAACAAGGGGTCCTATGTGAAAATGTAACATCACCTAGAATAAAGTTTTGAGTTGAAAACTGTTTGATTTCAGTTTCTAACAACCTGCTAATGCTTATAATTTCAAAAATGACCATTTTTTTGGTCTTTATTAAAATGAAAAGGTTGATCGAAAAGTTTGGGGGATCTAAGAGTGTGGCAACCCAGTAGTCATGATTACTTCGAATTCTGACAATATGAGGGTCATGCTGCAGGTAGTGCAGCAAGAAGGCACTTATGTGTCTTGCGCATCTCGGAGCCCCAAAATTATTTTCCGGGCTAGATGCAGCTAAAAATTATTATTAATTTTAAATCTGGTGAAGCTTTAGTATAGATGGCCTAATAGGATCAGTGCTGCACACTGCTACAAAGCCCAAATTATTTTCCAGTCAAGATACAGATAAACATGATTAGTAATTTTAAATCTGGTGGAGCTTATTATAGATGGCCTAATAGAATCAGTGCTGCACACTGCTACAAAGCCCAATTTATTTTCCAGCCAAGATACAGATAAACATGATTAGTAATTTGAAAGCTTAAAACGGTTGGTAGGGTGATTTTAACCAATCATGAAGCTTTTACTCTCCCCAGGATGACACAGGGGTAGAAAAGTCATTTTGGATCCATGATTTGTTCATCTTTATGAACGTGAGTCTGTCTACATTATCAGTGGAGAGCCGCGTGCACTTATCTGTCAGCACACCACCAGCAGCGCTGAACACACGTTCAGACAGAACGCTGGCTGCGGGGCATGACAAGATCTCCAAGGCGTAAGTGGCTAGCTCCGGCCATTTATCCAGATTGGAAGCCCAAAAAGAGCAAGGGTCCAGTGACACAGTCATGGCTTCAATGTTTACTTGGTGATACTCCTGTACCATCGTCTCTAGGCGTTGACTATGTGTCAGACTTCTTGTCTCCTGTGTCCTTGCAAAGGATGGGCTAAAAAAAGTGGTGAAATGATTCCGCAAAATTGATGTTACCAGCAGATACTGTGGTTCTGTTACGGTTTGAGTGCTGAACACTTGACGGTCCCACGGTTGGCAAGTTGGAACTGTGAGATTCACTACGTGCACCACTGGTATTTTGTGGAAAAGCACATGTAAGATTCTGCAACAGTCTCTGCTGATACTTCTGCATGCGTGCATCCCTTTCTATGGCAGGAATAATTTCTGCAAATTTACTTTTGTACCGGGGATCTAACAGTGTGGCAACCCAGTAGTCAGGATTATTTCTAATTCTCACAATTCGAGGGTCATGTTGCAGGTAGTGCAGCAAGAAGGCACTCATGTGTGTTGCGCATCCAGGAGCACCAAGTCCCTGTTGTGTTGGTGGCGAGGTAACAATCATGCTTCCTTCCTCTGTCCTCTCCCCCCAACCTCGCACAACAGAAATGTGATCAAGGTCTCCCTCATCTGATGAGTCTTCCATCAGTTCGTCCTCCACTTCTTCCTGGGCTCCTGCACCTTCCTCACTAGTTTGGCTGCTACCATGCGCCCTGGTAAAACCATCTCCCCCACCCTCACATGCCTGCCGCCTTGGTGCTGCCGACCGTCTGGACCTTGCAGATGTTAGCCCTTCCGCATACAACTCCTCTTCCTCTACTTCCTCCACCTCCTCTTGTGCCACCACCTGACTCCGAATTCTGTTTAACATGTGCTACAGCATGTAAATCACCGGAATAGTCATGCTGATAATGGCATCGTCATCACTAAACATCTTCGTCGCCATTTCAAAACTGCAGAAGGGTGCATAGGTCCCTGATCTGAGACCACTCCTCCAGCGTGATTTGCCCCACCTCTGGATCTCGTTGGCCCAGGCTATACGTCAGAACGTATTGCACCAGGGCTTGTCGGTGCTGCCACAGTCGCTGCAACATGTGCAGAGTTGAATTCCACCGGGTAGGCACATCGCATTTTAGCCGGTGAAGTGGCAGGCCCAACGACTTCTGTAGAGATGTAAGTCGCTGAGCTGCGGGATGCGAACGGCGGAAGTGAGCACACAGCGACCGTGCCCTCTGCAGAAGGCCATCTAGTCTGGGATAGTGGGCTAAAAATTGCTGGACAACCAGGTTCAACACGTGAGCCATACAAGGCACGTGTGTGACATTGCCCCGGCGAAGGGCCGCACCCAGGTTTGCAGCATTGTCGCACACGACCTTCCCTGGTTTCAGGTCCAGTGGAGACAACCATTCATGAAATTGGTTCTCCAGAGCTGACCACAACTCCTCAGCTGTGTGACTCACATTTCCCAGACATTCCAATGTAAAAACCGCCTGATGACGTTGAGCCCTACTGCCAGCATAGTAAGGAGGTGTGCAGAATCCCTTCTGCGCAGTTAGAAAGCTTGTGGCATGACCAGACAGGCTTTGGGTTCAGGTGGAAGACCGAGAGGAGGTTGAGGAGGCAGAAGCAGTGGAGGAACTTTGACATAAAGAGGATTGACGCACAACTCGTGGGGACGGCAAGACTTGGACAGCAGCCCCTTGTCCTGCTGTCACCATAGTTACCCAGTGCCCAGTCAGCGACATGTAACGCCCCTGTCCATGCCTACTCGTCCAAGTGTCTGTGGTGAAATGCACCCTGTCACACACAGAGTTTCTCAAAGAAGCGGTGATGTTGTGTGCGACATGCTGGTGGAGCGCAGGCACACCTTTCTTTGAGAAGTAGTGCCGACTGGGCATCTGGTACTGGGGCACTGCGACGGACATAAGGTCTCGAAAATCCTCTGTGTTCACCAGGCGGAAAGGCAGCATTTCTGTAGCCAAGAGCTTGCAGATGGTGAAATTCAACCTCTTAGCTTTCTCATGGCTAGGAGGAAATGGTCTTTTACTTGTCCACATCTGAGGGACCGAGGGCTGGCTATTGTGCTTAGACGGGGTTGATAAGGGTGTCCCCGGCAAACTGCCGGTCTGTGAGGAAGATGCAGGCGGACATGTCAGGTTGCCTTGATCCAAAGGTGGTGCTATCGATGTCGGACAACGCTCAACACCAGCTGGTGTTACCACGTCCAAAGAAAATGATGACCTGCCAATCACGCTGGCTGTTGCGGGTAAAGAGGTGGCAGGTCTGCGCCCCAAAACAGGTGTGACTGCTGTCCCCCCAGTCACAGAGGATGAAGAGGCCGCGGATGCACAAGATATGGCAGACGGTGGTTGGCCCGGCCGGCTAGGCCGCATTGTAGCACACTGAGCTTCCCACTGCAACTTATGCTTCATGTCCATGTGCCGGTTCATGCATGAAGTACTCAAACTATGTATTTTTTGGCCTCTACTTAGCTTTTGCTGACAAATGTTACAGATAACACGAGTTGGGTCATCTTTATCGATCTGAAAAAATGCCCAGGCTATGCAAGGCTTAGCACCCATGCGACCTGAAGAGCCACCACGACTTGTGGTGAGAGGCAGAGTTGTGTTTGAGGATGCAGTTGTTGAAGTGCTTCCAGTACTACGTCTCTGTCCAGGAAGGCGCAACCTGACCTCGTCGTCACTAGCATCTTCCTCCACCTCCTCTGCTGACCTCATCTCTTGGCTGACTGTGGGTTGACAGTAAGTGGGATCTCCAACCTCATCATCATCATCCTGTGCGTTATCACACCCGTCGTCCTCAGAGCCAACCTGTTCCTGCCCTGACAAAAAACTAAAGTTGTCGCTCCAATCAGGTATTTGAGTCTTATCATCATCTTCCTCATTGTCTCCACCAACAGGAGTTACAGTTTGGGAATGAGGGTCTACATTATGGTCAGAACCTTCTGCGTCTGGTCCTGGATCCGACTCATAAAGATTCTGGGTATCAGTGCAGATCATTTCCTCGTCTGGATTCACAGAAGCGCTGGAGTCGACCTCTGATTCCCAGGCTATAGTATGAGTAAACAGCTCTGCAGACTAAACCATCTGTTCTACCTCATACTCAGACGGGCAGCTGGAGATTTGGGAGCTGTGAGGAAGCAAGTGCGATTGGGGTGACACCTTTGAGGACTGGAGTATTTGTGATGTTGAAGTTGATGTGGAGGAGAGCCCACTTAAAGGAGCACTTGATATCCGTTGAAGCACCTGCTGTTTTTGTGCCTCATCTGGAATTTGTAGCGATTGGCGTGGCCATAAGAAAGGGATCTTATCACATTGTCCGCTAAAAGAAGTAGACATTTTAGTTTGGCTGGAAGATGGTCTTTCTTGCAGATGTTACTGTTGCTTTAACAACTACCCCACGGACACAACCTTTTTTCCCCTTCCCAACACGCCTATTCCCCTTTCCACCAGCAGCAGGCCTTTTTCCACTCATTTTGGTGGTTAACTAATTCACAACTCTGGAGTTGTTTGCACAAAAAAACAATGGATGGGAACCGAGCAGAGCTGAGTGGCCAAACTGTGGTATTAGGCCAAAATTATTGGCTGGGTTAGATGCAGAAAAAAATTATATTCAATTTGCAACCTGATGGAGGTCAGTATAGATGGACTAATAGAACAAGTCCCACACACAGCTAGAAGCCCAAATATTTTTTCAGAGGTAGATGCAGAAAAAATATTTATTCAGTTTGCAACCTGATGGAGGTCTGTATAGATGTATTAATAGAACAAGTCCCACACACAGCTACAAGCCCAATATTTTTTCAGAGGTAGATGCAGAAAAAAAATATATTCAGTTTGCAATCTGATGGAGGTCAGTATGGATGGACTAATAGAGAAAGTCCCACACACTGCTAGAAGGCCAAATATTTTTTCAGAGCTAGATGCAGACAAAAAATTATTATGAATTTGCAACCTGATGGAGGTCAGTATAGGTGGACTAATAGAACAAGTCCCACACACTGCTTGTAGGCCAAATATTTTTTCAGAGCTAGATGCAGAAAAAAATTATATTCAGTTTGCAACCTGATGGAGGTCTGTATAGATGGATTAATAGAACAAGTCCCACACACAGCTAGAAGCCCAAATATTTTTTCAGAGGTAGATGCAGATAAAAATTATTTTTAATTTGCAACCTGATGGAGGTCAGTATAGATGGACTAATAGAGAAAGTCCCACACACTGCTAGAAGGCCAAATATTTTTTCAGAGCTAGATGCAGATAAAAATTATTTTTAATTTGCAACCTGATGGAGGTCAGTATAGATGGACTAATAGAGAAAGCCCCACACACTGCTAGAAGCCCAAATATTTTTTCAGAGGTACTGTAAATGCAGATAAAAATTATTGTCAGACTGTCAGATAGGGGAAATGTCAGTGAGCGTTCCGATTTCAGTTCCAGAGCGATTCGCCCAATGAGTCCTTGATATTAAGTCTTTTTCAGCCAATTTTCTGGATTTTTGAAAATTTCACTTTTTTGTGAAAATATCCACTAAATGAGGGAATAATATGTGTGAGGGTACCCCAGGAGAGTTCCAAATGTGTGTGGGTAGAATATATATCCCACAGGGGTAAAATTGAAAAAAAAAATTTTTTGACTTAGTCATTTTTACGGCATTTATCAGACTTTCAGATAGGGGATATGTCAGTGAGCGTTCCGATTTCAGTTCCAGAGCGATTCGCGCAATGAGTCCTTGATATTTAATCGTTTTCAGCCAATTTCACTTTTTTGTGAAAATATCCTCTAAATGAGGGAATAATATGTGTGAGGGTACCCCAGGAGAGTTCCAAATGTGTGTGGGTAGAATACATATCTCACGGGGGTAAAATTGAAAAAAGTTTAAAAAAATTTTTTGGGGACTTAGTCATTTTTACGGCGTTTATCAGACTTTCAGATAGGGCAAATGTCAGTGAGCGTTTCGATTTCAGTTCCAGAGCGAATCGCCCAATGACTCCTTGATAATTATTCGTTTTCAGCCAATTTTCAGGATTTTTGAAAATTTCACTTTTTTGTGAAAATATCCACTAAATTAGGGAATAATATGTGTGAGGGTACCCCAGGAGAGTTCCAAATGTGTGTCGATAGAATATATATCCCACGGGGGTAAAATTGAAAAAAGTTTTAAAAAAAATTTTTTTGGGACTTCGTCATTTTTCCGGCGTTTATCAGACTTTCAGATAGGGGATATGTCAGTGAGAGTTCCGATTTCAGTTCCAGAGCGATTCGCCCAATGACTCCTTGATATCTAATCGTTTTCAGCCAATTTTCTGGATTTTTAAAAATTTCACTTTTTTGCTAAAATATCCACTAAATGAGGGAATAATATGTGTGAGGGTACCCCAGGAGAGTTCCAAATGTGTGTGGGTAGAATACATATCCCACGGGGGTAAAATTGAAAAAAGTTTTAAAAAAATTTTTTTGAGATTTCGTCATTTTTCCGGCGTTTATCAGACTTTCAGATAGGGGAAATCTCAGTGAGCGTTTCGATTTCAGTTCCAGAGTGATTCGCCCAATGAGTCCTTGATATTTAGTCGTTTTCAGCCAATAGTTTGGATTTTTGAAAATTTCACTTTTTTGTGAAAATATCCACTAAATGAGGGAATAATATGTGTGAGGGTACCCCAGGAGAGTTCAAAATGTGTGTGGGTAGAATACATATCCCACGGGGGTAAAATTGAAAAAAGTTTAAAAAAATTTTTTGGGGACTTGGTCATTTTTACGGCGTTTATCAGACTTTCAGATAAGGCAAATGTCAGTGAGCGTTTCGATTTCAGTTCCAGAGTGATTTGACCAATGAGTCCTTGATATTTAGTCGTTTTCAGCCAATATTTTGGATTTTTGAAAATTTCACTTTTTTGTGAAAATATCCACTAAATGAGGGAATAATATGTGTGAGGGTACCCCAGGAGAGTTCCAAATGTGTGTGGGTAGAATATATATCCCACGGGGGTAAAATTGAAAAAAGTTGAAAAAAAATTTTTTTTGGACTTAGTCATTTTTACGGCATTTATCAGACTTTCAGATAGGGGATATGTCAGTGAGCGTTCCGATTTCAGTTCCAGAGCGATTCGCTCAATGAGTCCTTGATATTTAATCGTTTTCAGCCAATTTTCTGGATTTTTCAAAATTTCACTTTTTTGGGAAAATATCCACTAAATGAGGGAATAATATGTGTGAGGGTACCCCAGGAGAGTTCCAAATGTGTGTGGGTAGAATACATATCCCACGGGGGTAAAATTGAAAAAAGTTTAAAAATTTTTTTGGGGACTTAGTCATTTTTCCGGCGTTTATCAGACTTTCAGATAGGGCAAATGTCAGTGAGCGCTTCGATTTCAGTTCCAGAGTGATTCGCCCAATGAGTCCTTGAAATTTAGTCGTTTTCAGCCAATATTTTGGATTTTTGAAAATTTCACTTTTTTGTGAATATATCCACTAAATGAGGGAATAGTATGTGTGAGGTTACCCCAGGAGAGTTCCAAATGTGTGTCGGTAGAATATATATCCCACGGGGGTAAAATTGAAAAAAGTTGAAAAAAAATTTTTTTGGACTTCGTCATTTTTCCGGCGTTTATCAGACTTTCAGATAGGGGAAATCTCAGTGAGCATTTCGATTTCATTTCCAGAGCAATTCGCCCAATGAGTCCTTGATATTAAGTCGTTTTCAGCCAATTTTCTGGATTTTTGAAAATTTCACTTTTTTGTGAAAATATCCACTAAAGAGGGAATAATATGTGTGAGGGTACCCCAGGAGAGTTCCAAATGTGTGTGGGTAGAATATATATCCCACGGGGGTAAAATTGAAAAAAGTTGAAAAATTTTTTTTTGGACTTAGTCAATTTTCCGGCATTTATGAGAATTTCAGATAGGGGATATGTCAGTGAGCGTTCCGATTTCAGTTCCAGAGCGATTCGCCCAATGAGTCCTTGATATTTAGTCGTTTTCAGCCAATAGTTTGGATTTTTGAAAATTTCACTTTTTTGTGAAAATATCCACTAAATGAGGGAATAATATGTGTGAGGGTACCCCAGGAGAGTTCCAAATGTGTGTGGGTAGAATATATATCCCACGGGGGTAAAATTGAAAAAAGTTGAAAAAAAATTTTTTTGGGACTTAGTCATTTTTCCGGCGTTTATCAGACTTTCAGATAAGGCAAATGTCAGTGAGCGTTTCGATTTCAGTTCCAGAGTGATTTGACCAATGAGTCCTTGATATTTAGTCGTTTTCAGCCAATATTTTGGATTTTTGAAAATTTCACTTTTTTGTGAAAATATCCACTAAATGAGGGAATAATATGTGTGAGGGTACCCCAGGAGAGTTCCAAATGTGTGTGGGTAGAATATATATCCCACGGGGGTAAAATTGAAAAAAGTTGAAAAAAAATTTTTTTTGGACTTAGTCATTTTTACGGCATTTATCAGACTTTCAGATAGGGGATATGTCAGTGAGCGTTCCGATTTCAGTTCCAGAGCGATTCGCTCAATGAGTCCTTGATATTTAATCGTTTTCAGCCAATTTTCTGGATTTTTCAAAATTTCACTTTTTTGGGAAAATATCCACTAAATGAGGGAATAATATGTGTGAGGGTACCCCAGGAGAGTTCCAAATGTGTGTGGGTAGAATACATATCCCACGGGGGTAAAATTGAAAAAAGTTTAAAAATTTTTTTGGGGACTTAGTCATTTTTCCGGCGTTTATCAGACTTTCAGATAGGGCAAATGTCAGTGAGCGCTTCGATTTCAGTTCCAGAGTGATTCGCCCAATGAGTCCTTGAAATTTAGTCGTTTTCAGCCAATATTTTGGATTTTTGAAAATTTCACTTTTTTGTGAATATATCCACTAAATGAGGGAATAGTATGTGTGAGGTTACCCCAGGAGAGTTCCAAATGTGTGTCGGTAGAATATATATCCCACGGGGGTAAAATTGAAAAAAGTTGAAAAAAAATTTTTTTGGACTTCGTCATTTTTCCGGCGTTTATCAGACTTTCAGATAGGGGAAATCTCAGTGAGCATTTCGATTTCATTTCCAGAGCAATTCGCCCAATGAGTCCTTGATATTAAGTCGTTTTCAGCCAATTTTCTGGATTTTTGAAAATTTCACTTTTTTGTGAAAATATCCACTAAAGAGGGAATAATATGTGTGAGGGTACCCCAGGAGAGTTCCAAATGTGTGTGGGTAGAATATATATCCCACGGGGGTAAAATTGAAAAAAGTTGAAAAATTTTTTTTTGGACTTAGTCAATTTTCCGGCATTTATGAGAATTTCAGATAGGGGATATGTCAGTGAGCGTTCCGATTTCAGTTCCAGAGCGATTCGCCCAATGAGTCCTTGATATTTAGTCGTTTTCAGCCAATAGTTTGGATTTTTGAAAATTTCACTTTTTTGTGAAAATATCCACTAAATGAGGGAATAATATGTGTGAGGGTACCCCAGGAGAGTTCCAAATGTGTGTGGGTAGAATATATATCCCACGGGGGTAAAATTGAAAAAAGTTGAAAAAAAATTTTTTTGGGACTTAGTCATTTTCCGGCGTTTATCAGACTTTCAGATAGGGGAAATGTCAGTGAGCGTTCCGATTTCAGTTCCAGAGCGATTCGCCCAATGACTCCTTGATATTAAGTCGTTTTCAGCCAATTTTCTGGATTTTTGAAAATTTCACTTTTTTGTGAAAACATCCACTAAATGAGGGAATAATATGTGTGAGGATACACCAGGAGAGTTCCAAATGTGTGTGGGTAGAATATATATTAGTGTTTAGCCACCCCAGTAGTGTTCGAGTTCGGTTCGGTTCGTCGAACACCCGTGTGTTCGCCGAACTGTTCGTCGAACTGTTCGTCGAACACCTTCGAACACCGTTAAAACCAAATGGCAGGCAAACAAAAACACATAGAAACACATAGAAAACACCTTCAAAGGTTTCCAAAAGCTGACAAACTGCTCAGAAGACACAACTAACACATGGAAAAGTGACAAGTACATATAGTCATGCGAAAAGAAAAGAGGTGGAGGAGTAAAAGGAGGGGGAAACACAGATATAGGCATGTCATGCCCTTCTAAAATCCAAAAAGTGAGCAGCCGACACGTTCAGTCCACTCCTGCCCGTGCCACCTCCGCGTCGCCGGGTTTGTGCCAGAGCCGCGGTGAACCCTGACGTCCAGCCCCCCTCTCCCAATACTGGTGCCTGTCCGCTGGTGGGTCGAGCGAGCCCCCCTGTGGTGGAGGCAGCTCTAAGCTTTTTAATTTAAATTGTCTCTATAATTTGAATGAATACACTTTAAATCCATTTACAAGGATCTTTTGGAGGGCAAGTCTCATGCCAGCAGCCGCGTAATTCCAGCTCCAGTAGCGTCCACTAAAGCTGCTGCAGTTAAAAAGCTTTTATAAAGATCGAGCTCGGCTGTCCACCGCAAGGCATCCTACTGCCAGTCCCAGCCCCTATGCCTTGGGGTGCCTCCTGATGCTCTTCACTGAGTATCCCGTGGTCCCGAAGCATTTCCTTTGAAAAAATTAAGTGTCCAAACTACAGGTGGTGTAGCTTGCTTAGCAGCCGGGATAATCCGCTGACTAGCAGACACTGCTACTAGGCACAAAGTATTTCCTGGGCTAGATGCAGTTAAAAATTTGTAATTAGATACTTTCGTTGGATGCTGAGAAAGCATTCCATAGAGTCTCCTGGCACGCCATATATGATTCTCTTAAAAAGCTTGGGGTAGGGGTCTAGGGGACCCTTTTATAGCCAAAATCACGGCCCTGTATCGCAATACGTCACCTAGGCTGAAGATAAATGGAACTGTAGCACCCTGAGGGCTCGGTTGCTACAGAGGTATTGCACCTCACCCAGAGGTGTGATATCTCACTCTCAGGTAAGGATGTAGTGTGGATCAGGACCCGACACCTGCATGCATTACACCACATTGCCGTGGGGCAGGGCGACCAATATGCCCCTGAGATGGGCACGACAGTCCCTGTCCCTGGCTGGAGTGGGGGGAGGGAACACTGAGGAAGGGGAACCCTGTAGTGCAGGAGCAGGGAGGAAGCAGTTCCTGGGTGCATTGAGAAGGGAGTATAAAAGGTGGGCACCATCTTAGTTCAGTGCAGAGAAGTCTGAGCAGAAGTGGCAGGGAGCAGGGGCTCTGCATGAGCTCTGCTCCGGAGGCGGGCCTAGTAACAGAGGCCCAGGCCTGGAAGAGGGAGAAGGAAGGAAGAGGAGCGTAGAAGGCTCCAGGAACGAGGAACGAAGGGATCCCAGGGGTGCGGACGGGCGAGTCGCCACCGCACGCCCGAATCCACCTGCGTGGAGGGGTCAGGCCAAAGGGGGAGACCGGTCCCCGAAACTAGTGGAGGCAGGAAACGACCCTCAGCTAGAAACAGGAGGCTGTGACATTTTATGTGGCGCAGCCCCTCGCTACATCCGCTAGGAAGGCACCACATAGGGTCAGGGAAACTGGCGCCAAGTTTACCAAGAGGAGGCCCGAGGCAGCCGGACAGAAGGGTTGGTAAGAAAGGCCATACAAAGGACACACAAAGGGGGTCCTGTGAAGCGCTCCAAAGTTATCTGGGAGTTGTCTGAGCCCCTCACCTGGTGAGCACAGTACGACATGGGCAGCCGTTACCTGCAGACGTGGTCTGGATAATAAGAACTGTGAGTAAAGGCCCTGGACTGCATCACTGACTCCGTGTCGTTACTGCTGCTGCCCTGCACCATCACCACCATCCTCCGCATACACTGCCCTGAGGCTATACTCCTCCCGTGGGGAGTTATGCTACGCTCTGCTGCACCCACAACACCAGCCTCAGCGGTCTGCCCTGGAGCGGCGGTTCACTCTGACCGCAATCCACGGGTGGCGTAGTCAGACATTTAAACATCAAAACCACATAAATAGTTCCGCCACTGGTTTGACCGCCCTGAGCCACGGAACCGGGTCGCCGCCACGGAGACTACAACCACCAGCATCCACCAAAAAGGGTCCGGCTCCGGGTGTCCCAAGGCCCTGGGGGCGCGTCAGAACATTTTCATCACCTTTCACAATCACCAATGGGACAAGGCAGGGATGTTCTCTGTCCCCTCTCTTATACATCCTAGTGACGGAGCACCTGCTCTCATCAATTCGCCATAACCCCAATATTAGGTGGATTGAGGTGGGAGGCACCGAGTACAAGTGCTCTCTATTTGCTGATGATGTCCTAGTATATATCACTCAATCACATATATCCATCCATGCTGCTATGGCTGAAATAGATCACTTTGTTACATGGTCAAATTTTAAAATCAATGCAGCGAAGTCTGAGGCCCTCGATGTCTCCCTCCCGAAATCCATATAGGATTCCATCCAGTCCAACTTTCCATTTGCCTGGCCCTCACAGGGTATCAAATACTTAGGAATTCCTATTCATAGAGACCTCTCCCATCTATGTTGTCTTAATTTTGGGCCCTTTATTGAACAACTCCATACAGACCACGGTTGGCAAGTTAGAACTGTAAGATTCACTACGTGAACCACTGGTGTTTTGTGGAAAAGCACATGTACACTGTGTTCCAAATTATTATGCAAAAAGTGTTTAGGAGTGATAAGGGAAGAATTTGTTTGTTTGTCAGTTAAACTCATTGATGGTGATGTGTGTCAGGGCTCTTTATATCACTGTAAGCAATTGCAGACACCTGTGCTAATTAGTTTGGCAGGTGTGTCCAATGAAAGGCAAGACTACTTAAGAAGGCTGTCTCACATTATTAAGCAGCCTACATTTTCTGCCAAAATGGGAAAGAAAAAGGATGTGTCGGCTGCTGAGAAGCAACAAATTGTGGAGTGTTTAGGTCAAGGCATGACTACAATCAACATTGTGCGATGATCAGGATGAAGTGTCTTGGCAATCAAGAAGTATGTAGCTGATTCACAGTACACACGTGTGCGTGCTGATAAGGGCAAATTGAGGACTCTTTCCTACAGGAAATTACGTCAGGTTGAAAGAGCAGCGGCAAAAAAGCCTTGTCATAGCAGCAGACAAGTTTTTGAAGCTGCTGGTGCCTCCAACGTCCCAAGAACAACAAGATGCAGGGTCCTTCAGAGGTTTGCAGCTGTGCATATGCCATCCTGTCGACCTCCTCTATCCACTTCACACAAGCAGAAACGGCTCCAGTGGGCCAAACATTACAGGAAGACTGATTTCAAAATTGTTTTGTTCACGGATGAGTGCCGTGCAGCGCTCGATGGTCCAGATGGATGGAGTGGAGGATGGCTGGTTGATGGACACCCCACGCAAACACGGCTACAGCGCCAACAAGTAGGAGGTGGAGTAATGTTTTGGGCTGGAATCATGGGGAGAGAGATTGTCGGCCCCTTTAGGATCCCTGAAGGCGCTAAAGATGAACTCCATAATGTATGTGGATTTTCTCAAACAGCACTTCCTGCCATGGTTCAAGAAGAAGAACCGTGTATTTCACAGCAAGATCATTTTTTTGCATGATAATGCACCATCTCATGCTGCACATAAAACATCTGCATCTCTGGCTGATATGGGCATAAAAGGGGACAAACTTATGGTGTGACCCCCATGCTCCCCTGACCTCTACCCCATTCAGAACCTTTGGAGCATCATTAAAAGGAGTGTCTATGATGGCGGGAGGCAGTTCACATCTAAGCAACAGCTCTGGGAGGGTATTCATTCCTCATGCAAAACAATTGAAGCAGAAAACATCCAAAACCTGACAAATTCAATGGACGAGAGAGTTCAGAAGCTCCTTTCGAACAAGGGGTCCTATGTGAAAATGTAACATCACCTAGAATAAAGTTTTGAGTTGAAAACTGTTTGATTTCAGTTTCTAACAACCTGCTAATGCATATAATTTCAAAAATGACCATTTTTTTGGTCTTTATTAAAATGAAAAGGTTGATCGAAAAGTTTGGGGGATCTAAGAGTGTGGCAACCCAGTAGTCATGATTACTTCGAATTCTGACAATATGAGGGTCATGCTGCAGGTAGTGCAGCAAGAAGGCACTTATGTGTCTTGCGCATCTCGGAGCCCCAAAATTATTTTCCGGGCTAGATGCAGCTAAAAATTATTATTAATTTTAAATCTGGTGAAGCTTTAGTATAGATGGCCTAATAGGATCAGTGCTGCACACTGCTACAAAGCCCAAATTATTTTCCAGTCAAGATACAGATAAACATGATTAGTAATTTTAAATCTGGTGGAGCTTATTATAGATGGCCTAATAGAATCAGTGCTGCACACTGCTACAAAGCCCAAATTATTTTCCAGCCAAGATACAGATAAACATGATTAGTAATTTGAAAGCTTAAAACGGTTGGTAGGGTGATTTTAACCAATCATCAAGCTTTTACTCTCCCCAGGATGACACAGGGGTAGAAAAGTCATTTCGGATCCATGATTTGTTCATCTTTATGAACGTGAGTCTGTCTACATTATCAGTGGAGAGCCGCGTGCACTTATCTGTCAGCACACCACCAGCAGCGCTGAACACACGTTCAGACAGAACGCTGGCTGCGGGGCATGACAAGATCTCCAAGGCGTAAGTGGCTAGCTCCGGCCATTTATCCAGATTGGAAGCCCAAAAAGAGCAAGGGTCCAGTGACACAGTCATGGCTTCAATGTTTACTTGGAGATACTCCTGTACCATCGTCTCTAGGCGTTGACTATGTGTCAGACTTCTTGTCTCCTGTGGCCTTGCAAAGGATGGGCTAAAAAAAGTGGTGAAATGATTCCGCAAAATTGATGTTACCAGCAGATACTGTGGTTCTGTTACGGTTTGAGTGCTGAACACTTGACGGTCCCACGGTTGGCAAGTTGGAACTGTGAGATTCACTACGTGCACCACTGGTATTTTGTGGAAAAGCACATGTAAGATTCTGCAACAGTCTCTGCTGATACTCCTGCATGCGTGCATCCCTTTCTATGGCAGGAATAATTTCTGCAAATTTACTTTTGTACCGGGGATCTAACAGTGTGGCAACCCAGTAGTCAGGATTATTTCTAATTCTCACAATTCGAGGGTCATGTTGCAGGTAGTGCAGCAAGAAGGCACTCATGTGTGTTGCGCATCCAGGAGCACCAAGTCCCTGTTGTGTTGGTGGCGAGGTAACAATCATGCTTCCTTCCTCTGTCCTCTCCCCCCAACCTCACACAACAGAAATGTGATCAAGGTCTCCCTCATCTGATGAGTCTTCCATCAGTTCGTCCTCCACTTCTTCCTGGGCTCCTGCACCTTCCTCACTAGTTTGGCTGCTACCATGCGCCCTGGTAAAACCATCTCCCCCACCCTCACATGCCTGCCGCCTTGGTGCTGCCGACCGTCTGGACCTTGCAGATGTTAGCCCTTCCGCATACAACTCCTCCTCCTCTACTTCCTCCACCTCCTCTTGTGCCACCACCTGACTCCGAATTCTGTTTAACATGTGCTCCAGCATGTAAATCACCGGAATAGTCATGCTGATAATGGCATCGTCAGCACTAAACATCTTCGTCGCCATTTCAAAACTGCAGAAGGGTGCATAGGTCCCTGATCTGAGACCACTCCTCCAGCGTGATTTGCCCCACCTATGGATCTCGTTGGCCCAGGCTATACGTCAGAATGTATTGCACCAGGGCTTGTCGGTGCTGCCACAGTCGTTGCAATATGTGCAGAGTTGAATTCCACCGGGTAGGCACATCGCATTTTAGCCGGTGAAGTGGCAGGCCCAACGACTTCTGTAGAGATGTAAGTCGCTGAGCTGCGGGATGCGAACGGCGGAAGTGAGCACACAGCGACCGTGCCCTCTGCAGAAGGCCATCTAGTCTGGGATAGTGGGCTAAAAATTGCTGGACAACCAGGTTCAACACGTGAGCCATACAAGGCACGTGTGTGACATTGCCCCGGCGAAGGGCCGCACCCAGGTTTGCAGCATTGTCGCACACGGCCTTCCCTGGTTTCAGGTCCAGTGGAGACAACCATTCATGAAATTGGTTCTCCAGAGCTGACCACAACTCCTCAGCTGTGTGACTCACATTTCCCAGACATTTCAATGTAAAAACCGCCTGATGACGTTGAGCCCTACTGCCAGCATAGTAAGGAGGTGTGCAGAATCCCTTCTGCGCAGTTAGAAAGCTTGTGGCATGACCAGACAGGCTTTGGGTTCAGGTGGAAGACCGAGAGGAGGTTGAGGAGGCAGAAGCAGTGGAGGAATTTTGACATAAAGAGGATTGACGCACAACTCGTGGGGACGGCAAGACTTGGACAGCAGCCCCTTGTCCTGCTGTCACCATAGTTACCCAGTGCCCAGTCAGCGACATGTAACGCCCCTGTCCATGCCTACTCGTCCAAGTGTCTGTGGTGAAATGCACCCTGTCACACACAGAGTTTCTCAAAGAAGCGGTGATGTTGTGTGCTGGTGGAGCGCAGGCACACCTTTCTTTGAGAAGTAGTGCCGACTGGGCATCTGGTACTGGGGCACTGCGACGGACATAAGGTCTCAAAAATCCTCTGTGTCCACCAGGCGGAAAGGCAGCATTTCTGTAGCCAAGAGCTTGCAGATGGTGAAATTCAACCTCTTAGCTTTCTCATGGCTAGGAGGAAATGGTCTTTTACTTGTCCACATCTGAGGGACCGAGGGCTGGCTATTGTGCTTAGACGGGGTTGATAAGGGTGTCCCCGGCAAACTGCCGGTCTGTGAGGAAGATGCAGGCAGACATGTTAGGTTGCCTTGATCCAAAGGTGGTGCTATCGATGTCGGACAGCGCTCAACACCAGCTGGTGTTACCACGTCCAAAGAAAATGATGACCTGCCAATCACGCTGGCTGTTGCGGGTAAAGAGGTGGCAGGTCTGCGCCCCAAAACAGGTGTGACTGCTGTCCCCCCAGTCACAGAGGATGAAGAGGCCGCGGATGCACAAGATATGGCAGACGGTGGTTGGCCCGGCCGGCTAGGCCGCATTGTAGCACACTGAGCTTCCCACTGCAACTAATGCTTCATGTCCATGTGCCGGTTCATGCATGAAGTACTCAAACTATGTATTTTTTGGCCTCTACTTAGCTTTTGCTGACAAATGTTACAGATAACACGAGTTGGGTCATCTTTATCGATCTGAAAAAATGCCCAGGCTATGCAAGGCTTAGCACCCATGCGACCTGAAGAGCCACCACGACTTGTGGTGAGAGGCAGAGTTGTGTTTGAGGATGCAGTTGTTGACGTGCTTCCAGTACTACGTCTCTGTCCAGGAAGGCGCAACCTGACCTCGTCGTCACTAGCATCTTCCTCCACCTCCTCTGCTGACCTCATCTCTTGGCTGACTGTGGGTTGACAGTAAGTGGGATCTCCAACCTCATCATCATCATCCTGTGCGTTATCACACCCGTCGTCCTCAGAGCCAACCTGTTCCTGCCCTGACAAAAAACTAAAGTTGTCGCTCCAATCAGGTATTTGAGTCTTATCCTCGTCTTCCTCATTGTCTCCACCAACAGGAGTTACAGTTTGGGAATGAGGGTCTACATTATGGTCAGAACCTTCTGCGTCTGGTCCTGGATCCGACTCATAAAGATTCTGGGCATCAGTGCAGATCATTTCCTCGTCTGGATTCACAGAAGCGCTGGAGTCGACCTCTGATTCCCAGGCTATAGTATGAGTAAACAGCTCTGCAGACTCAACCATCTGTTCTACCTCATACTCAGACGGGCAGCTGGAGATTTGGGAGCTGTGCGGAAGCAAGTGCGATTGGGGTGACACCTTTGAGGACTGGAGTATTTGTGATGTTGAAGTTGATGTGGAGGAGAGCCCACTTAAAGTAGCACTTGATATCCGTTAAAGCACCTGCTGTTTTTGTGCCTCATCTGGAATTTGTAGCGATTGGCGTGGCCGTAAGAAAGGGATCTTATCACATTGTCCGCTAAAAGAAGTAGACATTTTAGTTTGGCTGGAAGATGGTCTTTCTTCTGCAGATGTTACTGTTGCTTTAACACCTACCCCACGGACACAACCTTTTTTCCCCTTCCCAACACGCCTATTCCCCTTTCCACCAGCAGCAGGCCTTTTTCCATTCATTTTGGTGGTTAACTAATTCACAACTCTGGAGTTGTTTGCACAAAAAAACAATGGATGGGAACCGAGCAGAGCTGAGTGGCCAAACTGTGGTATTAGGCCAAAACTATTGGCTGGGTTAGATGCAGAAAAAAATTATATTCAATTTGCAACCTGATGGAGGTCAGTATAGATGGACTAATAGAACAAGTCCCACACACAGCTAGAAGCCCAAATATTTTTTCAGAGGTAGATGCAGAAAATTTTTTTATTCAGTTTGCAACCTGATGGAGGTCTGTATAGATGGATTAATAGAACAAGTCCCACACACAGCTACAAGCCCAATATTTTTTCAGAGGTAGATGCAGAAAAAAAATATATTCAGTTTGCAACCTGATGGAGGTCAGTATAGATGGACTAATAGAGAAAGTCCCACACACTGCTAGAAGGCCAAATATTTTTTCAGAGCTAGATGCAGACAAAAAATTATTTTGAATTTGCAACCTGATGGAGGTCAGTATAGGTGGACTAATAGAACAAGTCCCACACACTGCTAGAAGGCCAAATATTTTTTCAGAGCTAGATGCAGAAAAAAATTATATTCAGTTTGCAACCTGATGGAGGTCTGTATAGATGGATTAATAGAACAAGTCCCACACACAGCTAGAAGCCCAAATATTTTTTCAGAGGTAGATGCAGATAAAAATTATTTTTAATTTGCAACCTGATGGAGGTCAGTATAGATGGACTAATAGAGAAAGTCCCACACACTGCTAGAAGGCCAAATATTTTTTCAGAGCTAGATGCAGATAAAAATTATTTTTAATTTGCAACCTGATGGAGGTCAGTATAGATGGACTAATAGAGAAAGTCCCACACACTGCTAGAAGGCCAAATATTTTTTCAGAGCTAGATGCAGATAAAAATTATTTTTAATTTGCAACCTGATGGAGGTCAGTATAGATGGACTAATAGAGAAAGTCCCACACACTGCTAGAAGGCCAAATATTTTTTCAGAGCTAGATGCAGATAAAAATTATATTCAGTTTGCAACCTGATGGAGGTCAGTATAGATGGACTAATAGAACAAGTCCCACACACAGCTAGAAGCCCAATTATTTTTTCAGAGGTACTGTATATGCAGATAAAAATTATTTTTAATCTGCAACCTGATGGAGGTCAGTATAGATGGACTAATAGACCAAGTCCCACACACCGCTAGAAGCCCAAATATTTTTTCAGAGGTAGATGCAGAAAAAAATATATTCAGTTTGCAACCTGATGGAGGTCAGTATAGATGGAGTAATACAACAAGTCCCACACACAGCTAGAAGCCCAATATTTTTTCAGAGGTAGATGCAGAAAAAAATATATTCAGTTTGCAACCTGATGGAGGTCAGTATAGATGGAGTAATAGAACAAGTCCCACACACAGCTAGAAGCCTAAATATTTTTTCAGAGGTAGATGCAGATAAAAATTATTTTTAATTTGCAACCTGATGGAGGTCAGTATAGATGGACTAATAGAGAAATTCCCACACACTGCTAGAAGGCCAAATATTTTTTCAGAGCTAGATGCAGATAAAAATTATATTCAATTTGCAACCTGATGGAGGTCAGTATAGATGGACTAATAGAGAAAGTCCCACACACTGCTAGAAGGCCAAATATTTTTTCAGAGCTAGATGCAGATAAAAATTATATTCAATTTGCAACCTGATGGAGGTCAGTATAGATGGACTAATAGAACAAGTCCCACACACAGCTAGAAGCCCAAATATTTTTTCAGAGGTACTGTAGATGTAGATAAAAATTATTTTTAATTTGCAACCTGATGGAGGTCAGTATAGATGGACTAATAGAGATAGTCCCACACACTGCTAGAAGGCCAAATATTTTTTCAGAGCTAGATGCAGAAAAAAATTATATTCAGTTTGCAACCTGATGGAGGTCAGTATAGATGGACTAATAGAGAAAGTCCCACACACTGCTAGAAGGCCACATATTTTTTCAGAGGTAGATGCAGAAAAAAATATATTCAGTTTGCAACCTGATGGAGGTCTGTATAGATGGATTAATAGAACAAGTCCCACACACAGCTAGAAGCCCAATATTTTTTCAGAGGTAGATGCAGAAAAAAATATATTCAGTTTGCAACCTGATGGAGGTCAGTATAGATGGACTAATACAACAAGTCCCACACACAGCTAGAAGCCCAATATTTTTTCAAAGGTAGATGCAGAAAAAAATATATTCAGTTTGCAACCTGATGGAGGTCTGTATAGATTGATTAATAGAACAAGTCCCACACACAGCTAGAAGCCCAATATTTTTTCAGAGGTAGATGCAGAAAAAAATATATTCTGTTTGCAACCGGATGGAGGTCAGTATAGATGGACTAATACAACAAGTCCCACACACAGCTAGAAGCCCAATATTTTTTCAGAGGTAGATGCAGAAAAAAATATATTCAGTTTGCAACCTGATGGAGGTCTGTATAGATGGATTAATAGAACAAGTCCCACACACAGCTAGAAGCCCAATATTTTTTCAGAGGTAGATGCAGAAAAAAATATATTCAGTTTGCAACCTGATGGAGGTCAGTATAGATGGACTAATACAACAAGTCCCACACACAGCTAGAAGCCCAATATTTTTTCAGAGCTAGATGCAGAAAAAAATTATATTCAATTTGCAACCTGATGGAGGTCAGTATAGATGGACTAATAGAATGATGCTATGCCCAAAAGATTTTACTTCACTAGGTGCAGTAAAAAAATTGGTATTCTATACACAGGTGGTATATCTTGCAACACAGATAGGCTACTCCACTGACTAACACACTCTGCAATAGGCCAAAAAGGATTAGCTTTGCTAGATTCAGCCAAATGCTGTGAAAAAAACTTGCACAGAACTGGCACAGACCTGCCTGGCAAAAACTGATAGGAACTGATGTAACCTAGTCCTGAAAAGGACTCCAATTACAATTAGTCTTTACTCCCACAATCTATCTATTTAAGAGCACAGACCTGCCTGATAAAAGTCGTAGGAAATGCTGTAACCTAGTCCTTAAAAGGACTGCAATCACAACTATTCCCTACTCCCAAGCTATCTGTAGATTTGTGCGAAAATTGGCTTGAAATTAACAAGGTATAGCGCACACAGCAACAGCGGTGCCGTCTAACACGCAGCTGCAGCAGTGAGAAAATGGTGGCGATGGGGAAAATGGCTTGGTCTTATAGGGCAAGGACATGTGACATACACTGCCAATGACACATGCCCTTGCTTGTGTGAAAAAAAGCACTTCGCTCCGTGTGTGCGCTGCTGATAGGCTGACAGATTGCACCTCCCCACTGTAAATGTGGGAAAGAGAAAAAAAAATGGAGATCTTCATTGTTCCTGCAGAGATCCATCCCCTGCCCCTCCCCCCACCCCGCTGTACACTCAAACTGCGCATTAACATTAGTTTTCATCATTACTGAGAAAAAATCCAGTTATGATTTTGGTGCACGAACAGTTATCGAACATAACCTCGAACAGCCGAATTTTTCTCAAATTGTTCGTGTTCGCCGAACGGCTCGAACACCGCCCAAAACAGCTCGAATTTGAGATTGGCGAACAGTTCGAGTAGAACAACGCTTATCTCTAATATATATCCCACGGGGGTAAAATTGAAAAAAGTTGAAAAAAAATTTTTTTTTGACTTAGTCATTTTTCCGCCGTTTATCAAACTTTCAGATAGGGGAAATGTCAGTGAGCGTTCCAATTTCAGTTCCAGAGCGATTCGCCCATTGAGTCCTTAATATTTAGTCGTTTTCAGCCTATAGTTTGGATTTTTAAAAATTTTTCTTTTTTGTGAAAATATCCACTAAATGAGGGAATAATATGTGTGAGGTTACACCAGGAGAGTTCCAAATGTGTGTGGGTAGAATATATATCCCTCGGGGGTAAAATTGAAAAAAGTTTAAAAAATTTTTTTGGGGACTTAGTCATTTTTCCGGCGTTTATCAGACTTTCAGATAGGGGAAATGTCAGTGAGCGTTCCAATTTCAGTTCCAGAGCGATTCGCCCAATGAGTCCTTGATATTTTGTTGCTTTCAGCCAATTTTCTGGATTTTTGAAAATTTCACTTTTTTGTGAAAATATCCACTAAATGAGGGAATAATATGTGTGAGGGTACCCCAGGAGAGTTCCAAATGTGTGTGGGTAGAATATATATCCCACAGGGGTAAAATTGAAAAAAAAAATTTTTGACTTAGTCATTTTTACGCCATTTATCAGACTTTCAGATAGGGGATATGTCAGTGAGCGTTCCGATTTCAGTTCCAGAGCGATTCGCCCAATGAGTCCTGGATATTAAGTCGTTTTCAGCCAATTTTCTGGATTTTTGAAATTTTCACTTTTTTGTGAAAATATCCACTAAATGAGGGAATAATATGTGTGAGGGTACCCCAGGAGAGTTCCAAATGTGTTTGGGTAGAATTTATATACCACGGGGGTAAAATTGAAAAAAGTTTAAAAATATTTTTTTTTTGGAATTAGTTATTTTTCCTGCTTTTATCAGACTTTCAGATAGGGGAAATGTCAGTGAGCGTTCCGATTTCAGTTCCAGAGCGATTCGCCCAATGAGTCCTGGATATTAAGTCGTTTTCAGCCAATTTTCTGGATTTTTGAAATTTTCACTTTTTTGTGAAAATATCCACTAAATGAGGGAATAATATGTGTGAGGGTACCCCAGGAGAGTTCCAAATGTGTTTGGGTAGAATTTATATACCACGGGGGTAAAATTGAAAAAAGTTTAAAAATATTTTTTTTTTGGAATTAGTTATTTTTCCTGCTTTTATCAGACTTTCAGATAGGGGAAATGTCAGTGAGCGTTCCGATTTCAGTTCCAGAGCGATTCGCCCAATGAGTCCTGGATATTAAGTCGTTTTCAGCCAATTTTCTGGATTTTTGAAATTTTCACTTTTTTGTGAAAATATCCACTAAATGAGGGAATAATATGTGTGAGGGTACCCCAGGAGAGTTCCAAATGTGTGTGGGTAGAATATATATCCCACGGGGGGGAAATTTAAAAAAGTCGAAAAAAAATTTTTTGGGGACTTAGTCATTTTTCCGACGTTTATCAGACTGTCAGATAGGGGAAATGTCAGTGAGAGTTCCGATTTCAGCTCCAGAGCGATTCGCTCAATGAGTCATTGATATTTAGTCATTTTCCGCCAATTTTCTGGATTTTTGAAATTTTCACTTTTTTGTGAAAATATCCACTAAATGAGGGAATAATATGTGTGAGGGTACCCCAGGAGAGTTCCAAATGTGTGTGGGTAGAATATATATCCAACGGGGGTGTAATACTATTGTAGGAACTCGAGGATTCTGATAGCGTGGGGCAATGAACAAGCAGAGACGGGTTTCTTTAGTGCAAATAGTGTATTTGTGCAACAGCAATAACACCCAAAAACAATATACAGATAACCCGTAGTGACATACAATGAAATAAGTCCAGCAATATTAAGTCTTTGAAACCTATATAGCAAAGTCGGCAATGTTCTTACGAAGGAGTCCTCACACTAATGTGATCAAAAGGAAAGTCTGACACACTGGTGACGTGGCTTGATTCAAACACTGCGGGTGTAGTAATAGTCAGAACCAGGTATGCAGTAGCCACAGGGAAGTCCAAGAACAAGTTCACAAGTTAATCCTAGATGTTGCGTAGATTCAGGGAAGTCCAGAAACAAGTTCACACTTAAGTAATATTCCAGTAAATAGTTCCAGCAGCCCTCACCGGAGGGAGTGAATGAAGGGTTAAATAACAGCACAGTTCAGAAACACAGTTCTTACCGGGTGGAGTGAGGCAAGGGTTAAATTCCAAAGTCAACAGGTTAATGATAACACAGTGAGTGTAGCTTACATAGGCAGAGAATGTCCAGAGTCAAGGGCTGCTGCTGAGAAACACGTGAAGATTAACCTGGTAAATACACAAGAGATCTGGGAGATAATAGTAGGACAAGGCAGCTTGACTGAAGGGAAACGGAAGCAGAATACTCCAGCAAGGAAGCCAGCACCAGAGCCAGGTTTTAAACAAATGAACAGGAAGTAGGGCATACAAAAACAGCAAACTCCATCTTAACAAAGGGCAAAATCATTCACAAGGTTACCTAGAAAACCCGGAATACTGACATTACTCCCCCCCTAAAGACGGCCTCCGGACGGTCCAGGACCAGGCTTGTCCGGGTATCTCTGATGAAACTGAGCGACCTTCAGGGGAGCATTGATGTTACTTACTGGTTCCCAAGAATTGTCTTCGGGAGAGTAACCTTGCCATCTAACTAGATACTGAAGCCTGTTCCTATGAAGTCTCGAATCAACAATATCCTGTACCACAAATTGCTCTTCACCATCAACCAACACTGGTGGAGGGGGAGATTCGATACGTCCCTGAAACGTTTTAGGAGAGACCGGTTTTAATAAAGAAACATGAAATACTGGGTGTACCTTTAAAGTCCGTGGTAGCTTCAGCCGACAGGCAGCAGAGCTCACAATCCCAGTGATCTTGAATGGACCGATGAATTTCTGCCCCAGTTTCTGCGAAGGAACACCCAATCTTAGATTCTCGGTAGACAACCAAACCGCGTCTCCTACCTTATACATAGGTGCCGGTTTCCGGAACCTATCGGCCGACTTCTTGTAATGCTCCTGTGCTACGGTCAGGGTGTCCTTTAAAAGTTCCAGATTACGTTGCAACACCACCAGTCTATCTTCAACCGCCGGTACCGAAATAGCAACCGGAGACCTAGGCAAAATATTTGGATGATATCCCAGTTTGGCAAAAAAAGGCGTTACCTTCGTAGAACTGCTCTGAGAGTTGTTGTACGAAAATTCCGCTAAAGGAAGTAGCTTCAGCCAATCGTCCTGCAAATGACTGACGTAACAGCGTAGATATTGCTCCAAGGTTTGATTTGTCCGTTCGGTCTGCCCGCTGGTCTGAGGATGGTTTGCAGAAGACAGGCAAACATTAATGTGGAGTGCAGAACAAAATCCTTTCCAAAATCTAGAGGTAAATTGTATTCCCCGGTCAGAAATGATTTCATCTGGTACTCCATGCAGCCGGAAAACGTTCTGGATAACCAGATCCACTGTCTCTGTAGCAGAGGGAAGACCGGTACATGGAATGAAATGAGCAGCCTTCGTTAAACGATCTACTACCACCAAAATAGTATTTTTACCGCCAGAGGTGGGTAACTCCACAATAAAGTCCATCGAAATAGACCCCCAAGGGCGAGACGGTACAGGTAGCGGTTTAAGAAGACCAGTAGGTGAAACGCGAGGAACTTTGTACCGGGCACAAACCTCACAAGAGTGGACATAGTCATTCACATCTTTCAAACAGGTAGGCCACCAAAAAAAATGACTTAAAAATTCCTGCGTCTTCTGTACCCCCCTATGACCAGCCAATACAGAGTCGTGGACCAACTTGAGAATTCGAAGTCTCACAGCCTCTGGGACATAAATACATCGATCTCTAAGCCACACACCATTCCGAAGGACAAGATTCACGTTGTCAGGTGGAGCAGCAAGAAATACGTCACCGTCATAGGCCAGCTTGATCTCCTGCCACAAGTCCCGGTCCAGGAGCACTCCTACGAAATTGGCATCAGACAAGATTGTCTTAGAAGGGGTCCCAGGCACGGAGTCCACCGTATGGATTCGGGATAATGCGTCAGCTTTCCCATTACGTGAACCTGGGCGGTACGAAATAATAAAATTAAACTGGTTCAAGAACAAACTCCACCTAGCTTGTCGAGGAGAAAGACACCTGGCAGACTTAAGGAATTCCAAATTACGATGATCCGTGAGTACCACTACCTGTTGAGTTGCTCCCTGCAAATGGTGTCTCCATTCCTTAAAGGCGGAAATAATTGCCAAAACTTCCTTATCTGCAATATCATAGTTCAGTTCAGCAGAAGATAACCTATGAGAAAAGAAGGCACACGGGTGCAGCAAACCTTTGTCTCCGGTACGTTGTGAGAGGATAGCTCCCAATGCACAGTCAGAAGCGTCCACCTCCACGATGAAAGGCAGTGCAGGATCCGGATGCATCAATATCGGAGCCGTGGTAAAACAAACCTTGAGGCGATCAAAGGCTTCCTGAGCTTGCGAAGACCATACAAACTTCTTCCCCTTCTTGGTGAGAAGAGTGATGGGACGGACAACTTCTGAAAAATTTCGGATGAAACGTCTATAAAAGTTAGCAAAACCAATGAATCGTTGTACCTCTTTAATGTTTCCTGGTACTGGCCAGTCTAAGATTGCCTGGATCTTGCTGGACTCCATATTCAATCCATGAGGAGAAATAATATAGCCTAAAAATTGGATTTCGGAGCAATGAAATTCACACTTTTCGAGTTTGATGTACAAATGATTATCTCTCAATCGTCTAAGCACGGTCTTAACATGTTCCCGATGTTCCTGTAAGGAATCAGAGAAGATCAAAATGTCATCCAGGTAAATTACCACATATTGGTCCAATAAATCCCTGAAAATATCGTTGGCTAACTGTTGAAAAGCAGCAGGAGCGTTACAGAGTCTGAATGGCATCACCAAATATTCATAATGTCCATACCGGCATCTAAAAGCTGTTTTCCATTCGTCTCTGGGACGTATATGGAGTAAATTATATGCCCCGCGAAGATCTAATTTGGTAAATACCTTGGCCTGGCGAACTCTTTCCAACAATTCCGGAATTAGCAGCAATGGGTACCTGTTATGAATGGTTACCTTATTTAACTCCCAGTAGTCAATGCAGGGTCTTAGAGTCCCATCCTTCTTCTTTACAAAGAATATAGGGGCTCCCGCTGGTGAAGAAGATGGTCGGATAAACCCCTTGGCTAAATTCTCATCTATATATTCTCGTAATGATTTTAATTCCGGAGCCGCCAGCGGGTAAACATGGCCGAAAGGAATCGCTGCCCCAGGAAGCAATTCTATGGGGCAATCATACGGTCTATGTGGGGGAAGTTGATCTGCCTTCCTCTTGTCACAAACGTCCGAGAATTCCTGGTAAACCAGAGGGAGAGTGGGTACCTGTATTGCCTCTTCCAAGTTCTGGGTGACTGGAACCGCTACCGTTGGACTGATGGTAGGACTACACTTCGGAAGGAAGGATATCTCCTTGGTTTCCCAATTGATGTTTGGATTTTGTGACCGTAACCAGGGAATTCCTAAAATTACAGGAAAATGAGGAGAAGATATTAACATGAATGAAACTGTTTCTTGATGGTCCGGTTCCATCTTACACTCCAGAAGCACTGTCTCCCGATCTACTGGTCCAGAAACTAATGGGGAACCATCCACCATTTCCATAGTGACTGGTGAAGCTCTTAGTTGCGTCTTTATACCATGTTCCCTGGCAAAAGAAGAATCCATGAAATTCCCACCTGCTCCAGAGTCTATCATGGCAGAACTTGGTATCCACTGTCCCTCCCACTGAATCTGAATAGGAAGAGAGCAATGTGAATATTTCTCCCCTTGGTCTTTAGGGGAAGTCGGCATCAATATAGGGGGAAAAACAGGATCTAAATGTAGACTGGTCTCCGAAACTTCAGACTCAGCGTCAGTGTTGTCATAATCCCCTACTACCGCCAACACCTTGTTGGGTCGCGTGGGACATTTAGGACAATTGATAAGGAAATGGTCTGATTGACCACAATAGAAACATAAGCGCTCACGGAGACGGTATTCGCGGCGTTCATTACTCTCACGTTTTAGTAGCGAGTCCACCTGCATAGGCACCTCCTCGGCCTCCCGTGAGTTTTTGCCTGTGGTTTCCCTAGACGGAAGGGAGAAATTAGTGATGCGATTTACAGCTGTCCATTTTTCTTGTCTGCATTCGGTTAGACGGATATCAATACGTACACAGTGTTGTAAAAACAACTCAAACTCCTGTGGAGACTCTGAACGAGCTAGCTCATCCTTGATTGCACTGGACAAACCCTTTCTAAAGATTAGCAATAAAGCATTGTTGGTGTCCACCACTAACCTTTTAAATTCAGTAACATATTCTATGACTGAACGTTTCCCCTGGCGTAAGGAAAGCAAGGCAGATTCAGCGGTAGCACAGCGATTGGGATCGTCGAACATTTGTGCCATGGCTGTCAGAAAATCATCCAAATTATTTAGACGGGTATCGTGACTTTCAACCTTAGGATTTGCCCAAGCCAGTGCCCGTGATGTCAACAACATAATAATACATAGTACCTTAGATCTATCAGACCGGTAATAGGAGGAATGTACATCAAAGAATAATATACATTGGTTAACAAACCCACGGAATTGACTTCGGTCACCATTAAACGGGAATGGAGGCATTTTGGGCATACTAGTGAATGATGTAGGCTCAGTAGGTAAGGCCTCCCGGACTTCTAATTTAGTACGTAGATCTTGGAGAGCCTGACCAAACACCTGTGCGTGGTGGTCAACCCGGGATTCCATGTCTCTAATCTTAATGTGTATAGACTCTATCTCCTGCTGCAAGGAGTTAATTATGGTGAACAGTTTGTCTGCCCGTGTCTCCGTCATTGCCCCAGCAGAATCCTCTTTTGGCTGGAGTATCCTGTAATACTATTGTAGGAACTCGAGGATTCTGTTAGCGTGGGGCAATGAACAAGCAGAGACGGGTTTCTTTAGTGCAAATAGTGTATTTGTGCAACAGCAATAACACCCAAAAACAATATACAGATAACCCGTAGTGACATACAATGAAATAAGTCCAGCAATATTAAGTCTTTGAAACCTATATAGCAAAGTCGGCAATGTTCTTACGACGGAGTCCTCACACAAATGTGATGAAAAGGAAAGTCTGACACACTGGTGACATGGCTTGATTCAAACACTGCGGGTGTAGTAATAGTCAGAACCAGGTATGCAGTAGCCAAAGGGTAGTCCAAGAACAAGTTCACAAGTTAATCCTAGATGTAGCGTAGATTCAGGGAAGTCCAGAAACAAGTTCACATTTAAGTAATATTCCAGTAAATAGTTCCAGCAGCCCTCACCGGAGGGAGTGAATGAAGGGTTAAACAACAGCACAGTTCAGAAACACAGTTCTTACCAGGTGGAGTGAGGCAAGGGTTAAATTCCAAAGTCAACAGGTTAATGATAACACAGTGAGTGTAGCTTACATAGGCAGAGAATGTCCAGTCAGGGGCTGCTGCTGAGAAACCTGGTAAATACACAAGAGATCTGGGAGATAATAGTAGGACAAGGCAGCTTGACTGAAGGGAAACGGAAGCAGAATACTCCAGCAAGGAAGCCAGCACCAGAGCCGGGTTTTAAACAAACGAACAGGAAGTAGGGCATACAAAAACAGCAAACTCCATCTTAACAAAGGGCAAAATCATTCACAAGGTTACCTAGAAAACCCGGAGTACTGACACATTGATATTTAGTCGTTTTCAGCCAATTTTCTGCATTTTTGAAAATTTCACTTTTTTGTGAAAATATCCACTAAGTGAGGGAATAATATGTGTGAGGGTACTTCAGGAGAGTTCCAAATGTGTGTGGGTAGAATATATATCCCACGGGTGTAAAATTGAAAAAAGTTGAAAAAACATTTTTTTTGGACTTAGTCATTTTTCCGGGGTTTATCAGACTTTCAGATAGGGGAAATGTCAGTGAGCATTCCGATTTCAGTTCCAGAGTGATTTGCCCAATGAGTCCTTGATATTTAGTCGTTTTCAGCCAATATTTTGGGTTTTTGACAATTTCACTTTTTTGTGAAAATATCCTCTAAATGAGGGAATAATATGTGTGAGGGTACCCCAGGAGAGTTCCAAATGTGTGTGGGTAGAATATATATCCCACGGGGGTAAAATTTTAAAAAAAAATTTTTTTGAACTTAGTCATTTTTCCGGCGTTTATCAGACTTTCAGATAGGGCAAATGTCCGTGAGCATTCTGATTTCAGTTCCAGAGCGATTCGCCCAATGAGTCCTTGATATTTAGTCGTTTTCAGCCAATATTTTGGATTTTTGAAAATTTCACTTTTTTGTAAAAATATCCACTAAATGAGGGACTAATATGTGTGAGGGTACCCCAGGAGAGTTCCAAATGTGTGTGGGTAGAATATATATCCCACGGGGGTAAAATTGAAAAAAGTTGATAGCATTTTTTTTGGGACTTAGTCATTTTTCCGGAGTTTATCAGACTTTCAGATAGGGCAAATGTCAGTGAGCATTCCGATTTCAGTTCCAGACCGATTCGCCCAATGAGTCCTTGATATTTAGTCGTTTTCAGCAAATATTTTGAATTTTTTAAAATTTCACTTTTTTGTGAAAATATCCACTAAATGAGGGAATAATATGTGTGAGGGTACCCCAGGAGAGTTCCAAATGTGTGTGGGTAGAATATATATCCCATGGGAGTAAAATTGAAAAAAGTTGAAAAAAATTTTTTTTTGTACTTAGTCATTTTATCAGACTTTCAGATAGGAAAAATGTCATTGAGTGTTCCGATTTCAGTTCCAGAGCGATTCGCCCAATGAGTCCTTGATATTTAGTCGTTTTCAGCAAAAAAATTGGATTTTTAAAAATGTCACTTTTTTGTGAAAATATCCACTAAATGAGGGAATAATATGTGTGAGGGTTCCCCAGGAGAGTTCCAAATGTGTGTGGGTAGAATATATATCCCACGGGGTAAAATTGAAAAAAGTTGAAAAACATTTTTTTTTTTTGGACTTAGTCATTTTTCCGGCGTTTATCAGACTTTCAGATAGGGTAAATGTCAGTGAGCATTCCGATTTCAGTTCCAGAGTGATTCACCCAATGAGTCCTTGATATTTAGTCGTTTTCAGCCAATTTTCTGGATTTTTGAAAATTTTACTTTTTTGTGAAAATATCCACTAAGTGAGGGAATAATATGTGTGAGGGTACTTCAGGAGAGTTCCAAATGTGTGTGGGTAGAATATATATCCCATGGGTGTAAAATTGAAAAAAGTTTAAAAAAAATTTTTTTTGGACTTAGTCATTTTATCAGACTTTCAGATAGGACAAATGTCATTGAGTGTTCCGATTTCAGTTCCAGAGCGATTCGCCGAATGAGTCCTTGATATTTAGTCGTTTTCAGCAAATATTTTGGATTTTTAAAAATTTCACTTTTTTGTGAACATATCCACTAAATGAGGGAATAATATGTGTGAGGGTACCCCAGGAGAGTTCCAAATGTGTGTGGGTAGAATATATATCCCACGGGGGTAAAATTTAAAAAAGTTGAAAACATTTTTTTTTTGGACTTAGTCATTTTTCCGGCTTTTATCAGACTTTCAGATAGGGGAAATGTCAGTGAGCGTTCCGATTTCAGTTCCAGAGCGATTCGCCCAATGAGTCCTTGATATTTAGTCGTTTTCAGCCAATTTTCTAGATTTTTGAAAATTTCACTTTTTTGTGAATATATCCACTAAATGAGGGAATAATATCTGTGAGGGTACCCCAGGAGAGTTCCAAATGTGTGTGGGTAGAATATATATCCCACGGGGGTAAAATTGAAAAAAGTTGAAAACATTTTTTTTTTGGACTTAGTCATTTTTCTGGCTTTTATCAGACTTTCAGATAGGGGAAATGTCAGTGAGCGTTCCGATTTCAGTTCCAGAGCGATTTTCCAAATGAGTCCTTGATATTTAGTCGTTTTCAGCCAATATTTTGGATTTTTGAAAATTTCACTTTTTTGTAAAAATATCCACTAAATGAGGGAATAATATGTGTGAGGGTACCCCAGGAGAGATCCAAATGTGTGTGGGTAGAATATATATCCCACGGGGGTAAAATTGAAAAAAGTTGAAAAAAAAATTTTTTGGACTTAGTAATTTTTCCGGCGTTTATCAGACTTTCAGATAGGGCAAATGGCAGTGAGCATTCCGATTTCAGTTCCAGGGCGATTCGCCCAATGAGTTCGTTCTCAGTCAATATTTTGGATTTTTGAAAATTTTACTTTTTTGTGAAAATATCCACTAAATGAGGGAATAATATGTGTGAGGGTACCCCAGGAGAGTTCCAAATGTGTGTGGGTAGAATATATATCCCATGGGGGTAAAATTGAAAAAAGTTTAAAAAAAATTTTTTTTTGGACTTAGTCATTTTATCAGACTTTCAGATAGGACAAATGTCATTGAGTGTTCCGATTTCAGTTCCAGAGCGATTCGCCGAATGAGTCCTTGATATTTAGTCCTTTTCAGCAAATATTTTGGATTTTTAAAAATTTCACTTTTTTGTGAAAATATCCACTAAATGACGGAATAATATGTGTGAGGGTACCCCAGGAGAGTTCCAAATGTGTGTGGGTAGAATATATATCCCACGGGGGTAAAATTGAAAAAAGTTGAAAACATTTTTTTTTTGGACTTAGTCATTTTTCCGGCTTTTATCAGACTTTCAGATAGGGGAAATGTTAGTGAGCGTTCCGATTTCAGTTCCAGAGCGATTCGCCCAATGAGTCCTTGATATTTAGTCGTTTTCAGCCAATTTTCTAGATTTTTGAAAATTTCACTTTTTTGTGAATATATCCACTAAATGAGGGAATAATATCTGTGAGGGTACCCCAGGAGAGTACCAAATGTGTGTGGGTAGAATATATATCCCACGGGGGTAAAACTGAAAAAAGTTGAAAAATTTTTTTGTTTGGACTTAGTCATTTTTCCTGCATTTATCTGACTTTCAGATAGGGGAAATGTCAGTGAGCGTTCCGATTTCAGTTCCAGAGCGATTTGCCAAATGAGTCCTTGATATTTAGTCGTTTTCAGCCAATATTTTGAAAATTTCACTTTTTTGTAAAAATATCCACTAAATGAGGGAATAATATGTGTGAGGGTACCCCAGGAGAGTTCCAAATGTGTGTGGGTAGAATGTATATTCCATGGGGGTAAAATTGAAAAAAGTTGAAAAATTTTTTTTTTGGACTTAGTCATTTTATCAGATTTTCAGATAGGACAAATGTCATTGAGCGTTCCGATTTCAGTTCCAGAGCGATTCGCCCAATGAGTTCTTGATATTTAGTCATTTTCCGCCAATTTTCTGGATTTTTGAAAATTTCACTTTTTTGTGAATATATCCACTAAATGAGGGAATAATATCTGTGAGGGTACCCCAGGAGAGTTCCAAATGTCTATGGGTAGAATATATATCCCACGGGGTAAAATTGAAAAAAGTTGAAAAAAATTTTTTTTTGGACTTAGTCATTTTTCCGGCGTTCATCAGACTTTCAGATAGGGTAAATGTCAGTGAGCATTCTGATTTCAGTTCCAGAGCGATTCACCCTATGAGTCCTTGATATTTAGTCGTTTTCAGCCAATATTTTGGATTTTTGAAAATTTCACTTTTTTGTGAAAATATCCACTAAATAAGGGAATAATATGTGTGAGGGTACCCCAGGAGAGTTCGAAATGTGTGTGGGTAGAATATATATCCCACGGGGGTAAAATCAAAAAAAGTTGAAAAAAAATTTTTTTTGGACTTAGTCATTTTTCCGGCGTTTATCAGACTTTCAGATAGGGGAAATGTCAGTGAGCGTTCCGATTTCAGTTCCAGAGCGATTTGCCCAATGAGTCCTTGATATTTAGTCGTTTTCAGCCAATTTTCTGCATTTTTGAAAATTTCACTTTTTTGTGAATATATCCACTAAATGAGGGAATAATATCTGTGAGGGTACCCCAGGAGAGTTCCAAATGTGTGTGGGTAGAATATATATCCCACGGGGGTAAAATTGAAAAAAGTTGAAAAATTATTTTTTTTGGACTTAGTCATTTTTCCGGCGTTCATCAGACTTTCAGATAGGGTAAATGTCAGTGAGCATTCTGATTTCAGTTCCAGAGCGATTCACCCTATGAGTCCTTGATATTTAGTCGTTTTCAGCCAATATTTTGAAAATTTCATTTTTTTGTGAATATATCCACTAAATGAGGGAATAATATATGTGAGGGTACCCCATGAGAGTTCCAAATGTGTGTGGGTAGAATATATATCCCACGGGGGTAAAATTGAAAAAAGTTGAAAAATTTTTTTTTTTGGACTTAGTCATTTTTCTTGCGTTTATCAGACTTTCAGATAGGGCAAATGTCAGTGAGCGTTCCGATTTCAGTTCCAGAGCGATTCGCCCAATGAGTCCTTGATATTTAGTCATTTTCAGCCAATATTTTGGGTTTTTGAAAATTTCACTTTTTTGTGAAAATAACCTCTAAATGAGGGAATAATATGTGTGAGGGTACCCCAGGAGAGTTCCAAATGTGTGTGGGTAGAATATATATCCCACGGGAGTAAAATTGAAAAAAGTTGAAAAAAATTTTTTTTTTGGACTTATTCATTTTTCTGGCGTTTATCAGACTTTCAGATAGGGCAAATGTCAGTGAGCATTCCGATTTCAGTTCCAGGGCGATTCGCCTGATGAGTCCTTGATATTTAGTCGTTTTCAGCCAATTTTCTGCATTTTTGAAAATTTCACTTTTTTGTGAAAATATCCACTAAGTGAGGGAATATGTGTATGTGTGTATGAATATGTGTGAGGGTACTTCAGGAGAGTTCAAAATGTGTGTGGGTAGAATTGAAAAAAGTTGAAAAAAAATTTTTTTTGGACTTATTCATTTTTCCGGCGTTTATCAGACTTTCAGATAGGGCAAATATCAGTGAGCATTCCGATTTCAGTTCCAGAGCGATTCGCCCAATAAGTCCTTGATATTTAGTCGTTTTCAGCTAATATTTTGGATTTTTGAAAATTTCACTTTTTTGTAAAAATATCCACTAAATGAGGGAATAATATGTGTGAGGGTACCCCAGGAGAGTTCCAAATGTGTGTGGGTAGAATATATATCCCATGGGGGTAAAATTGAAAAAAGTTGAAAAAAATTTTTTTTTGACTTAGTCATTTTTCCGGAGTTTATCTGACTTTCAGATAGGGGAAATGTCAGGGAGCTTTCCGATTTCAGTTCCATAGTTTTTCGCCCAATGAGTCCTTGATGTTTTGTCGTTTTCAGCCAATATTTTGGATTTTTGAAAATTTCAATTTTCTGAAAATATCCACTAAATGAGGGAATAATATGTGTGAGGGTATCCCAGGAGAATTCCAAATGTGTGTGGGTAGAATATATATCCCACGGGGGTAAAATTGAAAAAAGTTGAAAAAAATTTTTTTTGGACTTAGTCATTTTATCAGACTTTCAGATAGGACAAATGTCATTGAGCAATCTGATTTCAGTTCCAGAGCGATTCGCCCAATGAGTCCTTGAAATTTAGTCGTTCTCAGCCAATTTTCTGGATTTTTGAAAATTTCACTTTTTTGTGACAATATCCACTAAATGAGGGAATAATATGTGTGAGGTACCCCAGGAGAGTTCCAAATGTGTGTGGGTAGAATATATATCCCACGGGGGTAAAATTGAAAAAAGTTGAAAAAATTTTTTTTTAGACTTAGTCATTTTTCCGGCGTTTATCAGACTTTCAGATAGGGCAAATGTCAGTGAGCGTTCCGATTTCAGTTCCAGAGCGATTCGCCCAATGAGTCCTTGATATTTAGTCATTTTCAGCCAATATTTTGGGTTTTTGAAAATTTCACTTTTTTGTGAAAATATCCTCTAAATGAGGGAATAATATGTGTAAGGGTACCCCAGGAGAGTTCCAAATGTGTGTGGGTAGAATATATATCCCACGGGGGTAAAATTTAAAAAAGTTGAAAAAAATTTTTTTTTTGGACTTATTCATTTTTCTGGCGTTTATCAGACTTTCAGTTAGGGAAAATGTCAGTGAGCTTTCCGATTTCAGTTCCAGGGCGATTCGCCTGATGAGTCCTTGATATTTAGTCGTTTTCAGCCAATATTTTGAAAATTTCACTTTTTTGTAAAAATATCCTCTAAATGAGGGAATAATATATGTGAGGGTACCCCAGGAGAGTTCCAAATGTGTGTGGGTAGAATATATATCCCACGGGGGTAAAATTGAAAAAAGTTGAAAAAAATTTTTTTTTTGGACTTATTCATTTTTCTGGCGTTTATCAGACTTTCAGATAGGGAAAATGTCAGTGAGCTTTCCGATTTCAGTTCCAGGGCGATTCGCCTGATGAGTCCTTGATATTTAGTCGTTTTCAGCCAATTTTCTGCATTTTTGAAAATTTCACTTTTTTGTGAAAATATCCACTAAGTGAGGGAATATGTGTATGTGTGTATGAATATGTGTGAGGGTACTTAAGGAGAGTTCAAAATGTGTGTGGGTAGAATTGAAAAAAGTTGAAAAAAAATTTTTTTTGGACTTAGTCATTTTTCCAGCGTTTATCAGACTTTCAGATAGGGGAAATGTCAGTGAGCGTTTCGATTTCAGTTCCAGAGCGATTCGCCCAATGAGTCCTAAATATTTAGTCGTTTTCAGCCAATTTTCTGGATTTTTGAAAATTTCACTTTTTTGTGAAAATATCCACTAAATGAGGGCATAATATGTGTGAGGGTACCCCAGGAGAGTTCCAAATGTGTGTGGGTAGAATATATATCCCACGGGGGTAAAATTGAAAAAAGTTGAAAAAATTTTTTTTGGACTTAGTCATTTTTCCTGCGTTTATCAGACTTTCACATAGGGGAAATGTCAGTGAGCGTTCCGATTTCAGTTCCAGAGCGATTCGCCCAATGGGTCCATGATATTTAGTCGTTTTCAGCCAATTTTCTGGATTTTTGAAAATTTCACTTTTTTGTGAAAATATCCACTAAATGAGAGAATAATATGTGTGAGGGTACCCCAGGAGAGTTCCAAATGTGTGTGGGTAGAATATATATCCCACGGGGGTAAAATTGAAAAAAGTTAAAAAAAAATTTTTTTTGAACTTAGTCATTTTTCCGGCGTTTATCAGACTTTCAGATAGGGGAAATGTCAGTGATCATTCCGATTTCAGTTCCAGAGCGATTCGCCCAATGAGTCCTTGATATTTAGTCGTTTTCAGCCAATTTTCTGGATTTTTGAAAATTTCAATTTTTTGTGAAAATATCCACTAAATGAGGGAATAATATGTGTGAGGGTACCCCAGGAGAGTTCCAAATGTGTGTGGGTAGAATATATATCCCACAGGGGTAAAATTGAAAAAAGGTGAAAAAAGTTTTTTTTTGAACTTAGTAATTTTTCTTGCATTTATCAGACTTTCAGATAGGGGAAATGTGAGTGAGCATTCAGATTTCAGTTCCAGAGCGATTCGCCCAATGAGTACTTGATATTTAGTCGTTTTCAGCCAATTTTCTGGATTTTTGAAAATTTCACTTTTTTGTGAAAATATCCACTAAATGAGGGCATAATATGTGTGAGGGTACCCCAGGAGAGTTCCAAATGTGTGTGGGTAGAATATATATCCCACGGGGATAAAATTGAAAAAAGTTGAAAAAAAATTTTTTTTGGACTTGGTAATTTTTCCGGCATTTATCAGACTTTCAGATAGGGGAAAAGTCAGTGAGCGTTCAGATTTCAGTTCCAGAGCGATTCGCCCAATGAGTCCTTGATATTTAGTCGTTTTCAGCCAATTTTCTGGATTTTTGAAAATTTCACTTTTTTGTGAAAATATCCACTAAATGAGGGAATAATATGTGTGAGGGTACCCCAAATGTGTGTGGGTAGAATATATATCCCATGGGGGTAAAATTGAAAAAAGTTGAAAAAATTTTTTTTTTGAACTTAGTCATTTTTCCGGCGAATATCAGACTTTCACATAGGGGAAATGTCAGTGAGCGTTCCGATTTCAGTTCCAGAGCAATTCGCCCAATGAGTCCTTGCTATTTAGTCGTTTTCAGCCAATTTTCTGGATTTTTGAAAATTTCACTTTTTTGTGAAAATATCCACTAAATGAGAGAATAATATGTGTGAGGGTACCCCAGGAGAGTTCCAAATGTGTGTGGGTAGAATATATATCCCACGGGGGTAAAATTGAAAAAAGTTGAAAAATTTTTTTTGGGACTTATTCATTTTTCCGTCGTTTATCAGACTTTCAGATAGGGGAATTGTCAGTGAGCATTCCGATTTCAGTTTCAGAGCGATTTGCCCAATGAGTCCTTGATATTTAGTCGTTTTCAGCCAATTTTCTGGATTTTGGAAAATTTCACTTTTTTGTGAAAATATCCACTAAATGACGGAATAATTTGTGTGAGGGTACCCCAGGAGAGTTCCAAATGTGTGTGGGTAGAATATATATCCCACGGGGGTAAAATTGAAAAAAGTTGAAAAATTTTTTTTTTTGGACTTAGTCATTTTTCCTTCGTTTATCAGACTTGCACATAGGGGAAATGTCAGTGAGCGTTCAGATTTCAGTTCCAGAGTGATTCACCCAATGAGTACTTGATATTTAGTCGTTTTCAGCCAATTTTCTGGATTTTTGAAAATTTCACTTTTTTTGTGAAAATATCCACTAAATGAGGGCATAATATGTGTGAGGGTACCCCAGGAGAGTTCCAAATGTGTGTGGGTAGAATATATATCTCACGGGGGTAAAATTGAAAAAAGTTTAAAAATTTTTTTTTTTCGACTTAGTAATTTTTCCGGCATTTATTAGACTTTCAGATAGGGGAAATGTCAGGGAGTGTTCAGATTTCAGTTCCAGAGCGATTCGCCCAATGAGTCCTTGATATTTAGTCGTTTTCAGCCAATTTTCTGGATTTTTGAAAATTTCACTTTTTTGTGAAAATATCCACTAAATGAGGGAATAATATGTGTGAGGGTACCCCAAATGTGTGTGGGTAGAATATATATTCCACAGGGGTAAAATTGAAAAAAGTTGAAAAATTTTTTTTGGGACTTAGTCATTTTTCCGGCGTTTATCAGACTTTCAGATAGGGGGAATGTGAGTGAGCATTCCGATTTCAGTTCCAGAGCGATTCGTCCAATGAGTCCATAATATTTAGTCGTTTTCAGCCAATTTTCTGGATTTTTGAAAATGTCACTTTTTTGTGAAAATATCCACTAAATGAGGGAATAATATGTGTGAGGGTACCCCAGGAGAGTTCCAAATGTGTGTGGGTAGAATATATATCCCACGGGGGTAAAATTGAAAAAAGTTGAAAAAATTTTTTTTTTGGACTTAGTCATTTTTCCTTCGTTTATCAGACTTGCACATAGGGGAAATGTCAGTGAGCGTTCAGATTTCAGTTCCAGAGTGATTCACCCAATGAGTACTTGATATTTAGTCGTTTTCAGCCAATTTTCTGGATTTTTGAAAATTTCACTTTTTTTGTGAAAATATCCACTAAATGAGGGCATAATATGTGTGAGGGTACCCCAGGAGAGTTCCAAATGTGTGTGGGTAGAATATATATCCCACGGGGATAAAATTGAAAAAAGTTGAAAAAAAATTTTTTTTGGACTTAGTAATTTTTCCGGCATTTATCAGACTTTCAGATAGGGGAAATGTCAGTGAGCGTTCAGATTTCAGTTCCAGAGTGATTCACCCAATGAGTCCTTGATATTTAGTCGTTTTCAGCCAATTTTCTGGATTTTTGAAAATTTCACTTTTTTGTGAAAATATCCACTAAATGAGAGAATAATATGTGTCAGGGTACCCCAGGAGAGTTCCAAATTTGTGTGGGTAGAATATATATCTCACGGGGGTAAAATTGAAAAAAGTTTAAAAATTTTTTTTTTTCGACTTAGTAATTTTTCCGGCATTTATTAGACTTTCAGATAGGGGAAATGTCAGTGAGCGTTCAGATTTCAGTTCCAGAGCGATTCGCCCAATGAGTCCTTGATATTTAGTCGTTTTCAGCCAATTTTCTGGATTTTTGAAAATTTCACTTTTTTGTGAAAATATCCACTAAATGAGGGAATAATATGTGTGAGGGTACCCCAAATGTGTGTGGGTAGAATATATATCCCACAGGGGTAAAATTGAAAAAAGTTGAAAAATTTTTTTTGGGACTTAGTCATTTTTCCGGCGTTTATCAGACTTTCAGATAGGGGGAATGTGAGTGAGCATTCCGATTTCAGTTCCAGAGCGATTCGTCCAATGAGTCCATAATATTTAGTCGTTTTCAGCCAATTTTCTGGATTTTTGAAAATGTCACTTTTTTGTGAAAATATCCACTAAATGAGGGAATAATATGTGTGAGGGTACCCCAGGAGAGTTCCAAATGTGTGTGGGTAGAATATATATCCCACGGGGGTAAAATTGAAAAAAGTTGAAAAAAAAATTTTTTTGGACTCAGTCATTTTTCCGGCGTTTATCAGACTTTCAGATAGGGGGAATGTGAGTGAGCATTCCGATTTCAGTTCCAGAGCGATTCGTCCAATGAGTCCATAATATTTAGTCATTTTCAGCCAATTTTCTGGATTTTTGAAAATGTCACTTTTTTGTGAAAATATCCACTAAATGAGGGAATAATATGTGTGAGGGTACCCCAAATGTGTGTGGGTAGAATATATATCCCATGGGGGTAAAATTGAAAAAAGTTGAAAAAATTTTTTTTTTGAACTTAGTCATTTTTCCGGCGAATATCAGACTTTCACATAGGGGAAATGTCAGTGAGCATTCCGATTTCAGTTCCAGAGCGATTCGCCCAATGAGTCCTGGCTATTTAGTCGTTTTCAGCCAATTTTCTGGATTTTTGAAAATTTCACTTTTTTGTGAAAATATCGACTATATGAGGGAATAATATGTGTGAGGGTACCCCAGGAGAGTTCCAAATGTGTGTGGGTAGAATATATATCCCACGGGGATAAAATTGAAAAAAGTTGAAAAAAATTTTTTTTTGGACTTAGTCATTTTTCCTGCGTTCATCAGACTTTCCGATAGGGGAAATGTCAGTGAGCATTCCGATTTCAGTTCCAGAGCGATTCGCCCAATGAGTCCTTGATATTTAGTCGTTTTCAGCCAAGTTTCTGAATTTTTGAAAATTTCACTTTTTTGTGAAAACATCCACTAAATGAGGGAATAATATGTGTGAGGGTACCCCAGGAGAGTTCCAAATGTGTGTGGGTAGAATATATATCCCACGGGGATAAAATTGAAAAAAGTTGAAAAAAATTTTTTTTTGGACTTAGTCATTTTTCCGGCGTTCATCAGACTTTCCGATAGGGGAAATATCAGTGAGCGTTCAGATTTCAGTTCCAGAGCGATTCGCCCAATGAGTCCTTGATATTTAGTCGTTTTCAGCCAATTTTCTGGATTTTTGAAAATTTCACTTTTTTGTGAAAATATCCACTAAATGAGAGAATAATATGTGTGAGGGTACCCCAGGAGAGTTCCAAATGTGTGTGGGTAGAATATATATCCCACGGGAATAAAATTGAAAAAAGTTGAAAAAAATTTTTTTTTGGACTTAGTAATTTTTCCGGCGTTCATCATACTTTCAGATAGGGGAAATGTCAGTGAGCATTCCGATTTCAGTTCCAGAGCGATTCGCCCAATGAGTCCTTGATATTTAGTCGTTTTCAGCCAAGTTTCTGAATTTTTGAAAATTTCACTTTTTTGTGAAAACATCCACTAAATGAGGGAATAATATGTGTGAGGGTACCCCAGGAGATTTCCAAATGTGTGTGGGTAGAATATATATCCCACGGGGGTAAAATTGAAAAAAGTTTAAAAAAAAATTTTTTTCGACTTAGTAATTTTTCTGGCATTTATCAGACTTTCAGATAGGGGAATTGTCAGTGAGCATTCCGATTTCAGTTTCAGAGCGATTTGCCCAATGAGTCCTTGATATTTAGTCGTTTTCAGCCAATTTTCTGGATTTTGGAAAATTTCACTTTTTTGTGAAAATATCCACTAAATGACGGAATAATATGTGTGAGGGTACCCCAGGAGAGTTCCAAATGTGTGTGGGTAGAATATATATCCCACGGGGGTAAAATTGAAAAAAGTTGAAAAAAAAATTTTTTTGGACTCAGTCATTTTTCCGGCGTTTATCAGACTTTCAGATAGGGGGAATGTGAGTGAGCATTCTGATTTCAGTTCCAGAGCGATTCGTCCAATGAGTCCATAATATTTAGTCGTTTTCAGCCAATTTTCTGGATTTTTGAAAATGTCACTTTTTTGTGAAAATATCCACTAAATGAGGGAATAATATGTGTGAGGGTACCCCAGGAGAGTTCCAAATGTGTGTGGGTAGAATATAGATCCCACGGGTGTAAAATTGAAAAAAGTTGAAAAAAATTTTTTTTTGGACTTAGTCATTTTTCCGGCGTTTATCAGACTTTCACATAGGGGAAATGTGAGTGAGCGTTCCGATTTCAGTTCCAGAGCGATTCGCCCAATGAGTCCTTGATATTTAGTCGTTTTCAGCCAATTTTCTGGATTTTTGAAAATTTCACTTTTATGTGAAAATATCCACTAAATGAGAGAATAATATGTGTGAGGGTACCCCAGGAGATTTCCAAATGTGTGTGGGTAGAATATATATCCCACGGGGGTAAAATTGAAAAAAGTTTAAAAAAAATTTTTTTTCGACTTAGTAATTTTTCCGGCATTTATCAGACTTTCAGATAGGGGAAATGTCAGTGAGCGTTCAGATTTCAGTTCCAGAGCGATTCGCCCAATGAGTCCTTGATATTTAGTCGTTTTCAGCCAATTTTCTGGATTTTTGAAAATTTCACTTTTTTGTGAAAATATCCACTAAATGAGAGAATAATATGTGTGAGGGTACCCCAGGAGAGTTCCAAATGTGTGTGGGTAGAATATATATCCCACAGGGGTAAAATTGAAAAAAGTTGAAAAATTTTTTTTGGGACTTAGTCATTTTTCCGTCGTTTATCAGACTTTCAGATAGGGGAATTGTCAGTGAGCATTCCGATTTCAGTTTCAGAGCGATTTGCCCAATGAGTCCTTGATATTTAGTCGTTTTCAGCCAATTTTCTGGATTTTGGAAAATTTCACTTTTTTGTGAAAATATCCACTAAATGACGGAATAATATGTGTGAGGGTACCCCAGGAGAGTTCCAAATGTGTGTGGGTAGAATATATATCCCACGGGGGTAAAATTGAAAAAAGTTGAAAAAAAATTTTTTTTGGACTTAGTCATTTTTCCTGCGTTTATCAGACTTTCAGATAGGGGGAATTTGAGTGAGCATTCCGATATCAGTTCCAGAGTGATTCGTCCAATGAGTCCATAATATTTAGTCGTTTTCAGCCAATTTTCTGGATTTTTGAAAATGTCACTTTTTTGTGAAAATATCTACTAAATGAGGGAATAATATGTGTGAGGGTACCCCAAATGTGTGTGGGTAGAATATATATCCCATGGGGGTAAAATTGAAAAAAGTTGAAAAAATTTTTTTTTTGAACTTAGACATTTTTCCGGCGAATATCAGACTTTCACATAGGGGAAATGTCAGTGAGCATTCCAATTTCAGTTCCAGAGCGAATCGCCCAATGAGTCCTTGATATTTAGTCGTTTTCAGCCAATTTTCTGGATTTTTGAAAATTTCACTTTTTTGTGAAAATATCCGCTAAATGAGAGAATAATATGTGTGAGGGTACCCCAGGAGATTTCCAAATGTGTGTGGGTAGAATATATATCCCACGGGGGTAAAATTGAAAAAAGTATAAAAAATTTTTTTTTTCGACTTAGTAATTTTTCCGGCATTTATCAGACTTTCAGATAGGGGAAATGTCAGTGAGCGTTCAGATTTCAGCTCCAGAGCGATTCGCCCAATGAGTCCTTGATATTTAGTCGTTTTCAGCCAATTTTCTGGATTTTTGAAAATTTCACTTTTTTGTGAAAATATCCACTAAATGAGAGAATAATATGTGTGAGGGTACCCCAGGAGATTTCCGAATGTGTGTGGGTAGAATATATATCCCACGGGGGTAAAATTGAAAAAAGGTGAAAAAAAATTTTTTTTGGACTTAGTAATTTTTCCGGCATTTATCAGACATTCAGATAGGGGAAATGTCAGTGAGTGTTCAGTTTTCAGTTCCAGAGCGATTCGCCCAATGCGTCCTTGATATTTAGTCGTTTTCAGCCAATTTTCTGGATTTTTAAAAATTTCACTTTTTTGTGAAAATATCGACTAAATGAGGGAATAATATGTGTGAGGGTACCCCAGGAGAGTTCCAAATGTGTGTGGGTAGAATATATATCCCACAGGGGTAAAATTGAAAAAAGTTGAAAAATTTTTTTTGGGACTTAGTCATTTTTCCGTCGTTTATCAGACTTTCAGATAGGGGAATTGTCAGTGAGCATTCCGATTTCAGTTTCAGAGCGATTTGCCCAATGAGTCCTTGATATTTAGTCGTTTTCAGCCAATTTTCTGGATTTTGGAAAATTTCACTTTTTTGTGAAAATATCCACTAAATGACGGAATAATATGTGTGAGGGTACCCCAGGAGAGTTTCAAATGTGTGTGGGTAGAATATATATCCCACGGGGGTAAAATTGAAAAAAGTTTAAAAAAATTTTTTTTTCGACTTAGTAATTTTTCCGGCATTTATCAGACTTTCAGATAGGGGAAATGTCAGTGAGCGTTCAGATTTCAGTTCCAGAGCGATTCGCCCAATGAGTCCTTGATATTTAGTCGTTTTCAGCCAAGTTTCTGAATTTTTGAAAATTTCACTTTTTTGTGAAAACATCCACTAAATGAGGGAATAATATGTGTGAGGGTACCCCAGGAGAGTTCCAAATGTGTGTGGGTAGAATATATATCCCACAGGGGTAAAATTGAAAAAAGTTGAAAAATTATTTTTTTTGAACTTAGTCATTTTTCCGGCGAATATCAGACTTTCACATAGGGGAAATGTCAGGGAGCATTCCGATTTCAGTTCCAGAGCGATTCGCCCAATGAGTCCTTGATATTTAGTCTTTTTCAGCCAATTTTCTGGATTTTTGAAAATGTCACTTTTTTGTGAAAATATCCACTAAATGAGGGAATAATATGTGTGAGGGTACCCCAAATGTGTGTGGGTAGAATATATATCCCATGGGGGTAAAATTGAAAAAAGTTGAAAAAATTTTTTTTTTGAACTTAGTCATTTTTCCGGCGAATATCAGACTTTCACATAGGGGAAATGTCAGTGAGCATTCCGATTTCAGTTCCAGAGCGATTCGCCCAATGAGTCCTGGCTATTTAGTCGTTTTCAGCCAATTTTCTGGATTTTTGAAAATTTCACTTTTTTGTGAAAATATCGACTATATGAGGGAATAATATGTGTGAGGGTACCCCAGGAGAGTTCCAAATGTGTGTGGGTAGAATATATATCCCACGGGGATAAAATTGAAAAAAGTTGAAAAAAATTTTTTTTTGGACTTAGTCATTTTTCCTGCGTTCATCAGACTTTCCGATAGGGGAAATGTCAGTGAGCATTCCGATTTCAGTTCCAGAGCGATTCGCCCAATGAGTCCTTGATATTTAGTCGTTTTCAGCCAAGTTTCTGAATTTTTGAAAATTTCACTTTTTTGTGAAAACATCCACTAAATGAGGGAATAATATGTGTGAGGGTACCCCAGGAGAGTTCCAAATGTGTGTGGGTAGAATATATATCCCACGGGGATAAAATTGAAAAAAGTTGAAAAAAATTTTTTTTTGGACTTAGTCATTTTTCCGGCGTTCATCAGACTTTCCGATAGGGGAAATATCAGTGAGCGTTCAGATTTCAGTTCCAGAGCGATTCGCCCAATGAGTCCTTGATATTTAGTCGTTTTCAGCCAATTTTCTGGATTTTTGAAAATTTCACTTTTTTGTGAAAATATCCACTAAATGAGAGAATAATATGTGTGAGGGTACCCCAGGAGAGTTCCAAATGTGTGTGGGTAGAATATATATCCCACGGGAATAAAATTGAAAAAAGTTGAAAAAAATTTTTTTTTGGACTTAGTAATTTTTCCGGCGTTCATCAGACTTTCAGATAGGGGAAATGTCAGTGAGCATTCCGATTTCAGTTCCAGAGCGATTCGCCCAATGAGTCCTTGATATTTAGTCGTTTTCAGCCAAGTTTCTGAATTTTTGAAAATTTCACTTTTTTGTGAAAACATCCACTAAATGAGGGAATAATATGTGTGAGGGTACCCCAGGAGATTTCCAAATGTGTGTGGGTAGAATATATATCCCACGGGGGTAAAATTGAAAAAAGTTTAAAAAAAATTTTTTTTCGACTTAGTAATTTTTCTGGCATTTATCAGACTTTCAGATAGGGGAATTGTCAGTGAGCATTCCGATTTCAGTTTCAGAGCGATTTGCCCAATGAGTCCTTGATATTTAGTCGTTTTCAGCCAATTTTCTGGATTTTGGAAAATTTCACTTTTTTGTGAAAATATCCACTAAATGACGGAATAATATGTGTGAGGGTACCCCAGGAGAGTTCCAAATGTGTGTGGGTAGAATATATATCCCACGGGGGTAAAATTGAAAAAAGTTGAAAAAAAAATTTTTTTGGACTCAGTCATTTTTCCGGCGTTTATCAGACTTTCAGATAGGGGGAATGTGAGTGAGCATTCCGATTTCAGTTCCAGAGCGATTCGTCCAATGAGTCCATAATATTTAGTCGTTTTCAGCCAATTTTCTGGATTTTTGAAAATGTCACTTTTTTGTGAAAATATCCACTAAATGAGGGAATAATATGTGTGAGGGTACCCCAGGAGAGTTCCAAATGTGTGTGGGTAGAATATAGATCCCACGGGTGTAAAATTGAAAAAAGTTGAAAAAAATTTTTTTTTGGACTTAGTCATTTTTCCGGCGTTTATCAGACTTTCACATAGGGGAAATGTGAGTGAGCGTTCCGATTTCAGTTCCAGAGCGATTCGCCCAATGAGTCCTTGATATTTAGTCGTTTTCAGCCAATTTTCTGGATTTTTGAAAATTTCACTTTTATGTGAAAATATCCACTAAATGAGAGAATAATATGTGTGAGGGTACCCCAGGAGATTTCCAAATGTGTGTGGGTAGAATATATATCCCACGGGGGTAAAATTGAAAAAAGTTTAAAAAAAATTTTTTTTCGACTTAGTAATTTTTCCGGCATTTATCAGACTTTCAGATAGGGGAAATGTCAGTGAGCGTTCAGATTTCAGTTCCAGAGCGATTCGCCCAATGAGTCCTTGATATTTAGTCGTTTTCAGCCAATTTTCTGGATTTTTGAAAATTTCACTTTTTTGTGAAAATATCCACTAAATGAGAGAATAATATGTGTGAGGGTACCCCAGGAGAGTTCCAAATGTGTGTGGGTAGAATATATATCCCACAGGGGTAAAATTGAAAAAAGTTGAAAAATTTTTTTTGGGACTTAGTCATTTTTCCGTCGTTTATCAGACTTTCAGATAGGGGAATTGTCAGTGAGCATTCCGATTTCAGTTTCAGAGCGATTTGCCCAATGAGTCCTTGATATTTAGTCGTTTTCAGCCAATTTTCTGGATTTTGGAAAATTTCACTTTTTTGTGAAAATATCCACTAAATGACGGAATAATATGTGTGAGGGTACCCCAGGAGAGTTCCAAATGTGTGTGGGTAGAATATATATCCCACGGGGGTAAAATTGAAAAAAGTTGAAAAAAAATTTTTTTTGGACTTAGTCATTTTTCCTGCGTTTATCAGACTTTCAGATAGGGGGAATTTGAGTGAGCATTCCGATATCAGTTCCAGAGTGATTCGTCCAATGAGTCCATAATATTTAGTCGTTTTCAGCCAATTTTCTGGATTTTTGAAAATGTCACTTTTTTGTGAAAATATCCACTAAATGAGGGAATAATATGTGTGAGGGTACCCCAAATGTGTGTGGGTAGAATATATATCCCATGGGGGTAAAATTGAAAAAAGTTGAAAAAATTTTTTTTTTGAACTTAGACATTTTTCCGGCGAATATCAGACTTTCACATAGGGGAAATGTCAGTGAGCATTCCAATTTCAGTTCCAGAGCGAATCGCCCAATGAGTCCTTGATATTTAGTCGTTTTCAGCCAATTTTCTGGATTTTTGAAAATTTCACTTTTTTGTGAAAATATCCGCTAAATGAGAGAATAATATGTGTGAGGGTACCCCAGGAGATTTCCAAATGTGTGTGGGTAGAATATATATCCCACGGGGGTAAAATTGAAAAAAGTATAAAACATTTTTTTTTTCGATTTAGTAATTTTTCCGGCATTTATCAGACTTTCAGATAGGGGAAATGTCAGTGAGCGTTCAGATTTCAGCTCCAGAGCGATTCGCCCAATGAGTCCTTGATATTTAGTCGTTTTCAGCCAATTTTCTGGATTTTTGAAAATTTCACTTTTTTGTGAAAATATCCACTAAATGAGAGAATAATATGTGTGAGGGTACCCCAGGAGATTTCCAAATGTGTGTGGGTAGAATATATATCCCACGGGGGTAAAATTGAAAAAAGGTGAAAAAAAATTTTTTTTGGACTTAGTAATTTTTCCGGCATTTATCAGACATTCAGATAGGGGAAATGTCAGTGAGTGTTCAGTTTTCAGTTCCAGAGCGATTCGCCCAATGGGTCCTTGATATTTAGTCGTTTTCAGCCAATTTTCTGGATTTTTAAAAATTTCACTTTTTTGTGAAAATATCGACTAAATGAGGGAATAATATGTGTGAGGGTACCCCAGGAGAGTTCCAAATGTGTGTGGGTAGAATATATATCCCACAGGGGTAAAATTGAAAAAAGTTGAAAAATTTTTTTTGAGACTTAGTCATTTTTCCGTCGTTTATCAGACTTTCAGATAGGGGAATTGTCAGTGAGCATTCCGATTTCAGTTTCAGAGCGATTTGCCCAATGAGTCCTTGATATTTAGTCGTTTTCAGCCAATTTTCTGGATTTTGGAAAATTTCACTTTTTTGTGAAAATATCCACTAAATGACGGAATAATATGTGTGAGGGTACCCCAGGAGAGTTTCAAATGTGTGTGGGTAGAATATATATCCCACGGGGGTAAAATTGAAAAAAGTTTAAAAAAATTTTTTTTTCGACTTAGTAATTTTTCCGGCATTTATCAGACTTTCAGATAGGGGAAATGTCAGTGAGCGTTCAGATTTCAGTTCCAGAGCGATTCGCCCAATGAGTCCTTGATATTTAGTCGTTTTCAGCCAAGTTTCTGAATTTTTGAAAATTTCACTTTTTTGTGAAAACATCCACTAAATGAGGGAATAATATGTGTGAGGGTACCCCAGGAGAGTTCCAAATGTGTGTGGGTAGAATATATATCCCACAGGGGTAAAATTGAAAAAAGTTGAAAAATTATTTTTTTTGAACTTAGTCATTTTTCCGGCGAATATCAGACTTTCACATAGGGGAAATGTCAGGGAGCATTCCGATTTCAGTTCCAGAGCGATTCGCCCAATGAGTCCTTGATATTTAGTCTTTTTCAGCCAATTTTCTGGATTTTTGAAAATTTCACTTTTTTGTGAAAATATCCACTAAATGAGGGAATAATATGTGTGAGGGTACCCCAAATGTGTGTGGGTAGAATATATATCCCATGTGGGTAAAATTGAAAAAAGTTGAAAAAATTTTTTTTTTGAACTTAGTCATTTTTCCGGCGAATATCAGACTTTCACATAGGTGAAATGTCAGTGAGCATTCCGATTTCAGTTCCAGAGCGATTCGCCCAATGAGTCCTGGCTATTTAGTCGTTTTCAGCCAATTTTCTGGATTTTTGAAAATTTCATTTTTTGTGAAAATATCCACTAAATGAGAGAATAATATGTGTGAGGGTACCCCAGGAGATTTCCAAATGTGTGTGGGTAGAATATATATCCCACGGGGGTAAAATTGAAAAAAGTTTAAAAAAAAATTTTTTTCGACTTAGTAATTTTTCCGGCATTTATCAGACTTTCAGATAGGGGAAATGTCAGTGAGCGTTCAGATTTCAGTTCCAGAGCGATTCGCCCAATGAGTCCTTGATATTTAGTCGTTTTCAGCCAATTTTCTGGATTTTTGAAAATTTCACTTTTTTGTGAAAATATCGACTAAATGAGGGAATAATATGTGTGAGGGTACCCCAGGAGAGTTCCAAATGTGTGTGGGTAGAATATATATCCCACGGGGATAAAATTGAAAAAAGTTGAAAAAATTTTTTTTTTGGACTTAGTCATTTTTCCGTCGTTTATCAGACTTTCAGATAGGGGAATTGTCAGTGAGCATTCCGATTTCAGTTTCAGAGCGATTTGCCCAATGAGTCCTTGATATTTAGTCGTTTTCAGCCAATTTTCTGGATTTTGGAAAATTTCACTTTTTTGTGAAAATATCCACTAAATGACGGAATAATATGTGTGAGGGTACCCCAGGAGAGTTCCAAATGTGTGTGGGTAGAATATATATCCCACGGGGGTAAAATTGAAAAAAGTTGAAAAAAAATTTTTTTGGACTTAGTCATTTTTCCGGCGTTTATCAGACTTTCAGATAGGGGGAATGTGAGTGAGCATTCCGATTTCAGTTCCAGAGCGATTCGTCCAATGAGTCCATAATATTTAGTCGTTTTCAGCCAATTTTCTGGATTTTTGAAAATGTCACTTTTTTGTGACAATATCCACTAAATGAGGGAATAATATGTGTGAGGGTACCCCAGGAGAGTTCCAAATGTGTGTGGGTAGAATATATGTCCCACGGGGGTAAAATTGAAAAAAGTTGAAAAATTTTTTTTTTTGGACTTAGTCATTTTTCCGGCGTTTATCAGACTTTCACATAGGGGAAATGTCAGTGAGCGTTCCGATTTCAGTTCCAGAGCGATTCGCCCAATGAGTCCTTGATATTTAGTGGTTTTCAGCCAATTTTCTGGATGTTTAAAAATTTCACTTTTTTGTGAAAATATCCACTAAATGAGGGAATAATATGTGTGAGGGTACCCCAGGAGAGTTCCAAATGTGTGTGGGTAGAATATATATCCCACGGGGGTAAAATTGAAAAAAGTTGAAAAAAATTTTTTTTTGGACTTAGTCATTTTTCCGGCATTTATCAGACTTTCAGATAGGGGAAATGTCAGTGAGCATTCCGATTTCAGTTCCAGAGCGATTCGCCCAATGAGTCCTTGATATTTAGTCGTTTTCAGCCAAGTGTCTGAATTTTTGAAAATTTCACTTTTTTGTGACAATATCCACTAAATGAGGGAATAATATGTGTGAGGGTACCCCAAATGTGTGTGGGTAGAATATATATCTCATGGGGGTAAAATTGAAAAAAGTTGAAAATTTATTTTTTTTGAACTTAGTCATTTTTCCGGCGAATATCAGACTTTCACATAGGGGAAATGTCAGTGAGCGTTCCGATTTCAGTTCCAGAGCGATTCGCCCAATGAGTCCTTGCTATTTAGTCGTTTTCAGCCAATTTTCTGGATTTTTGAAAATTTCATTTTTTGGGAAAATATCCACTAAATGAGGGAATAATATGTGTGAGGGTACCCCAGGAGAGTTCCAAATGTGTGTGGGTAGAATATATATCCCACGGGGGTAAAATTGAAAAAAAATTTTTTTCACATAGGGGAAATGTCAGTTAGCGTTTCGATTTCAGTTCCAGAGCGATTCGCCCAATGAGTCCTTGATATTTAGTCATTTTCAGCCAATTTTTTTGATTTTTGAAAATTTCACTTTTTTATGAAAATATCCACTAAATGAGAGAATAATATGTGTGAGGGTACCCCAGGAGAGTTCCAAATGTGTGTGGGTAGAATATATAACCCACAGGGGTAAAATTGAAAAAAGTTGAAAAAATTTTTTTTTTGAACTTAGTCATTTTTCCGGCGAATATCAGACTTTCACATAGGGGAAATGACAGTGAGCGTTGCGATTTCAGTTCCAGAGCGATTCGCCCAATGAGTCCTTGCTATTTAGTCGTTTTCAGCCAATTTTCTGGATTTTTGAAAATTTCACTTTTTTTGTGAAAATATCCACTAAATGAGAGAATAATATGTGTGAGGGTACCCCAGGAGAGTTCCAAATGTGTGTGGGTAGAATATATATCCCACGGGGGTAAAATTGAAAAAAGTTGAAAACATTTTTTTTTTGGACTTAGTCATTTTTCCGGCGTTTATCAGACTTTCAGATAGGGGAAATGTCAGTGAGCGTTCCGATTTCAGTTCCAGAGCGATTCGCCCAGTGAGTCCTTGATATTGAGTCATTTTCAGCCAATTTTCTGGATTTTTGAAAATTTCACTTTTTTGTGAAAATATCCACTAAATGAGGGAATAATATGTGTGAGGGTACCCCAGGAGAGTTCCAAATGTGTGTGGGTAGAATATATATCCCACGGGGGTAAAATTGAAAAAAGTTGAAAACATTTTTTTTTGGACTTAGTCATTTTTCCGCCGTTTATCAGACTTTCAGAGAGGGGAAATTTCAGTGAGCGTTCCGATTTCAGATCCACAGCGATTCGCCTTATTAGTCCTTGTTATTTAGTCTTTTTCAGCTAATTTTCTGGATTTTTGAAAATTTCACCTTTTTGTGAAAATATCCACTAAATGAGGGAATAATATGTGTGAGGGTACCCCAGGAGAGTTCCACATGTGTGTGGGTAGAATATATAACCCACAGGGGTAAAATTGAAAAAAGTTGAAAAAATTTTTTTTTTGCACTTAGTAATATTTCCGGCATTTATCAGACTTTCAGATAGGGGAAAGGTCAGTGTGCGTTCAGATTTCAGTTCCAGAGCGATTCGCCCAATGAGTCCTTGATATTTAGTCTTTTTCAGCCAATTTTCTGGATTTTTGAAAATTTCACTTTTTTGTGAAAATATCCACTAAATGAGGGAATAATATGTGTGAGGGTACCCCAAATGTGTGTGGGTAGAATATATATCCAGCGGGGGTAAAATTGAAAAAAGTTGAAAACATTTTTTTTTTGGACTTAGTCATTTTTACGGCGTTTATCAGACTTTCAGATAGGGCAAATGTCAGTGAGCGTTGCGATTTCAGTTCCAGAGCGATTCGCCCAATGAGTCCTTGCTATTTAGTCGTTTTCAGTCAACTTTCTGGATTTTTGAAAATTTCACTTTTTTGTGAAAATATCCACTAAATGAGGGAATAATATGTGTGAGGGTACCCCAGGAGAGTTCCAAATGTGTGTGGGTAGAATATATATCCTACTGGGGTAAAATTGAAAAATGTTGAAAAAAAATTTTTTTGGGACTTAGTCATTTTTCTGACGTTTATCAGACTTTCAGATAGGGGAAATGTCAGTGAGCGTTCCGATTTCAGTGCCAGAGTGATTCGCCCAATGAGTCCTTGATATTTAGTCGTTTTCAGACAATTTTCTGGATTTTTGAAAATTTCACTTTTTTGTGAAAATATCGACTAAATGAGGGAATAATATGTGTGAGGGTACCCCAGGAGAGTTCCAAATGTGTGTGGGTAGAATATATATCCCACGGGGATAAAATTGAAAAAAGTTGAAAAAATTTTTTTTTTGGACTTAGTCATTTTTCCGTCGTTTATCAGACTTTCAGATAGGGGAATTGTCAGTGAGCATTCCGATTTCAGTTTCAGAGCGATTTGCCCAATGAGTCCTTGATATTTAGTTGTTTTCAGCCAATTTTCTGAATTTTGGAAAATTTCACTTTTTTGTGAAAACATCCACTAAATGACGGAATAATATGTGTGAGGGTACCCCAGGAGAGTTCCAAATGTGTGTGGGTAGAATATATATCCCACGGGGGTAAAATTGAAAAAAGTTGAAAAAAAAATTTTTTTGGACTTAGTCATTTTTCCGGCGTTTATCAGACTTTCAGATAGGGGGAATGTGAGTGAGCATTCCGATTTCAGTTCCAGAGCGATTCGTCCAATGAGTCCATAATATTTAGTCGTTTTCAGCCAATTTTCTGGATTTTTGAAAATGTCACTTTTTTGTGACAATATCCACTAAATGAGGGAATAATATGTGTGAGGGTACCCCAAATGTGTGTGGGTAGAATATATATCCCATGGGGGTAAAATTGAAAAAAGTTGAAAAATTATTTTTTTTGAACTTAGTCATTTTTCCGGCGAATATCAGACTTTCACATAGGGGAAATGTCAGTGAGCGTTCCGATTTCAGTTCCAGAGCGATTCGCCCAATGAGTCCTTGCTATTTAGTCGTTTTCAGCCAATTTTCTGGATTTTTGAAAATTTCACTTTTTTGGGAAAATATCCACTAAATGAGAGAATAATATGTGTGAGGGTACCCCAGGAGAGTTCCAAATGTGTGTGGGTAGAATATATATCCCACAGGGGTAAAATTGAAAAAAGGTGAAAAAAAATTTTTTTGGGACTTAGTAATTTTTCCGGCATTTATCAGACTTTCAGATAGGGGAAATGTCAGTGAGTGTTCAGTTTTCAGTTCCAGAGCGATTCGCCCAATGAGTCCATGATATTTAGTCGTTTTCAGCCAATTTTCTGGATTTTTGAAAATTTCACTTTTTTGTGAAAATATCCACTAAATGAGGGAATAATATGTGTGAGGGTACCCCAGGAGAGTTCCAAATGTGTGTGGGTAGAATATATATCCCACGGGGGTAAAATTGAAAAAAGTTGAAAAAAATTTTTTTTTCACATAGGGGAAATGTCAGTTAGCGTTTCGATTTCAGTTCCAGAGCGATTCGCCCAATGAGTCCTTGATATTTAGTCGTTTTCAGCCAATTTTTTTGATTTTTGAAAATTTCACTTTTTTATGAAAATATCCACTAAATGAGAGAATAATATGTGTGAGGGTACCCCAGGAGAGTTCCAAATGTGTGTGGGTAGAATATATAACCCACAGGGGTAAAATTGAAAAAAGTTGAAAAAAATTTTTTTTTGCACTTAGTAATATTTCCGGCATTTATCAGACTTTCAGATAGGGGAAAGGTCAGTGTGCGTTCAGATTTCAGTTCCAGAGCGATTCGCCCAATGAGTCCTTGATATTTAGTCTTTTTCAGCCAATTTTCTGGATTTTTGAAAATTTCACTTTTTTGTGAAAATATCCACTAAATGAGGGAATAATATGTGTGAGGGTACCCCAAATGTGTGTGGGTAGAATATATATCCCATGTGGGTAAAATTGAAAAAAGTTGAAAAAATTTTTTTTTTGAACTTAGTCATTTTTCCGGCGAATATCAGACTTTCACATAGGGGAAATGACAGTGAGCGTTGCGATTTTAGTTCCAGAGCGATTCGCCCAATGAGTCCTTGCTATTTAGTCGTTTTCAGCCAATTTTCTGGATTTTTGAAAATTTCACTTTTTTTGTGAAAATATCCAATAAATGAGAGAATAATATGTGTGAGGGTACCCCAGGAGAGTTCCAAATGTGTGTGGGTAGAATATATATCCCACGGGGGTAAAATTGAAAAAAGTTGAAAACATTTTTTTTTTGGACTTAGTCATTTTTCCGGCGTTTATCAGACTTTCAGATAGGGGAAATGTCAGTGAGCGTTCCGATTTCAGTTCCAGAGCGATTCGCCCAGTGAGTCCTTGATATTGAGTCATTTTCAGCCAATTTTCTGGATTTTTGAAAATTTCACTTTTTTGTGAAAATATCCACTAAATGAGGGAATAATATGTGTGAGGGTACCCCAGGAGAGTTCCAAATGTGTGTGGGTAGAATATATATCCCACGGGGGTAAAATTGAAAAAAGTTGAAAACATTTTTTTTTGGACTTAGTCATTTTTCCGCCGTTTATCAGACTTTCAGAGAGGGGAAATTTCAGTGAGCGTTCCGATTTCAGATCCACAGCGATTCGCCTTATTAGTCCTTGTTATTTAGTCTTTTTCAGCTAATTTTCTGGATTTTTGAAAATTTCACTTTTTTGTGAAAATATCCACTAAATGAGGGAATAATATGTGTGAGGGTACCCCAGGAGAGTTCCACATGTGTGTGGGTAGAATATATATCCAGCGGGGGTAAAATTGAAAAAAGTTGAAAACATTTTTTTTTTGGACTTAGTCATTTTTCCGGCGTTTATCAGACTTTCAGAGAGGGGAAATTTCAGTGAGCGTTCCGATTTCAGTGCCAGAGCGATTCGCCCAATGAGTCCTTGTTATTTAGTCGTTTTCAGCCAATTTTCTGGATTTTTGAAAATTTCACTTTTTTGTGAAAATATCCACTAAATGAGGGAATAATATGTGTGAGGGTACCCCAGGAGAGTTCCAAATGTGTGTGGGTAGAATATATATCCCACGGGGGTAAAATTGAAAAAAGTTGAAAACATTTTTTTTTTTGGACTTAGTCATTTTTCCGGCTTTTATCAGACTTTCAGATAGGGGAAATGTCAGTGAGCGTTCCGATTTCAGTTCCAGAGCGATTCGCCCAGTGAGTCCTTGATATTGATTCATTTTCAGCCAATTTTCTGGATTTTTGAAAATTTCACTTTTTTGTGAAAATATCCACTAAATGAGGGAATAATATGTGTGAGGGTACCCCAGGAGAGTTCCAAATGTGTGTGGGTAGAGTATATATCCCACAGGGGTAAAATAGAAAAAAGTTGAAAAAAATTTTTTTTGGGACTTAGTAATTTTTCCGCCATTTATCAGACTTTCAGATAGGGGAAATGTCAGTGAGTGTTCAGTTTTCAGTTCCAGAGCGATTCGCCCAATGCGTCCTTGATATTTAGTCGTTTTCAGCCAATTTTCTGGATTTTTAAAAATTTCACTTTTTTGTGAAAATATTGACTAAATGAGGGAATAATATGTGTGAGGGTACCCCAGGAGAGTTCCAAATGTGTGTGGGTAGAATATATATCCCACGGGGGTAAAATTGAAAAAAGGTGAAAAAAATTTTTTTTGGGACTTAGTAATTTTTCAAGCATTTATCAGACTTTCAGATAGGGGAAATGTCAGTGAGCATTCCGATTTCAGTTCCAGAGTGATTCGCCCAATGAGTCCTGGCTATTTAGTCGTTTTCAGCCAATTTTCTGGATTTTTGAAAATTTCACTTTTTTGTGAAAATATCCACTAAATGAGAGAATAATATGTGTGAGGGTACCCCAGGAGATTTCCAAATGTGTGTGGGTAGAATATATATCCCACGGGGGTAAAATTGAAAAAAGTTTTAAAAAAAAATTTTTTCGACTTAGTAATTTTTCCGGCATTTATCAGACTTTCAGATAGGGGAAATGTCAGTGAGCGTTCAGATTTCAGTTCCAGAGCGATTCGCCCAATGAGTCCTTGATATTTAGTCGTTTTCAGCCAATTTTCTGGATTTTTGAAAATTTCACTTTTTTGTGAAAATATCCACTAAATGACGGAATAATATGTGTGAGGGTACCCCAGGAGAGTTCCAAATGTGTGTGGGTAGAATATATATCCCACGGGGGTAAAATTGAAAAAAGTTGAAAAAAAAATTTTTTTGGACTCAGTCATTTTTCCGGCATTTATCAGACTTTCAGATAGGGGGAATGTGAGTGAGCATTCCGATTTCAGTTCCAGAGCGATTCGTCCAATGAGTCCATAATATTTAGTCGTTTTCAGCCTATTTTCTGGATTTTTGAAAATGTCACTTTTTTGTGAAAATATCCACTAAATGAGGGAATAATATGTGTGAGGGTACCCCAAATGTGTGTGGGTAGAATATATATCCCATGGGGGTAAAATTGAAAAAAGTTGAAAACATTTTTTTTTTGAACTTAGTCATTTTTCCGGCGAATATCAGACTTTCACATAGGGGACATGTCAGTGAGCATTCCAATTTCAGTTCCAGAGCGATTCGCCCAATGAGTCCTTGATATTTAGTCGTTTTCAGCCAATTTTCTGGATTTTTGAAAATTTCACTTTTTTGTGAATATATCCGCTAAATGAGAGAATAATATGTGTGAGGGTACCCCAGGAGATTTCCAAATGTGTGTGGGTAGAATATATATCCCACGGGGGTAAAATTGAAAAAAGTTTAAAAATTTTTTTTTTTCGACTTAGTAATTTTTCCGGCATTTATCAGACTTTCAGATATTGGAAATGTCAGTGAGCGTTCAGATTTCAGTTCCAGAGCGATTCGCCCAATGAGTCCTTGATATTTAGTCGTTTTCAGCCAATTTTCTGGATTTTTGAAAATTTCACTTTTTTGTGAAAACATCCACTAAATGAGGGAATAATATGTGTGAGGGTACCCCAGGAGATTTCCAAATGTGTGTGGGTAGAATATATATCCCACGGGGGTAAAATTGAAAAAAGTTGAAAAAAAAATTTTTTTGGACTTAGTCATTTTTCCGGCGTTTATCAGACTTTCAGATAGGGGGAATGTGAGTGAGCATTCCGATTTCAGTTCCAGAGCGATTCGTCCAATGAGTCCATAATATTTAGTCGTTTTCAGCCAATTTTCTGGATTTTTGAAAATGTCACTTTTTTGTGACAATATCCACTAAATGAGGGAATAATATGTGTGAGGGTACCCCAGGAGAGTTCCAAATGTGTGTGGGTAGAATATATATCCCACGGGGGTAAAATTGAAAAAAGTTGAAAAATTTTTTTTTTTGGACTTAGTCATTTTTCCGGCGTTTATCAGACTTTCACATAGGGGAAATGTCAGTGAGCGTTCCGATTTCAGTTCCAGAGCGATTCGCCCAATGAGTCCTTGATATTTAGTCGTTTTCAGCCAATTTTCTGGATTTTGGAAAATTTCACTTTTTTGTGAAAATATCCACTAAATGAGGGAATAATATGTGTGAGGGTACCCCAGGAGAGTTCCAAATGTGTGTGGGTAGAATATATATCCCACGGGGGTAAAATTGAAAAAAGTTGAAAAAAATTTTTTTTTGGACTTAGTCATTTTTCCGGCATTTATCAGACTTTCAGATAGGGGAAATGTCAGTGACCATTCCGATTTCAGTTCCAGAGCGATTCGCCCAATGAGTCCTTGATATTAAGTCGTTTTCAGCCAAGTTTCTGAATTTTTGAAAATTTCACTTTTTTGTGACAATATCCACTAAATGAGGGAATAATATGTGTGAGGGTACCCCAAATGTGTGTGGGTAGAATATATATCCCATTGGGGTAAAATTGAAAAAAGTTGAAAAATTATTTTTTTTGAACTTAGTCATTTTTCCGGCGAATATCAGACTTTCACATAGGGGAAATGTCAGTGAGCGTTCCGATTTCAGTTCCAGAGCGATTCGCCCAATGGGTCCTTGCTATTTAGTCATTTTCAGCCAATTTTCTGGATTTTTGAAAATTTCACTTTTTTGGGAAAATATCCACTAAATGAGAGAATAATATGTGTGAGGGTACCCCAGGAGAGTTCCAAATGTGTGTGGGTAGAATATATATCCCACGGGGGTAAAATTGAAAAAAGGTGAAAAAAAATTTTTTTGGGACTTTGTAATTTTTCCGGCATTTATCAGACTTTCAGATAGGGGAAATGTCAGTGAGTGTTCAGTTTTCAGTTCCAGAGTGATTCGCCCAATGAGTCCATGATATTTAGTCGTTTTCAGCCAATTTTCTGGATTTTTGAAAATTTCACTTTTTTGTGAAAATATCCACTAAATGAGGGAATAATATGTGTGAGGGTACCCCAGGAGAGTTCCAAATGTGTGTGGGTAGAATATATATCCCACGGGGGTAAAATTGAAAAAAGTTGAAAAAAATTTTTTTTTCACATAGGGGAAATGTCAGTTAGCGTTTCGATTTCAGTTCCAGAGCGATTCGCCCAATGAGTCCTTGATATTTAGTCGTTTTCAGCCAATTTTTTTGATTTTTGAAAATTTCACTTTTTTATGAAAATATCCACTAAATGAGAGAATAATATGTGTGAGGGTACCCCAGGAGAGTTCCAAATGTGTGTGGGTAGAATATATAACCCACAGGGGTAAAATTGAAAAAAGTTGAAAAAAATTTTTTTTTGCACTTAGTAATATTTCCGGCATTTATCAGACTTTCAGATAGGGGAAAGGTCAGTGTGCGTTCAGATTTCAGTTCCAGAGCGATTCGCCCAATGAGTCCTTGATATTTAGTCTTTTTCAGCCAATTTTCTGGATTTTTGAAAATTTCACTTTTTTGTGAAAATATCCACTAAATGAGAGAATAATATGTGTGAGGGTACCCCAGGAGAGTTCCAAATGTGTGTGGGTAGAATATATATCCCACGGGGGTAAAATTGAAAAAAGTTGAAAACATTTTTTTTTTGGACTTAGTCATTTTTCCGGCGTTTATCAGACTTTCAGATAGGGGAAATGTCAGTGAGCGTTCCGATTTCAGATCCACAGCGATTCGCCTTATTAGTCCTTGTTATTTAGTCTTTTTCAGCTAATTTTCTGGATTTTTGAAAATTTCACTTTTTTGTGAAAATATCCACTAAATGAGAGAATAATATGTGTGAGGGTACCCCAGGAGAGTTCCAAATGTGTGTGGGTAGAATATATATCCCACGGGGGTAAAATTGAAAAAAGGTGAAAAAAAAATTTTTTGGGACTTTGTAATTTTTCCGGCATTTATCAGACTTTCAGATAGGGGAAATGTCAGTGAGTGTTCAGTTTTCAGTTCCAGAGCGATTCGCCCAATGAGTCCATGATATTTAGTCGTTTTCAGCCAATTTTCTGGATTTTTGAAAATTTCACTTTTTTGTGAAAATATCCACTAAATGAGGGAATAATATGTGTGAGGGTACCCCAGGAGAGTTCCAAATGTGTGTGGGTAGAATATATATCCCACGGGGGTAAAATTGAAAAAAGTTGAAAAAAAATTTTTTTTCACATAGGGGAAATGTCAGTTAGCGTTTCGATTTCAGTTCCAGAGCGATTCGCCCAATGAGTCCTTGATATTTAGTCGTTCTCAGCCAATATTTTGGATTTTTGAAAATTTCACTTTTTTCTGAAAATATCCACTAAATGAGGCAATAATATGTGTGAGGGTACCCCAGGAGAGTTCCAAATGTGTGTGGGTTGAATATATATCCAGCGGGGGTAAAACTCAAAAAAGTTGAAAAAAATTTTGTTTTGGACTTAGTCATTTTTCCGGCATTTATCAGACTTTCAGAGAGGGGAAATTTCAGTGAGCGTTCCGATTTCAGGTCCAGAGCGATTCGCCCAATGAGTCCTTGTTATTTAGTCGTTTTCAGCCAATTTTCTGGATTTTTGAAAATTTCACTTTTTTGTGAAAATATCCACTAAATGAGGGAATAATATGTGTGAGGGTACCCCAGGAGAGTTCCAAATGTGTGTGGGTAGAATATATATCCCACGGGGGTAAAATTGAAAAAAGTTGAAAACATTTTTTTTTTGGACTTAGTCATTTTTCCGGCGTTTATCAGACTTTCAGATAGCGAAAATGTCAGTGAGCGTTCCGATTTCAGTTCCAGAGCGATTCACCCAATGAGTCCTTGTTATTAAGTCGTTTTCAGCCAATTTTCTGGATTTTTGAAAATTTCACTTTTTTGTGAAAATATCCACTAAATGAGGGAATAATATGTGTGAGGGTACCCCAGGAGAGTTCCAAATGTGTGTGGGTAGAATATATATCCTACTGGGGTAAAATTGAAAAAAGTTGAAAAATTTTTTTTTTGGGACTTAGTCATTTTTCTGGCGTTTATCAGACTTTCAGATAGGGGAAATGTCAGTGAGCGTTCCGATTTCAGTTCCAGAGCGATTCGCCTTATTAGTCCTTGTTATTTAGTCTTTTTCAGCTAATTTTCTGGATTTTTGAAAATTTCACTTTTTTGTGAAAATATCCACTAAATGAGGGAATAATATGTGTGAGCGTACCCCAGGAGAGTTCCAAATGTGTGTGGGTAGAATATATATCCCACGGGGGTAAAATTGAAAAATGTTGAAAACATTTTTTTTTGGACTTAGTCATTTTTCCGGCGTTTATCAGACTTTCAGATAGTGGAAATGTCAGTGAGCGTTCCGATTTCAGTTCCAGAGCGATTCACCCAATGAGTCCTTGTTATTAAGTCGTTTTCAGCCAATTTTCTAGATTTTTGAAAATTTCACTTTTTTGTGAAAATATCCACTAAATGAGGGAATAATATGTGTGAGGGTACCCCAAGAGAGTTCCAAATGTGTGTGGGTAGAATATATATCCTACTGGGGTAAAATTGAAAAAAGTTGAAAAATTTTTTTTTTGGGACTTAGTCATTTTTCTGGCGTTTATCAGACTTTCAGATAGGGGAAATGTCAGTGAGCGTTCCAATTTCAGTGCCAGAGCGATTCGCCCAATGAGTGCTTGATATTTAGTCGTTCTCAGCCAATATTTTGGATTTTTGAAAATTTCACTTTTTTTGTGAAAATATCCACTAAATGAGGGAATAATATGTGTGAGGGTACCCCAGGAGAGTTCCAAATGTGTGTGGGTAGAATATATATCCTACTGGGGTAAAATTGAAAAAAGTTGAAAAATTTTTTTTTTGGGACTTAGTCATTTTTCTGGCGTTTATCAGACTTTCAGATAGGGGAAATGTCAGTGAGCGTTCCGATTTCAGTTCCAGAGCGATTCGCCTTATTAGTCCTTGTTATTTAGTCTTTTTCAGCTAATTTTCTGGATTTTTGAAAATTTCACTTTTTTGTGAAAACATCCACTAAATGAGGGAATAATATGTGTGAGGGTACCCCAGGAGAGTTCCAAATGTGTGTGGGTAGAATATATATCCCACGGGGGTAAAATTGAAAAATGTTGAAAACATTTTTTTTTGGACTTAGTCATTTTTCCGGCGTTTATCAGACTTTCAGATAGTGGAAATGTCAGTGAGCGTTCCGATTTCAGTTCCAGAGCGATTCACCCAATGAGTCCTTGTTATTAAGTCGTTTTCAGCCAATTTTCTAGATTTTTGAAAATTTCACTTTTTTGTGAAAATATCCACTAAATGAGGGAATAATATGTGTGAGGGTACCCCAGGAGAGTTCCAAATGTGTGTGGGTAGAATATATATCCTACTGGGGTAAAATTGAAAAAAGTTGAAAAATTTTTTTGTTGGGACTTAGTCATTTTTCTGGCGTTTATCAGACTTTCAGATAGGGGAAATGTCAGTGAGCGTTCCAATTTCAGTGCCAGAGCGATTCGCCCAATGAGTGCTTGATATTTAGTCATTCTCAGCCAATATTTTGGATTTTTGAAAATTTCACTTTTTTTGTGAAAATATCCACTAAATGAGGGAATAATATCTGTGAGGGTACCCCAGGAGAGTTACAAATGTGTGTGGGTATAATATATATCCCACGGGGGTAAAATTGAAAAAAGTTGAAAAATTTTTTATTTGGACTTAGTCATTTTTCCGGCGTTTATCAGACTTTCAGATAGGGGAAATGTCAGTGAGCGTTCCGATTTCAGTTCCAGAGCGATTCGCCTTATTAGTCCTTGTTATTTAGTCTTTTTCAGCTAATTTTCTGGATTTTTGAAAATTTCACTTTTTTGTGAAAATATCCACTAAATGAGGGAATAATATGTGTGAGGGTACCCCAGGAGAGTTCCAAATGTGTGTGGGTAGAATATATATCCCACGGGGGTAAAATTGAAAAAAGTTGAAAACATTTTTTTTTTGGACTTAGTCATTTTTCCGGCGTTTATCAGACTTTCAGATAGTGGAAATGTCAGTGAGCGTTCCGATTTCAGTTACAGAGCGATTCGCCCAGTGAGTCCTTGATATTGAGTCATTTTCAGCCAATTTTCTGGATTTTTGAAAATTTCACTTTTTTGTGAAAATATCCACTAAATGAGGGAATAATATGTGTGAGGGTACCCCAGGAGAGTTCCAATTTTGTGTGGGTAGAATATATATCCTACTGGGGTAAAATTGAAAAAAGTTGAAAAATTTTTTTTTTGGGACTTAGTCATTTTTCTGGCGTTTATCAGACTTTCAGATAGGGGAAATGTCAGTGAGCGTTCCAATTTCAGTGCCAGAGCGATTCGCCCAATGAGTGCTTGATATTTAGTTGTTCTCAGCCAATATTTTGGATTTTTGAAAATTTCACTTTTTTGTGAAAATATCCACTAAATGAGGGAATAATATGTGTGAGGGTACCCCAGGAGAGTTCCAAATGTGTGTGGGTAGAATATATATCCCACGGGGGTAAAATTGAAAAAAGTTGAAAACATTTTTTTTTTGGACTTAGTCATTTTTCCGGCGTTTATCAGACTTTCAGATAGGGCAAATGTCAGTGAGCATTCCGATTTCAGTTCAAGAGCGATTCGCCCAATGAGTCCTTTAATAATTAGTCGTTTTCAGTCAACTTTCTGGATTTTTGAAAATTTCACTTTTTTGTGAAAATATCCACTAAATGAGGGAATAATATGTGTGAGGGTACCCCAGGAGAGTTCCAAATGTGTGTGGGTAGAATATATATCCCACGGGGGTAAAATTGAAAAATGTTGAAAACATTTTTTTTTGGACTTAGTCATTTTTCCGGCGTTTATCAGACTTTCAGATAGTGGAAATGTCAGTGAGCGTTCCGATTTCAGTTCCAGAGCGATTCACCCAATGAGTCCTTGTTATTAAGTCGTTTTCAGCCAATTTTCTAGATTTTTGAAAATTTCACTTTTTTGTGAAAATATCCACTAAATGAGGGAATAATATGTGTGAGGGTACCCCAAGAGAGTTCCAAATGTGTGTGGGTAGAATATATATCCTACTGGGGTAAAATTGAAAAAAGTTGAAAAATTTTTTTTTTGGGACTTAGTCATTTTTCTGGCGTTTATCAGACTTTCAGATAGGGGAAATGTCAGTGAGCGTTCCAATTTCAGTGCCAGAGCGATTCGCCCAATGAGTGCTTGATATTTAGTCGTTCTCAGCCAATATTTTGGATTTTTGAAAATTTCACTTTTTTTGTGAAAATATCCACTAAATGAGGGAATAATATGTGTGAGGGTACCCCAGGAGAGTTACAAATGTGTGTGGGTATAATATATATCCCACGGGGGTAAAATTGAAAAAAGTTGAAAAATTTTTTTTTTGGACTTAGTCATTTTTCCGGCGTTTATCAGACTTTCAGATAGGGGAAATGTCAGTGAGCGTTCCGATTTCAGTTCCAGAGCGATTCGCCTTTTTAGTCCTTGTTATTTAGTCTTTTTCAGCTAATTTTCTGGATTTTTGAAAATTTCACTTTTTTTGTGAAAATATCCACTAAATGAGGGAATAATATGTGTGAGGGTACCCCAGGAGAGTTCCAAATGTGTGTGGGTAGAATATATATCCAGCGGGGGTAAAATTGAAAAAAGTTGAAAACATTTTTTTTTTGGACTTAGTCATTTTTACGGCGTTTATCAGACTTTCAGATAGGGCAAATGTCAGTGAGCATTCCGATTTCAGTGCCAGAGCGATTCGCCCAATGAGTCCTTTAATAATTAGTCGTTTTCAGTCAACTTTCTGGATTTTTGAAAATTTCACTTTTTTGTGAAAATATCCACTAAATGAGGGAATAATATGTGTGAGGGTACCCCAGGAGAGTTCCAAATGTGTGTGGGTAGAATATATATCCAGCGGGGGTAAAATTGAAAAAAGTTGAAAACATTTTTTTTTTGGACTTAGTCATTTTTTCGGCGTTTATCAGACTTTCAGATAGGGCAAATGTCAGTGAGCGTTCCGATTTCAGTTCCAGAGCGATTCACCCAATGAGTCCTGGTTATTAAGTCGTTTTCAGCCAATTTTCTGGATTTTTGAAAATTTCACTTTTTTGTGAAAATATCCACTAAATGAGGGAATAATATGTGTGAGGGTACCCCAGGAGAGTTCCAAATGTGTGTGGGTAGAATATATATCCTACTGGGGTAAAATTGAAAAAAGTTGAAAAATTTTTTTTTTGGGACTTAGTCATTTTTCTGGCGTTTATCAGACTTTCAGATAGGGGAAATGTCAGTGAGCGTTCCGATTTCAGTTCCAGAGCGATTCGCCTTATTAGTCCTTGTTATTTAGTCTTTTTCAGCTAATTTTCTGGATTTTTGAAAATTTCACTTTTTTGTGAAAACATCCACTAAATGAGGGAATAATATGTGTGAGGGTACCCCAGGAGAGTTCCAAATGTGTGTGGGTAGAATATATATCCCACGGGGGTAAAATTGAAAAATGTTGAAAACATTTTTTTTTGGACTTAGTCATTTTTCCGGCGTTTATCAGACTTTCAGATAGTGGAAATGTCAGTGAGCGTTCCGATTTCAGTTCCAGAGCGATTCACCCAATGAGTCCTTGTTATTAAGTCGTTTTCAGCCAATTTTCTAGATTTTTGAAAATTTCACTTTTTTGTGAAAATATCCACTAAATGAGGGAATAATATGTGTGAGGGTACCCCAGGAGAGTTCCAAATGTGTGTGGGTAGAATATACATCCTACTGGGGTAAAATTGAAAAAAGTTGAAAAATTTTTTTTTTGGGACTTAGTCATTTTTCTGGCGTTTATCAGACTTTCAGATAGGGGAAATGTCAGTGAGCGTTCCAATTTCAGTGCCAGAGCGATTCGCCCAATGAGTGCTTGATATTTAGTCATTCTCAGCCAATATTTTGGATTTTTGAAAATTTCACTTTTTTTGTAAAAATATCCACTAAATGAGGGAATAATATCTGTGAGGGTACCCCTGGAGAGTTACAAATGTGTGTGGGTATAATATATATCCCACGGGGGTAAAATTGAAAAAAGTTGAAAAATTTTTTATTTGGACTTAGTCATTTTTCCGGCGTTTATCAGACTTTCAGATAGGGGAAATGTCAGTGAGCGTTCCGATTTCAGTTCCAGAGCGATTCGCCTTATTAGTCCTTGTTATTTAGTCTTTTTCAGCTAATTTTCTGGATTTTTGAAAATTTCACTTTTTTGTGAAAATATCCACTAAATGAGGGAATAATATGTGTGAGGGTACCCCAGGAGAGTTCCAAATGTGTGTGGGTAGAATATATATCCCACGGGGGTAAAATTGAAAAAAGTTGAAAACATTTTTTTTTTGGACTTAGTCATTTTTCCGGCGTTTATCAGACTTTCAGATAGTGGAAATGTCAGTGAGCGTTCCGATCTCAGTTACAGAGCGATTCGCCCAGTGAGTCCTTGATATTGAGTCATTTTCAGCCAATTTTCTGGATTTTTGAAAATTTCACTTTTTTGTGAAAATATCCACTAAATGAGGGAATAATATGTGTGAGGGTACCCCAGGAGAGTTCCAATTTTGTGTGGGTAGAATATATATCCTACTGGGGTAAAATTGAAAAAAGTTGAAAAATTTTTTTTTTGGGACTTAGTCATTTTTCTGGCGTTTATCAGACTTTCAGATAGGGGAAATGTCAGTGAGCGTTCCAATTTCAGTGCCAGAGCGATTCGCCCAATGATTGCTTGATATTTAGTTGTTCTCAGCCAATATTTTGGATTTTTGAAAATTTCACTTTTTTGTGAAAATATCCACTAAATGAGGGAATAATATGTGTGAGGGTACCCCAGGAGAGTTCCAAATGTGTGTGGGTAGAATATATATCCCACGGGGGTAAAATTGAAAAATGTTGAAAACATTTTTTTTTGGACTTAGTCATTTTTCCGGCGTTTATCAGACTTTCAGATAGTGGAAATGTCAGTGAGCGTTCCGATTTCAGTTCCAGAGCGATTCACCCAATGAGTCCTTGTTATTAAGTCGTTTTCAGCCAATTTTCTAGATTTTTGAAAATTTCACTTTTTTGTGAAAATATCCACTAAATGAGGGAATAATATGTGTGAGGGTACCCCAAGAGAGTTCCAAATGTGTGTGGGTAGAATATATATCCTACTGGGGTAAAATTGAAAAAAGTTGAAAAATTTTTTTTTTGGGACTTAGTCATTTTTCTGGCGTTTATCAGACTTTCAGATAGGGGAAATGTCAGTGAGCGTTCCAATTTCAGTGCCAGAGCGATTCGCCCAATGAGTGCTTGATATTTAGTCGTTCTCAGCCAATATTTTGGATTTTTGAAAATTTCACTTTTTTTGTTAAAATATCCACTAAATGAGGGAATAATATGTGTGAGGGTACCCCAGGAGAGTTACAAATGTGTGTGGGTATAATATATATCCCACGGGGGTAAAATTGAAAAAAGTTGAAAAATTTTTTTTTTGGACTTAGTCATTTTTCCGGATTTTATCAGACTTTCAGATAGGGGAAATGTCAGTGAGCGTTCCGATTTCAGTTCCAGAGCGATTCGCCTTTTTAGTCCTTGTTATTTAGTCTTTTTCAGCTAATTTTCTGGATTTTTGAAAATTTCACTTTTTTTGTGAAAATATCCACTAAATGAGGGAATAATATGTGTGAGGGTACCCCAGGAGAGTTCCAAATGTGTGTGGGTAGAATATATATCCAGCGGGGGTAAAATTGAAAAAAGTTGAAAACATTTTTTTTTTGGACTTAGTCATTTTTACGGCGTTTATCAGACTTTCAGATAGGGCAAATGTCAGTGAGCATTCCGATTTCAGTGCCAGAGCGATTCGCCCAATGAGTCCTTTAATAATTAGTCGTTTTCAGTCAACTTTCTGGATTTTTGAAAATTTCACTTTTTTGTGAAAATATCCACTAAATGAGGGAATAATATGTGTGAGGGTACCCCAGGAGAGTTCCAAATGTGTGTGGGTAGAATATATATCCAGCGGGGGTAAAATTGAAAAAAGTTGAAAACATTTTTTTTTTGGACTTAGTCATTTTTTCGGCGTTTATCAGACTTTCAGATAGGGCAAATGTCAGTGAGCGTTCCGATTTCAGTTCCAGAGCGATTCACCCAATGAGTCCTGGTTATTAAGTCGTTTTCAGCCAATTTTCTGGATTTTTGAAAATTTCACTTTTTTGTGAAAATATCCACTAAATGAGGGAATAATATGTGTGAGGGTACCCCAGGAGAGTTCCAAATGTGTGTGGGTAGAATATATATCCTACTGGGGTAAAATTGAAAAAAGTTGAAAAATTTTTTTTTTGGGACTTAGTCATTTTTCTGGCGTTTATCAGACTTTCAGATAGGGGAAATGTCAGTGAGCGTTCCGATTTCAGTTCCAGAGCGATTCGCCTTATTAGTCCTTGTTATTTAGTCTTTTTCAGCTAATTTTCTGGATTTTTGAAAATTTCACTTTTTTGTGAAAACATCCACTAAATGAGGGAATAATATGTGTGAGGGTACCCCAGGAGAGTTCCAAATGTGTGTGGGTAGAATATATATCCCACGGGGGTAAAATTGAAAAATGTTGAAAACATTTTTTTTTGGACTTAGTCATTTTTCCGGCGTTTATCAGACTTTCAGATAGTGGAAATGTCAGTGAGCGTTCCGATTTCAGTTACAGAGCGATTCGCCCAGTGAGTCCTTGATATTGAGTCATTTTCAGCCAATTTTCTGGATTTTTGAAAATTTCACTTTTTTGTGAAAATATCCACTAAATGAGGGAATAATATGTGTGAGGGTACCCCAGGAGAGTTCCAATTTTGTGTGGGTAGAATATATATCCTACTGGGGTAAAATTGAAAAAAGTTGAAAAATTTTTTTTTTGGGACTTAGTCATTTTTCTGGCGTTTATCAGACTTTCAGATAGGGGAAATGTCAGTGAGCGTTCCAATTTCAGTGCCAGAGCGATTCGCCCAATGAGTGCTTGATATTTAGTTGTTCTCAGCCAATATTTTGGATTTTTGAAAATTTCACTTTTTTGTGAAAATATCCACTAAATGAGGGAATAATATGTGTGAGGGTACCCCAGGAGAGTTCCAAATGTGTGTGGGTAGAATATATATCCCACGGGGGTAAAATTGAAAAAAGTTGAAAACATTTTTTTTTTGGACTTAGTCATTTTTCCGGCGTTTATCAGACTTTCAGATAGGGCAAATGTCAGTGAGCATTCCGATTTCAGTTCAAGAGCGATTCGCCCAATGAGTCCTTTAATAATTAGTCGTTTTCAGTCAACTTTCTGGATTTTTGAAAATTTCACTTTTTTGTGAAAATATCCACTAAATGAGGGAATAATATGTGTGAGGGTACCCCAGGAGAGTTCCAAATGTGTGTGGGTAGAATATATATCCCACGGGGGTAAAATTGAAAAATGTTGAAAACATTTTTTTTTGGACTTAGTCATTTTTCCGGCGTTTATCAGACTTTCAGATAGTGGAAATGTCAGTGAGCGTTCCGATTTCAGTTCCAGAGCGATTCACCCAATGAGTCCTTGTTATTAAGTCGTTTTCAGCCAATTTTCTAGATTTTTGAAAATTTCACTTTTTTGTGAAAATATCCACTAAATGAGGGAATAATATGTGTGAGGGTACCCCAAGAGAGTTCCAAATGTGTGTGGGTAGAATATATATCCTACTGGGGTAAAATTGAAAAAAGTTGAAAAATTTTTTTTTTGGGACTTAGTCATTTTTCTGGCGTTTATCAGACTTTCAGATAGGGGAAATGTCAGTGAGCGTTCCAATTTCAGTGCCAGAGCGATTCGCCCAATGAGTGCTTGATATTTAGTCATTCTCAGCCAATATTTTGGATTTTTGAAAATTTCACTTTTTTTGTGAAAATATCCACTAAATGAGGGAATAATATGTGTGAGGGTACCCCAGGAGAGTTACAAATGTGTGTGGGTATAATATATATCCCACGGGGGTAAAATTGAAAAAAGTTGAAAAATTTTTTTTTTGGACTTAGTCATTTTTCCGGCGTTTATCAGACTTTCAGATAGGGGAAATGTCAGTGAGCGTTCCGATTTCAGTTCCAGAGCGATTCGCCTTTTTAGTCCTTGTTATTTAGTCTTTTTCAGCTAATTTTCTGGATTTTTGAAAATTTCACTTTTTTTGTGAAAATATCCACTAAATGAGGGAATAATATGTGTGAGGGTACCCCAGGAGAGTTCCAAATGTGTGTGGGTAGAATATATATCCAGCGGGGGTAAAATTGAAAAAAGTTGAAAACATTTTTTTTTTGGACTTAGTCATTTTTACGGCGTTTATCAGACTTTCAGATAGGGCAAATGTCAGTGAGCATTCCGATTTCAGTGCCAGAGCGATTCGCCCAATGAGTCCTTTAATAATTAGTCGTTTTCAGTCAACTTTCTGGATTTTTGAAAATTTCACTTTTTTGTGAAAATATCCACTAAATGAGGGAATAATATGTGTGAGGGTACCCCAGGAGAGTTCCAAATGTGTGTGGGTAGAATATATATCCAGCGGGGGTAAAATTGAAAAAAGTTGAAAACATTTTTTTTTTGGACTTAGTCATTTTTTCGGCGTTTATCAGACTTTCAGATAGGGCAAATGTCAGTGAGCGTTCCGATTTCAGTTCCAGAGCGATTCACCCAATGAGTCCTGGTTATTAAGTCGTTTTCAGCCAATTTTCTGGATTTTTGAAAATTTCACTTTTTTGTGAAAATATCCACTAAATGAGGGAATAATATGTGTGAGGGTACCCCAGGAGAGTTCCAAATGTGTGTGGGTAGAATATATATCCTACTGGGGTAAAATTGAAAAAAGTTGAAAAATTTTTTTTTTGGGACTTAGTCATTTTTCTGGCGTTTATCAGACTTTCAGATAGGGGAAATGTCAGTGAGCGTTCCGATTTCAGTTCCAGAGCGATTCGCCTTATTAGTCCTTGTTATTTAGTCTTTTTCAGCTAATTTTCTGGATTTTTGAAAATTTCACTTTTTTGTGAAAACATCCACTAAATGAGGGAATAATATGTGTGAGGGTACCCCAGGAGAGTTCCAAATGTGTGTGGGTAGAATATATATCCCACGGGGGTAAAATTGAAAAATGTTGAAAACATTTTTTTTTGGACTTAGTCATTTTTCCGGCGTTTATCAGACTTTCAGATAGTGGAAATGTCAGTGAGCGTTCCGATTTCAGTTCCAGAGCGATTCACCCAATGAGTCCTTGTTATTAAGTCGTTTTCAGCCAATTTTCTAGATTTTTGAAAATTTCACTTTTTTGTGAAAATATCCACTAAATGAGGGAATAATATGTGTGAGGGTACCCCAGGAGAGTTCCAAATGTGTGTGGGTAGAATATACATCCTACTGGGGTAAAATTGAAAAAAGTTGAAAAATTTTTTTTTTGGGACTTAGTCATTTTTCTGGCGTTTATCAGACTTTCAGATAGGGGAAATGTCAGTGAGCGTTCCAATTTCAGTGCCAGAGCGATTCGCCCAATGAGTGCTTGATATTTAGTCATTCTCAGCCAATATTTTGGATTTTTGAAAATTTCACTTTTTTTGTAAAAATATCCACTAAATGAGGGAATAATATCTGTGAGGGTACCCCTGGAGAGTTACAAATGTGTGTGGGTATAATATATATCCCACGGGGGTAAAATTGAAAAAAGTTGAAAAATTTTTTATTTGGACTTAGTCATTTTTCCGGCGTTTATCAGACTTTCAGATAGGGGAAATGTCAGTGAGCGTTCCGATTTCAGTTCCAGAGCGATTCGCCTTATTAGTCCTTGTTATTTAGTCTTTTTCAGCTAATTTTCTGGATTTTTGAAAATTTCACTTTTTTGTGAAAATATCCACTAAATGAGGGAATAATATGTGTGAGGGTACCCCAGGAGAGTTCCAAATGTGTGTGGGTAGAATATATATCCCACGGGGGTAAAATTGAAAAAAGTTGAAAACATTTTTTTTTTGGACTTAGTCATTTTTCCGGCGTTTATCAGACTTTCAGATAGTGGAAATGTCAGTGAGCGTTCCGATCTCAGTTACAGAGCGATTCGCCCAGTGAGTCCTTGATATTGAGTCATTTTCAGCCAATTTTCTGGATTTTTGAAAATTTCACTTTTTTGTGAAAATATCCACTAAATGAGGGAATAATATGTGTGAGGGTACCCCAGGAGAGTTCCAATTTTGTGTGGGTAGAATATATATCCTACTGGGGTAAAATTGAAAAAAGTTGAAAAATTTTTTTTTTGGGACTTAGTCATTTTTCTGGCGTTTATCAGACTTTCAGATAGGGGAAATGTCAGTGAGCGTTCCAATTTCAGTGCCAGAGCGATTCGCCCAATGATTGCTTGATATTTAGTTGTTCTCAGCCAATATTTTGGATTTTTGAAAATTTCACTTTTTTGTGAAAATATCCACTAAATGAGGGAATAATATGTGTGAGGGTACCCCAGGAGAGTTCCAAATGTGTGTGGGTAGAATATATATCCCACGGGGGTAAAATTGAAAAATGTTGAAAACATTTTTTTTTGGACTTAGTCATTTTTCCGGCGTTTATCAGACTTTCAGATAGTGGAAATGTCAGTGAGCGTTCCGATTTCAGTTCCAGAGCGATTCACCCAATGAGTCCTTGTTATTAAGTCGTTTTCAGCCAATTTTCTAGATTTTTGAAAATTTCACTTTTTTGTGAAAATATCCACTAAATGAGGGAATAATATGTGTGAGGGTACCCCAAGAGAGTTCCAAATGTGTGTGGGTAGAATATATATCCTACTGGGGTAAAATTGAAAAAAGTTGAAAAATTTTTTTTTTGGGACTTAGTCATTTTTCTGGCGTTTATCAGACTTTCAGATAGGGGAAATGTCAGTGAGCGTTCCAATTTCAGTGCCAGAGCGATTCGCCCAATGAGTGCTTGATATTTAGTCGTTCTCAGCCAATATTTTGGATTTTTGAAAATTTCACTTTTTTTGTTAAAATATCCACTAAATGAGGGAATAATATGTGTGAGGGTACCCCAGGAGAGTTACAAATGTGTGTGGGTATAATATATATCCCACGGGGGTAAAATTGAAAAAAGTTGAAAAATTTTTTTTTTGGACTTAGTCATTTTTCCGGCGTTTATCAGACTTTCAGATAGGGGAAATGTCAGTGAGCGTTCCGATTTCAGTTCCAGAGCGATTCGCCTTTTTAGTCCTTGTTATTTAGTCTTTTTCAGCTAATTTTCTGGATTTTTGAAAATTTCACTTTTTTTGTGAAAATATCCACTAAATGAGGGAATAATATGTGTGAGGGTACCCCAGGAGAGTTCCAAATGTGTGTGGGTAGAATATATATCCAGCGGGGGTAAAATTGAAAAAAGTTGAAAACATTTTTTTTTTGGACTTAGTCATTTTTACGGCGTTTATCAGACTTTCAGATAGGGCAAATGTCAGTGAGCATTCCGATTTCAGTGCCAGAGCGATTCGCCCAATGAGTCCTTTAATAATTAGTCGTTTTCAGTCAACTTTCTGGATTTTTGAAAATTTCACTTTTTTGTGAAAATATCCACTAAATGAGGGAATAATATGTGTGAGGGTACCCCAGGAGAGTTCCAAATGTGTGTGGGTAGAATATATATCCAGCGGGGGTAAAATTGAAAAAAGTTGAAAACATTTTTTTTTTGGACTTAGTCATTTTTTCGGCGTTTATCAGACTTTCAGATAGGGCAAATGTCAGTGAGCGTTCCGATTTCAGTTCCAGAGCGATTCACCCAATGAGTCCTGGTTATTAAGTCGTTTTCAGCCAATTTTCTGGATTTTTGAAAATTTCACTTTTTTGTGAAAATATCCACTAAATGAGGGAATAATATGTGTGAGGGTACCCCAGGAGAGTTCCAAATGTGTGTGGGTAGAATATATATCCTACTGGGGTAAAATTGAAAAAAGTTGAAAAATTTTTTTTTTGGGACTTAGTCATTTTTCTGGCGTTTATCAGACTTTCAGATAGGGGAAATGTCAGTGAGCGTTCCGATTTCAGTTCCAGAGCGATTCGCCTTATTAGTCCTTGTTATTTAGTCTTTTTCAGCTAATTTTCTGGATTTTTGAAAATTTCACTTTTTTGTGAAAACATCCACTAAATGAGGGAATAATATGTGTGAGGGTACCCCAGGAGAGTTCCAAATGTGTGTGGGTAGAATATATATCCCACGGGGGTAAAATTGAAAAATGTTGAAAACATTTTTTTTTGGACTTAGTCATTTTTCCGGCGTTTATCAGACTTTCAGATAGTGGAAATGTCAGTGAGCGTTCCGATTTCAGTTCCAGAGCGATTCACCCAATGAGTCCTTGTTATTAAGTCGTTTTCAGCCAATTTTCTAGATTTTTGAAAATTTCACTTTTTTGTGAAAATATCCACTAAATGAGGGAATAATATGTGTGAGGGTACCCCAGGAGAGTTCCAAATGTGTGTGGGTAGAATATATATCCTACTGGGGTAAAATTGAAAAAAGTTGAAAAATTTTTTTTTTGGGACTTAGTCATTTTTCTGGCGTTTATCAGACTTTCAGATAGGGGAAATGTCAGTGAGCGTTCCAATTTCAGTGCCAGAGCGATTCGCCCAATGAGTGCTTGATATTTAGTCATTCTCAGCCAATATTTTGGATTTTTGAAAATTTCACTTTTTTTGTAAAAATATCCACTAAATGAGGGAATAATATCTGTGAGGGTACCCCTGGAGAGTTACAAATGTGTGTGGGTATAATATATATCCCACGGGGGTAAAATTGAAAAAAGTTGAAAAATTTTTTATTTGGACTTAGTCATTTTTCCGGCGTTTATCAGACTTTCAGATAGGGGAAATGTCAGTGAGCGTTCCGATTTCAGTTCCAGAGCGATTCGCCTTATTAGTCCTTGTTATTTAGTCTTTTTCAGCTAATTTTCTGGATTTTTGAAAATTTCACTTTTTTGTGAAAATATCCACTAAATGAGGGAATAATATGTGTGAGGGTACCCCAGGAGAGTTCCAAATGTGTGTGGGTAGAATATATATCCCACGGGGGTAAAATTGAAAAAAGTTGAAAACATTTTTTTTTTGGACTTAGTCATTTTTCCGGCGTTTATCAGACTTTCAGATAGTGGAAATGTCAGTGAGCGTTCCGATTTCAGTTACAGAGCGATTCGCCCAGTGAGTCCTTGATATTGAGTCATTTTCAGCCAATTTTCTGGATTTTTGAAAATTTCACTTTTTTGTGAAAATATCCACTAAATGAGGGAATAATATGTGTGAGGGTACCCCAGGAGAGTTCCAATTTTGTGTGGGTAGAATATATATCCTACTGGGGTAAAATTGAAAAAAGTTGAAAAATTTTTTTTTTGGGACTTAGTCATTTTTCTGGCGTTTATCAGACTTTCAGATAGGGGAAATGTCAGTGAGCGTTCCAATTTCAGTGCCAGAGCGATTCGCCCAATGATTGCTTGATATTTAGTTGTTCTCAGCCAATATTTTGGATTTTTGAAAATTTCACTTTTTTGTGAAAATATCCACTAAATGAGGGAATAATATGTGTGAGGGTACCCCAGGAGAGTTCCAAATGTGTGTGGGTAGAATATATATCCCACGGGGGTAAAATTGAAAAAAGTTGAAAACATTTTTTTTTTGGACTTAGTCATTTTTCCGGCGTTTATCAGACTTTCAGATAGGGCAAATGTCAGTGAGCATTCCGATTTCAGTTCAAGAGCGATTCGCCCAATGAGTCCTTTAATAATTAGTCGTTTTCAGTCAACTTTCTGGATTTTTGAAAATTTCACTTTTTTGTGAAAATATCCACTAAATGAGGGAATAATATGTGTGAGGGTACCCCAGGAGAGTTCCAAATGTGTGTGGGTAGAATATATATCCCACGTGGGTAAAATTGAAAAAAGTTGAAAACATTTTTTTTTTGGACTTAGTCATTTTTCCGGCATTTATCAGACTTTCAGATAGGGCAAATGTCAGTGAGCTTTCCGATTTCAGTTCCAGAGCGATTCGTCCAATGAGTCCTTTAATAATTAGTCGTTTTCAGTCAACTTTCTGGATTTTTGAAAATTTCACTTTTTTGTGAAAATATCCACTAAATGAGGGAATAATATGTGTGAGGGTACCCCAGGAGAGTTCCAAATGTGTGTGGGTAGAATATATATCCCACGTGGGTAAAATTGAAAAAAGTTGAAAACATTTTTTTTTTGGACTTAGTCATTTTTCCGGCATTTATCAGACTTTCAGATAGGGCAAATGTCAGTGAGCTTTCCGATTTCAGTTCCAGAGCGATTCGTCCAATGAGTCCTTTAATAATTAGTCGTTTTCAGTCAACTTTCTGGATTTTTGAAAATTTCACTTTTTTGTGAAAATATCCACTAAATGAGGGAATAATATGTGTGAGGGTACCCCAGGAGAGTTCCAAATGTGTGTGGGTAGAATATATATCCTACTGGGGTAAAATTGAAAAAAGTTGAAAAAATTTTTTTTTGGACTTAGTCATTTTTCTGGCGTTTATCAGACTTTCAGATAGGGGAAATGTCAGTGAGCGTTCCGATTTCAGTGCCAGAGCGATTCACCCAATGAGTCCTTGTTATTAAGTCGTTTTCAGCCAATATTTTGGATTTTTGAAAATTTCACTTTTTTGTGAAAATATCCACTAAATGAGGCAATAATATGTGTGAGGGTACCCCAGGAGAGTTCCAAATGTGTGTGGGAAGAATATATATCCCACGGGGGTAAAATTGAAAAAAGTTGAATAAAATTTTTTTTGGACTTAGTCATTTTTCCGGCGTTTATCAGACTTTCAGATAGCGAAAATGTCAGTGAGCGTTCCGATTTCAGTTCCAGAGCGATTCACCCAATGAGTCCTTGTTATTAAGTCGTTTTCAGCCAATTTTCTGGATTTTTGAAAATTTCACTTTTTTGTGAAAATATCCACTAAATGAGGGAATAATATGTGTGAGGGTACCCCAGGAGAGTTCCAAATGTGTGTGGGTAGAATATATATCCCACGGGGGTAAAATTGAAAAAAGTTGAAAACATTTTTTTTTTGGACTTAGTCATTTTTCCGGCGTTTATCAGACTTTCAGATAGGGCAAATGTCAGTGAGCATTCCGATTTCAGTTCAAGAGCGATTCGCCCAATGAGTCCTTTAATAATTAGTCGTTTTCAGTCAACTTTCTGGATTTTTGAAAATTTCACTTTTTTGTGAAAATATCCACTAAATGAGGGAATAATATGTGTGAGGGTACCCCAGGAGAGTTCCAAATGTGTGTGGGTAGAATATATATCCCACGTGGGTAAAATTGAAAAAAGTTGAAAACATTTTTTTTTTGGACTTAGTCATTTTTCCGGCATTTATCAGACTTTCAGATAGGGCAAATGTCAGTGAGCTTTCCGATTTCAGTTCCAGAGCGATTCGTCCAATGAGTCCTTTAATAATTAGTCGTTTTCAGTCAACTTTCTGGATTTTTGAAAATTTCACTTTTTTGTGAAAATATCCACTAAATGAGGGAATAATATGTGTGAGGGTACCCCAGGAGAGTTCCAAATGTGTGTGGGTAGAATATATATCCTACTGGGGTAAAATTGAAAAAAGTTGAAAAAATTTTTTTTTGGACTTAGTCATTTTTCTGGCGTTTATCAGACTTTCAGATAGGGGAAATGTCAGTGAGCGTTCCGATTTCAGTGCCAGAGCGATTCACCCAATGAGTCCTTGTTATTAAGTCGTTTTCAGCCAATATTTTGGATTTTTGAAAATTTCACTTTTTTGTGAAAATATCCACTAAATGAGGCAATAATATGTGTGAGGGTACCCCAGGAGAGTTCCAAATGTGTGTGGGAAGAATATATATCCCACGGGGGTAAAATTGAAAAAAGTTGAATAAAATTTTTTTTGGACTTAGTCATTTTTCCGGCGTTTATCAGACTTTCAGATAGCGAAAATGTCAGTGAGCGTTCCGATTTCAGTTCCAGAGCGATTCACCCAATGAGTCCTTGTTATTAAGTCGTTTTCAGCCAATTTTCTGGATTTTTGAAAATTTCACTTTTTTGTGAAAATATCCACTAAATGAGGGAATAATATGTGTGAGGGTACCCCAGGAGAGTTCCAAATGTGTGTGGATAGAATATATATCCTACTGGGGTAAAATTGAAAAAAGTTGAAAAATTTTTTTTTTGGGACTTAGTCATTTTTCTGGCGTTTATCAGACTTTCAGATAGGGGAAATGTCAGTGAGCGTTCCAATTTCAGTTCCAGAGCGATTCACCCAATGAGTCCTTTAATAATTAGTCGTTTTCAGTCAACTTTCTGGATTTTTGAAAATTTCACTTTTTTGTGAAAATATCCACTAAATGAGGGAATAATATGTGTGAGGGTACCCCAGGAGAGTTCCAAATGTGTGTGGGTAGAATATATATCCTACTAAGGTAAAATTGAAAAAAATTGAAAAAAAATTTTTTGGGGACTTAGTCATTTTTCTGGCATTTATCAGACTTTCAGATAGGGGAAATGTCAGTGAGCGTTCCAATTTCAGTGCCAGAGCGATTCGCCCAATGAGTCCTGGATATTTAGTCGTTCTCAGCCAATATTTTGGATTTTTGAAAATTTCACTTTTTTGTGAAAATATCCACTAAATGAGGGAATAATATGTGTGAGGGTACCCCAGGAGAGTTACAAATGTGTGTGGGTATAATATATATCCCACGGGGGTAAAATTGAAAAAAGTTGAAAAATTTTTTTTTTGGACTTAGTCATTTTTCCGGCGTTTATCAGACTTTCAGATAGGGGAAATGTCAGTGAGCATTCCGATTTCAGTTCCAGAGCGATTCGCCTTATTAGTCCTTGTTATTTAGTCTTTTTCTGCTAATTTTCTGGATTTTTGAAAATGTCACTTTTTTGTGAAAATATCCACTAAATGAGGGAATAATATGTGTGAGGGTACCAAAGGAGAGTTCCAAATGTGTGTGGGTAGAATATATATCCCACGTGGGTAAAATTGAAAAAAGTTGAAAACATTTTTTTTTTGGACTTAGTCATTTTTCCGGCATTTATCAGACTTTCAGATAGGGCAAATGTCAGTGAGCATTCCGATTTCAGTTCCAGAGCGATTCGCCCAATGAGTCCTTTAATAATTATTCGTTTTCAGTCAACTTTCTGGATTTTTGAAAATTTCACTTTTTTGTGAAAATATCCACTAAATGAGGGAATAATATGTGTGAGGGTACCCCAGGAGAGTTCCAAATGTGTGTGGGTAGAATATATATCCCACGGGGGTAAAATTGAAAAAAGTTTAAAACATTTTTTTTTTGGACTTGGTCATTTTTCTGGCGTTTATCAAACTTTCAGATAGGGGAAATGTCAGTGAGCGTTCCAATTTCAGTGCCAGAGTGATTCGCCCAATGAGTCTTTGATATTTAGTAGTTTTCAGCCAAAATTTTGGATTTTTGAAAATTTCACTTTTTTGTGAAAATATCCACTAAATGAGGCAATAATATGTGTGAGGGTACCCCAGGAGAGTTCCAAATGTGTGTGGGTAGAAGATATATCCAGCGGGGGTAAAATTCAAAAAAGTTGAAAAAAATTTTTTTTTGGACTTAGTCATTTTATTGGCGTTTTTCAGACTTTCAGATAGGGAAAATGTCAGTGAGCGTTCCGATTTCAGGTCCAGAGCGATTCGCCCAATGAGTCCTTGTTATTTAGTGGTTTTCAGCCAATTTTCTGGATTTTTGAAAATTTCACTTTTTTGTGAAAATATCCACTAAATGAGGCAATAATGTGTGTGAGGGTACCCCAGGAGAGTTCCAAATGTGTGTGGGAAGAATATATATCCCACAGGGGTAAAATTGAAAAAAGTTAAAAAAAATTTTTTTTGGACTTAGTTATTTTTCCGCCGTTTATCAGACTTTCAGAGAGGGGAAATGTCAGTGAGCGTTCCGATTTCAGTTCCAGAGCGATTCGCCTTATTAGTCCTTGTTATTTAGTCTTTTTCAGCTAATTTTCTGGATTTTTGAAAATTTCACTTTTTTGTGAAAATATCCACTAAATGAGGGAATAATATGAGTGAGGGTACCCCAGGAGAGTTCCAAATGTGTGTGGTAGAATATATATCTCAAGGGGGTAAAATTGAAAAAAGTTAAAAACATTTTTTTTTTGGACTTAGTCATTTTTTCGGCGTTTATCAGACTTTCAGATAGGGCAAATGTCAGTGAGCGTTCCGATTTCAGTTCCAGAGCGATTCGTCCAGTGAGTCCTTGATATTTAGTCATTTTCAGCCAATTTTCTGGATTTCTGAAAATTTCACTTTTTTGTGAAAATATCCACTAAATGAGGGAATAATATGTGTGAGGGTACCCCAGGAGAGTTCCAAATGTGTGTGGGTAGAATATATATCCCACGGGGGTAAAATTGAAAAAAGTTGAAAACATTTTTTTTTTGGACTTAGTCATTTTTCCGGCGTTTATCAGACTTTCAGATAGGGCAAATGTCAGTGAGCATTCCGATTTCAGTTCCAGAGCGATTCGCCCAATGAGTCCTTTAATAATTAGTCGTTTTCAGTCAACTTTCTGGATTTTTGAAAATTTCACTTTTTTGTGAAAATATCCACTAAATGAGGGAATAATATGTGTGAGGGTACCCCAGGAGAGTTCCAAATGTGTGTGGGTAGAATATATATCCCACGTGGGTAAAATTGAAAAAAGTTGAAAACATTTTTTTTTTGGACTTAGTCATTTTTCCGGCATTTATCAGACTTTCAGATAGGGCAAATGTCAGTGAGCTTTCCGATTTCAGTTCCAGAGCGATTCGTCCAATGAGTCCTTTAATAATTAGTCGTTTTCAGTCAACTTTCTGGATTTTTGAAAATTTCACTTTTTTGTGAAAATATCCACTAAATGAGGGAATAATATGTGTGAGGGTACCCCAGGAGAGTTACAAATGTGTGTGGATATAATATATATCCCACGGGGGTAAAATTGAAAAAAGTTGAAAAATTTTTTTTTTGGACTTAGTCATTTTTCCGACGTTTATCAGACTTTCAGATAGGGGAAATGTCAGTGAGCATTCCGATTTCAGTTCCAGAGCGATTCGCCTTATTAGTCCTTGTTATTTAGTCTTTTTCAGCTAATTTTCTGGATTTTTGAAAATGTCACTTTTTTGTGAAAATATCCACTAAATGAGGGAATAATATGTGTGAGGGTACCAAAGGAGAGTTCCACATGTGTGTGGGTAGAATCTATATCCAGCGGGGGTAAAATTCAAAAAAGTTGAAAAAATTTTTTTTTAGACTTAGTCATTTTTCCGGCGTTTATCAGACTTTCAAATAGGGGAAATGTCAGTGAGCGTTCCGATTTGAGTTCCAGAGCGATTCACCCAATGAGTCCTTGTTATTAAGTCATTTTCAGCCAATTTTCTGGATTTCTGAAAATTTCACTTTTTTGTGAAAATATCCACTAAATGAGGGAATAATATGTGTGAGGGTACCCCAGGAGAGTTCCAAATGTGTGTGGGTAGAATATATATCCCACGTGGGTAAAATTGAAAAAAGTTGAAAACATTTTTTTTTTGGACTTAGTCATTTTTCCGGCATTTATCAGACTTTCAGATAGGGCAAATGTCAGTGAGCGTTCCGATTTCAGTTCCAGAGCGATTCGCCCAGTGAGTCCTTGATATTTAGTCATTTTCAGCCAATTTTATGGATTTCTGAAAATTTCACTTTTTTGTGAAAATATCCACTAAATGAGGGAATAATATGTGTGAGGGTACCCCAGGAGAGTTCCAAATGTGTGTGGGTAGAATATATATCCAGCGGGGGTAAAATTCAAAAAAGTTGAAAAAAATTTTTTTTGGGACTTAGTCATTTTTTTGGCGTTTTTCAGTCTTTCAGATAGGGAAAATGTCAGTGAGCGTTCCAATTTCAGGTCCAGAGCGATTCGCCCAATGAGTCCTTGTTATTTAGTGGTTTTCAGCCAATTTTCTGGATTTTTGAAAATTTTACTTTTTTGTGAAAATATCCACTAAATGAGGCAATAATGTGTGTGAGGGTACCCCAGGAGAGTTCCAAATGTGTGTGGGAAGAATATATATCCCACAGGGGTAAAATATAAAAAAGTTAAAAAAAAATTTTTTGGGACTTAGTTATTTTTCCGCCGTTTATCAGAATTTCAGATAGGGGAAATGTCAGTGAGCGTTCCGATTTCAGTTCCAGAGCGATTCGCCTTATTAGTCCTTGTTATTTAGTCTTTTTCAGTCAACTTTCTGGATTTTTGAAAATTTCACTTTTTTGTGAAAATATCCACTAAATGAGGGAATAATATGTGTGAGGGTACCCCAGGAGAGTTCCAAATGTGTGTGGGTAGAATATATATCCCACTGGGGTAAAATTGAAAAAAGTTGAAAACATTTTTTTTTTGGACTTAGTCATTTTTCCGGCGTTTCTCAGACTTTCAGATAGGGCAAATATCTGTGAGCGTTCCGATTTCAGTTCCAGAGCGATTCGCCCAGTGAGTCCTTGATATTTAGTCATTTTCAGCCAATTTTCTGGATTTTTGAAAATTTCACTTTTTTGTGAAAATATCCACTAAATGAGGGAATAATATGTGTGAGGGTACCCCAGGAGAGTTCCAAATGTGTGTGGGTAGAATATATATCCCACTGGGGTAAAATTGAAAAAAGTTGAAAACATTTTTTTTTTGGACTTAGTCATTTTTTCGGCGTTTATCAGACTTTCACATAGTGCAAATGTCAGTGAGCGTTCCGATTTCAGTTCCAGAGCGATTCGCCCAGTGAGTCCTTGATATTTAGTCATTTTCAGCCAATTTTCTGGATTTTTGAAAATTTCACTTTTTTGTGAAAATATCCACTAAATGAGGGAATAATATGTGTGAGGGTACCCCAGGAGAGTTCCAAATGTGTGTGGGTAGAAAATATATCCCACTGGGGTAAAATTGAAAAAAGTTGAAAACATTTTTTTTTTGGACTTAGTCATTTTTCCGGCGTTTATCAGACTTTCAGATAGGGCAAATGTCAGTGAGAGTTCCGATTTCAGTTTCAGAGCGATTCGCCCAATGAGTCCTTGTTATTTAGTCGTTTTCAGTCAACTTTCTGGATTTTTGAAAATTTCACTTTTTTGTGAAAATATCCACTAAATGAGGGAATAATATGTGTGAGGGTACCCCAGGAGAGTTCCAAATGTGTGTGGGTAGAATATATATCCCACGGGGTAAAATTGAAAAAAGTTTAAAACATTTTTTTTTTGGACTTAGTCATTTTTTCGGCGTTTATCAGACTTTCAGATAGGGCAAATGTCAGTGAGCGTTCCGATTTCAGTTCCAGAGCGATTCGCCCAGTGAGTCCTTGATATTTAGTCATTTTCAGCCAATTTTATGGATTTCTGAAAATTTCACTTTTTTGTGAAAATATCCACTAAATGAGGGAATAATATGTGTGAGGGTACCCCAGGAGAGTTCCAAATGTGTGGGTAGAATATATATCCCACGGGGGTAAAATTGAAAAAAGTTTAAAACATTTTTTTTTTGGACTTAGTCATTTTTTCGGCGTTTATCAGACTTTCAGATAGGACAAATGTCAGTGAGCGTTCCGATTTCAGTTCCAGAGCGATTCGCCCAGTGAGTCCTTGATATTTAGTCATTTTCAGCCAATTTTCCGGATTTCTGAAAATTTCACTTTTTTGTGAAAATATCCACTAAATGAGGGAATAATATGTTTGAGGGTACCCCAGGAGAGTTCCAAATGTGTGTGGGTAGAATATATATCCCACTGGGGTAAAATTGAAAAAAGTTGAAAACATTTTTTTTTTGGACTTCGTCATTTTTCCGGCGTTTATCAGACTTTCAGATAGGGCAAATGTCAGTGAGCGTTCTGATTTCAGCTACAGAGCGATTCGCCCAATGAGTCCTTGTTATTTAGTCGTTTTCAGTCAACTTTCTGGATTTTTGAAAATTTCACTTTTTTGTGAAAATATCCACTACATGAGGGAATAATATGAGTGAGGGTACCCCAGGAGAGTTCCAAATGTGTGTGGGTAGAATATATATCCCACGGGGGTAAAATTGAAAAAAGTTTAAAACATTTTTTTTTTGGACTTAGTCATTTTTTCGGCGTTTATCAGACTTTCACATAGGGCAAATGTCAGTGAGCGTTCCGATTTCAGTTCCAGAGCGATTCGCCCAATGAGTCCTTGTTATTTAGTCGTTTTCAGTCAACTTTCTGGATTTTTGAAAATTTCACTTTTTTGTGAAAATATCCACTAAATGAGGGAATAATATGAGTGAGGGTACCCCAGGAGAGTTCCAAATGTGTGTGGGTAGAATATATATCCCATGGGGGTAAAATTGAAAAAAGTTTAAAACATTTTTTTTTTGGACTTAGTCATTTTTTCGGCGTTTATCAGACTTTCACATAGGGCAAATGTCAGTGAGCGTTCCGATTTCAGTTCCAGAGCGATTCGCCCAGTGAGTCCTTGATATTTAGTCATTTTCAGCCAATTTTCTGGATTTCTGAAAATTTCACTTTTTTGTGAAAATATCCACTAAATGAGGGAATAATATGTGTGAGGGTACCCCAGGAGAGTTCCAAATGTGTGTGGGTAGAATATATATCCCACGGGGGTAAAATTGAAAGAAGTTGAAAAAAAATTTTTTTTGGACTTAGTCATTTTTCCAGCGTTTATCAGACTTTCAGACAGGGCAAATGTCAGTGAGCGTTCCGATTTCAGATCCATAGCGATCCGCCCAGTGAGTTCTTGATATTTAGTCGTTTTCAGCCAATTTTCTGGATTTTTGAAAATTTCACTTTTTTGTGAAAATATCCACTAAATGAGGGAATAATATGTGTGAGGGTACCCCAGGAGAGTTCCAAATGTGTGTGGGTAGAATATATATCCCACTGGGGTAAAATTGAAAAAAGTTGAAAACATTTTTTTTTTGGACTTAGACATTTTTCCGGCGTTTATCAGACTTTCAGATAGGGCAAATATCAGTGAGCGTTCCGATTTCAGTTTCAGAGCGATTCGCCCAATGAGTCCTTGTTATTTAGTCGTTTTCAGTCAACTTTCTGGATTTTTGAAAATTTCACTTTTTTGTGAAAATATCCACTAAATGAGGGAATAATATGTGTGAGGGTACCCCAGGAGAGTTCCAAATGTGTGTGGGTAGAATATATATCCCACGGGGTAAAATTGAAAAAAGTTTAAAACATTTTTTTTTTGGACTTAGTCATTTTTTCGGCGTTTATCAGACTTTCAGATAGGGCAAATGTCAGTGAGCGTTCCGATTTCAGTTCCAGAGCGATTCGCCCAGTGAGTCCTTGATATTTAGTCATTTTCAGCCAATTTTATGGATTTCTGAAAATTTCACTTTTTTGTGAAAATATCCACTAAATGAGGGAATAATATGTTTGAGGGTACCCCAGGAGAGTTCCAAATGTGTGTGGGTAGAATATATATCCCACGGGGGTAAAATTGAAAAAAGTTGAAAACATTTTTTTTTTGGACTTAGTCATTTTTCCGGCGTTTATCAGACTTTCAGATAGGGCAAATGTCAGTGAGCGTTCCGATTTCAGTTCAAGAGCGATTCGCCCAATGAGTCCTTGTTATTTAGTCGTTTTCAGCCAATTTTCTGGATTTTTGAAAATTTCACTTTTTTGTGAAAATATCCACTAAATGAGGGAATAATATGTGTGAGGGTACCCCAGGAGAGTTCCAAATGTGTGTGGGTAGAATATATATCCCACTGGGGTAAAATTGTAAAAAGTTGAAAACATTTTTTTTTTGGACTTAGTCATTTTTCCGGCGTTTATCAGACTTTCAGATAGGGCAAATGTCAGTGAGCGTTCCGATTTCAGTTCCAGAGCGATTCGCCCAGTGAGTCCTTGATATTTAGTCATTTTCAGCCAATTTTCTGGATTTTTGAAAATTTCACTTTTTTGTGAAAATATCCACTAAATGAGGGAATAATATGTGTGAGGGTACCCCAGGAGAGTTCCAAATGTGTGTGGGTAGAATATATATCCCACGGGGGTAAAATTGAAAAAAGTTTAAAACATTTTTTTTTTGGACTTAGTCATTTTTTCGGCGTTTATCAGACTTTCAGATAGGGCAAATGTCAGTGAGCGTTCCGATTTCAGTTCCAGAGCGATTCGCCCAGTGAGTCCTTGATATTTAGTCATTTTCAGCCAATTTTATGGATTTCTGAAAATTTCACTTTTTTGTGAAAATATCCACTAAATGAGGGAATAATATGTGTGAGGGTACCCCAGGAGAGTTCCAAATGTGTGTGGGTAGAATATATATCCCACTGGGGTAAAATTGAAAAAAGTTGAAAACATTTTTTTTTTGGACTTAGTCATTTTTCCGGCGTTTATCAGACTTTCAGATAGGGCAAATGTCAGTGAGCGTTCCGATTTCAGCTCCAGAGCGATTCGCCCAATGAGTCCTTGTTATTTAGTTGTTTTCAGTCAACTTTCTGGATTTTTGAAAATTTCACTTTTTTGTGAAAATATCCACTAAATGAGGCAATAATGTGTGTGAGGGTACCCCAGGAGAGTTCCAAATGTGTGTGGGAAGAATATATATCCCACAGGGGTAAAATGGAAAAAAGTTAAAAAAAAATTTTTTTGGACTTAGTTATTTTTCCGCCGTTCATCAGACTTTCAGATAGGGGAAATGTCAGTGAGCGTTCCGATTTCAGTTCCAGAGCGATTCGCCTTATTAGTCCTTGTTATTTAGTCTTTTTCAGCTAATTTTCTGGATTTTTGAAAATTTCACTTTTTTGTGAAAATATCCACTAAATGAGGGAATAATATGAGTGAGGGTACCCCAGGAGAGTTCCAAATGTGTGTGGGTAGAATATATATCCCACGGGGGTAAAATTGAAAAAAGTTTAAAACATTTTTTTTTTGGACTTAGTCATTTTTTCGGCGTTTATCAGACTTTCACATAGGGCAAATGTCAGTGAGCGTTCCGATTTCAGTTCCAGAGCGATTCGCCCAGTGACTCCTTGATATTTAGTCATTTTCAGCCAATTTTCTGGATTTCTGAAAATTTCACTTTTTTGTGAAAATATCCACTAAATGAGGGAATAATATGTGTGAGGGTACCCCAGGAGAGTTCCAAATGTGTGTGGGTAGAATATATATCCCACGGGGGTAAAATTGAAAGAAGTTGAAAAAAATTTTTTTTTGGACTTAGTCATTTTTCCAGCGTTTATCAGACTTTCAGACAGGGCAAATGTCAGTGAGCGTTCCGATTTCAGATCCATAGCGATCCGCCCAGTAAGTTCTTGATATTTAGTCGTTTTCAGCCAATTTTCTGGATTTTTGAAAATTTCACTTTTTTGTGAAAATATCCACTAAATGAGGGAATAATATGTGTGAGGGTACCCCAGGAGAGTTCCAAATGTGTGTGGGTAGGATATATATCCCACTGGGGTAAAAATGAAAAAAGTTGAAAACATTTTTTTTTTGGACTTAGTAATTTTTCCGGCGTTTATCAGACTTTCAGATAGGGCAAATGTCAGTGAGCGTTCCGATTTCAGTTTCAGAGCGATTCGCCCAATGAGTCCTTGTTATTTAGTCGTTTTCAGTCAACTTTCTGGATTTTTGAAAATTTCACTTTTTTGTGAAAATATCCACTAAATGAGGGAATAATATGTGTGAGGCTACCCCAGGAGAGTTCCAAATGTGTGTGGGTAGAATATATATCCCACGGGGGTAAAATTGAAAAAAGTTTAAAACATTTTTTTTTTGGACTTAGTCATTTTTTCGGCGTTTATCAGACTTTCAGATAGGGCAAATGTCAGTGAGCGTTCCGATTTCAGTTCCAGAGCGATTCGCCCAGTGAGTCCTTGATATTTAGTCATTTTCAGCCAATTTTCTGGATTTCTGAAAATTTCACTTTTTTGTGAAAATATCCACTAAATGAGGGAATAATATGTGTGAGGGTACCCCAGGAGAGTTACAAATGTGTGTGGGTAGAATATATATCCCACGGGGGTAAAATTGAAAGAAGTTGAAAAAAATTTTTTTTTAGACTTAGTCATTTTTACGGCGTTTATCAGACTTTCAGACAGGGCAAATGTCAGTGAGCGTTCCGATTTCAGATTCAGAGCGATCCGCCCAGTGAGTCCTTGTTATTTAGTCGTTTTCAGCCAATTTTCTGGATTTTTGAAAATTTCACTTTTTTGTGAAAATATCCACTAAATGAGGGAATAATATGTGTGAGGGTACCCCAGGAGAGTTCCAAATGTGTGTGGGTAGAATATATATCCCACGGGGGTAAAATTGAAAAAAGTTGAAAACATTTTTTTTTTGGACTTAGTCATTTTTCCATCGTTTATCAGACTTTCAGATAGGGCAAATGTCAGTGAGCGTTCCGATTTCAGTTCCAGAGGGATTCGCCCAGTGAGTTCTTGATATTTAGTCATTTTCAGCCAATTTTATGGATTTCTGAAAATTTCACTTTTTTGTGAAAATATCCACTAAATGAGGGAATAATATGTGTGAGGGTACCCCAGGAGAATTCCAAATGTGTGTGGGTAGAATATATATCCCACGGGGGTAAAATTGAAAAAAGTTTAATACATTTTTTTTTTGGACTTAGTCATTTTTTCGGCGTTTATCAGACTTTCAGATAGGGCAAATGTCAGTGAGCGTTCCGATTTCAGTTCCAGAGCGATTCGCCCAGTGAGTGCTTGATATTTAGTCATTTTCAGCCAATTTTCTGTATTTCTGAAAATTTCACTTTTTTGTGAAAATATCCACTAAATGAGGGAATAATATGTTTGAGGGTACCCCAGGAGAGTTCCAAATGTGTGTGGGTAGAATATATATCCCACGGGGGTAAAATTGAAAAAAGTTGAAAACATTTTTTTTTTGGACTTAGTCATTTTTCCAGCGTTTATCAGACTTTCAGATAGGGCAAATGTCAGTGAGCGTTCCGATTTCAGTTCCAGAGCGATTCGCCCAATGAGTCCTTGTTATTTAGTCGTTTTCAGTCAACTTTCTGGATTTTTTAAAATTTCACTTTTTTGTGAAAATATCCACTAAATGAGGGAATAATATGTGTGAGGGTACCCCAGGAGAGTTCCAAATGTGTGTGGGTAGAATATATATCCCACGGGGGTAAAATTGAAAAAAGTTTAATACATTTTTTTTTTGGACTTAGTCATTTTTCCGGCGTTTATCAGACTTTCAGATAGGGCAAATGTCAGTGAGCGTTCCGATTTCAGTTCAAGAGCGATTCGCCCAATGAGTCCTTGTTATTTAGTCGTTTTCAGCCAATTTTATGGATTTCTGAAAATTTCACTTTTTTGTGAAAATATCCACTAAATGAGGGAATAATATGTGTGAGGGTACCCCAGGAGAGTTCCAAATGTGTGGGTAGAATATATATCCCACGGGGGTAAAATTGAAAAAAGTTTAAAACATTTTTTTTTTGGACTTAGTCATTTTTTCGGCGTTTATCAGACTTTCAGATAGGGGAAATGTCAGTGAGCGTTCCAATTTCAGTGCCAGAGTGATTCGCCCAATGAGTCTTTGATATTTAGTAGTTTTCAGCCAATATTTTGGATTTTTGAAAATTTCACTTTTTTGTGAAAATATCCACTAAATGAGTCAATAATATGTGTGAGGGTACCCCAGGAGAGTTCCAAATGTGTGTGGGTAGAATATATATCCAGCGGGGGTAAAATTTGAAAAAAGTTGAAAAAAATTTTTTTTTGGACTTAGTCATTTTTTTGGCGTTTTTCAGACTTTCAGATAGGGAAAATGTTAGTGAGCGTTCCGATTTCAGGTCCAGAGCGATTCGCCCAATGAGTCCTTGTTATTTAGTGGTTTTCAGCCAATTTTCTGGATTTTTGAAAATTTCACTTTTTTGTGAAAATATCCACTAAATGAGGCAATAATGTGTGTGAGGGTACCCCAGGAGAGTTCCAAATGTGTGTGGAAAGAATATATATCCCACAGGGGTAAAATAGAAAAAAGTAAAAAAAAAATTTTTTTGGACTTAGTTATTTTTCCGCCGTTTATCAGACTTTCAGATAGGGGAAATGTCAGTGAGCGTTCCGATTTCAGTTCCAGAGCGATTCGCCTTCTTAGTCCTTGTTATTTAGTCTTTTTCAGCTAATTTTCTGGATTTTTGAAAATTTCACTTTTTTGTGAAAATATCCACTAAATGAGGGAATAATATGAGTGAGGGTACCCCAGGAGAGTTCCAAATGTGTGTGGGTAGAATACATATCCCACGGGGGTAAAATTGAAAGAAGTTGAAAAAAATTTTTTTTTGGACTTAGTCATTTTTCCAGCGTTTATCAGACTTTCAGACAGGGCAAATGTCAGTGAGCATTCCGATTTCAGATCCATAGCGATCCGCCCAGTGAGTTCTTGATATTTAGTCGTTTTCAGCCAATTTTCTGGATTTTTGAAAATTTCACTTTTTTGTGAAAATATCCACTAAATGAGGGAATAATATGTGTGAGGGTACCCCAGGAGAGTTCCAAATGTGTGGGTAGAATATATATCCCACGGGAGTAAAATTGAAAAAAGTTGAAAACATTTTTTTTTTGGACTTAGTCATTTTTTCGGCGTTTATCAGACTTTCAGATAGGGCAAATGCAAGTGAGCGTTCCGATTTCAGTTCCAGAGCGATTCGCCCAGTGAGTCCTTGATATTTAGTCATTTTCAACCAATTTTCTGGATTTTTGAAAATTTCACTTTTTTGTGAAAATATCCACTAAATGAGGGAATAATATGTGTGAGGGTACCCCAGGAGAGTTCCAAATGTGTGTGGGTAGAATATATATCCCACTGGGGTAAAATTGAAAAAAGTTGAAAACATTATTTTTTTGGACTTAGTCATTTTTCCGGCGTTTATCAGACTTTCAGATCGGGCAAATGTCAGTGAGCGTTCCGATTTCAGTTCCAGAGCGATTCGCCCTATGAGTCCTTGTTATTTAGTCGTTTTCAGTCAACTTTCTGGATTTTTGAAAATTTCACTTTTTTGTGAAAATATCCACTAAATGAGGGAATAATATGTGTGAGGGTACCCCAGGAGAGTTCCAAATGTGTGTGGGTAGAATATATATCCCACGGGGGTAAAATTGAAAAAAGTTTAAAACATTTTTTTTTTGGACTTAGTCATTTTTCCGGCGTTTATCAGACTTTCAGATAGGGCAAATGTCAGTGAGCGTTCCGATTTCAGTTCCAGAGCGATTCGCCCAGTGAGTCCTTGATATTTAGTCATTTTCAGCCAATTTTCTGGATTTTTGAAAATTTCACTTTTTTGTGAAAATATCCACTAAATGAGGGAATAATATGTGTGAGGGTACCCCAGGAGAGTTCCAAATGTGTGTGGGTAGAATATATATCCCACGGGGGTAAAATTGAAAAAAGTTTAAAACATTTTTTTTTTGGACTTAGTCATTTTTTCGGCGTTTATCAGACTTTCAGATAGGGCAAATGTCAGTGAGCGTTCCGATTTCAGTTCCAGAGCGATTCGCCCAGTGAGTCCTTGATATTTAGTCATTTTCAGCCAATTTTATGGATTTCTGAAAATTTCACTTTTTTGTGAAAATATCCACTAAATGAGGGAATAATATGTGTGAGGGTACCCCAGGAGAGTTCCAAATGTGTGGGTAGAATATATATCCCACGGGGGTAAAATTGAAAAAAGTTTAAAACATTTTTTTTTTGGACTTAGTCATTTTTTCGGCGTTTATCAGACTTTCAGATAGGGCAAATGTCAGTGAGCGTTCCGATTTCAGTTCCAGAGCGATTCGCCCAGTGAGTCCTTGATATTTAGTCATTTTCAGCCAATTTTCTGGATTTTTGAAAATTTCACTTTTTTGTGAAAATATCCACTAAATGAGGGAATAATATGTGTGAGGGTACCCCAGGAGAGTTCCAAATGTCTGTGGGTAGAATATATATCCCACGTGGGTAAAATTGAAAAAAGTTGAAAACATTTTTTTTTTGGGACTTGGTCATTTTTCTGGCGTTTATCAGACTTTCAGATAAGGGAAATGTCATTGAGCGTTCCGATTTCAGTGCCAGAGCGATTCGCCCAGTGAGTCCTTGATATTTAGTCATTTTCAGCCAATTTTCTGGATTTCTGAAAATTTCACTTTTTTGTGAAAATATCCACTAAATGAGGGAATAATATGTGTGAGGGTACCCCAGGAGAGTTACAAATGTGTGTGGGTAGAATATATATCCCACGGGGGTAAAATTGAAAGAAGTTGAAAAAAATTTTTTTTTGGACTTAGTCATTTTTACGGCGTTTATCAGACTTTCAGACAGGGCAAATGTCAGTGAGCGTTCCGATTTCAGTTCCAGAGCGATCCGCCCAGTGAGTCCTTGTTATTTAGTCGTTTTCAGCCAATTTTCTGGATTTTTGAAAATTTCACTTTTTTGTGAAAATATCCACTAAATGAGGGAATAATATGTGTGAGGGTACCCCAGGAGAGTTCCAAATGTGTGTGGGTAGAATATATATCCCACTGGGGTAAAATTGAAAAAAGTTGAAAACATTTTTTTTTTGGACTTAGTCATTTTTCCGGCGTTTATCAGACTTTCAGATAGGGCAAATGTCAGTGAGCGTTCCGATTTCAGTTCCAGAGCGATTCGCCCAGTGAGTCCTTGATATTTAGTCATTTTCAGCCAATTTTCTGGATTTTTGAAAATTTCACTTTTTTGTGAAAATATCCACTAAATGAGGGAATAATATGTGTGAGGGTACCCCAGGAGAGTTCCAAATGTGTGTGGGTAGAATATATATCCCACGGGGGTAAAATTGAAAAAAGTTTAAAACATTTTTTTTTTGGACTTAGTCATTTTTTCGGCGTTTATCAGACTTTCAGATAGGGCAAATGTCAGTGAGCGTTCCGATTTCAGTTCCAGAGCGATTCGCCCAGTGAGTCCTTGATATTTAGTCATTTTCAGCCAATTTTATGGATTTCTGAAAATTTCACTTTTTTGTGAAAACATCCACTAAATGAGGGAATAATATGTGTGAGGGTACCCCAGGAGAGTTCTAAATGTGTGGGTAGAATATATATCCCACGGGGGTAAAATTGAAAAAAGTTTAAAACATTTTTTTTTTGGACTTAGTCATTTTTTCGGCGTTTATCAGACTTTCAGATAGGGCAAATGTCAGTGAGCGTTCCGATTTCAGTTCCAGAGCGATTCGCCCAATGAGTCCTTGTTATTTAGTCGTTTTCAGTCAACTTTCTGGATTTTTGAAAATTTCACTTTTTTGTGAAAATATCCACTAAATGAGGGAATAATATGTGTGAGGGTACCCCAGGAGAGTTCCAAATGTGTGTGGGTAGAATATATATTCCACGGGGGTAAAATTGAAAAAAGTTTAAAGCATTTTTTTTTTGGACTTAGTCATTTTTTCGGCGTTTATCAGACTTTCAGATAGGGCAAATGTCAGTGAGCGTTCTGATTTCAGTTCCAGAGCGATTCGCCCAGTGAGTCCTTGATATTTAGTCATTTTCAGCCAATTTTCTGGATTTCTGAAAATTTCACTTTTTTGTGAAAATATCCACTAAATGAGGGAATAATATGTGTGAGGGTACCCCAGGAGAGTTACAAATGTGTGTGGGTAGAATATATATCCCACGGGGGTAAAATTAAAAGAAGTTGAAAAAAATTTTTTTTTGGACTTAGTCATTTTTACGGCGTTTATCAGACTTTCAGACAGGGCAAATGTCAGTGAGCGTTCCGATTTCAGATTCAGAGCGATCCGCCCAGTGAGTCCTTGTTATTTAGTCGTTTTCAGCCAATTTTCTGGATTTTTGAAAATTTCACTTTTTTGTGAAAATATCCACTAAATGAGGGAATAATATGTGTGAGGGTACCCCAGGAGAGTTCCAAATGTGTGTGGGTAGAATATATATCCCACTGGGGTAAAACTGAAAAAAGTTGAAAACATTTTTTTTTTGGACTTAGTCATTTTTACGGCGTTTATCAGACTTTCAGACAGGGCAAATGTCAGTGAGCGTTCCGATTTCAGTTTCAGAGCGATTCGCCCAATGAGTCCTTGTTATTTAGTCGTTTTCAGTCAACTTTCTGGATTTTTGAAAATTTCACTTTTTTGTGAAAATATCCACTAAATGAGGGAATAATATGTGTGAGGGTACCCCAGGAGAGTTCCAAATGTGTGTGGGTAGAATATATATCCCACGTGGGTAAAATTGAAAAAAGTTAAAAACATTTTTTTTTTGGGACTTGGTCATTTTTCTGGCGTTTATCAGACTTTCAGATAGGGGAAATGTCATTGAGCGTTCCGATTTCAGTGCCAGAGCGATTCTCCCAATGAGTCCTTGATATTTAGTCATTTTCAGCCAATTTTCTGGATTTTTGAAAATTTCACTTTTTTGTGAAAATATCCACTAAATGAGGGAATAATATGTGTGAGGGTACCACAGGAGAGTTCCAAATGTGTGTGGGTAGAATATATATCCCACTGGGGTAAAATTGAAAAAAGTTGAAAACATTTTTTTTTTGGACTTAGTCATTTTTCTGGCGTTTATCAGACTTTCAGATAGGGCAAATGTCAGTGAGCGTTCCGATTTCAGTTCCAGAGCGATTCGCCCAATGAGTCCTTGTTATTTAGTCGTTTTCAGTCAACTTTCTGGATTTTTGAAAATTTCACTTTTTTGTGAAAATATCCACTAAATGAGGGAATAATATGTGTGAGGGTACCCCAGGAGAGTTCCAAATGTGTGTGGGTAGAATATATATTCCACGGGGGTAAAATTGAAAAAAGTTTAAAGCATTTTTTTTTTGGACTTAGTCATTTTTTCAGCGTTTATCAGACTTTCAGATAGGGCAAATGTCAGTGAGCGTTCCGATTTCAGTTCCAGAGCGATTCGCCCAGTGAGTCCTTGATATTTAGTCATTTTCAGCCAATTTTCTGGATTTCTGAAAATTTCACTTTTTTGTGAAAATATCCACTAAATGAGGGAATAATATGTGTGAGGGTACCCCAGGAGAGTTCCAAATGTGTGTGGGTAGAATATATATCCCACTGGGGTAAAATTGAAAAAAGTTGAAAACATTTTTTTTTTGGACTTAGTCATTTTTCCGGCGTTTATCAGACTTTCAGATAGGGCAAATGTCAGTGAGCGTTCCGATTTCAGTTTCAGAGCGATTCGCCCAATGAGTCCTTGTTATTTAGTCGTTTTCGGTCAACTTTCTGGATTTTTGAAAATTTCACTTTTTTGTGAAAATATCCACTAAATGAGGGAATAATATGTGTGAGGGTACCCCAGGAGAGTTCCAAATGTGTGTGGGTAGAATATATATCCCACTGGGGTAAAACTGAAAAAAGTTGAAAACATTTTTTTTTTGGACTTAGTCATTTTTACGGCGTTTATCAGACTTTCAGACAGGGCAAATGTCAGTGAGCGTTCCGATTTCAGTTTCAGAGCGATTCGCCCAATGAGTCCTTGTTATTTAGTCGTTTTCAGTCAACTTTCTGGATTTTTGAAAATTTCACTTTTTTGTGAAAATATCCACTAAATGAGGGAATAATATGTGTGAGGGTACCCCAGGAGAGTTCCAAATGTGTGTGGGTAGAATATATATCCCACGTGGGTAAAATTGAAAAAAGTTAAAAACATTTTTTTTTTGGGACTTGGTCATTTTTCTGGCGTTTATCAGACTTTCAGATAGGGGAAATGTCATTGAGCGTTCCGATTTCAGTGCCAGAGCGATTCTCCCAATGAGTCCTTGATATTTAGTCATTTTCAGCCAATTTTCTGGATTTTTGAAAATTTCACTTTTTTGTGAAAATATCCACTAAATGAGGGAATAATATGTGTGAGGGTACCACAGGAGAGTTCCAAATGTGTGTGGGTAGAATATATATCCCACTGGGGTAAAACTGAAAAAAGTTGAAAACATTTTTTTTTTGGACTTAGTCATTTTTACGGCGTTTATCAGACTTTCAGACAGGGCAAATGTCAGTGAGCGTTCCGATTTCAGTTTCAGAGCGATTCGCCCAATGAGTCCTTGTTATTTAGTCGTTTTCAGTCAACTTTCTGGATTTTTGAAAATTTCACTTTTTTGTGAAAATATCCACTAAATGAGGGAATAATATGTGTGAGGGTACCCCAGGAGAGTTCCAAATGTGTGTGGGTAGAATATATATCCCACTGGGGTAAAATTGAAAAAAGTTGAAAACATTTTTTTTTTGGACTTAGTCATTTTTCCGGCGTTTATCAGACTTTCAGATAGGGCAAATGTCAGTGAGCGTTCCGATTTCAGTTCCAGAGCGATTCGCCCAGTGAGTCCTTGATATTTAGTCATTTTCAGCCAATTTTCTGGATTTTTGAAAATTTCACTTTTTTGTGAAAATATCCACTAAATGAGGGAATAATATGTGTGAGGGTACCCCAGGAGAGTTCCAAATGTGTGTGGGTAGAATATATATCCCACGGGGGTAAAATTGAAAAAAGTTTAAAACATTTTTTTTTTGGACTTAGTCATTTTTTCGGCGTTTATCAGACTTTCAGATAGGGCAAATGTCAGTGAGCGTTCCGATTTCAGTTCCAGAGCGATTCGCCCAGTGAGTCCTTGATATTTAGTCATTTTCAGCCAATTTTATGGATTTCTGAAAATTTCACTTTTTTGTGAAAATATCCACTAAATGAGGGAATAATATGTGTGAGGGTACCCCAGGAGAGTTCTAAATGTGTGGGTAGAATATATATCCCACGGGGGTAAAATTGAAAAAAGTTTAAAACATTTTTTTTTTGGACTTAGTCATTTTTTCGGCGTTTATCAGACTTTCAGATAGGGCAAATGTCAGTGAGCGTTCCGATTTCAGTTCCAGAGCGATTCGCCCAATGAGTCCTTGTTATTTAGTCGTTTTCGGTCAACTTTCTGGATTTTTGAAAATTTCACTTTTTTGTGAAAATATCCACTAAATGAGGGAATAATATGTGTGAGGGTACCCCAGGAGAGTTCCAAATGTGTGTGGGTAGAATATATATCCCACTGGGGTAAAACTGAAAAAAGTTGAAAACATTTTTTTTTTGGACTTAGTCATTTTTACGGCGTTTATCAGACTTTCAGACAGGGCAAATGTCAGTGAGCGTTCCGATTTCAGTTTCAGAGCGATTCGCCCAATGAGTCCTTGTTATTTAGTCGTTTTCAGTCAACTTTCTGGATTTTTGAAAATTTCACTTTTTTGTGAAAATATCCACTAAATGAGGGAATAATATGTGTGAGGGTACCCCAGGAGAGTTCCAAATGTGTGTGGGTAGAATATATATCCCACGTGGGTAAAATTGAAAAAAGTTAAAAACATTTTTTTTTTGGGACTTGGTCATTTTTCTGGCGTTTATCAGACTTTCAGATAGGGGAAATGTCATTGAGCGTTCCGATTTCAGTGCCAGAGCGATTCTCCCAATGAGTCCTTGATATTTAGTCATTTTCAGCCAATTTTCTGGATTTTTGAAAATTTCACTTTTTTGTGAAAATATCCACTAAATGAGGGAATAATATGTGTGAGGGTACCACAGGAGAGTTCCAAATGTGTGTGGGTAGAATATATATCCCACTGGGGTAAAACTGAAAAAAGTTGAAAACATTTTTTTTTTGGACTTAGTCATTTTTACGGCGTTTATCAGACTTTCAGACAGGGCAAATGTCAGTGAGCGTTCCGATTTCAGTTTCAGAGCGATTCGCCCAATGAGTCCTTGTTATTTAGTCGTTTTCAGTCAACTCTCTGGATTTTTGAAAATTTCACTTTTTTGTGAAAATATCCACTAAATGAGGGAATAATATGTGTGAGGGTACCCCAGGAGAGTTCCAAATGTGTGTGGGTAGAATATATATCCCACTGGGGTAAAATTGAAAAAAGTTGAAAACATTTTTTTTTTGGACTTAGTCATTTTTCCGGCGTTTATCAGACTTTCAGATAGGGCAAATGTCAGTGAGCGTTCCGATTTCAGTTCCAGAGCGATTCGCCCAGTGAGTCCTTGATATTTAGTCATTTTCAGCCAATTTTATGGATTTCTGAAAATTTCACTTTTTTGTGAAAATATCCACTAAATGAGGGAATAATATGTGTGAGGGTACCCCAGGAGAGTTCTAAATGTGTGGGTAGAATATATATCCCACGGGGGTAAAATTGAAAAAAGTTTAAAACATTTTTTTTTTGGACTTAGTCATTTTTTCGGCGTTTATCAGACTTTCAGATAGGGCAAATGTCAGTGAGCGTTCCGATTTCAGTTCCAGAGCGATTCGCCCAATGAGTCCTTGTTATTTAGTCGTTTTCAGTCAACTTTCTGGATTTTTGAAAATTTCACTTTTTTGTGAAAATATCCACTAAATGAGGGAATAATATGTGTGAGGGTACCCCAGGAGAGTTCCAAATGTGTGTGGGTAGAATATATATTCCACGGGGGTAAAATTGAAAAAAGTTTAAAGCATTTTTTTTTTGGACTTAGTCATTTTTTCGGCGTTTATCAGACTTTCAGATAGGGCAAATGTCAGTGAGCGTTCCGATTTCAGTTCCAGAGCGATTCGCCCAGTGAGTCCTTGATATTTAGTCATTTTCAGCCAATTTTCTGGATTTCTGAAAATTTCACTTTTTTGTGAAAATATCCACTAAATGAGGGAATAATATGTGTGAGGGTACCCCAGGAGAGTTACAAATGTGTGTGGGTAGAATATATATCCCACGGGGGTAAAATTAAAAGAAGTTGAAAAAAATTTTTTTTTGGACTTAGTCATTTTTACGGCGTTTATCAGACTTTCAGACAGGGCAAATGTCAGTGAGCGTTCCGATTTCAGATTCAGAGCGATCCGCCCAGTGAGTCCTTGTTATTTAGTCGTTTTCAGCCAATTTTCTGGATTTTTGAAAATTTCACTTTTTTGTGAAAATATCCACTAAATGAGGGAATAATATGTGTGAGGGTACCCCAGGAGAGTTCCAAATGTGTGTGGGTAGAATATATATCCCACTGGGGTAAAACTGAAAAAAGTTGAAAACATTTTTTTTTTGGACTTAGTCATTTTTACGGCGTTTATCAGACTTTCAGACAGGGCAAATGTCAGTGAGCGTTCCGATTTCAGTTTCAGAGCGATTCGCCCAATGAGTCCTTGTTATTTAGTCGTTTTCAGTCAACTTTCTGGATTTTTGAAAATTTCACTTTTTTGTGAAAATATCCACTAAATGAGGGAATAATATGTGTGAGGGTACCCCAGGAGAGTTCCAAATGTGTGTGGGTAGAATATATATCCCACGTGGGTAAAATTGAAAAAAGTTAAAAACATTTTTTTTTTGGGACTTGGTCATTTTTCTGGCGTTTATCAGACTTTCAGATAGGGGAAATGTCATTGAGCGTTCCGATTTCAGTGCCAGAGCGATTCTCCCAATGAGTCCTTGATATTTAGTCATTTTCAGCCAATTTTCTGGATTTTTGAAAATTTCACTTTTTTGTGAAAATATCCACTAAATGAGGGAATAATATGTGTGAGGGTACCACAGGAGAGTTCCAAATGTGTGTGGGTAGAATATATATCCCACTGGGGTAAAATTGAAAAAAGTTGAAAACATTTTTTTTTTGGACTTAGTCATTTTTCTGGCGTTTATCAGACTTTCAGATAGGGCAAATGTCAGTGAGCGTTCCGATTTCAGTTCCAGAGCGATTCGCCCAGTGAGTCCTTGATATTTAGTCATTTTCAGCCAATTTTCTGGATTTTTGAAAATTTCACTTTTTTGTGAAAATATCCACTAAATGAGGGAATAATATGTGTGAGGGTACCCCAGGAGAGTTCCAAATGTGTGGGTAGAATATATATCCCACGGGGGTAAAATTGAAAAAAGTTTAAAACATTTTTTTTTTGGACTTAGTCATTTTTTCGGCGTTTATCAGACTTTCAGATAGGGCAAATGTCAGTGAGCGTTCCGATTTCAGTTCCAGAGCGATTCGCCCAATGAGTCCTTGTTATTTAGTCGTTTTCAGTCAACTTTCTGGATTTTTGAAAATTTCACTTTTTTGTGAAAATATCCACTAAATGAGGGAATAATATGTGTGAGGGTACCCCAGGAGAGTTCCAAATGTGTGTGGGTAGAATATATATTCCACGGGGGTAAAATTGAAAAAAGTTTAAAGCATTTTTTTTTTGGACTTAGTCATTTTTTCAGCGTTTATCAGACTTTCAGATAGGGCAAATGTCAGTGAGCGTTCCGATTTCAGTTCCAGAGCGATTCGCCCAGTGAGTCCTTGATATTTAGTCATTTTCAGCCAATTTTCTGGATTTCTGAAAATTTCACTTTTTTGTGAAAATATCCACTAAATGAGGGAATAATATGTGTGAGGGTACCCCAGGAGAGTTCCAAATGTGTGTGGGTAGAATATATATCCCACTGGGGTAAAATTGAAAAAAGTTGAAAACATTTTTTTTTTGGACTTAGTCATTTTTCCGGCGTTTATCAGACTTTCAGATAGGGCAAATGTCAGTGAGCGTTCCGATTTCAGTTTCAGAGCGATTCGCCCAATGAGTCCTTGTTATTTAGTCGTTTTCGGTCAACTTTCTGGATTTTTGAAAATTTCACTTTTTTGTGAAAATATCCACTAAATGAGGGAATAATATGTGTGAGGGTACCCCAGGAGAGTTCCAAATGTGTGTGGGTAGAATATATATCCCACTGGGGTAAAACTGAAAAAAGTTGAAAACATTTTTTTTTTGGACTTAGTCATTTTTACGGCGTTTATCAGACTTTCAGACAGGGCAAATGTCAGTGAGCGTTCCGATTTCAGTTTCAGAGCGATTCGCCCAATGAGTCCTTGTTATTTAGTCGTTTTCAGTCAACTTTCTGGATTTTTGAAAATTTCACTTTTTTGTGAAAATATCCACTAAATGAGGGAATAATATGTGTGAGGGTACCCCAGGAGAGTTCCAAATGTGTGTGGGTAGAATATATATCCCACGTGGGTAAAATTGAAAAAAGTTAAAAACATTTTTTTTTTGGGACTTGGTCATTTTTCTGGCGTTTATCAGACTTTCAGATAGGGGAAATGTCATTGAGCGTTCCGATTTCAGTGCCAGAGCGATTCTCCCAATGAGTCCTTGATATTTAGTCATTTTCAGCCAATTTTCTGGATTTTTGAAAATTTCACTTTTTTGTGAAAATATCCACTAAATGAGGGAATAATATGTGTGAGGGTACCACAGGAGAGTTCCAAATGTGTGTGGGTAGAATATATATCCCACTGGGGTAAAACTGAAAAAAGTTGAAAACATTTTTTTTTTGGACTTAGTCATTTTTACGGCGTTTATCAGACTTTCAGACAGGGCAAATGTCAGTGAGCGTTCCGATTTCAGTTTCAGAGCGATTCGCCCAATGAGTCCTTGTTATTTAGTCGTTTTCAGTCAACTTTCTGGATTTTTGAAAATTTCACTTTTTTGTGAAAATATCCACTAAATGAGGGAATAATATGTGTGAGGGTACCCCAGGAGAGTTCCAAATGTGTGTGGGTAGAATATATATCCCACGTGGGTAAAATTGAAAAAAGTTAAAAACATTTTTTTTTTGGGACTTGGTCATTTTTCTGGCGTTTATCAGACTTTCAGATAGGGGAAATGTCATTGAGCGTTCCGATTTCAGTGCCAGAGCGATTCTCCCAATGAGTCCTTGATATTTAGTCATTTTCAGCCAATTTTCTGGATTTTTGAAAATTTCACTTTTTTGTGAAAATATCCACTAAATGAGGGAATAATATGTGTGAGGGTACCACAGGAGAGTTCCAAATGTGTGTGGGTAGAATATATATCCCACTGGGGTAAAATTGAAAAAAGTTGAAAACATTTTTTTTTTGGACTTAGTCATTTTTCTGGCGTTTATCAGACTTTCAGATAGGGCAAATGTCAGTGAGCGTTCCGATTTCAGTTCCAGAGCGATTCGCCCAGTGAGTCCTTGATATTTAGTCATTTTCAGCCAATTTTCTGGATTTTTGAAAATTTCACTTTTTTGTGAAAATATCCACTAAATGAGGGAATAATATGTGTGAGGGTACCCCAGGAGAGTTCCAAATGTGTGGGTAGAATATATATCCCACGGGGGTAAAATTGAAAAAAGTTTAAAACATTTTTTTTTTGGACTTAGTCATTTTTTCGGCGTTTATCAGACATTCAGATAGGGCAAATGTCAGTGAGCGTTCCGATTTCAGTTCCAGAGCGATTCGCCCAATGAGTCCTTGTTATTTAGTCGTTTTCAGTCAACTTTCTGGATTTTTGAAAATTTCACTTTTTTGTGAAAATATCCACTAAATGAGGGAATAATATGTGTGAGGGTACCCCAGGAGAGTTCCAAATGTGTGTGGGTAGAATATATATTCCACGGGGGTAAAATTGAAAAAAGTTTAAAGCATTTTTTTTTTGGACTTAGTCATTTTTTCAGCGTTTATCAGACTTTCAGATAGGGCAAATGTCAGTGAGCGTTCCGATTTCAGTTCCAGAGCGATTCGCCCAGTGAGTCCTTGATATTTAGTCATTTTCAGCCAATTTTCTGGATTTCTGAAAATTTCACTTTTTTGTGAAAATATCCACTAAATGAGGGAATAATATGTGTGAGGGTACCCCAGGAGAGTTCCAAATGTGTGTGGGTAGAATATATATCCCACTGGGGTAAAATTGAAAAAAGTTGAAAACATTTTTTTTTTGGACTTAGTCATTTTTCCGGCGTTTATCAGACTTTCAGATAGGGCAAATGTCAGTGAGCGTTCCGATTTCAGTTTCAGAGCGATTCGCCCAATGAGTCCTTGTTATTTAGTCGTTTTCGGTCAACTTTCTGGATTTTTGAAAATTTCACTTTTTTGTGAAAATATCCACTAAATGAGGGAATAATATGTGTGAGGGTACCCCAGGAGAGTTCCAAATGTGTGTGGGTAGAATATATATCCCACGTGGGTAAAATTGAAAAAAGTTGAAAACATTTTTTTTTTGGGACTTGGTCATTTTTCTGGCGTTTATCAGACTTTCAGATAAGGGAAATGTCATTGAGCGTTCCGATTTCAGTGCCAGAGCGATTCGCCCAGTGAGTCCTTGATATTTAGTCATTTTCAGCCAATTTTCTGGATTTCTGAAAATTTCACTTTTTTGTGAAAATATCCACTAAATGAGGGAATAATATGTGTGAGGGTACCCCAGGAGAGTTACAAATGTGTGTGGGTAGAATATATATCCCACGGGGGTAAAATTGACAGAAGTTGAAAAAAATTTTTTTTTGGACTTAGTCATTTTTACGGCGTTTATCAGACTTTCAGACAGGGCAAATGTCAGTGAGCGTTCCGATTTCAGATTCAGAGCGATCCGCCCAGTGAGTCCTTGTTATTTAGTCGTTTTCAGCCAATTTTCTGGATTTTTGAAAATTTCACTTTTTTGTGAAAATATCCACTAAATGAGGGAATAATATGTGTGAGGGTACCCCAGGAGAGTTCCAAATGTGTGTGGGTAGAATATATATCCCACTGGGGTAAAATTGAAAAAAGTTGAAAACATTTTTTTTTTGGACTTAGTCATTTTTCCGGCGTTTATCAGACTTTCAGATAGGGCAAATGTCAGTGAGCGTTCCGATTTCAGTTCCAGAGCGATTCGCCCAGTGAGTCCTTGATATTTAGTCATTTTCAGCCAATTTTCTGGATTTTTGAAAATTTCACTTTTTTGTGAAAATATCCACTAAATGAGGGAATAATATGTGTGAGGGTACCCCAGGAGAGTTCCAAATGTGTGTGGGTAGAATATATATCCCACGGGGGTAAAATTGAAAAAAGTTTAAAACATTTTTTTTTTGGACTTAGTCATTTTTTCGGCGTTTATCAGACTTTCAGATAGGGCAAATGTCAGTGAGCGTTCCGATTTCAGTTCCAGAGCGATTCGCCCAGTGAGTCCTTGATATTTAGTCATTTTCAGCCAATTTTCTGGATTTCTGAAAATTTCACTTTTTTGTGAAAATATCCACTAAATGAGGGAATAATATGTGTGAGGGTACCCCAGGAGAGTTACAAATGTGTGTGGGTAGAATATATATCCCACGGGGGTAAAATTGAAAGAAGTTGAAAAAAATTTTTTTTTGGACTTAGTCATTTTTACGGCGTTTATCAGACTTTCAGACAGGGCAAATGTCAGTGAGCATTCCGATTTCAGATTCAGAGCGATCCGCCCAGTGAGTCCTTGTTATTTAGTCGTTTTCAGCCAATTTTCTGGATTTTTGAAAATTTCACTTTTTTGTGAAAATATCCACTAAATGAGGGAATAATATGTGTGAGGGTACCCCAGGAGAGTTCCAAATGTGTGTGGGTAGAATATATATCCCACTGGGGTAAAATTGAAAAAAGTTGAAAACATTTTTTTTTTGGACTTAGTCATTTTTCCGGCGTTTATCAGACTTTCAGATAGGGCAAATGTCAGTGAGCGTTCCGATTTCAGTTTCAGAGCGATTCGCCCAATGAGTCCTTGTTATTTAGTCGTTTTCGGTCAACTTTCTGGATTTTTGAAAATTTCACTTTTTTGTGAAAATATCCACTAAATGAGGGAATAATATGTGTGAGGGTACCCCAGGAGAGTTCCAAATGTGTGTGGGTAGAATATATATCCCACGTGGGTAAAATTGAAAAAAGTTGAAAACATTTTTTTTTTGGGACTTGGTCATTTTTCTGGCGTTTATCAGACTTTCAGATAAGGGAAATGTCATTGAGCGTTCCGATTTCAGTGCCAGAGCGATTCGCCCAGTGAGTCCTTGATATTTAGTCATTTTCAGCCAATTTTCTGGATTTCTGAAAATTTCACTTTTTTGTGAAAATATCCACTAAATGAGGGAATAATATGTGTGAGGGTACCCCAGGAGAGTTACAAATGTGTGTGGGTAGAATATATATCCCACGGGGGTAAAATTGACAGAAGTTGAAAAAAATTTTTTTTTGGACTTAGTCATTTTTACGGCGTTTATCAGACTTTCAGACAGGGCAAATGTCAGTGAGCGTTCCGATTTCAGATTCAGAGCGATCCGCCCAGTGAGTCCTTGTTATTTAGTCGTTTTCAGCCAATTTTCTGGATTTTTGAAAATTTCACTTTTTTGTGAAAATATCCACTAAATGAGGGAATAATATGTGTGAGGGTACCCCAGGAGAGTTCCAAATGTGTGTGGGTAGAATATATATCCCACTGGGGTAAAATTGAAAAAAGTTGAAAACATTTTTTTTTTGGACTTAGTCATTTTTCCGGCGTTTATCAGACTTTCAGATAGGGCAAATGTCAGTGAGCGTTCCGATTTCAGTTCCAGAGCGATTCGCCCAGTGAGTCCTTGATATTTAGTCATTTTCAGCCAATTTTCTGGATTTTTGAAAATTTCACTTTTTTGTGAAAATATCCACTAAATGAGGGAATAATATGTGTGAGGGTACCCCAGGAGAGTTCCAAATGTGTGTGGGTAGAATATATATCCCACGGGGGTAAAATTGAAAAAAGTTTAAAACATTTTTTTTTTGGACTTAGTCATTTTTTCGGCGTTTATCAGACTTTCAGATAGGGCAAATGTCAGTGAGCGTTCCGATTTCAGTTCCAGAGCGATTCGCCCAGTGAGTCCTTGATATTTAGTCATTTTCAGCCAATTTTCTGGATTTCTGAAAATTTCACTTTTTTGTGAAAATATCCACTAAATGAGGGAATAATATGTGTGAGGGTACCCCAGGAGAGTTACAAATGTGTGTGGGTAGAATATATATCCCACGGGGGTAAAATTGAAAGAAGTTGAAAAAAATTTTTTTTTGGACTTAGTCATTTTTACGGCGTTTATCAGACTTTCAGACAGGGCAAATGTCAGTGAGCATTCCGATTTCAGATTCAGAGCGATCCGCCCAGTGAGTCCTTGTTATTTAGTCGTTTTCAGCCAATTTTCTGGATTTTTGAAAATTTCACTTTTTTGTGAAAATATCCACTAAATGAGGGAATAATATGTGTGAGGGTACCCCAGGAGAGTTCCAAATGTGTGTGGGTAGAATATATATCCCACTGGGGTAAAATTGAAAAAAGTTGAAAACATTTTTTTTTTGGACTTAGTCATTTTTCCGGCGTTTATCAGACTTTCAGATAGGGCAAATGTCAGTGAGCGTTCCGATTTCAGTTTCAGAGCGATTCGCCCAATGAGTCCTTGTTATTTAGTCGTTTTCAGTCAACTTTCTGGATTTTTGAAAATTTCACTTTTTTGTGAAAATATCCACTAAATGAGGGAATAATATGTGTGAGGGTACCCCAGGAGAGTTCCAAATGTGTGTGGGTAGAATATATATCCCACGTGGGTAGAATTGAAAAAAGTTGAAAACATTTTTTTTTTGGGACTTGGTCATTTTTCTGGCGTTTATCAGACTTTCAGATAGGGGAAATGTCATTGAGCGTTCCGATTTCAGTGCCAGAGCGATTCTCCCAATGAGTCCTTGATATTTAGTCATTTTCAGCCAATTTTCTGGATTTTTGAAAATTTCACTTTTTTGTGAAAATATCCACTAAATGAGGGAATAATATGTGTGAGGGTACCACAGGAGAGTTCCAAATGTGTGTGGGTAGAATATATATCCCACGGGGGTAAAATTGAAAAAAGTTTAAAACATTTTTTTTTTGGACTTAGTCATTTTTTCGGCGTTTATCAGACTTTCAGATAGGGCAAATGTCAGTGAGCGTTCCGATTTCAGTTTCAGAGCGATTCGCCCAATGAGTCCTTGTTATTTAGTCGTTTTCGGTCAACTTTCTGGATTTTTGAAAATTTCACTTTTTTGTGAAAATATCCACTAAATGAGGGAATAATATGTGTGAGGGTACCCCAGGAGAGTTCCAAATGTGTGTGGGTAGAATATATATCCGACGTGGGTAAAATTGAAAAAAGTTGAAAACATTTTTTTTTTGGGACTTGGTCATTTTTCTGGCGTTTATCAGACTTTCAGATAAGGGAAATGTCATTGAGCGTTCCGATTTCAGTGCCAGAGCGATTCGCCCAGTGAGTCCTTGATATTTAGTCATTTTCAGCCAATTTTCTGGATTTCTGAAAATTTCACTTTTTTGTGAAAATATCCACTAAATGAGGGAATAATATGTGTGAGGGTACCCCAGGAGAGTTCCAAATGTGTGTGGGTAGAATATATATCCCACTGGGGTAAAATTGAAAAAAGTTGAAAACATTTTTTTTTTGGACTTAGTCATTTTTCCGGCGTTTATCAGACTTTCAGATAGGGCAAATGTCAGTGAGCGTTCCGATTTCAGTTCCAGAGCGATTCGCCCAGTGAGTCCTTGATATTTAGTCATTTTCAGCCAATTTTCTGGATTTTTGAAAATTTCACTTTTTTGTGAAAATATCCACTAAATGAGGGAATAATATGTGTGAGGGTACCCCAGGAGAGTTCCAAATGTGTGTGGGTAGAATATATATCCCACGGGGGTAAAATTGAAAAAAGTTTAAAACATTTTTTTTTTGGACTTAGTCATTTTTTCGGCGTTTATCAGACTTTCAGATAGGGCAAATGTCAGTGAGCGTTCCGATTTCAGTTCCAGAGCGATTCGCCCAGTGAGTCCTTGATATTTAGTCATTTTCAGCCAATTTTCTGGATTTCTGAAAATTTCACTTTTTTGTGAAAATATCCACTAAATGAGGGAATAATATGTGTGAGGGTACCCCAGGAGAGTTACAAATGTGTGTGGGTAGAATATATATCCCACGGGGGTAAAATTGAAAGAAGTTGAAAAAAATTTTTTTTTGGACTTAGTCATTTTTACGGCGTTTATCAGACTTTCAGACAGGGCAAATGTCAGTGAGCATTCCGATTTCAGATTCAGAGCGATCCGCCCAGTGAGTCCTTGTTATTTAGTCGTTTTCAGCCAATTTTCTGGATTTTTGAAAATTTCACTTTTTTGTGAAAATATCCACTAAATGAGGGAATAATATGTGTGAGGGTACCCCAGGAGAGTTCCAAATGTGTGTGGGTAGAATATATATCCCACTGGGGTAAAATTGAAAAAAGTTGAAAACATTTTTTTTTTGGACTTAGTCATTTTTCCGGCGTTTATCAGACTTTCAGATAGGGCAAATGTCAGTGAGCGTTCCGATTTCAGTTTCAGAGCGATTCGCCCAATGAGTCCTTGTTATTTAGTCGTTTTCAGTCAACTTTCTGGATTTTTGAAAATTTCACTTTTTTGTGAAAATATCCACTAAATGAGGGAATAATATGTGTGAGGGTACCCCAGGAGAGTTCCAAATGTGTGTGGGTAGAATATATATCCCACGTGGGTAGAATTGAAAAAAGTTGAAAACATTTTTTTTTTGGGACTTGGTCATTTTTCTGGCGTTTATCAGACTTTCAGATAGGGGAAATGTCATTGAGCGTTCCGATTTCAGTGCCAGAGCGATTCTCCCAATGAGTCCTTGATATTTAGTCATTTTCAGCCAATTTTCTGGATTTTTGAAAATTTCACTTTTTTGTGAAAATATCCACTAAATGAGGGAATAATATGTGTGAGGGTACCACAGGAGAGTTCCAAATGTGTGTGGGTAGAATATATATCCCACGGGGGTAAAATTGAAAAAAGTTTAAAACATTTTTTTTTTGGACTTAGTCATTTTTTCGGCGTTTATCAGACTTTCAGATAGGGCAAATGTCAGTGAGCGTTCCGATTTCAGTTCCAGAGCGATTCGCCCAGTGAGTCCTTGATATTTAGTCATTTTCAGCCAATTTTATGGATTTCTGAAAATTTCACTTTTTTGTGAAAATATCCACTAAATGAGGGAATAATATGTGTGAGGGTACCCCAGGAGAGTTCTAAATGTGTGGGTAGAATATATATCCCACGGGGGTAAAATTGAAAAAAGTTTAAAACATTTTTTTTTTGGACTTAGTCATTTTTTCGGCGTTTATCAGACTTTCAGATAGGGCAAATGTCAGTGAGCGTTCCGATTTCAGTTCAAGAGCGATTCGCCCAATGAGTCCTTGTTATTTAGTCGTTTTCAGTCAACTTTCTGGATTTTTGAAAATTTCACTTTTTTGTGAAAATATCCACTAAATGAGGGAATAATATGTGTGAGGGAACCCCAGGAGAGTTCCAAATGTGTGTGGGTAGAATATATATTCCACGGGGGTAAAATTGAAAAAAGTTTAAAGCATTTTTTTTTTGGACTTAGTCATTTTTTCGGCGTTTATCAGACTTTCAGATAAGGGAAATGTCATTGAGCGTTCCGATTTCAGTGCCAGAGCGATTCTCCCAATGAGTCCTTGATATTTAGTCATTTTCAGCCAATTTTCTGGATTTTTGAAAATTTCACTTTTTTGTGAAAATATCCACTAAATGAGGGAATAATATGTGTGAGGGTACCACAGGAGAGTTCCAAATGTGTGTGGGTAGAATATATATCCCACTGGGGTAAAATTGAAAAAAGTTGAAAACATTTTTTTTTTGGACTTAGTCATTTTTCCGGCGTTTATCAGACTTTCAGATAGGGCAAATGTCAGTGAGCGTTCCGATTTCAGTTCCAGAGCGATTCGCCCAGTGAGTCCTTGATATTTAGTCATTTTCAGCCAATTTTCTGGATTTTTGAAAATTTCACTTTTTTGTGAAAATATCCACTAAATGAGGGAATAATATGTGTGAGGGTACCCCAGGAGAGTTCCAAATGTGTGTGGGTAGAATATATATCCCACTGGGGTAAAATTGAAAAAAGTTGAAAACATTTTTTTTTTGGACTTAGTCATTTTTCCGGCGTTTATCAGACTTTCAGATAGGGCAAATGTCAGTGAGCGTTCCGATTTCAGTTTCAGAGCGATTCGCCCAATGAGTCCTTGTTATTTAGTCGTTTTCAGTCAACTTTCTGGATTTTTGAAAATTTCACTTTTTTGTGAAAATATCCACTAAATGAGGGAATAATATGTTTGAGGGTACCCCAGGAGAGTTCCAAATGTGTGTGGGTAGAATATATATCCCACGTGGGTAAAATTGAAAAAAGTTGAAAACATTTTTTTTTTGGGACTTGGTCATTTTTCTGGCGTTTATCAGACTTTCAGATAGGGGAAATGTCATTGAGCGTTCCGATTTCAGTGCCAGAGCGATTCTCCCAATGAGTCCTTGATATTTAGTCATTTTCAGCCAATTTTCTGGATTTTTGAAAATTTCACTTTTTTGTGAAAATATCCACTAAATGAGGGAATAATATGTGTGAGGGTACCACAGGAGAGTTCCAAATGTGTGTGGGTAGAATATATATCCTACTGGGGTAAAATTGAAAAAAGTTGAAAAAATTTTTTTTTTGGGACTTAGTCATTTTTCTGGCGTTTATCAGACTTTCAGATAGGGGAAATGTCAGTGAGCATTCCGATTTCAGTGCCAGGGCGATTCCCCCAATGAGTCCTTGATATTTAGTCGTTCTCAGCTAATATTTTGGATTTTTGAAAATTTTACTTTTTTGTGAAAATATCCACTAAATGAGGGAATAATATGTGTGAGGGTAGCCCAGGAGAGTTCCAAATGTGTGTGGGTAGAATATATATCCCACGGGGGTAAAATTGAAAAAAGTTTAAAGCATTTTTTTTTTGGACTTAGTCATTTTTTCGGCGTTTATCAGACTTTCAGATAGGGCAAATGTCAGTGAGCGTTCCGATTTCAGTTCCAGAGCGATTCGCCCAGTGAGTCCTTGATATTTAGTCATTTTCAGCCAATTTTCTGGATTTCTGAAAATTTCACTTTTTTGTGAAAATATCCACTAAATGAGGGAATAATATGTGTGAGGGTACCCCAGGAGAGTTCCAAATGTGTGTGGGTAGAATATATATCCCACTGGGGTAAAATTGAAAAAAGTTGAAAACATTTTTTTTTTGGACTTAGTCATTTTTCCGGCGTTTATCAGACTTTCAGATAGGGCAAATGTCAGTGAGCGTTCCGATTTCAGTTTCAGAGCGATTCGCCCAATGAGTCCTTGTTATTTAGTCGTTTTCGGTCAACTTTCTGGATTTTTGAAAATTTCACTTTTTTGTGAAAATATCCACTAAATGAGGGAATAATATGTGTGAGGGTACCCCAGGAGAGTTCCAAATGTGTGTGGGTAGAATATATATCCCACGTGGGTAAAATTGAAAAAAGTTGAAAACATTTTTTTTTTGGGACTTGGTCATTTTTCTGGCGTTTATCAGACTTTCAGATAAGGGAAATGTCATTGAGCGTTCCGATTTCAGTGCCAGAGCGATTCGCCCAGTGAGTCCTTGATATTTAGTCATTTTCAGCCAATTTTCTGGATTTCTGAAAATTTCACTTTTTTGTGAAAATATCCACTAAATGAGGGAATAATATGTGTGAGGGTACCCCAGGAGAGTTACAAATGTGTGTGGGTAGAATATATATCCCACGGGGGTAAAATTGACAGAAGTTGAAAAAAATTTTTTTTTGGACTTAGTCATTTTTACGGCGTTTATCAGACTTTCAGACAGGGCAAATGTCAGTGAGCGTTCCGATTTCAGATTCAGAGCGATCCGCCCAGTGAGTCCTTGTTATTTAGTCGTTTTCAGCCAATTTTCTGGATTTTTGAAAATTTCACTTTTTTGTGAAAATATCCACTAAATGAGGGAATAATATGTGTGAGGGTACCCCAGGAGAGTTCCAAATGTGTGTGGGTAGAATATATATCCCACTGGGGTAAAATTGAAAAAAGTTGAAAATATTTTTTTTTTGGACTTAGTCATTTTTCCGGCGTTTATCAGACTTTCAGATAGGGCAAATGTCAGTGAGCGTTCCGATTTCAGTTCCAGAGCGATTCGCCCAGTGAGTCCTTGATATTTAGTCATTTTCAGCCAATTTTCTGGATTTTTGAAAATTTCACTTTTTTGTGAAAATATCCACTAAATGAGGGAATAATATGTGTGAGGGTACCCCAGGAGAGTTCCAAATGTGTGTGGGTAGAATATATATCCCACGGGGGTAAAATTGAAAAAAGTTTAAAACATTTTTTTTTTGGACTTAGTCATTTTTACGGCGTTTATCAGACTTTCAGACAGGGCAAATGTCAGTGAGCATTCCGATTTCAGATTCAGAGCGATCCGCCCAGTGAGTCCTTGTTATTTAGTCGTTTTCAGCCAATTTTCTGGATTTTTGAAAATTTCACTTTTTTGTGAAAATATCCACTAAATGAGGGAATAATATGTGTGAGGGTACCCCAGGAGAGTTCCAAATGTGTGTGGGTAGAATATATATCCCACTGGGGTAAAATTGAAAAAAGTTGAAAACATTTTTTTTTTGGACTTAGTCATTTTTCCGGCGTTTATCAGACTTTCAGATAGGGCAAATGTCAGTGAGCGTTCCGATTTCAGTTTCAGTGCGATTCGCCCAATGAGTCCTTGTTATTTAGTCGTTTTCAGTCAACTTTCTGGATTTTTGAAAATTTCACTTTTTTGTGAAAATATCCACTAAATGAGGGAATAATATGTGTGAGGGTACCCCAGGAGAGTTCCAAATGTGTGTGGGTAGAATATATATCCCACGTGGGTAGAATTGAAAAAAGTTGAAAACATTTTTTTTTTGGGACTTGGTCATTTTTCTGGCGTTTATCAGACTTTCAGATAGGGGAAATGTCATTGAGCGTTCCGATTTCAGTGCCAGAGCGATTCTCCCAATGAGTCCTTGATAGTTAGTCATTTTCAGCCAATTTTCTGGATTTTTGAAAATTTCACTTTTTTGTGAAAATATCCACTAAATGAGGGAATAATATGTGTGAGGGTACCACAGGAGAGTTCCAAATGTGTGTGGGTAGAATATATATCCCACTGGGGTAAAATTGAAAAAAGTTGAAAACATTTTTTTTTTGGACTTAGTCATTTTTCCGGCGTTTATCAGACTTTCAGATAGGGCAAATGTCAGTGAGCGTTCCGATTTCAGTTCCAGAGCGATTCGCCCAGTGAGTCCTTGATATTTAGTCATTTTCAGCCAATTTTATGGATTTCTGAAAATTTCACTTTTTTGTGAAAATATCCACTAAATGAGGGAATAATATGTGTGAGGGTACCCCAGGAGAGTTCTAAATGTGTGGGTAGAATATATATCCCACGGGGGTAAAATTGAAAAAAGTTTAAAACATTTTTTTTTTGGACTTAGTCATTTTTTCGGCGTTTATCAGACTTTCAGATAGGGCAAATGTCAGTGAGCGTTCCGATTTCAGTTCAAGAGCGATTCGCCCAATGAGTCCTTGTTATTTAGTCGTTTTCAGTCAACTTTCTGGATTTTTGAAAATTTCACTTTTTTGTGAAAATATCCACTAAATGAGGGAATAATATGTGTGAGGGTACCACAGGAGAGTTCCAAATGTGTGTGGGTAGAATATATATCCCACTGGGGTAAAATTGAAAAAAGTTGAAAACATTTTTTTTTTGGACTTAGTCATTTTTCCGGCGTTTATCAGACTTTCAGATAGGGCAAATGTCAGTGAGCGTTCCGATTTCAGTTCCAGAGCGATTCGCCCAGTGAGTCCTTGATATTTAGTCATTTTCAGCCAATTTTCTGGATTTTTGAAAATTTCACTTTTTTGTGAAAATATCCACTAAATGAGGGAATAATATGTGTGAGGGTACCCCAGGAGAGTTCCAAATGTGTGTGGGTAGAATATATATCCCACTGGGGTAAAATTGAAAAAAGTTGAAAACATTTTTTTTTTGGACTTAGTCATTTTTCCGGCGTTTATCAGACTTTCAGATAGGGCAAATGTCAGTGAGCGTTCCGATTTCAGTTTCAGAGCGATTCGCCCAATGAGTCCTTGTTATTTAGTCGTTTTCAGTCAACTTTCTGGATTTTTGAAAATTTCACTTTTTTGTGAAAATATCCACTAAATGAGGGAATAATATGTGTGAGGGTACCCCAGGAGAGTTCCAAATGTGTGTGGGTAGAATATATATCCCACGTGGGTAGAATTGAAAAAAGTTGAAAACATTTTTTTTTTGGGACTTGGTCATTTTTCTGGCGTTTATCAGACTTTCAGATAGGGGAAATGTCATTGAGCGTTCCGATTTCAGTGCCAGAGCGATTCTCCCAATGAGTCCTTGATATTTAGTCATTTTCAGCCAATTTTCTGGATTTTTGAAAATTTCACTTTTTTGTGAAAATATCCACTAAATGAGGGAATAATATGTGTGAGGGTACCACAGGAGAGTTCCAAATGTGTGTGGGTAGAATATATATCCCACTGGGGTAAAATTGAAAAAAGTTGAAAACATTTTTTTTTTGGACTTAGTCATTTTTCCGGCGTTTATCAGACTTTCAGATAGGGCAAATGTCAGTGAGCGTTCCGATTTCAGTTCCAGAGCGATTCGCCCAGTGAGTCCTTGATATTTAGTCATTTTCAGCCAATTTTATGGATTTCTGAAAATTTCACTTTTTTGTGAAAATATCCACTAAATGAGGGAATAATATGTGTGAGGGTACCCCAGGAGAGTTCTAAATGTGTGGGTAGAATATATATCCCACGGGGGTAAAATTGAAAAAAGTTTAAAACATTTTTTTTTTGGACTTAGTCATTTTTTCGGCGTTTATCAGACTTTCAGATAGGGCAAATGTCAGTGAGCGTTCCGATTTCAGTTCAAGAGCGATTCGCCCAATGAGTCCTTGTTATTTAGTCGTTTTCAGTCAACTTTCTGGATTTTTGAAAATTTCACTTTTTTGTGAAAATATCCACTAAATGAGGGAATAATATGTGTGAGGGTACCCCAGGAGAGTTCCAAATGTGTGTGGGTAGAATATATATTCCACGGGGGTAAAATTGAAAAAAGTTTAAAGCATTTTTTTTTTGGACTTAGTCATTTTTTCGGCGTTTATCAGACTTTCAGATAAGGGAAATGTCATTGAGCGTTCCGATTTCAGTGCCAGAGCGATTCTCCCAATGAGTCCTTGATATTTAGTCATTTTCAGCCAATTTTCTGGATTTTTGAAAATTTCACTTTTTTGTGAAAATATCCACTAAATGAGGGAATAATATGTGTGAGGGTACCACAGGAGAGTTCCAAATGTGTGTGGGTAGAATATATATCCCACTGGGGTAAAATTGAAAAAAGTTGAAAACATTTTTTTTTTGGACTTAGTCATTTTTCCGGCGTTTATCAGACTTTCAGATAGGGCAAATGTCAGTGAGCGTTCCGATTTCAGTTCCAGAGCGATTCGCCCAGTGAGTCCTTGATATTTAGTCATTTTCAGCCAATTTTCTGGATTTTTGAAAATTTCACTTTTTTGTGAAAATATCCACTAAATGAGGGAATAATATGTGTGAGGGTACCCCAGGAGAGTTCCAAATGTGTGTGGGTAGAATATATATCCCACTGGGGTAAAATTGAAAAAAGTTGAAAACATTTTTTTTTTGGACTTAGTCATTTTTCCGGCGTTTATCAGACTTTCAGATAGGGCAAATGTCAGTGAGCGTTCCGATTTCAGTTTCAGAGCGATTCGCCCAATGAGTCCTTGTTATTTAGTCGTTTTCAGTCAACTTTCTGGATTTTTGAAAATTTCACTTTTTTGTGAAAATATCCACTAAATGAGGGAATAATATGTTTGAGGGTACCCCAGGAGAGTTCCAAATGTGTGTGGGTAGAATATATATCCCACGTGGGTAAAATTGAAAAAAGTTGAAAACATTTTTTTTTTGGGACTTGGTCATTTTTCTGGCGTTTATCAGACTTTCAGATAGGGGAAATGTCATTGAGCGTTCCGATTTCAGTGCCAGAGCGATTCTCCCAGTGAGTCCTTGATATTTAGTCATTTTCAGCCAATTTTCTGGATTTTTGAAAATTTCACTTTTTTGTGAAAATATCCACTAAATGAGGGAATAATATGTGTGAGGGTACCACAGGAGAGTTCCAAATGTGTGTGGGTAGAATATATATCCTACTGGGGTAAAATTGAAAAAAGTTGAAAAAATTTTTTTTTTGGGACTTAGTCATTTTTCTGGCGTTTATCAGACTTTCAGATAGGGGAAATGTCAGTGAGCGTTCCGATTTCAGTGCCAGGGCGATTCCCCCAATGAGTCCTTGATATTTAGTCGTTCTCAGCTAATATTTTGGATTTTTGAAAATTTTACTTTTTTGTGAAAATATCCACTAAATGAGGGAATAATATGTGTGAGGGTACCCCAGGAGAGTTCCAAATGTGTGTGGGTAGAATATATATCCCACGGGGGTAAAATTGAAAAAAGTTTAAAACATTTTTTTTTTGGACTTAGTCATTTTTTCGGCGTTTATCAGACTTTCAGATAGGGCAAATGTCAGTGAGCGTTCCGATTTCAGTTCCAGAGCGATTCGCCCAGTGAGTCCTTGATATTTAGTCATTTTCAGCCAATTTTCTGGATTTCTGAAAATTTCACTTTTTTGTGAAAATATCCACTAAATGAGGGAATAATATGTGTGAGGGTACCCCAGGAGAGTTACAAATGTGTGTGGGTAGAATATATATCCCACGGGGGTAAAATTGAAAGAAGTTGAAAAAAATTTTTTTTTGGACTTAGTCATTTTTACGGCGTTTATCAGACTTTCAGACAGGGCAAATGTCAGTGAGCGTTCCGATTTCAGATTCAGAGCGATCCGCCCAGTGAGTCCTTGTTATTTAGTCGTTTTCAGCCAATTTTCTGGATTTTTGAAAATTTCACTTTTTTGTGAAAATATCCACTAAATGAGGGAATAATATGTGTGAGGGTACCCCAGGAGAGTTCCAAATGTGTGTGGGTAGAATATATATCCCACTGGGGTAAAATTGAAAAAAGTTGAAAACATTTTTTTTTTGGACTTAGTCATTTTTCCGGCGTTTATCAGACTTTCAGATAGGGGAAATGTCATTGAGCGTTCCGATTTCAGTGCCAGAGCGATTCTCCCAATGAGTCCTTGATATTTAGTCATTTTCAGCCAATTTTCTGGATTTTTGAAAATTTCACTTTTTTGTGAAAATATCCACTAAATGAGGGAATAATATGTGTGAGGGTACCACAGGAGAGTTCCAAATGTGTGTGGGTAGAATATATATCCCACTGGGGTAAAATTGAAAAAAGTTGAAAACATTTTTTTTTTGGACTTAGTCATTTTTCCGGCGTTTATCAGACTTTCAGATAGGGCAAATGTCAGTGAGCGTTCCGATTTCAGTTCCAGAGCGATTCACCCAGTGAGTCCTTGATATTTAGTCATTTTCAGCCAATTTTATGGATTTCTGAAAATTTCACTTTTTTGTGAAAATATCCACTAAATGAGGGAATAATATGTGTGAGGGTACCCCAGGAGAGTTCTAAATGTGTGGGTAGAATATATATCCCACGGGGGTAAAATTGAAAAAAGTTTAAAACATTTTTTTTTTGGACTTAGTCATTTTTTCGGCGTTTATCAGACTTTCAGATAGGGCAAATGTCAGTGAGCGTTCCGATTTCAGTTCCAGAGCGATTCGCCCAATGAGTCCTTGTTATTTAGTCGTTTTCAGTCAACTTTCTGGATTTTTGAAAATTTCACTTTTTTGTGAAAATATCCACTAAATGAGGGAATAATATGTGTGAGGGTACCCCAGGAGAGTTCCAAATGTGTGTGGGTAGAATATATATTCCACGGGGGTAAAATTGAAAAAAGTTTAAAGCATTTTTTTTTTGGACTTAGTCATTTTTTCGGCGTTTATCAGACTTTCAGATAAGGGAAATGTCATTGAGCGTTCCGATTTCAGTGCCAGAGCGATTCTCCCAATGAGTCCTTGATATTTAGTCATTTTCAGCCAATTTTCTGGATTTTTGAAAATTTCACTTTTTTGTGAAAATATCCACTAAATGAGGGAATAATATGTGTGAGGGTACCACAGGAGAGTTCCAAATGTGTGTGGGTAGAATATATATCCCACTGGGGTAAAATTGAAAAAAGTTGAAAACATTTTTTTTTTGGACTTAGTCATTTTTCCGGCGTTTATCAGACTTTCAGATAGGGCAAATGTCAGTGAGCGTTCCGATTTCAGTTCCAGAGCGATTCGCCCAGTGAGTCCTTGATATTTAGTCATTTTCAGCCAATTTTCTGGATTTTTGAAAATTTCACTTTTTTGTGAAAATATCCACTAAATGAGGGAATAATATGTGTGAGGGTACCCCAGGAGAGTTCCAAATGTGTGTGGGTAGAATATATATCCCACTGGGGTAAAATTGAAAAAAGTTGAAAACATTTTTTTTTTGGACTTAGTCATTTTTCCGGCGTGTATCAGACTTTCAGATAGGGCAAATGTCAGTGAGCGTTCCGATTTCAGTTTCAGAGCGATTCGCCCAATGAGTCCTTGTTATTTAGTCGTTTTCAGTCAACTTTCTGGATTTTTGAAAATTTCACTTTTTTGTGAAAATATCCACTAAATGAGGGAATAATATGTTTGAGGGTACCCCAGGAGAGTTCCAAATGTGTGTGGGTAGAATATATATCCCACGTGGGTAAAATTGAAAAAAGTTGAAAACATTTTTTTTTTGGGACTTGGTCATTTTTCTGGCGTTTATCAGACTTTCAGATAGGGGAAATGTCATTGAGCGTTCCGATTTCAGTGCCAGAGCGATTCTCCCAATGAGTCCTTGATATTTAGTCATTTTCAGCCAATTTTCTGGATTTTTGAAAATTTCACTTTTTTGTGAAAATATCCACTAAATGAGGGAATAATATGTGTGAGGGTACCACAGGAGAGTTCCAAATGTGTGTGGGTAGAATATATATCCTACTGGGGTAAAATTGAAAAAAGTTGAAAAAATTTTTTGTTTGGGACTTAGTCATTTTTCTGGCGTTTATCAGACTTTCAGATAGGGGAAATGTCAGTGAGCGTTCCGATTTCAGTGCCAGGGCGATTCCCCCAATGAGTCCTTGATATTTAGTCGTTCTCAGCTAATATTTTGGATTTTTGAAAATTTTACTTTTTTGTGAAAATATCCACTAAATGAGGGAATAATATGTGTGAGGATACCCCAGGAGAGTTCCAAATGTGTGTGGGTAGAATATATATCCCACGGGGGTAAAATTGAAAAAAGTTTAAAAAATTTTTTTTTGGACTTAGTCATTTTTCCGGCGTTTATCAGACTTTCAGATAGGGCAAATGTCAGTGAGCGTTCCGATTTCAGTTCCAGAGCGATTCGCCCAATGAGTCCTTGTTATTTAGTCGTTTTCAGTCAACTTTCTGGATTTTTGAAAATTTCACTTTTTTGTGAAAATATCCACTAAATGAGGGAATAATATGTGTGAGGGTAGCCCAGGAGAGTTCCAAATGTGTGTGGGTAGAATATATATCCCACGGGGTTAAAATTGAAAAAAGTTTAAAGCATTTTTTTTTTGGACTTAGTCATTTTTTCGGCGTTTATCAGACTTTCAGATAGGGCAAATGTCAGTGAGCGTTCCGATTTCAGTTCCAGAGCGATTCGCCCAGTGAGTCCTTGATATTTAGTCATTTTCAGCCAATTTTCTGGATTTCTGAAAATTTCACTTTTTTGTGAAAATATCCACTAAATGAGGGAATAATATGTGTGAGGGTACCCCAGAAGAGTTCCAAATGTGTGTGGGTAGAATATATATCCCACTGGGGTAAAATTGAAAAAAGTTGAAAACATTTTTTTTTTGGACTTAGTCATTTTTCCGGCGTTTATCAGACTTTCAGATAGGGCAAATGTCAGTGAGCGTTCCGATTTCAGTTCCAGAGCGATTCGCCCAGTGAGTCCTTGATATTTAGTCATTTTCATCCAATTTTCTGGATTTTTGAAAATTTCACTTTTTTGTGAAAATATCCACTAAATGAGGGAATAATATGTGTGAGGGTACCCCAGGAGAGTTCCAAATGTGTGTGGGTAGAATATATATCCCACTGGGGTAAAATTGAAAAAAGTTGAAAACATTTTTTTTTTGGACTTAGTCATTTTTCCGGCGTTTATCAGACTTTCAGATAGGGCAAATGTCAGTGAGCGTTCCGATTTCAGTTCCAGAGCGATTCGCCCTATGAGTCCTTGTTATTTAGTCGTTTTCAGTCAACTTTCTGGATTTTTGAAAATTTCACTTTTTGTGAAAATATCCACTAAATGAGGGAATAATATGTGTGAGGGTACTCCAGGAGAGTTCCAAATGTGTGGGTAGAATATATATCCCACGGGGGTAAAATTGAAAAAAGTTGAAAACATTTTTTTTTTGGACTTAGTCATTTTTCCGGCGTTTATCAGACTTTCAGATAGGGCAAATGTCAGTGAGCGTTCCGATTTCAGTTCCAGAGCGATTCGCCCAGTGAGTCCTTGATATTTAGTCGTTTTCAGTCAACTTTCTGGATTTTTGAAAATTTCACTTTTTTGTGAAAATATCCACTAAATGAGGGAATAATATGTGTGAGGGTACCCCAGGAGAGTTCCAAATGTGTGTGGGTAGAATATATATCCCACTGGGGTAAAATTGAAAAAAGTTGAAAACATTTTTTTTTTGGACTTAGTCATTTTTCCGGCGTTTATCAGACTTTCAGATAGGGCAAATGTCAGTGAGCGTTCCGATTTCAGTTTCAGAGCGATTCGCCCAATGAGTCCTTGTTATTTAGTCGTTTTCAGTCAACTTTCTGGATTTTTGAAAATTTCACTTTTTTGTGAAAATATCCACTAAATGAGGGAATAATATGTGTGAGGGTACCCCAGGAGAGTTCCAAATGTGTGTGGGTAGAATATATATCCCACGTGGGTAAAATTGAAAAAAGTTGAAAACATTTTTTTTTTGGGACTTGGTCATTTTTCTGGCGTTTATCAGACTTTCAGATAGGGGAAATGTCATTGAGCATTCCGATTTCAGTGCCAGAGCGATTCGCCCAGTGAGTCCTTGATATTTAGTCATTTTCAGCCAATTTTCTGGATTTCTGAAAATTTCACTTTTTTGTGAAAATATCCACTAAATGAGGGAATAATATGTGTGAGGGTACCCCAGGAGAGTTCCAAATGTGTGTGGGTAGATTATATATCCCACTGGGGTAAAATTGAAAAAAGTTGAAAACATTTTTTTTTTGGACTTAGTCATTTTTCCGGCGTTTATCAGACTTTCAGATAGGGCAAATGTCAGTGAGCGTTCCGATTTCAGTTCCAGAGCGATTCGCCCAATGAGTCCTTTAATAATTAGTCGTTTTCAGTCAACTTTCTGGATTTTTGAAAATTTCAATTTTTTTGTGAAAATATCCACTAAATGAGGGAATAATATGTGTGAGGGTACCCCAGGAGAGTTCCAAATGTGTGCGTAGAATATATATCCCACGGGGGTAAAATTGAAAAAAGTTTAAAACATTTTTTTTTTGGACTTAGTCATTTTTTCGGCGTTTATCAGACTTTCAGATAGGGCAAATGTCAGTGAGCGTTCCGATTTCAGTTCCAGAGCGATTCGCCCAATGAGTCCTTGTTATTTAGTCGTTTTCAGTCAACTTTCTGGATTTTTGAAAATTTCACTTTTCTTGTGAAAATATCCACTAAATGAGGGAATAATATGTGTGAGGGTACCCCAGGAGAGTTCCAAATGTGTGTGGGAAGAATATATATCCCACAGGGGTAAAATAGAAAAAAGTTAAAAAAAATTTTTTTTGGACTTAGTTATTTTTCCGCCGTTTATCAGACTTTCAGATAGGGGAAATGTCAGTGAGCGTTCCGATTTCAGTTCAAGAGCGAATCGCCCAATGAGTCCTTGTTATTTAGTCGTTTTCAGCCAATTTTCTGGATTTTTGAAAATTTCACTTTTTTGTGAAAATATCCACTAAATGAGGGAATAATATGTGTGAGGGTACCCCAGGAGAGTTCCAAATGTGTGTGGGTAGAATATATATCCCACTGGGGTAAAATTGTAAAAAGTTGAAAACATTTTTTTTTTGGACTTAGTCATTTTTTCGGCGTTTATCAGACTTTCAGATAGGGCAAATGTCAGTGAGCGTTCCGATTTCAGTTCCAGAGCGATTCGCCCAGTGAGTCCGTGATATTTAGTCATTTTCAGCCAATTTTATGGATTTCTGAAAATTTCACTTTTTTTGTGAAAATATCCACTAAATGAGGGAATAATATGTGTGAGGGTACCCCAGGAGAGTTCCAAATGTGTGCGTAGAATATATATCCCACGGGGGTAAAATTGAAAAAAGTTTAAAACATTTTTTTTTTGGACTTAGTCATTTTTTCGGCGTTTATCAGACTTTCAGATAGGGCAAATGTCAGTGAGCGTTCCGATTTCAGTTCCAGAGCGATTCGCCCAATGAGTCCTTGTTATTTAGTCGTTTTCAGTCAACTTTCTGGATTTTTGAAAATTTCACTTTTTTGTGAAAATATCCACTAAATGAGGGAATAATATGTGTGAGGGTACCCCAGGAGAGTTACAAATGTGTGTGGGTAGAATATATATCCCACTGGGGTAAAATTGAAAAAAGTTGAAAACATTTTTTTTTTGGACTTAGTCATTTTTCCGGCGTTTATCAGACTTTCAGATAGGGCAAATGTCAGTGAGCGTTCCGATTTCAGCTCCAGAGCGATTCGCCCAATGAGTCCTTGTTATTTAGTCGTTTTCAGTCAACTTTCTGGATTTTTGAAAATTTCACTTTTTTGTGAAAATATCCACTAAATGAGGCAATAATGTGTGTGAGGGTACCCCAGGAGAGTTCCAAATGTGTGTGGGAAGAATATATATCCCACATGGGTAAAATAGAAAAAAGTTAAAAAAAAATTTTTTTGGACTTAGTCATTTTTCCAGCGTTTATCAGACTTTCAGACAGGGCAAATGTCAGTGAGCGTTCCGATTTCAGATCCATAGCGATCCGCCCAGTGAGTTCTTGATATTTAGTCGTTTTCAGCCAATTTTCTGGATTTTTGAAAATTTCACTTTTTTGTGAAAATATCCACTAAATGAGGGAATAATATGTGTGAGGGTACCCCAGGAGAATGCCAAATGTGTGTGGGTAGAATATATATCCCACTGGGGTAAAATTGAAAAAAGTTGAAAACATTTTTTTTTTGGACTTAGTCATTTTTCCGGCGTTTATCAGACTTTCAGATAGGGCAAATGTCAGTGAGCGTTCCGATTTCAGTTTCAGAGCGATTCGCCCAATGAGTCCTTGTTATTTAGTCGTTTTCAGTCAACTTTCTGGATTTTTGAAAATTTCACTTTTTTGTGAAAATATCCACTAAATGAGGGAATAATATGTGTGAGGGTACCCCAGGAGAGTTCCAAATGTGTGTGGGTAGAATATATGTCCCACGGGGGTAAAATTGAAAAAAGTTTAAAACATTTTTTTTTGGACTTAGTCATTTTTTCGGCGTTTATCAGACTTTCAGATAGGGCAAATGTCAGTGAGCGTTCCGATTTCAGTTCCAGAGCGATTCGCCCAGTGAGTCCTTGATATTTAGTCATTTTCAGCCAATTTTATGGATTTCTGAAAATTTCACTTTTTTGTGAAAATATCCACTAAATGAGGGAATAATATGTGTGAGGCTACCCCAGGAGAGTTCCAAATGTGTGGGTAGAATATATATCCCACGGGGGTAAAATTGAAAAAAGTTTAAAACATTTTTTTTTTGGACTTAGTCATTTTTTCGGCGTTTATCAGACTTTCAGATAGGGCAAATGTCAGTGAGCGTTCCGATTTCAGTTCCAGAGCGATTCGCCCAGTGAGTCCTTGATATTTAGTCATTTTCAGCCAATTTTCCGGATTTCTGAAAATTTCACTTTTTTGTGAAAATATCCACTAAGTGAGGGAATAATATGTTTGAGGGTACCCCAGGAGAGTTCCAAATGTGTGTGGGTAGAATATATATCCCACGGGGGTAAAATTGAAAAAAGTTGAAAACATTTTTTTTTTGGACTTAGTCATTTTTCCGGCGTTTATCAGACTTTCAGATAGGGCAAATGTCAGTGAGCGTTCCGATTTCAGTTCAAGAGCGAATCGCCCAATGAGTCCTTGTTATTTAGTCGTTTTCAGCCAATTTTCTGGATTTTTGAAAATTTCACTTTTTTGTGAAAATATCCACTAAATGAGGGAATAATATGTGTGAGGGTACCCCAGGAGAGTTCCAAATGTGTGTGGGTAGAATATATATCCCACTGGGGTAAAATTGTAAAAAGTTGAAAACATTTTTTTTTTGGACTTAGTCATTTTTTCGGCGTTTATCAGACTTTCAGATAGGGCAAATGTCAGTGAGCGTTCCGATTTCAGTTCCAGAGCGATTCGCCCAGTGAGTCCGTGATATTTAGTCATTTTCAGCCAATTTTATGGATTTCTGAAAATTTCACTTTTTTTGTGAAAATATCCACTAAATGAGGGAATAATATGTGTGAGGGTACCCCAGGAGAGTTCCAAATGTGTGCGTAGAATATATATCCCACGGGGGTAAAATTGAAAAAAGTTTAAAACATTTTTTTTTTGGACTTAGTCATTTTTTCGGCGTTTATCAGACTTTCAGATAGGGCAAATGTCAGTGAGCGTTCCGATTTCAGTTCCAGAGCGATTCGCCCAATGAGTCCTTGTTATTTAGTCGTTTTCAGTCAACTTTCTGGATTTTTGAAAATTTCACTTTTTTGTGAAAATATCCACTAAATGAGGGAATAATATGTGTGAGGGTACCCCAGGAGAGTTACAAATGTGTGTGGGTAGAATATATATCCCACTGGGGTAAAATTGAAAAAAGTTGAAAACATTTTTTTTTTGGACTTAGTCATTTTTCCGGCGTTTATCAGACTTTCAGATAGGGCAAATGTCAGTGAGCGTTCCGATTTCAGCTCCAGAGCGATTCGCCCAATGAGTCCTTGTTATTTAGTCGTTTTCAGTCAACTTTCTGGATTTTTGAAAATTTCACTTTTTTGTGAAAATATCCACTAAATGAGGCAATAATGTGTGTGAGGGTACCCCAGGAGAGTTCCAAATGTGTGTGGGAAGAATATATATCCCACATGGGTAAAATAGAAAAAAGTTAAAAAAAAATTTTTTTGGACTTAGTTATTTTTCCGCCGTTTATCAGACTTTCAGATAGGGGAAATGTCAGTGAGCGTTCCGATTTCAGTTCCAGAGCGATTCGCCCAGTGAGTCCTTGATATTTAGTCATTTTCAGCCAATTTTCTGGATTTCTGAAAATTTCACTTTTTTGTGAAAATATCCACTAAATGAGGGAATAATATGTGTGAGGGTACCCCAGGAGAGTTCCAAATGTGTGTGGGTAGAATATATATCCCACGGGGGTAAAATTGAAAGAAGTTGAAAAAAATTTTTTTTGGGACTTAGTCATTTTTCCAGCGTTTGTCAGACTTTCAGACAGGGCAAATGTCAGTGAGCGTTCCGATTTCAGATCCATAGCGATCCGCCCAGTGAGTTCTTGATATTTAGTCGTTTTCAGCCAATTTTCTGGATTTTTGAAAATTTCACTTTTTTGTGAAAATATCCACTAAATGAGGGAATAATATGTGTGAGGGTACCCCAGGAGAGTTCCAAATGTGTGTGGGTAGAATATATATCCCACTGGGGTAAAAATGAAAAAAGTTGAAAACATTTTTTTTTTGGACTTAGTCATTTTTCCGGCGTTTATCAGACTTTCAGATAGGGCAAACGTCAGTGAGCGTTCCGATTTCAGTTTCAGAGCGATTCGCCCAATGAGTCCTTGTTATTTAGTCGTTTTCAGTCAACTTTCTGGATTTTTGAAAATTTCACTTTTTTGTGAAAATATCCACTAAATGAGGGAATAATATGTGTGAGGGTACCCCAGGAGAGTTCCAAATGTGTGTGGGTAGAATATATATCCCACGGGGGTAAAATTGAAAAAAGTTTAAAACATTTTTTTTTTGGACTTAGTCATTTTTTCGGCGTTTATCAGACTTTCAGATAGGGCAAATGTCAGTGAGCGTTCCGATTTCAGCTCCAGAGCGATTCGCCCAGTGAGTCCTTGATATTTAGTCATTTTCAGCCAATTTTCCGGATTTCTGAAAATTTCACTTTTTTGTGAAAATATCCACTAAATGAGGGAATAATATGTTTGAGGGTACCCCAGGAGAGTTCCAAATGTGTGTGGGTAGAATATATATCCCACGGGGGTAAAATTGAAAAAAGTTGAAAACATTTTTTTTTTGGACTTAGTCATTTTTCCGGCGTTTATCAGACTTTCAGATAGGGCAAATGTCAGTGAGCGTTCCGATTTCAGTTCAAGAGCGATTCGCCCAATGAGTCCTTGTTATTTAGTCGTTTTCAGCCAATTTTCTGGATTTTTGAAAATTTCACTTTTTTGTGAAAATATCCACTAAATGAGGGAATAATATGTGTGAGGGTACCCCAGGAGAGTTCCAAATGTGTGTGGGTAGAATATATATCCCACTGGGGTAAAATTGTAAAAAGTTGAAAACATTTTTTTTTTGGACTTAGTCATTTTTCCGTCGTTTATCAGACTTTCAGATAGGGCAAATGTCAGTGAGCGTTCCGATTTCAGTTCCAGAGCGATTCGCCCAGTGAGTCCTTGATATTTAGTCATTTTCAGCCAATTTTCTGGATTTTTGAAAATTTCACTTTTTTGTGAAAATATCCACTAAATGAGGGAATAATATGTGTGAGGGTACCCCAGGAGAGTTCCAAATGTGTGTGGGTAGAATATATATCCCACGGGGGTAAAATTGAAAAAAGTTTAAAACATTTTTTTTTTGGACTTAGTCATTTTTTCGGCGTTTATCAGACTTTCAGATAGGGCAAATGTCAGTGAGCGTTCCGATTTCAGTTCCAGAGCCATTCGCCCAGTGAGTCCTTGATATTTAGTCATTTTCAGCCAATTTTATGGATTTCTGAAAATTTCACTTTTTTGTGAAAATATCCACTAAATGAGGGAATAATATTTGTGAGGGTACCCCAGGAGAGTTACAAATGTGTGTGGGTAGAATATATATCCCACGGGGGTAAAATTGAAAGAAGTTGAAAAAAATTTTTTTTTAGACTTAGTCATTTTTACGGCGTTTATCAGACTTTCAGACAGGGCAAATGTCAGTGAGCGTTCCGATATCAGATTCAGAGCGATCCGCCCAGTGAGTCCTTGTTATTTAGTCGTTTTCAGCCAATTTTCTGGATTTTTGAAAATTTCACTTTTTTGTGAAAATATCCACTAAATGAGGGAATAATATGTGTGAGGGTACCCCAGGAGAGTTCCAAATGTGTGTGGGTAGAATATATATCCCACTGGGGTAAAATTGAAAAAAGTTGAAAACATTTTTTTTTTGGACTTAGTCATTTTTCCGGCGTTTATCAGACTTTCAGATAGGGCAAATGTCAGTGAGCGTTCCGATTTCAGTTTCAGAGCGATTCGCCCAATGAGTCCTTGTTATTTAGTCGTTTCAGTCAACTTTCTGGATTTTTGAAAATTTCACTTTTTTGTGAAAATATCCAATAAATGAGGGAATAATATGTGTGAGGGTACCCCAGGAGAGTTCCAAATGTGTGTGGGTAGAATATATATCCCACGTGGGTAAAATTGAAAAAAGTTGAAAACATTTTTTTTTTGTGACTTGGTCATTTTTCTGGCGTTTATCAGACTTTCAGATAGGGGAAATGTCAGTGAGCGTTCCGATTTCAGTGCCAGAGCGATTCGCCCAATGAGTCCTTGATATTTAGTCATTTTCAGCCAATTTTCTGGATTTTTGAAAATTTCACTTTTTTGTGAAAATATCCACGAAATGAGGGAATAATATGTGTGAGGGTACCCCAGGAGAGTTCCAAATGTGTGTGGGTAGAATATATATCCAGCGGGGGTAAAATTCAAAAAAGTTGAACATTTTTTTTTTTTGGACTTAGTCATTTTTCCGGCGTTTAGCAGACTTTCAGATAGAGGAAATGTCAGTGAGCGTTCCGATTTCAGTTCCAGAGAGATTCGCCCAATGAGTCCTTGTTATTTAATCGTTTTCAGCCAATTTTCTGGATTTTTGACAATTTCTCTTTTTTGTGAAAATATTCACTAAATGAGGGAATAATATGTGTGAGGGTACCCCAGGAGAGTTACAAATGTGTGTGGTTAGAATATATATCCCACGGGGGTAAAATTGAAAAAAGTTGAAAATTTTTTTTTTTGGACTTTGTTATTTTTCCTGCGTTTATCAGACTTTCAGATAGGGCAAATGTCAGTGAGCTTTCCGATTTCAGTTTCAGTGCGATTCGCCCAATGCGTCCTTGTTATTTAGTCGTTTTCAGTCAACTTTCTGGATTTTTGAAAATTTCACTTTTTTGTGCAAATATCCACTAAATGAGGGAATAATATGTGTGAGGGTACCCCAGGAGAGTTCCAAATGTGTGTGGATAGAATATATATCCTACTGGGGTAAAATTGAAAAAAGTTTAAAAAATTTTTTTTGGGGACTTAGTCATTTTTCTGGCGTTTATCAGACTTTCAGATAGGGGAAATGTCAGTGAGCTTTCCGATTTCAGTGCCAGAGTGATTCGCCCAATGAGTACTTGCTATTTAGTCGTTCTCAGCCAATATTTTGGATTTTTGAAAATTTCACTTTTTTGTGAAAATACCACTAAATGAGGGAATAATATGTGTGAGGGTACCCCAGGAGAGTTCCAAATGTGTTTGGATAGAATATATATCCTACGTGGGTAAAATTCAAAAAATTTGAAAAAATTTTTTTGGGGGATTTAGTCATTTTTCCGGCGTTTATCAGACTTTCAGAGAGGGCAAATGTCAGTGAGCGTTCCGATTTCAGTTCCAGAGCGATTCGCCCAATGCGTCCTTGTTATTTAGTCGTTTTCAGTCAACTTTCTGGATTTTTGAAAATTTCACTTTTTTGTGAAAACATCCACTAAATGATGGAATAATATGTGTGAGGGTACCCAAGGAGAGTTCCAAATGTGTGTGGGTAGAATATATATCCCACGGGGGTAAAATTGAAAAAAGTTGAAAACATTTTTTTTTTGGACTTAGTCATTTTTCCGGCGTTTATCAGACTTTCAGATAGGGCAAATGTCAGTGAGCGTTCCGATTTCAGTTATAGAGCGATTCATCGAATGAGTCCTTGATATTTAGTAGTTTTCAGCCAATTTTCTGGATTTTTGAAAATTTCACTTTTTTGTGAAAATATCCACTAAATGAGGGAATAATATGTGTGAGGGTACCCCAGGAGAGTTCGAAATGTGTGTGGGTAGAATATATATCCCACGGGGGTAAAATTGAAAAAAGTTGAAAAAATTTTTTTTTTGGACTTAGTCATTTTTCCGGCGTTTATCAGACTTTCAGATAGGGCAAATGTCAGTGAGCGTTCCGATTTCAGTTCCAGAGCGATTCGCCCAATGAGTCCTTGATATTTAGTAGTTTTCAGCCAATATTTTGGATTTTTGAAAATTTCACTTTTTTGTGAAAATATCCACTAAATGAGGGAATAATATGTGTGAGGGTACCCCAGGAGAGTTCCAAATGTGTGTGGGTAGAATATATATCCCACTGGGGTAAAAGTGAAAAAAGTTGAAAAATATATTTTTTTGGACTTAGTCATTTTTCCGGCGTTTATCAGACTTTCAGATAGGGCAAATGTCAGTGAGCGTTCCGATTTCAGTTCCAGAGCGATTTGCCCAATGAGTCCTTTAATATTTAGTCGTTTTCAGTCAACTTTCTGGATTTTTGAAAATTTCACTTTTTTGTCTAAATATCCACTAAATGAGGGAATAATATGTGTGAGGGTACCCCAGGAGAGTTCCAAATGTGTGTGGGTAGAATATATATCCTACTGGGGTAAAATTGAAAAAAGTTTAAAAAATTTTTTTTTGGGACTTATTCATTTTTCTGGCGTTTATCAGACTTTCAGATAGGGCAAATGTCAGTGAGCGTTCCGATTTTAGTTCCAGAGCAATTCGCCCAATGAGTCCTTTAATATTTCGTCGTTTTCAGTCAACTTTCTGGATTTTTGAAAATTTCACTTTTTTGTGAAAATATCCACTAAATGATGGAATAATATGTGTGAGGGTACCCCAGGAGAGTTCCAAATGTGTGTGGGTAGAATATATATCCCACAGGGGTAAAAGTGAAAAAAGTTTAAAACATTTTTTTTGGGGACTTAGTCATTTTTCTGGCGTTTATCAGACTTTCAGATAGGGGAAATGTCAGTGAGCTTTCCGATTTCAGTGCCAGAGTGATTCGCCCAATGAGTACTTGCTATTTAGTCGTTCTCAGCCAATATTTTGGATTTTTGAAAATTTCACTTTTTTGTGAAAATACCACTAAATGAGGGAATAATATGTGTGCGGGTACCCCAGGAGAGTTCCAAATGTGTTTGGATAGAATATATATCCTACGTGGGTAAAATTCAAAAAATTAGAAAAATTTTTTTTGGGGGATTTAGTCATTTTTCCGGCGTTTATCAGACTTTCAGAGAGGGCAAATGTCAGTGAGCGTTCCGATTTCAGTTCCAGAGCGATTCGCCCAATGCGTCCTTGTTATTTAGTCGTTTTCAGTCAACTTTCTGGATTTTTGAAAATTTCACTTTTTTGTGAAAACATCCACTAAATGATGGAATAATATGTGTGAGGGTACCCAAGGAGAGTTTCAAATGTGTGTGGGTAGAATATATATCCCATGGGGGTAAAATTGAAAAAAGTTGAAAATATTTTTTTTTTGGACTTAGTCATTTTTCCGGCGTTTATCAGACTTTCAGATAGGGCAAATGTCAGTGAGCGTTCCGATTTCAGTTATAGAGCGATTCATCGAATGAGTCCTTGATATTTAGTAGTTTTCAGCCAATTTTCTGGATTTTTGAATTTTTCACTTTTTTGTGAAAATATCCACTAAATGAGGGAATAATATGTGTGAGGGTACCCCAGGAGAGTACGAAATGTGTGTGGGTAGAATATATATCCCACGGGGGTAAAATTGAAAAAAGTTGAAAAAATTTTTTTTTTGGACTTAGTCATTTTTCCGGCGTTTTTCAGACTTTCAGATAGGGCAAATGTCAGTGAGCGTTCCGATTTCAGTTCCAGAGCGATTCGCCCAATGAGTCCTTGATATTTAGTAGTTTTCAGCCAATATTTTGGATTTTTGAAAATTTCACTTTTTTGTGAAAATATCCACTAAATGAGGGAATAATATGTGTGAGGGTACCCCAGGAGAGTTCCAAATGTGTGTGGGTAGAATATATATCCCACTGGGGTAAAAGTGAAAAAAGTTGAAAAATATATTTTTTTGGACTTAGTCATTTTTCCGGCGTTTATCAGACTTTCAGATAGGGCAAATGTCAGTGAGCGTTCCGATTTCAGTTCCAGAGCGATTTGCCCAATGAGTCCTTTAATATTTAGTCGTTTTCAGTCAACTTTCTGGATTTTTGAAAATTTCACTTTTTTGTCTAAATATCCACTAAATGAGGGAATAATATGTGTGAGGGTACCCCAGGAGAGTTCCAAATGTGTGTGGGTAGAATATATATCCTACTGGGGTAAAATTGAAAAAAGTTTAAAAAATTTTTTTTTGGGACTTAGTCATTTTTCTGGCGTTTATCAGACTTTCAGATAGGGCAAATGTCAGTGAGCGTTCCGATTTTAGTTCCAGAGCAATTCGCCCAATGAGTCCTTTAATATTTCGTCGTTTTCAGTCAACTTTCTGGATTTTTGAAAATTTCACTTTTTTGTGAAAATATCCACTAAATGAGGGAATAATATGTGTGAGGGTACCCCATGAGAGTTCCAAATGTGTGTGGGTAGAATATATATCCTACTGGGGTAAAATTGAAAAAAGTTGAAACATTTTTTTTTTGGGACTTAGTCATTTTTCTGGCGTTTATCAGACTTTCAGATAGGGCAAATGTCAGTGAGCGTTCCGATTTCAGTTCCAGAGCGATTCATCCAATGAGTCCTTGATATTTAGTAGTTTTCAGCCAATTTTCTGGATTTTTCAAAATTTCACTTTTTTGTGAAAATATCCACTAAATGATGGAATAATATGTGTGAGGGTACCCCAGGAGAGTTCCAAATGTGTGTGGGTAGAATATATATCCCACAGGGGTAAAAGTGAAAAAAGTTGAAAAATATTTTTTTTTGGACTCAGTCATTTTTCCGGCGTTTATCAGACTTTCAGAGAGGGCAAATGTCAGTGAGCGTTCCGATTTCAGTTCCAGAGCGATTCGCCCAATGCGTCCTTGTTATTTAGTCGTTTTCAGTCAACTTTCTGGATTTTTGAAAATTTCACTTTTTTGTGAAAACATCCACTAAATGATGGAATAATATGTGTGAGGGTACCCAAGGAGAGTTCCAAATGTGTGTGGGTAGAATATATATCCCACGGGGGTAAAATTGAAAAAAGTTGAAAACATTTTTTTTTTGGACTTAGTCATTTTTCCGGCGTTTATCAGACTTTCAGATAGGGCAAATGTCAGTGAGCGTTCCGATTTCAGTTCCAGAGCGATTCGCCCAATGAGTCCTTGATATTTAGTAGTTTTCAGCCAATATTTTGGATTTTTGAAAATTTCACTTTTTTGTGAAAATATCCACTAAATGAGGGAATAATATGTGTGAGGGTACCCCAGGAGAGTTCCAAATGTTTGTGGGTAGAATATATATCCCAATGGGGTAAAAGTGAAAAAAGTTGAAAAATATATTTTTTTGGACTTAGTCATTTTTCCGGCGTTTATCAGACTTTCAGATAGGGCAAATGTCAGTGAGCGTTCCGATTTCAGTTCCAGAGCGATTTGCCCAATGAGTCCTTTAATATTTAGTCGTTTTCAGTCAACTTTCTGGATTTTTGAAAATTTCACTTTTTTGTCTAAATATCCACTAAATGAGGGAATAATATGTGTGAGGGTACCCCAGGAGAGTTCCAAATGTGTGTGGGTAGAATATATATCCTACTGGGGTAAAATTGAAAAAAGATTAAAAAATTTTTTTTTGGGACTTAGTCATTTTTCTGGCGTTTATCAGACTTTCAGATAGGGCAAATGTCAGTGAGCGTTCCGATTTTAGTTCCAGAGCAATTCGCCCAATGAGTCCTTTAATATTTCGTCGTTTTCAGTCAACTTTCTGGATTTTTGAAAATTTCACTTTTTTGTGAAAATATCCACTAAATGAGGGAATAATATGTGTGAGGGTACCCAAGGAGAGTTCCAAATGTGTGTGGGTAGAATATATATCCTACTGGGGTAAAATTGAAAAAAGTTGAAACATTTTTTTTTTGGGACTTAGTCATTTTTCTGGCGTTTATCAGACTTTCAGATAGGGCAAATGTCAGTGAGCGTTCCGATTTCAGTTCCAGAGCGATTCATCCAATGAGACCTTGATATTTAGTAGTTTTCAGCCAATTTTCTGGATTTTTCAAAATTTCACTTTTTTGTGAAAATATCCACTAAATGAGGGAATAATATGTGTGAGGGTACCCCAGGAGAGTTCCAAATGTGTGTGGGTAGAATATATATCCCACAGGGGTAAAAGTGAAAAAAGTTGAAAAATATTTTTTTTTTGGACTCAGTCATTTTTCCGGCGTTTATCAGACTTTCAGAGAGGGCAAATGTCAGTGAGCGTTCCGATTTCAGTTCCAGAGCGATTCGCCCAATGCATCCTTGTTATTTAGTCGTTTTCAGTCAACTTTCTGGATTTTTGAAAATTTCACTTTTTTTGTGAAAACATCCACTAAATGATGGAATAATATGTGTGAGGGTACCCCAGGAGAGTTCCAAATGTGTGTGGGTAGAATATATATCCCACGGGGGTAAAATTGAAAAAAGTTGAAAACATTTTTTTTTTGGACTTAGTCATTTTTCCGGCGTTTATCAGACTTTCAGATAGGGCAAATGTCAGTGAGCGTTCCGATTTCAGTTATAGAGCGATTCATCCAATGAGTCCTTGATATTTAGTAGTTTTCAGCCAATTTTCTAGATTTTTGAAAATTTCACTTTTTTGTGAAAATATCCACTAAATGAGGGAATAATATGTGTGAGGGTACCCCAGGAGAGTTCGAAATGTGTGTGGGTAGAATATATATCCCACGGGGGTAAAATTGAAAAAAGTTGAAAAAATTTTTTTTTTGGACTTAGTCATTTTTCCGGCGTTTATCAGACTTTCAGATAGGGCAAATGTCAGTGAGCGTTCCGTTTTCAGTTCCAGAGCGATTCGCCCAATGAGTCCTTTAATATTTAGTCGTTTTCAGTCAACTTTCTGGATTTTTGAAAATTTCACTTTTTTGTGAAAATATCCACTAAATGAGGGAATAATATGTGTGAGGGTACCCCAGGAGAGTTCCAAATGTGTGTGGGTAGAATATATATCCTACTGGGGTAAAATTGAAAAAAGTTGAAACATTTTTTTTTTGGGACTTAGTCATTTTTCTGGCGTTTATCAGACTTTCAGATAGGGCAAATGTCAGTGAGCGTTCCGATTTCAGTTCCAGAGCGATTCGCCCAATGAGTCCTTGATATTTAGTAGTTTTCAGCCAATATTTTGGATTTTTGAAAATTTCACTTTTTTGTGAAAATATCCACTAAATGAGGGAATAATATGTGTGAGGGTACCCCAGGAGAGTTCCAAATGTGTGTGGGTAGAATATATATCCCACTGGGGTAAAAGTGAAAAAAGTTGAAAAATATATTTTTTTGGACTTAGTCATTTTTCTGGCGTTTATCAGACTTTCAGATAGGGCAAATGTCAGTGAGCGTTCCGATTTCATTTCCAGAGCGATTTGCCCAATGAGTCCTTTAATATTTAGTCGTTTTCAGTCAACTTTCTGGATTTTTGAAAATTTCACTTTTTTGTGAAAACATCCACTAAATGAGGGAATAATATGTGTGAGGGTACCCCAGGAGAGTTCCAAATGTGTGTGGGTAGAATATATATCCCACGGGGGTAAAATTGAAAAAAGTTGAAAACATTTTTTTTTTGGACTTAGTCATTTTTCCGGCGTTTATCAGACTTTCAGATAGGGCAAATGTCAGTGAGCGTTCCGATTTCAGTTATAGAGCGATTCATCCAATGAGTCCTTGATATTTAGTAGTTTTCAGCCAATTTTCTGGATTTTTGAAAATTTCACTTTTTTGTGAAAATATCCACTAAATGAGGGAATAATATGTGTGAGGGTACCCCAGGAGAGTTCGAAATGTGTGTGGGTAGAATATATATCCAACGGGGGTAAAATTGAAAAAAGTTGAAAAAATTTTTTTTTTGGACTTAGTCATTTTTCCGGCGTTTATCAGACTTTCAGATAGGGCAAATGTCAGTGAGCGCTCCGATTTCAGTTCCAGAGCGATTCACCCAATGCGTCCTTGTTATTTAGTCGTTTTCAGTCAACTTTCTGGATTTTTGAAAATTTCACTTTTTTGTGAAAACATCCACTAAATGATGGAATAATATGTGTGAGGGTACCCCAGGAGAGTTTCAAATGTGTGTGGGTAGAATATATATCCTACTGGGGTAAAATTGAAAAAAGTTTAAAAAATTTTTTTTGGGGACTTAGTCATTTTTCTGGCTTTTATCAGACTTTCAGATAGGGGAAATGTCAGTGAGCGTTCAGATTTCAGTTCCAGAGCGATTCGCCCAATGAGTCCTTGTTATTTAGTCTTTTTCAGTTAATTTTCTGGATTTTTGAAAATTCACTTTTTTTGTGAAAATATCCACTAAATGAGGGAATAATGTGTGAGGGTACCCCAGGAGAGTTGCAAATGTGTGTGGGTATAATATATATCCCACGGGGGTAAAATTGAAAGAAGTTGAAAAAAAGTTTTTTTTTTACTTAGTCATTTTTCTGCCATTTATCAGACTTTCAGATAGGGCAAATGTCAGTGAGCGTTCCGATTTCAGTTCCAGAGCGATTCGCCCAATGAGTCCTTGTTATTTAGTCTTTTTCAGCTAATTTTCTGGATTTTTGAAAATTTCACTTTTTTGTGAAACTATCCACTAAATGAGGGAATAATAGGTGTGAGGGTACCCCAGGAGAGTTCCACATGTGTGTGGGTAGAATATATATCCAGCGGGGGTAAAATTAAAAAAATTTGAAAACATTTTTTTTTTTGGACTTAGTCATTTTTCCGGCGTTTATCAGACTTTCAGATAGGGCAAATGTCAGTGAGCGTTCCGATTTCAGTTCCAGAGCGATTTGCCCAATGCGTCCTTGTTATTTAGTCGTTTTCAGTCAACTTTCTGGATTTTTGAAAATTTCACTTTTTTGTGAAAACATCCACTAAATGATGGAATAATATGTGTGAGGGTACCCCAGGAGAGTTCCAAATGTGTGTGGGTAGAATATATATCCCACGGGGGTAAAATTGAAAAAAGTTGAAAACATTTTTTTTTTGGACTTAGTCATTTTTCCGGCGTTTATCAGACTTTCAGATAGGGCAAATGTCAGTGAGCGTTCCGATTTCAGTGCCAGAGCGATTCGCCCAATGAGTCCTTTAATATTTAGTCGTTTTCAGTCAACTTTCTGGATTTTTGAAAATTTCACTTTTTTGTGAAAATATCCATTAAATGAGGGAATAATTTGTGTGAGGGTACCCCAGGAGAGTTCCAAATGTGTGTGGGTAGAATATATATCCTACTGGGGTAAAATTGAAAAAAGTTGAAACATTTTTTTTTTGGGACTTAGTCATTTTTCTGGCGTTTATCAGACTTTCAGATAGGGCAAATGTCAGTGAGCGTTCCGATTTCAGTTCCAGAGCGATTCATCCAATGAGTCCTTGATATTTAGTAGTTTTCAGCCAATTCTCTGGATTTTTCAAAATTTCACTTTTTTGTGAAAATATCCACTAAATGATGGAATAATATGTGTGAGGGTACCCCAGGAGAGTTCCAAATGTGTGTGGGTAGAATATATATCCCACAGGGGTAAAAGTGAAAAAAGTTGAAAAATATTTTTTTTGGACTCAGTCATTTTTCCAGCGTTTATCAGACTTTCAGATAGGGCAGATGTCAGTGAGCGTTCCGATTTCAGTTCCAGAGCGATTCGCCTTATGAGTCCATGTTATTTAGTCTTTTTCAGCTAATTTTCTGGATTTTTGAAAATGTCACTTTTTTGTGAAAATATCCACTAAATGAGGGAATAATATGTGTGAGGGTACCCCAGGAGAGTTCCAAATGTGTGTGGGTAGAATATATATCCCACGGGGGTAAAATTGAAAAAAGTTGAAACAAATTTTTTTTTGGACTTAGTCATTTTTCCGACGTTTATCAGACTTTCAGATAGGGCAAATGTCAGTGAGCGTTCCGATTTCAGTTATAGAGCGATTCATCCAATGAGTCCTTGATATTTAGTAGTTTTCAGCCAATTTTCTAGATTTTTGAAAATTTCACTTTTTTGTGAAAATATCCACTAAATGAGGGAATAATATGTGTGAGGGTACCCCAGGAGAGTTCGAAATGTGTGTGGGTAGAATATATATCCCACGGGGGTAAAATTGAAAAAAGTTGAAAAAATTTTTTTTTTGGACTTAGTCATTTTTCCGGCGTTTATCAGACTTTCAGATAGGGCAAATGTCAGTGAGCGTTCCGTTTTCAGTTCCAGAGCGATTCGCCCAATGAGTCCTTTAATATTTAGTCGTTTTCAGTCAACTTTCTGGATTTTTGAAAATTTCACTTTTTTGTGAAAATATCCACTAAATGAGGGAATAATATGTGTAAGGGTACCCCAGGAGAGTTCCAAATGTGTGTGGGTAGAATATATATCCTACTGGGGTAAAATTGAAAAAAGTTGAAACATTTTTTTTTTGGGACTTAGTCATTTTTCTGGCGTTTATCAGACTTTCAGATAGGGCAAATGTCAGTGAGCGTTCCGATTTCAGTTCCAGAGCGATTCGCCCAATGAGTCCTTGATATTTAGTAGTTTTCAGCCAATATTTTGGATTTTTGAAAATTTCACTTTTTTGTGAAAATATCCACTAAATGAGGGAATAATATGTGTGAGGGTACCCCAGGAGAGTTCCAAATGTGTGTGGGTAGAATATATATCCCACTGGGGTAAAAGTGAAAAAAGTTGAAAAATATATTTTTTTGGACTTAGTCATTTTTCTGGCGTTTATCAGACTTTCAGATAGGGCAAATGTCAGTGAGCGTTCCGATTTCATTTCCAGAGCGATTTGCCCAATGAGTCCTTTAATATTTAGTCGTTTTCAGTCAACTTTCTGGATTTTTGAAAATTTCACTTTTTTGTGAAAACATCCACTAAATGAGGGAATAATATGTGTGAGGGTACCCCAGGAGAGTTCCAAATGTGTGTGGGTAGAATATATATCCCACGGGGGTAAAATTGAAAAAAGTTGAAAACATTTTTTTTTTGGACTTAGTCATTTTTCCGGCGTTTATCAGACTTTCAGATAGGGCAAATGTCAGTGAGCGTTCCGATTTCAGTTATAGAGCGATTCATCCAATGAGTCCTTGATATTTAGTAGTTTTCAGCCAATTTTCTGGATTTTTGAAAATTTCACTTTTTTGTGAAAATATCCACTAAATGAGGGAATAATATGTGTGAGGGTACCCCAGGAGAGTTCGAAATGTGTGTGGGTAGAATATATATCCAACGGGGGTAAAATTGAAAAAAGTTGAAAAAATTTTTTTTTTGGACTTAGTCATTTTTCCGGCGTTTATCAGACTTTCAGATAGGGCAAATGTCAGTGAGCGTTCCGATTTCAGTGCCAGAGCGATTCGCCCAATGAGTCCTTTAATATTTAGTCGTTTTCAGTCAACTTTCTGGATTTTTGAAAATTTCACTTTTTTGTGAAAATATCCATTAAATGAGGGAATAATTTGTGTGAGGGTACCCCAGGAGAGTTCCAAATGTGTGTGGGTAGAATATATATCCTACTGGGGTAAAATTGAAAAAAGTTGAAACATTTTTTTTTTGGGACTTAGTCATTTTTCTGGCGTTTATCAGACTTTCAGATAGGGCAAATGTCAGTGAGCGTTCCGATTTCAGTTCCAGAGCGATTCATCCAATGAGTCCTTGATATTTAGTAGTTTTCAGCCAATTCTCTGGATTTTTCAAAATTTCACTTTTTTGTGAAAATATCCACTAAATGATGGAATAATATGTGTGAGGGTACCCCAGGAGAGTTCCAAATGTGTGTGGGTAGAATATATATCCCACAGGGGTAAAAGTGAAAAAAGTTGAAAAATATTTTTTTTGGACTCAGTCATTTTTCCAGCGTTTATCAGACTTTCAGATAGGGCAGATGTCAGTGAGCGTTCCGATTTCAGTTCCAGAGCGATTCGCCTTATGAGTCCATGTTATTTAGTCTTTTTCAGCTAATTTTCTGGATTTTTGAAAATGTCACTTTTTTGTGAAAATATCCACTAAATGAGGGAATAATATGTGTGAGGGTACCCCAGGAGAGTTCCAAATGTGTGTGGGTAGAATATATATCCCACGGGGGTAAAATTGAAAAAAGTTGAAACAAATTTTTTTTTGGACTTAGTCATTTTTCCGACGTTTATCAGACTTTCAGATAGGGCAAATGTCAGTGAGCGTTCCGATTTCAGTTATAGAGCGATTCATCCAATGAGTCCTTGATATTTAGTAGTTTTCAGCCAATTTTCTAGATTTTTGAAAATTTCACTTTTTTGTGAAAATATCCACTAAATGAGGGAATAATATGTGTGAGGGTACCCCAGGAGAGTTCGAAATGTGTGTGGGTAGAATATATATCCCACGGGGGTAAAATTGAAAAAAGTTGAAAAAATTTTTTTTTTGGACTTAGTCATTTTTCCGGCGTTTATCAGACTTTCAGATAGGGCAAATGTCAGTGAGCGTTCCGTTTTCAGTTCCAGAGCGATTCGCCCAATGAGTCCTTTAATATTTAGTCGTTTTCAGTCAACTTTCTGGATTTTTGAAAATTTCACTTTTTTGTGAAAATATCCACTAAATGAGGGAATAATATGTGTGAGGGTACCCCAGGAGAGTTCCAAATGTGTGTGGGTAGAATATATATCCTACTGGGGTAAAATTGAAAAAAGTTGAAACATTTTTTTTTTGGGACTTAGTCATTTTTCTGGCGTTTATCAGACTTTCAGATAGGGCAAATGTCAGTGAGCGTTCCGATTTCAGTTCCAGAGCGATTCGCCCAATGAGTCCTTGATATTTAGTAGTTTTCAGCCAATATTTTGGATTTTTGAAAATTTCACTTTTTTGTGAAAATATCCACTAAATGAGGGAATAATATGTGTGAGGGTACCCCAGGAGAGTTCCAAATGTGTGTGGGTAGAATATATATCCCACTGGGGTAAAAGTGAAAAAAGTTGAAAAATATATTTTTTTGGACTTAGTCATTTTTCTGGCGTTTATCAGACTTTCAGATAGGGCAAATGTCAGTGAGCGTTCCGATTTCATTTCCAGAGCGATTTGCCCAATGAGTCCTTTAATATTTAGTCGTTTTCAGTCAACTTTCTGGATTTTTGAAAATTTCACTTTTTTGTGAAAACATCCACTAAATGAGGGAATAATATGTGTGAGGGTACCCCAGGAGAGTTCCAAATGTGTGTGGGTAGAATATATATCCCACGGGGGTAAAATTGAAAAAAGTTGAAAACATTTTTTTTTTGGACTTAGTCATTTTTCCGGCGTTTATCAGACTTTCAGATAGGGCAAATGTCAGTGAGCGTTCCGATTTCAGTTATAGAGCGATTCATCCAATGAGTCCTTGATATTTAGTAGTTTTCAGCCAATTTTCTGGATTTTTGAAAATTTCACTTTTTTGTGAAAATATCCACTAAATGAGGGAATAATATGTGTGAGGGTACCCCAGGAGAGTTCGAAATGTGTGTGGGTAGAATATATATCCAACGGGGGTAAAATTGAAAAAAGTTGAAAAAATTTTTTTTTTGGACTTAGTCATTTTTCCGGCGTTTATCAGACTTTCAGATAGGGCAAATGTCAGTGAGCGCTCCGATTTCAGTTCCAGAGCGATTCACCCAATGCGTCCTTGTTATTTAGTCGTTTTCAGTCAACTTTCTGGATTTTTGAAAATTTCACTTTTTTGTGAAAACATCCACTAAATGATGGAATAATATGTGTGAGGGTACCCCAGGAGAGTTTCAAATGTGTGTGGGTAGAATATATATCCTACTGGGGTAAAATTGAAAAAAGTTTAAAAAATTTTTTTTGGGGACTTAGTCATTTTTCTGGCTTTTATCAGACTTTCAGATAGGGGAAATGTCAGTGAGCGTTCAGATTTCAGTTCCAGAGCGATTCGCCCAATGAGTCCTTGTTATTTAGTCTTTTTCAGTTAATTTTCTGGATTTTTGAAAATTCACTTTTTTTGTGAAAATATCCACTAAATGAGGGAATAATGTGTGAGGGTACCCCAGGAGAGTTGCAAATGTGTGTGGGTATAATATATATCCCACGGGGGTAAAATTGAAAGAAGTTGAAAAAAAGTTTTTTTTTTACTTAGTCATTTTTCTGCCATTTATCAGACTTTCAGATAGGGCAAATGTCAGTGAGCGTTCCGATTTCAGTTCCAGAGCGATTCGCCCAATGAGTCCTTGTTATTTAGTCTTTTTCAGCTAATTTTCTGGATTTTTGAAAATTTCACTTTTTTGTGAAACTATCCACTAAATGAGGGAATAATAGGTGTGAGGGTACCCCAGGAGAGTTCCACATGTGTGTGGGTAGAATATATATCCAGCGGGGGTAAAATTAAAAAAATTTGAAAACATTTTTTTTTTTGGACTTAGTCATTTTTCCGGCGTTTATCAGACTTTCAGATAGGGCAAATGTCAGTGAGCGTTCCGATTTCAGTTCCAGAGCGATTTGCCCAATGCGTCCTTGTTATTTAGTCGTTTTCAGTCAACTTTCTGGATTTTTGAAAATTTCACTTTTTTGTGAAAACATCCACTAAATGATGGAATAATATGTGTGAGGGTACCCCAGGAGAGTTCCAAATGTGTGTGGGTAGAATATATATCCCACGGGGGTAAAATTGAAAAAAGTTGAAAACATTTTTTTTTTGGACTTAGTCATTTTTCCGGCGTTTATCAGACTTTCAGATAGGGCAAATGTCAGTGAGCGTTCCGATTTCAGTGCCAGAGCGATTCGCCCAATGAGTCCTTTAATATTTAGTCGTTTTCAGTCAACTTTCTGGATTTTTGAAAATTTCACTTTTTTGTGAAAATATCCATTAAATGAGGGAATAATTTGTGTGAGGGTACCCCAGGAGAGTTCCAAATGTGTGTGGGTAGAATATATATCCTACTGGGGTAAAATTGAAAAAAGTTGAAACATTTTTTTTTTGGGACTTAGTCATTTTTCTGGCGTTTATCAGACTTTCAGATAGGGCAAATGTCAGTGAGCGTTCCGATTTCAGTTCCAGAGCGATTCATCCAATGAGTCCTTGATATTTAGTAGTTTTCAGCCAATTCTCTGGATTTTTCAAAATTTCACTTTTTTGTGAAAATATCCACTAAATGATGGAATAATATGTGTGAGGGTACCCCAGGAGAGTTCCAAATGTGTGTGGGTAGAATATATATCCCACAGGGGTAAAAGTGAAAAAAGTTGAAAAATATTTTTTTTGGACTCAGTCATTTTTCCAGCGTTTATCAGACTTTCAGATAGGGCAGATGTCAGTGAGCGTTCCGATTTCAGTTCCAGAGCGATTCGCCTTATGAGTCCATGTTATTTAGTCTTTTTCAGCTAATTTTCTGGATTTTTGAAAATGTCACTTTTTTGTGAAAATATCCACTAAATGAGGGAATAATATGTGTGAGGGTACCCCAGGAGAGTTCCAAATGTGTGTGGGTAGAATATATATCCCACGGGGGTAAAATTGAAAAAAGTTGAAACAAATTTTTTTTTGGACTTAGTCATTTTTCCGACGTTTATCAGACTTTCAGATAGGGCAAATGTCAGTGAGCATTCCGATTTCAGTTCCAGAGCGATTCGCCCAATGAGTCCTTGTTATTTAGTCGTTTTGAGACAATTTTCTGGATTTTTGAAAATTTCACTTTTTTCTGAAAATATCCACTAAATGAGGGAATAATATGTGTGAGGGTACCCCAGGAGAGTTCCAAATGTGTGTGGGTAGAATATATATCCAACGGGGGTAAAATTCAAAAAAGTTGAAAAAAATTTTTTTTGGGAATTAGTCATTTTTCCAACGTTTATCAGACTTTCAGATAGGGGAAATGTCAGTGAGCATTCCGATTTCAGTTCCAGAGCGATTCGCCCAATGAGCCCCTGTTATTTAGTCGTTTTCCGACAATTTTCTGGATTTTTGAAAATTTCACTTTTTTGTGAAACTATCCACTAAATGAGGGAATAATAGGTGTGAGGGTACCCCAGGAGAGTTCCACATGTGTGTGGGTAGAATATATATCCAGCGGGGGTAAAATTAAAAAAATTTGAAAACATTATTTTTTTTGGACTTATTCATTTTTCCGGCGTTTATCAGACTTTCAGATAGGGGAAATGTCAGTGAGCGTTCCGATTTCAGTTCCAGAGTGATTCGCCCAGTGAGTCCTTGATATTTAGTCATTTTCAGCCAATTTTCTGGATTTTTGAAAATTTCACTTTTTTGTGAAAATATCCACTAAATGAGGGAATAATATGTGTGAGGGTACCCCAGGAGAGTTCGAAATGTGTGTGGGTAGAATATATATCCCACGGGGGTAAAATTGAAAAAAGTTGAAAAAATTTTTTTTTTGGACTTAGTCATTTTTCCGGCGTTTATCAGACTTTCAGATAGGGCAAATGTCAGTGAGCGCTCCGATTTCAGTTCCAGAGCGATTCGCCCAATGCGTCCTTGTTATTTAGTCGTTTTCAGTCAACTTTCTGGATTTTTGAAAATTTCACTTTTTTGTGAAAACATCCACTAAATGATGGAATAATATGTGTGAGGGTACCCCAGGAGAGTTCCAAATGTGTGTGGGTAGAATATATATCCTACTGGGGTAAAATTGAAAAAAGTTTAAAAAATTTTTTTTGGGGACTTAGTCATTTTTCTGGCTTTTATCAGACTTTCAGATAGGGGAAATGTCAGTGAGCGTTCAGATTTCAGTTCCAGAGCGATTCGCCCAATGAGTCCTTGTTATTTAGTCTTTTTCAGTTAATTTTCTGGATTTTTGAAAATTCACTTTTTTTGTGAAAATATCCACTAAATGAGGGAATAATGTGTGAGGGTACCCCAGGAGAGTTGCAAATGTGTGTGGGTATAATATATATCCCACGGGGGTAAAATTGAAAGAAGTTGAAAAAAAGTTTTTTTTTTACTTAGTCATTTTTCTGCCATTTATCAGACTTTCAGATAGGGCAAATGTCAGTGAGCGTTCCGATTTCAGTTCCAGAGCGATTCGCCCAATGAGTCCTTGTTATTTAGTCTTTTTCAGCTAATTTTCTGGATTTTTGAAAATTTCACTTTTTTGTGAAAATATCCACTAAATGAGGGAATAATATGTGTGAGGGTACCCCAGGAGAGTTCCAAATGTGTGTGGGTAGAATATATATCACACGGGGGTAAAATTGAAAAAAGTTGAAAACATTTTTTTTTTGGACTTAGTCTTTTTTCCGGCGTTTATCAGATTTTCAGATAGGGCAAATGTCAGTGAGCGTTCCGATTTCAGTTCCAGAGCGATTCGCCCAATGAGTCCTTGTTATTTAGTCGTTTTCAGTCAACTTTCTGGATTTTTGAAAATTTCACTTTTTTGTGAAAATATCCACTAAATGAGGGAATAATATGTGTGAGGGTACCCCAGGAGAGTTCCAAATGTGTGTGGGTAGAATATATATCCCACGGGGGTAAAATTGAAAGAAGTTGAAAAAAATAATTTTTTGGACTTAGTCATTTTTCTCCCATTTATCAGACTTTCAGATAGGAGAAATGTCAGTGAGTGTTCCGATTTCAGTTCCAGAGCGATTCGCCTTATGAGTCCTTGTTATTTAGTCTTTTTCAGCTAATTTTCTGGATTTTTGAAAATTTCACTTTTTTGTGAAACTATCCACTAAATGAGGGAATAATAGGTGTGAGGGTACCCCAGGAGAGTTCCACATGTGTGTGGGTAGAATATATATCCAGCGGGGGTAAAATTAAAAAAAGTTGAAACATTTTTTTTTTGGGACTTAGTCATTTTTCTGGCGTTTATCAGACTTTCAGATAGGGCAAATGTCAGTGAGCGTTCCGATTTCAGTTCCAGAGCGATTCATCCAATGAGTCCTTGATATTTAGTAGTTTTCAGCCAATTCTCTGGATTTTTCAAAATTTCACTTTTTTGTGAAAATATCCACTAAATGATGGAATAATATGTGTGAGGGTACCCCAGGAGAGTTCCAAATGTGTGTGGGTAGAATATATATCCCACAGGGGTAAAAGTGAAAAAAGTTGAAAAATATTTTTTTTGGACTCAGTCATTTTTCCGGCGTTTATCAGACTTTCAGAGAGGGCAAATGTCAGTGAGCGTTCCAATTTCAGTTCCAGAGCGATTCGCCCAATGCGTCCTTGTTATTTAGTCGTTTTCAGTCAACTTTCTGGATTTTTGAAAATTTCACTTTTTTGTGAATACATCCACTAAATGAGGGAATAATATGTGTGAGGGTACCCCAGGAGAGTTCCAAATGTGTGTGGGTAGAATATATATCCTACTGGGGTAAAATTGAAAAAAGTTGAAACATTTTTTTTTTGGGACTTAGTCATTTTTCTGGCGTTTATCAGACTTTCAGATAGGGCAAATGTCAGTGAGCGTTCCGATTTCAGTTCCAGAGCGATTCATCCAATGAGTCCTTGATATTTAGTAGTTTTCAGCCAATTTTCTGGATTTTTCAAAATTTCACTTTTTTGTGAAAATATCCACTAAATGATGGAATAATATGTGTGAGGGTACCCCAGGAGAGTTCCAAATGTGTGTGGGTAGAATATATATCCCACGGGGGTAAAATTGAAAAAAGTTGAAAAATATTTTTTTTTGGACTTAGTCATTTTTCCGACGTTTATCAGACTTTCAGATAGGGCAAATGTCAGTGAGCGTTCCGATTTCAGTTCCAGAGCGATTCGCCTTATGAGTCCATGTTATTTAGTCTTTTTCAGCTAATTTTCTGGATTTTTGAAAATGTCACTTTTTTGTGAAAATATCCACTAAATGAGGGAATAATATGTGTGAGGGTACCCCAGGAGAGTTCCAAATGTGTGTGGGTAGAATATATATCCCACGGGGGTAAAATTGAAAGAAGTTGAAATAAATTTTTTTTTGGACTTAGTCATTTTTCCGACGTTTATCAGACTTTCAGATAGGGGAAATGTCAGTGAGCATTCCGATTTCAGTTCCAGAGCGATTCGCCCAATGAGTCCTTGTTATTTAGTCGTTTTGAGACAATTTTCTGGATTTTTGAAAATTTCACTTTTTTCTGAAAATATCCACTAAATGAGGGAATAATATGTGTGAGGGTACCCCAGGAGAGTTCCAAATGTGTGTGGGTAGAATATATATCCAACGGGGGTAAAATTCAAAAAAGTTGAAAAAAATTTTTTTTGGAAATTAGTCATTTTTCCAACGTTTATCAGACTTTCAGATAGGGGAAATGTCAGTGAGCATTCCGATTTCAGTTCCAGAGCGATTCGCCCAATGAGTCCCTGTTATTTAGTCGTTTTCCGACAATTTTCTGGATTTTTGAAAATTTCACTTTTTTGTGAAACTATCCACTAAATGAGGGAATAATAGGTGTGAGGGTACCCCAGGAGAGTTCCACATGTGTGTGGGTAGAATATATATCCAGCGGGGGTAAAATTAAAAAAATTTGAAAACATTATTTTTTTTGGACTTATTCATTTTTCCGGCGTTTATCAGACTTTCAGATAGGGGAAATGTCAGTGAGCGTTCCGATTTCAGTTCCAGAGTGATTCGCCCAGTGAGTCCTTGATATTTAGTCATTTTCAGCCAATTTTCTGGATTTTTGAAAATTTCACTTTTTTGTGAAAATATCCACTAAACGAGGGAATAATATGTGTGAGGGTACCCCAGGAGAGTTCCAAATGTGTATGGGTATAATATATATCCCACGGGGGTAAAATTGAAAAAAGTTGAAAAAAAATTTTTTTGGACATAGTCATTTTTCTGGCGTTTATCAGACTTTCAGATAGGGGAAATGTCAGTGAACATTCCGATTTCAGTTCCAGAGCGATTCGCCCAATGAGTCCTTGTTATTTAGTCTTTTTCAGCTAATTTTCTGGATTTTTGAAAATTTCACTTTTTTGTGAAAATATCCACTAAATGAGGGAATAATATGTGTGAGGGTACCCCAGGAGAGTTCCACATGTGTGTGGGTAGAATATATATCCTACTGGGGTAAAATTGAAAAAAGTTGAAACATTTTTTTTTTGGGACTTAGTCATTTTTCTGGCGTTTATCAGACTTTCAGATAGGGCAAATGTCAGTGAGCGTTCCGATTTCAGTTCCAGAGCGATTCATCCAATGAGTCCTTGATATTTAGTAGTTTTCAGCCAATTTTCTGGATTTTTCAAAATTTCACTTTTTTGTGAAAATATCCACTAAATGATGGAATAATATGTGTGAGGGTACCCCAGGAGAGTTCCAAATGTGTGTGGGTAGAATATATATCCCACGGGGGTAAAAATGAAAAAAGTTGAAAAATATTTTTTTTTGGACTCAGTCATTTTTCCGGCGTTTATCAGACTTTCAGAGAGGGCAAATGTCAGTGAGCGTTCCGATTTCAGTTCCAGAGCGATTCGCCTTATGAGTCCATGTTATTTAGTCTTTTTCAGCTAATTTTCTGGATTTTTGAAAATGTCACTTTTTTGTGAAAATATCCACTAAATGAGGGAATAATATGTGTGAGGGTACCCCAGGAGAGTTCCAAATGTGTGTGGGTAGAATATATATCCCACGGGGGTAAAATTGAAAGAAGTTGAAACAAATTTTTTTTTGGACTTAGTCATTTTTCCGGCGTTTATCAGACTTTCAGATAGGGGAAATGTCAGTGAGCATTCCGATTTCAGTTCCAGAGCGATTCGCCCAATGAGTCCTTGTTATTTAGTCGTTTTGAGACAATTTTCTGGATTTTTGAAAATTTCACTTTTTTCTGAAAATATCCACTAAATGAGGGAATAATATGTGTGAGGGTACCCCAGGAGAGTTCCAAATGTGTGTGGGTAGAATATATATCCAACGGGGGTAAAATTCAAAAAAGTTGAAAAAAATTTTTTTTTGGAATTAGTCATTTTTCCAACGTTTATCAGACTTTCAGATAGGGGAAATGTCAGTGAGCATTCCGATTTCAGTTCCAGAGCGATTCGCCCAGTGAGTCCTTGATATTTAGTCATTTTCAGCCAATTTTCTGGATTTTTGAAAATTTCACTTTTTTGTGAAAATATCCACTAAACGATGGAATAATATGTGTGAGGGTACCCCAGGAGAGTTCCAAATGTGTGTGGGTATAATATATATCCCACGGTGGTAAAATTGAAAAAAGTTGAAAAAAAATTTTTTTGGACATAGTCATTTTTCTGGCGTTTATCAGACTTTCAGATAGGGGAAATGTCAGTGAACATTCCGATTTCAGTTCCAGAGCGATTCGCCCAATGAGTCCTTGTTATTTAGTCTTTTTCAGCTAATTTTCTGGATTTTTGAAAATTTCACTTTTTTGTGAAAATATCCACTAAATGAGGGAATAATATGTGTGAGGGTACCCCAGGAGAGTTCCACATGTGTGTGGGTAGAATATATATCCAGCGGGGGTAAAATTTCAAAAATTTAAAAAAATTTTTTTTTTTGGACTTAGTCATTTTTCCGGCGTTTATCAGACTTTCAGATAGGGGAAATGTCAGTGAGCGTTCCGATTTCAGTTCCAGAGCAATTAGACCAGTGAGTCCTTGATATTTAGTCATTTTCAGCCAATTTTCTGAATTTTTGAAAATGTCACTTTTTTGTGAAAATATCCACTAAATGAGGGAATAATATGTGTGAGGGTACCCCAGGAGAGTTCCAAATGTGTGTGGGTAGAATATATATCCCACGGGGGTAAAATTGAAAGAAGTTGAAATAAATTTTTTTTTGGACTTAGTCATTTTTCCGACGTTTATCAGACTTTCAGATAGGGGAAATGTCAGTGAGCATTCCGATTTCAGTTCCAGAGCGATTCGCCCAATGAGTCCTTGTTATTTAGTCGTTTTGAGACAATTTTCTGGATTTTTGAAAATTTCACTTTTTTCTGAAAATATCCACTAAATGAGGGAATAATATGTGTGAGGGTACCCCAGGAGAGTTCCAAATGTGTGTGGGTAGAATATATATCCAGCGGGGGTAAAATTCAAAAAAGTTGAAAACATTATTTTTTTTGGACTTAGTCATTTTTCTGGCGTTTATCAGACTTTCAGATAGGGGAAATGTCAGTGAACATTCCGATTTCAGTTCCAGAGCGATTCGCCCAATGAGTCCTTGTTATTTAGTCTTTTTCAGCTAATTTTCTGGATTTTTGAAAATTTCACTTTTTTGTGAAAATATCCACTAAATGAGGGAATAATATGTGTGAGGGTACCCCAGGAGAGTTCCACATGTGTGTGGGTAGAATATATATCCAGCGGGGGTAAAATTTCCAAAATTTTTTTTTTTTGGACTTAGTCATTTTTCCGGCGTTTATCAGACTTTCAGATAGGGGAAATGTCAGTGAGCGTTCCGATTTCAGTTCCAGAGCGATTCATCCAATGAGTCCTTGATATTTAGTAGTTTTCAGCCAATTCTCTGGATTTTTCAAAATTTCACTTTTTTGTGAAAATATCCACTAAATGATGGAATAATATGTGTGAGGGTACCCCAGGAGAGTTCCAAATGTGTGTGGGTAGAATATATATCCCACAGGGGTAAAAGTGAAAAAAGTTGAAAAATATTTTTTTTGGACTCAGTCATTTTTCCGGCGTTTATCAGACTTTCAGATAGGGCAAATGTCAGTGAGCGTTCCGATTTCAGTTCCAGAGCGATTCGCCTTATGAGTCCATGTTATTTAGTCTTTTTCAGCTAATTTTCTGGATTTTTGAAAATGTCACTTTTTTGTGAAAATATCCACTAAATGAGGGAATAATATGTGTGAGGGTACCCCAGGAGAGTTCCAAATGTGTGTGGGTAGAATATATATCCCACGGGGGTAAAATTGAAAGAAGTTGAAACAAATTTTTTTTTGGACTTAGTCATTTTTCCGACGTTTATCAGACTTTCAGATAGGGGAAATGTCAGTGAGCATTCCGATTTCAGTTCCAGAGCGATTCGCCCAATGAGTCCTTGTTATTTAGTCGTTTTGAGACAATTTTCTGGATTTTTGAAAATTTCACTTTTTTCTGAAAATATCCACTAAATGAGGGAATAATATGTGTGAGGGTACCCCAGGAGAGTTCCAAATGTGTGTGGGTAGAATATATATCCAACGGGGGTAAAATTCAAAAAAGTTGAAAAAAATTTTTTTTGGGAATTAGTCATTTTTCCAACGTTTATCAGACTTTCAGATAGGGGAAATGTCAGTGAGCATTCCGATTTCAGTTCCAGAGCGATTCGCCCAATGAGTCCCTGTTATTTAGTCGTTTTCCGACAATTTTCTGGATTTTTGAAAATTTCACTTTTTTGTGAAACTATCCACTAAATGAGGGAATAATAGGTGTGAGGGTACCCCAGGAGAGTTCCACATGTGTGTGGGTAGAATATATATCCAGCGGGGGTAAAATTAAAAAAATTTGAAAACATTATTTTTTTTGGACTTATTCATTTTTCCGGCGTTTATCAGACTTTCAGATAGGGGAAATGTCAGTGAGCGTTCCGATTTCAGTTCCAGAGTGATTCGCCCAGTGAGTCCTTGATATTTAGTCATTTTCAGCCAATTTTCTGGATTTTTGAAAATTTCACTTTTTTGTGAAAATATCCACTAAATGAGGGAATAATATGTGTGAGGGTACCCCAGGAGAGTTCGAAATGTGTGTGGGTAGAATATATATCCCACGGGGGTAAAATTGAAAAAAGTTGAAAAAATTTTTTTTTTGGACTTAGTCATTTTTCCGGCGTTTATCAGACTTTCAGATAGGGCAAATGTCAGTGAGCGCTCCGATTTCAGTTCCAGAGCGATTCGCCCAATGCGTCCTTGTTATTTAGTCGTTTTCAGTCAACTTTCTGGATTTTTGAAAATTTCACTTTTTTGTGAAAACATCCACTAAATGATGGAATAATATGTGTGTGGGTACCCCAGGAGAGTTCCAAATGTGTGTGGGTAGAATATATATCCTACTGGGGTAAAATTGAAAAAAGTTTAAAAAATTTTTTTTGGGGACTTAGTCATTTTTCTGGCTTTTATCAGACTTTCAGATAGGGGAAATGTCAGTGAGCGTTCAGATTTCAGTTCCAGAGCGATTCGCCCAATGAGTCCTTGTTATTTAGTCTTTTTCAGTTAATTTTCTGGATTTTTGAAAATTCACTTTTTTTGTGAAAATATCCACTAAATGAGGGAATAATGTGTGAGGGTACCCCAGGAGAGTTGCAAATGTGTGTGGGTATAATATATATCCCACGGGGGTAAAATTGAAAGAAGTTGAAAAAAAGTTTTTTTTTTACTTAGTCATTTTTCTGCCATTTATCAGACTTTCAGATAGGGCAAATGTCAGTGAGCGTTCCGATTTCAGTTCCAGAGCGATTCGCCCAATGAGTCCTTGTTATTTAGTCTTTTTCAGCTAATTTTCTGGATTTTTGAAAATTTCACTTTTTTGTGAAAATATCCACTAAATGAGGGAATAATATGTGTGAGGGTACCCCAGGAGAGTTCCAAATGTGTGTGGGTAGAATATATATCACACGGGGGTAAAATTGAAAAAAGTTGAAAACATTTTTTTTTTGGACTTAGTCTTTTTTCCGGCGTTTATCAGATTTTCAGATAGGGCAAATGTCAGTGAGCGTTCCGATTTCAGTTCCAGAGCGATTCGCCCAATGAGTCCTTGTTATTTAGTCGTTTTCAGTCAACTTTCTGGATTTTTGAAAATTTCACTTTTTTGTGAAAATATCCACTAAATGAGGGAATAATATGTGTGAGGGTACCCCAGGAGAGTTCCAAATGTGTGTGGGTAGAATATATATCCCACGGGGGTAAAATTGAAAGAAGTTGAAAAAAATAATTTTTTGGACTTAGTCATTTTTCTCCCATTTATCAGACTTTCAGATAGGAGAAATGTCAGTGAGTGTTCCGATTTCAGTTCCAGAGCGATTCGCCTTATGAGTCCTTGTTATTTAGTCTTTTTCAGCTAATTTTCTGGATTTTTGAAAATTTCACTTTTTTGTGAAACTATCCACTAAATGAGGGAATAATAGGTGTGAGGGTACCCCAGGAGAGTTCCACATGTGTGTGGGTAGAATATATATCCAGCGGGGGTAAAATTAAAAAAATTTGAAAACATTTTTTTTTTTGGACTTAGTCATTTTTCCGGCGTTTATCAGACTTTCAGATAGGGCAAATGTCAGTGAGCGTTCCGATTTCAGTTCCAGAGCGATTCGCCCAATGCGTCCTTGTTATTTAGTCGTTTTCAGTCAACTTTCTGGATTTTTGAAAATTTCACTTTTTTGTGAAAACATCCACTAAATGATGGAATAATATGTGTGAGGGTACCCCAGGAGAGTTCCAAATGTGTGTGGGTAGAATATATATCCCACGGGGGTAAAATTGAAAAAAGTTGAAAACATTTTTTTTTTGGACTTAGTCATTTTTCCGGCGTTTATCAGACTTTCAGATAGGGCAAATGTCAGTGAGCGTTCCGATTTCAGTGCCAGAGCGATTCGCCCAATGAGTCCTTTAATATTTAGTCGTTTTCAGTCAACTTTCTGGATTTTTGAAAATTTCACTTTTTTGTGAAAATATCCATTAAATGAGGGAATAATTTGTGTGAGGGTACCCCAGGAGAGTTCCAAATGTGTGTGGGTAGAATATATATCCTACTGGGGTAAAATTGAAAAAAGTTGAAACATTTTTTTTTTGGGACTTAGTCATTTTTCTGGCGTTTATCAGACTTTCAGATAGGGCAAATGTCAGTGAGCGTTCCGATTTCAGTTCCAGAGCGATTCATCCAATGAGTCCTTGATATTTAGTAGTTTTCAGCCAATTCTCTGGATTTTTCAAAATTTCACTTTTTTGTGAAAATATCCACTAAATGATGGAATAATATGTGTGAGGGTACCCCAGGAGAGTTCCAAATGTGTGTGGGTAGAATATATATCCCACAGGGGTAAAAGTGAAAAAAGTTGAAAAATATTTTTTTTGGACTCAGTCATTTTTCCGGCGTTTATCAGACTTTCAGAGAGGGCAAATGTCAGTGAGCGTTCCAATTTCAGTTCCAGAGCGATTCGCCCAATGCGTCCTTGTTATTTAGTCGTTTTCAGTCAACTTTCTGGATTTTTGAAAATTTCACTTTTTTGTGAATACATCCACTAAATGAGGGAATAATATGTGTGAGGGTACCCCAGGAGAGTTCCAAATGTGTGTGGGTAGAATATATATCCTACTGGGGTAAAATTGAAAAAAGTTGAAACATTTTTTTTTTGGGACTTAGTCATTTTTCTGGCGTTTATCAGACTTTCAGATAGGGCAAATGTCAGTGAGCGTTCCGATTTCAGTTCCAGAGCGATTCATCCAATGAGTCCTTGATATTTAGTAGTTTTCAGCCAATTTTCTGGATTTTTCAAAATTTCACTTTTTTGTGAAAATATCCACTAAATGATGGAATAATATGTGTGAGGGTACCCCAGGAGAGTTCCAAATGTGTGTGGGTAGAATATATATCCCACGGGGGTAAAATTGAAAAAAGTTGAAAAATATTTTTTTTTGGACTTAGTCATTTTTCCGACGTTTATCAGACTTTCAGATAGGGCAAATGTCAGTGAGCGTTCCGATTTCAGTTCCAGAGCGATTCGCCCAATGAGTCCTTGTTATTTAGTCGTTTTGAGACAATTTTCTGGATTTTTGAAAATTTCACTTTTTTGTGAAACTATCCACTAAATGAGGGAATAATAGGTGTGAGGGTACCCCAGGAGAGTTCCACATGTGTGTGGGTAGAATATATATCCAGCGGGGGTAAAATTAAAAAAATTTGAAAACATTATTTTTTTTGGACTTATTCATTTTTCCGGCGTTTATCAGACTTTCAGATAGGGGAAATGTCAGTGAGCGTTCCGATTTCAGTTCCAGAGTGATTCGCCCAGTGAGTCCTTGATATTTAGTCATTTTCAGCCAATTTTCTGGATTTTTGAAAATTTCACTTTTTTGTGAAAATATCCACTAAACGAGGGAATAATATGTGTGAGGGTACCCCAGGAGAGTTCCAAATGTGTGTGGGTATAATATATATCCCACGGGGGTAAAATTGAAAAAAGTTGAAAAAAAATTTTTTTGGACATAGTCATTTTTCTGGCGTTTATCAGACTTTCAGATAGGGGAAATGTCAGTGAACATTCCGATTTCAGTTCCAGAGCGATTCGCCCAATGAGTCCTTGTTATTTAGTCTTTTTCAGCTAATTTTCTGGATTTTTGAAAATTTCACTTTTTTGTGAAAATATCCACTAAATGAGGGAATAATATGTGTGAGGGTACCCCAGGAGAGTTCCACATGTGTGTGGGTAGAATATATATCCTACTGGGGTAAAATTGAAAAAAGTTGAAACATTTTTTTTTTGGGACTTAGTCATTTTTCTGGCGTTTATCAGACTTTCAGATAGGGCAAATGTCAGTGAGCGTTCCGATTTCAGTTCCAGAGCGATTCATCCAATGAGTCCTTGATATTTAGTAGTTTTCAGCCAATTTTCTGGATTTTTCAAAATTTCACTTTTTTTGTGAAAATATCCACTAAATGATGGAATAATATGTGTGAGGGTACCCCAGGAGAGTTCCAAATGTGTGTGGGTAGAATATATATCCCACGGGGGTAAAAATGAAAAAAGTTGAAAAATATTTTTTTTTGGACTCAGTCATTTTTCCGGCGTTTATCAGACTTTCAGAGAGGGCAAATGTCAGTGAGCGTTCCGATTTCAGTTCCAGAGCGATTCGCCCAATGAGTCCTTGTTATTTAGTCGTTTTGAGACAATTTTCTGGATTTTTGAAAATTTCACTTTTTTCTGAAAATATCCACTAAATGAGGGAATAATATGTGTGAGGGTACCCCAGGAGAGTTCCAAATGTGTGTGGGTAGAATATATATCCAACGGGGGTAAAATTCAAAAAAGTTGAAAAAAATTTTTTTTTGGAATTAGTCATTTTTCCAACGTTTATCAGACTTTCAGATAGGGGAAATGTCAGTGAGCATTCCGATTTCAGTTCCAGAGCGATTCGCCCAGTGAGTCCTTGATATTTAGTCATTTTCAGCCAATTTTCTGGATTTTTGAAAATTTCACTTTTTTGTGAAAATATCCACTAAACGATGGAATAATATGTGTGAGGGTACCTCAGGAGAGTTCCAAATGTGTGTGGGTATAATATATATCCCACGGTGGTAAAATTGAAAAAAGTTGAAAAAAAATTTTTTTGGACATAGTCATTTTTCTGGCGTTTATCAGACTTTCAGATAGGGGAAATGTCAGTGAACATTCCGATTTCAGTTCCAGAGCGATTCGCCCAATGAGTCCTTGTTATTTAGTCTTTTTCAGCTAATTTTCTGGATTTTTGAAAATTTCACTTTTTTGTGAAAATATCCACTAAATGAGGGAATAATATGTGTGAGGGTACCCCAGGAGAGTTCCACATGTGTGTGGGTAGAATATATATCCTACTGGGGTAAAATTGAAAAAAGTTGAAACATTTTTTTTTTGGGACTTAGTCATTTTTCTGGCGTTTATCAGACTTTCAGATAGGGCAAATGTCAGTGAGCGTTCCGATTTCAGTTCCAGAGCGATTCATCCAATGAGTCCTTGATATTTAGTAGTTTTCAGCCAATTTTCTGGATTTTTCAAAATTTCACTTTTTTGTGAAAATATCCACTAAATGATGGAATAATATGTGTGAGGGTACCCCAGGAGAGTTCCAAATGTGTGTGGGTAGAATATATATCCCACGGGGGTAAAAATGAAAAAAGTTGAAAAATATTTTTTTTTGGACTCAGTCATTTTTCCGGCGTTTATCAGACTTTCAGAGAGGGCAAATGTCAGTGAGCGTTCCGATTTCAGTTCCAGAGCGATTCGCCTTATGAGTCCATGTTATTTAGTCTTTTTCAGCTAATTTTCTGGATTTTTGAAAATGTCACTTTTTTGTGAAAATATCCACTAAATGAGGGAATAATATGTGTGAGGGTACCCCAGGAGAGTTCCAAATGTGTGTGGGTAGAATATATATCCCACGGGGGTAAAATTGAAAGAAGTTGAAACAAATTTTTTTTTGGACTTAGTCATTTTTCCGGCGTTTATCAGACTTTCAGATAGGGGAAATGTCAGTGAGCATTCCGATTTCAGTTCCAGAGCGATTCGCCCAATGAGTCCTTGTTATTTAGTCGTTTTGAGACAATTTTCTGGATTTTTGAAAATTTCACTTTTTTCTGAAAATATCCACTAAATGAGGGAATAATATGTGTGAGGGTACCCCAGGAGAGTTCCAAATGTGTGTGGGTAGAATATATATCCAACGGGGGTAAAATTCAAAAAAGTTGAAAAAAATTTTTTTTTGGAATTAGTCATTTTTCCAACGTTTATCAGACTTTCAGATAGGGGAAATGTCAGTGAGCATTCCGATTTCAGTTCCAGAGCGATTCGCCCAGTGAGTCCTTGATATTTAGTCATTTTCAGCCAATTTTCTGGATTTTTGAAAATTTCACTTTTTTGTGAAAATATCCACTAAACGATGGAATAATATGTGTGAGGGTACCCCAGGAGAGTTCCAAATGTGTGTGGGTATAATATATATCCCACGGTGGTAAAATTGAAAAAAGTTGAAAAAAAATTTTTTTGGACATAGTCATTTTTCTGGCGTTTATCAGACTTTCAGATAGGGGAAATGTCAGTGAACATTCCGATTTCAGTTCCAGAGCGATTCGCCCAATGAGTCCTTGTTATTTAGTCTTTTTCAGCTAATTTTCTGGATTTTTGAAAATTTCACTTTTTTGTGAAAATATCCACTAAATGAGGGAATAATATGTGTGAGGGTACCCCAGGAGAGTTCCACATGTGTGTGGGTAGAATATATATCCAGCGGGGGTAAAATTTCAAAAATTTAAAAAAATTTTTTTTTTTGGACTTAGTCATTTTTCCGGCGTTTATCAGACTTTCAGATAGGGGAAATGTCAGTGAGCGTTCCGATTTCAGTTCCAGAGCAATTAGACCAGTGAGTCCTTGATATTTAGTCATTTTCAGCCAATTTTCTGAATTTTTGAAAATGTCACTTTTTTGTGAAAATATCCACTAAATGAGGGAATAATATGTGTGAGGGTACCCCAGGAGAGTTCCAAATGTGTGTGGGTAGAATATATATCCCACGGGGGTAAAATTGAAAGAAGTTGAAATAAATTTTTTTTTGGAATTAGTCATTTTTCCGACGTTTATCAGACTTTCAGATAGGGGAAATGTCAGTGAGCATTCCGATTTCAGTTCCAGAGCGATTCGCCCAATAAGTCCTTGTTATTTAGTCGTTTTCTGACAATTTTCTGGATTTTTGAAAATTTCACTTTTTTGTGAAACTATCCACTAAATGAGGGAATAATAGGTGTGAGGGTACCCCAGGAGAGTTCCACATTTGTGTGGGTAGAATATATATCCCACGGGGGTAAAATTGAAAAAAGTTGAAAAAAATTATTTTTTGGACTTAGTCATTTTTCTCCCATTTATCAGACTTTCAGATAGGGGAAATGTCAGTGAGTGTTCCGATTTCAGTTCCAGAGCGATTCGCCTTATGAGTCCTTGTTATTTAGTCTTTTTCAGCTAATTTTCTGGATTTTTGAAAATTTCACTTTTTTTGTGAAACTATCCACTAAATGAGGGAATAATAGGTGTGAGGGTACCCCAGGAGAGTTCCACATGTGTGTGGGTAGAATATATATCCAGCGGGGGTAAAATTAAAAAAATTTGAAAACATTATTTTTTTTGCACTTAGTCATTTTTCTGGCGTTTATCAGACTTTCAGATAGGGGAAATGTCAGTGAACATTCCGATTTCAGTTCCAGAGCGATTCGCCCAATGAGTCCTTGTTATTTAGTCTTTTTCAGCTAATTTTCTGGATTTTTGAAAATTTCACTTTTTTGTGAAAATATCCACTAAATGAGGGAATAATATGTGTGAGGGTACCCCAGGAGAGTTCCACATGTGTGTGGGTAGAATATATATCCAGCGGGGGTAAAATTTCAAAAATTTTTTTTTTTTGGACTTAGTCATTTTTCCGGCGTTTATCAGACTTTCAGATAGGGGAAATGTCAGTGAGCGTTCCGATTTCAGTTCCAGAGCGATTCGCCCAATGAGTCCTTGATATTTTGTCATTTTCAGCCAATTTTCTGAATTTTTGAAAATGTCACTTTTTTGTGAAAATATCCACTAAATGAGGGAATAATATGTGTGAGGGTACCCCAGGAGAGTTCCAAATGTGTGTGGGTAGAATATATATCCAGCGGGGGTAAAATTCAAAAAAGTTGAAAAAAATTTTTTTTTGGAATTAGTCATTTTTCCGACGTTTATCAGACTTTCAGATAGGGGAAATGTCAGTGAGCATTCCGATTTCAGTTCCAGAGCGATTCGCCCAATGAGTCCTTGTTATTTAGTCGTTTTCTGACAATTTTCTGGATTTTTGAAAATTTCACTTTTTTGTGAAACTATCCACTAAATGAGGGAATAATAGGTGTGAGGGTACCCCAGGAGAGTTCCACATTTGTGTGGGTAGAATATATATCCCACGGGGGTAAAATTGAAAAAAGTTGAAAAAAATTATTTTTTGGACTTAGTCATTTTTCTCCCATTTATCAGACTTTCAGATAGGGCAAATGTCAGTGAGCGTTCCGATTTCAGTTCCAGAGCGATTCATCCAATGAGTCCTTGATATTTAGTAGTTTTCAGCCAATTTTCTGGATTTTTCAAAATTTCACTTTTTTGTGAAAATATCCACTAAATGATGGAATAATTTGTGTGAGGGTACCCCAGGAGAGTTCCAAATGTGTGTGGGTAGAATATATATCCCACGGGGGTAAAAATGAAAAAAGTTGAAAAATATTTTTTTTTGGACTCAGTCATTTTTCCGGCGTTTATCAGACTTTCAGAGAGGGCAAATGTCAGTGAGCGTTCCGATTTCAGTTCCAGAGCGATTCGCCTTATGAGTCCATGTTATTTAGTCTTTTTCAGCTAATTTTCTGGATTTTTGAAAATGTCACTTTTTTGTGAAAATATCCACTAAATGAGGGAATAATATGTGTGAGGGTACCCCAGGAGAGTTCCAAATGTGTGTGGGTAGAATATATATCCCACGGGGGTAAAATTGAAAGAAGTTGAAACAAATTTTTTTTTGGACTTAGTCATTTTTCCGGCGTTTATCAGACTTTCAGATAGGGGAAATGTCAGTGAGCATTCCGATTTCAGTTCCAGAGCGATTCGCCCAATGAGTCCTTGTTATTTAGTCGTTTTGAGACAATTTTCTGGATTTTTGAAAATTTCACTTTTTTCTGAAAATATCCACTAAATGAGGGAATAATATGTGTGAGGGTACCCCAGGAGAGTTCCAAATGTGTGTGGGTAGAATATATATCCAACGGGGGTAAAATTCAAAAAAGTTGAAAAAAATTTTTTTTTGGAATTAGTCATTTTTCCAACGCTTATCAGACTTTCAGATAGGGGAAATGTCAGTGAGCATTCCGATTTCAGTTCCAGAGCGATTCGCCCAGTGAGTCCTTGATATTTAGTCATTTTCAGCCAATTTTCTGGATTTTTGAAAATTTCACTTTTTTGTGAAAATATCCACTAAACGAGGGAATAATATGTGTGAGGGTACCCCAGGAGAGTTCCAAATGTGTGTGGGTATAATATATATCCCACGGGGGTAAAATTGAAAAAAGTTGAAAAAAAATTTTTTTGGACATAGTCATTTTTCTGGCGTTTATCAGACTTTCAGATAGGGGAAATGTCAGTGAACATTCCGATTTCAGTTCCAGAGCGATTCGCCCAATGAGTCCTTGTTATTTAGTCTTTTTCAGCTAATTTTCTGGATTTTTGAAAATTTCACTTTTTTGTGAAAATATCCACTAAATGAGGGAATAATATGTGTGAGGGTACCCCAGGAGAGTTCCACATGTGTGTGGGTAGAATATATATCCAGCGGGGGTAAAATTTCAAAAATTAAAAAAATTTTTTTTTTTTGGACTTAGTCATTTTTCCGGCGTTTATCAGACTTTCAGATAGGGGAAATGTCAGTGAGCGTTCCGATTTCAGTTCCAGAGCAATTAGACCAGTGAGTCCTTGATATTTAGTCATTTTCAGCCAATTTTCTGAATTTTTGAAAATGTCACTTTTTTGTGAAAATATCCACTAAATGAGGGAATAATATGTGTGAGGGTACCCCAGGAGAGTTCCAAATGTGTGTGGGTAGAATATATATCCCACGGGGGTAAAATTGAAAGAAGTTGAAATAAATTTTTTTTTGGACTTAGTCATTTTTCCGACGTTTATCAGACTTTCAGATAGGGGAAATGTCAGTGAGCATTCCGATTTCAGTTCCAGAGCGATTCGCCCAATGAGTCCTTGTTATTTAGTCGTTTTGAGACAATTTTCTGGATTTTTGAAAATTTCACTTTTTTGTGAAAATATCCACTAAATGAGGGAATAATATGTGTGAGGGTACCCCAGGAGAGTTCCACATGTGTGTGGGTAGAATATATATCCAGCGGGGGTAAAATTTCAAAAATTTAAAAAATTTTTTTTTTTTGGACTTAGTCATTTTTCCGGCGTTTATCAGACTTTCAGATAGGGGAAATGTCAGTGAGCGTTCCGATTTCAGTTCCAGAGCAATTAGACCAGTGAGTCCTTGATATTTAGTCATTTTCAGCCAATTTTCTGAATTTTTGAAAATGTCACTTTTTTGTGAAAATATCCACTAAATGAGGGAATAATATGTGTGAGGGTACCCCAGGAGAGTTCCAAATGTGTGTGGGTAGAATATATATCCCACGGGGGTAAAATTGAAAGAAGTTGAAATAAATTTTTTTTTGGACTTAGTCATTTTTCCGACGTTTATCAGACTTTCAGATAGGGGAAATGTCAGTGAGCATTCCGATTTCAGTTCCAGAGCGATTCGCCCAATGAGTCCTTGTTATTTAGTCGTTTTGAGACAATTTTCTGGATTTTTGAAAATTTCACTTTTTTCTGAAAATATCCACTAAATGAGGGAATAATATGTGTGAGGGTACCCCAGGAGAGTTCCAAATGTGTGTGGGTAGAATATATATCCAGCGGGGGTAAAATACAAAAAAGTTGAAAAAATTTTTTTTTTGGAATTAGTCATTTTTCCGACGTTTATCAGACTTTCAGATAGGGGAAATGTCAGTGAGCATTCCGATTTCAGTTCCAGAGCGATTCGCCCAATGAGTCCTTGTTATTTAGTCGTTTTCTGACAATTTTCTGGATTTTTGAAAATTTCACTTTTTTGTGAAACTATCCACTAAATGAGGGAATAATAGGTGTGAGGGTACCCCAGGAGAGTTCCACATTTGTGTGGGTAGAATATATATCCCACTGGGGTAAAATTGAAAAAAGTTGAAAAAAATTATTTTTTGGACTTAGTCATTTTTCTCCCATTTATCAGACTTTCAGATAGGGGAAATGTCAGTGAGTGTTCCGATTTCAGTTCCAGAGCGATTCGCCTTATGAGTCCTTGTTACTTAGTATTTTTCAGCTAATTTTCTGGATTTTTGAAAATTTCACTTTTTTGTGAAACTATCCACTAAATGAGGGAATAATAGGTGTGAGGGTACGCCAGGAGAGTTCCACATGTGTGTGGGTAGAATATATATCCAGCGGGGGTAAAATTAAAAAAATTTGAAAACATTATTTTTTTTGGACTTAGTCATTTTTCTGGCGTTTATCAGACTTTCAGATAGGGGAAATGTCAGTGAACATTCCGATTTCAGTTCCAGAGCGATTCGCCCAATGAGTCCTTGTTATTTAGTCTTTTTCAGCTAATTTTCTGGATTTTTGAAAATTTCACTTTTTTGTGAAAATATCCACTAAATGAGGGAATAATATGTGTGAGGGTACCCCAGGAGAGTTCCACATGTGTGTGGGTAGAATATATATCCAGCGGGGGTAAAATTTCAAAAATTAAAAAAATTTTTTTTTTTTGGACTTAGTCATTTTTCCGGCGTTTATCAGACTTTCAGATAGGGGAAATGTCAGTGAGCGTTCCGATTTCAGTTCCAGAGCAATTAGACCAGTGAGTCCTTGATATTTAGTCATTTTCAGCCAATTTTCTGAATTTTTGAAAATGTCACTTTTTTGTGAAAATATCCACTAAATGAGGGAATAATATGTGTGAGGGTACCCCAGGAGAGTTCCAAATGTGTGTGGGTAGAATATATATCCCACGGGGGTAAAATTGAAAGAAGTTGAAATAAATTTTTTTTTGGACTTAGTCATTTTTCCGACGTTTATCAGACTTTCAGATAGGGGAAATGTCAGTGAGCATTCCGATTTCAGTTCCAGAGCGATTCGCCCAATGAGTCCTTGTTATTTAGTCGTTTTGAGACAATTTTCTGGATTTTTGAAAATTTCACTTTTTTCTGAAAATATCCACTAAATGAGGGAATAATATGTGTGAGGGTACCCCAGGAGAGTTCCAAATGTGTGTGGGTAGAATATATATCCCACGGGGGTAAAATTGAAAAAAGTTGAAAAAAATTATTTTTTGGACTTAGTCATTTTTCTCCCATTTATCAGACTTTCAGATAGGGGAAATGTCAGTGAGTGTTCCGATTTCAGTTCCAGAGCGATTCGCCTTATGAGTCCTTGTTATTTAGTCTTTTTCAGCTAATTTTCTGGATTTTTGAAAATTTCACTTTTTTGTGAAACTATCCACTAAATGAGGGAATAATAGGTGTGAGGGTACCCCAGGAGAGTTCCACATGTGTGTGGGTAGAATATATATCCAGCGGGGGTAAAATTAAAAAAATTTGAAAACATTATTTTTTTTGGACTTAGTCATTTTTCCGGCGTTTATCAGACTTTCAGATAGGGCAAATGTCAGTGAGCGTTCCGATTTCAGTTCCAGAGCGATTCGCCCTATGAGTCCTTGTTATTTAGTCGTTTTCAGTCAACTTTCTGGATTTTTGAAAATTTCACTTTTTGTGAAAATATCCACTAAATGAGGGAATAATATGTGTGAGGGTACCCCAGGAGAGTTCCAAATGTGTGTGGGTAGAATATATATCCCACGGGGGTAAAATTGAAAAAAGTTTAAAACATTTTTTTTTTGGACTTAGTCATTTTTTCGGCGTTTATCAGACTTTCAGATAGGGCAAATGTCAGTGAGCGTTCCGATTTCAGTTCCAGAGCGATTCGCCCAGTGAGTCCTTGATATTTAGTCATTTTCAGCCAATTTTATGGATTTCTGAAAATTTCACTTTTTTGTGAAAATATCCACTAAATGAGGGAATAATATGTGTGAGGGTACCCCAGGAGAGTTCCAAATGTGTGTGGGTAGAATATATATCCCACTGGGGTAAAATTGAAAAAAGTTGAAAACATTTTTTTTTTGGACTTAGTCATTTTTCCGGGGTTTATCAGACTTTCAGATAGGGCAAATGTCAGTGAGCGTTCCGATTTCAGCTCCAGAGCGATTCGCCCAATGAGTCCTTGATATTTAGTCGTTTTCAGGCAATTTTCTGGATTTTTGAAAATTTCACCTTTTTGAGAAAATATCCACTAAATGAGGGAATAATATGTGTGAGGGTACCCCAGGAGAGTTCCAAATGTGTGTGGGTAGAATATATATCCCACGGGGTAAAATTGAAAAAAGTTTAAAAAATTTTTTTCTTGGACTTAGTCATTTTTCCGGCGTTTATCAGACTTTCAGATAGGGGAAATGTCAGTGAGCGTTCCGATTTCAGTTCCAGAGCGATTCGCCCAATGAGTCCTTGATATTTAGTCGTTTTCAGCCAATTTTCTGGATTTTTGAAAATTTCACTTTTTTGTGAAAATATTAACTAAATGAGGGAATAATAGGTGTGAGGGTACCCCAGGAGAGTTCCACATGTGTGTGGGTAGAATATATATCCAGCGGGGGTAAAATTAAAAAAATTTGAAAACATTATTTTTTTTGGACTTAGTCATTTTTCCGGCGTTTATCAGACTTTCAGATAGGGCAAATGTCAGTGAGCTTTCCGATTTCAGTGCCAGAGCGATTCGCCCAATGAGTCCTTGATATTTAGTCGTTCTCAGCCAATATTTTGGATTTTTGAAAAATTCACTTTTTGTGAAAATATCCACTAAATGAGGGAATAATATGTGTTAGGGTACCCCAGGAAAGTTCCAAATGTGTGTTGGTAGAATATATATCCCAGAGGGGTAAAATTGAAAAAGGTTGAAAAAAAATTTTTTTTTTGGACTTAATCATTTTTCCGGCGTTTATCAGACTTTTAGACAGGGGAAATGTCAGTGAGCATTCCGATTTCAGTTCCAGAGCGATTAGCCCAATGAGTCCTTGATATTTAGTCGTTTTCAGCCAATGTTCTGGATTTTTGAAAAGTTCACTTTTTTGTGAAAATATCCACTAAATGAGGGAATAATATGTGTTAGGGTACCCCAGGAAAGTTCCAAATGTGTGTGGGTAGAATATATATCCCACAGGGGTAAAATTGAAAAAAGTTTAAAAAAAATTTTTTTTGGACTTAGTCATTTTCCGGCGTTTATCAGACTTTCAGATAGGGGAAATGTTAGTGAGCGTTCAGATTTCAGTTCCAGAGCGATTCGCCTAATGAGTACTTGATATTTAGTCGTTTTCCGCCAATTTTCTGGATTTTGGAAAATTTCACGTTTTTGTGAAAATATCCACTAAATGAGGGAATAATATGTGTGAGGGTACCCCAGGATAGTTCCAAATGTGTGTGGGTAGAATATATATCCCACGGGGGTAAAATTGAAAAAAGTTGAAAAAAATTTTTTTTTGGACTTAGTCATTTTTCCGGCGTTTATCAGACTTTCAGATATGGGAAATGTCAGTGAGCATTCAGATTTCAGTTCCAGAGCGATTCGCCCAATGAGTCCTTGATATTTAGTCGTTTTCAGGCAATTTTCTGGATTTTTGAAAATTTCACCTTTTTGAGAAAATATCCACTAAATGAGGGAATAATATGTGTGAGGGTACCCCAGGAGAGTTCCAAATGTGTGTGGGTAGAATATATATCCCACGGGGTAAAATTGAAAAAAGTTAAAAAAAAATTTTTCTTGGACTTAGTCATTTTTCCGGCGTTTATCAGACTTTCAGATAGGGGAAATGTCAGTGAGCGTTCCGATTTCAGTTCCAGAGCGATTCGCCCAATGAGTCCTTGATATTTAGTCGTTTTCCGCCAATTTTCTGGATTTTGGAAAATTTCACGTTTTTGTGAAAATATCCACTAAATGAGGGAATAATATGTGTGAGGGAACCCAGGATAGTTCCAAATGTGTGTGGGTAGAATATATATCCCACGGGGGTAAAATTGAAAAAAGTTGAAAAAAATTTTTTTTTGGACTTAGTAATTTTTCTGGCGTTTATCAGACTTTCAGATAGGGGAAATGTCAGTGAGCGTTCCGATTTCAGTTCCAGAGCGATTCGCCCTGTGAGTCCTTGATATTTAGTCGTTTTCAGCCAATTTTCTGGATTTTTGAAAATTTCACTTTTTTGTGAAAATATCCACTAAATGAGGGAATAATATCTGTGAGGGTACCCCAGAAGAGTTCCAAATGTGTGTGGGTAGAATATATATCCCACGGGGTAAAATTGAAAAAAGTTTAAAAAAAAATTTTCTTGGACTTAGTCATTTTTCCGGCATTTATCAGACTTTCAGATAGGGGAAATGTCAGTGAGCGTTCCGATTTCAGTTCCAGAGCGATTCGCCCAATGAGTCCTTGATATTTAGTCGTTTTCAGCCAATTTTCTGGATTTTTGAAAATTTCACTTTTTTGTGAAAATATCCACTAAATGAGGGAATAATATGTGTGAGGGTACCCCAGGAGAGTTCCAAATGTGTTTAGGTAGAATATATATCCCACAGGGGTAAAATTAAAAAGGTTGAAAAAAAATTTTTTTTTGGACTTAATCATTTCTCCGGCATTTATCCGACTTTTAGACAGGGGAAATGTCAGTGAGCATTCCGATTTCAGTTCCAGAGCGATTCGTCCAATGAGTCCTTGATATTTAGTCGTTTTCCGCCAATTTTCTGGATTTTGGAAAATTTCACGTTTTTGTGAAAATATCCACTAAATGAGGGAATAATATGTGTGAGGGTACCCCAGAAGAGTTCCAAATGTGTGTGGGTAGAATATATATCCCACGGGGTAAAATTGAAAAAAGTTTAAAAAAAATATTTTTTGGACTTAGTCATTTTCCGGCGTTTATCAGACTTTCAGATAGGGGAAATGTTAGTGAGCGTTCAGATTTCAGTTCCAGAGTGATTCGCCCAATGAGTCCTTGATATTTAGTCGTTTTCCGCCAATTTTCTGGATTTTGGAAAATTTCACGTTTTTGTGAAAATATCCACTAAATGAGGGAATAATATGTGTGAGGGAACCCAGGATAGTTCCAAATGTGTGTGGGTAGAATATATATCCCACTGGGGTAAAATTGAAAAAAGTTGAAAAAAATTTTTTTTTGGACTTAGTAATTTTTCTGGCGTTTATCAGACTTTCAGATAGGGGAAATGTCAGTGAGCGTTCCGATTTCAGTTCCAGAGCGATTCGCCCAATGAGTCCTTGATATTTAGTCGTTTTCAGCCAATTTTCTGGATTTTTGAAAATTTCACTTTTTTGTGAAAATATTAACTAAATGAGGGAATAATAGGTGTGAGGGTACCCCAGGAGAGTTCCACATGTGTGTGGGTAGAATATATATCCAGCGGGGGTAAAATTAAAAAAATTTGAAAACATTATTTTTTTTGGACTTAGTCATTTTTCCAGCGTTTATCAGACTTTCAGATAGGGCAAATGTCAGTGAGCTTTCCGATTTCAGTGCCAGAGCGATTCGCCCAATGAGTCCTTGATATTTAGTCGTTCTCAGCCAATATTTTGGATTTTTGAAAAATTCACTTTTTGTGAAAATATCCACTAAATGAGGGAATAATATGTGTTAGGGTACCCCAGGAAAGTTCCAAATGTGTGTTGGTAGAATATATATCCCAGAGGGGTAAAATTGAAAAAGGTTGAAAAAAAATTTTTTTTTTGGACTTAATCATTTTTCCGGCGTTTATCAGACTTTTAGACAGGGGAAATGTCAGTGAGCATTCCGATTTCAGTTCCAGAGCGATTAGCCCAATGAGTCCTTGATATTTAGTCGTTTTCAGCCAATGTTCTGGATTTTTGAAAAGTTCACTTTTTTGTGAAAATATCCACTAAATGAGGGAATAATATGTGTTAGGGTACCCCAGGAAAGTTCCAAATGTGTGTGTGTAGAATATATATCCCACAGGGGTAAAATTGAAAAAAGTTTAAAAAAAAGTTTTTTTGGACTTAGTCATTTTCCGGCGTTTATCAGACTTTCAGATAGGGGAAATGTTAGTGAGCGTTCAGATTTCAGTTCCAGAGCGATTCGCCCAATGAGTCCGTGATATTTAGTCGTTTTCCGCCAATTTTCTGGATTTTGGAAAATTTCACGTTTTTGTGAAAATATCCACTAAATGAGGGAATAATATGTGTGAGGGTACCCCAGGATAGTTCCAAATGTGTGTGGGTAGAATATATATCCCACGGGGGTAAAATTGAAAAAAGTTGAAAAAAATTTTTTTTTGGACTTAGTCATTTTTCCGGCGTTTATCAGACTTTCAGATATGGGAAATGTCAGTGAGCATTCAGATTTCAGTTCCAGAGCGATTCGCCCTGTGAGTCCTTGATATTTAGTCGTTTTCAGCCAATTTTCTGGATTTTTGAAAATTTCACTTTTTTGTGAAAATATCCACTAAATGAGGGAATAATATGTGTGAGGGTACCCCAGGAGAGTTCCAAATGTGTGGGTAGAATATATATCCCACGTGGGTAAAATTGAAAAAAGTTGAAAAAAATGTTTTTTTTGGACTTAGTCATTTTTCCGGCGTTGATCAGACTTTCAGATAGGGGAAATGTGAGTGAGCGTTCCGATTTCAGTTCGAGAGCGATTTGCTTAATGAGTCCTTGATATTTAGTCGTTTTCAGCCAATTTTCTGGATTTTTGAAAATTTCACTTTTTTGTGAAAATATCCACTAAATGAAGGAATAATTTGTGTGAGGGTACACCAGAAGAGTTCCAAATGTGTGTGGGTAGAATATATATCCCACGGGGGTAAAATCGAAAAAAGTTGAAAAAATTTTTTTTTTGAACTTAGTCATTTTTCCTGCGTTTATCAGACTTTCAGATAGAGAAAATGTCAGTGAGCGTTCCGATTTCAGTTCCAGAGCGATTCGCCCAATGAGTCCTTGATATTTAGTCGTTTTCGGCCAATTTTCCAGATTTTTGAAAATTTCACTTTTTTGTTAAAACATCCACTAAATGAGGGAATAATTTGTGTGAGGGTACCCCAGGAGAGTTCCAAATGTGTGTGGGTAGAATATATATCCCACGGGGATAAAATTGAAAAAAGTTGAAAAAAAAATTTTTTTTGGACTTAGTCATTTTTCCGGCGTTCATCAGACTTTCAGATAGGGGAAATGTCAGTGAGCATTCCTATTTCAGTTCCAGAGCGATTCGCCCAATGAGTCCTTGATATTTAGTCGTTTTCAGCCAATTTTCTGGATTTTTAAAAATTTCACTTTTTTGTGAAAATATCCACTAAATGAGGGAATAATATGTGTGAGGGTACCCCAGGAGAGTTCCAAATGTGTGTGAGTAGAATATATATCCCACGGGGGTAAAATTGAAAAAAGTTAAAAAAAAAATTTTCTTGGACTGTCATTTTTCCTGCGTTTATCAGACTTTCACATAGGTGAAATGTGAGTGAGCGTTCCGCTTTCAGTTCCAGAGCGATTCGCCCAATGAGTCCTTGATATTTAGTGGTTTTCAGCCAATTTTCTGGATTTTTGAAAATTTCACTTTTTTGTGAAAATATCCACTAAATGAGGGAATAATATGTGTGAGGGTACCCCAGGAGAGTTCCAAATGTGTTTGGGTAGAATATGAATCCCACGGGGATAAAATTGAAAAAAGTTGAAAAAAAAATTTTTTTTGGACTTAGTCATTTTTCCGGCGTTCATCAGACTTTCAGATAGGGGAAATGTCAGTGAGCGTTCAGATTTCAGTTCCAGCGCGATTCGCCCAATGAGTCCTTGATATTTAGTCGTTTTCAGGCAATTTTCTGGATTTTTGAAAATTTCACCTTTTTGAGAAAATATCCACTAAATGAGGGAATAATATGTGTGAGGGTACCCCAGGAGAGTTCCAAATGTGTGTGGGTAGAATATATATCCCACACAGGGGTAAAATTGAAAAAGTTGAAATAAAAATTTTTTTGGACTTAGTAATTTTTCCGGCGTTTATCAAACTTTCAGACAGGGGAAATGTCAGTGAGTGATCCGATTTCAGTTCCAGAGCGATTCGCCCAATGAGTCCTTGATATTTAGTCGTTTTCAGCCAATTTTCTGGATTTTTGAAAATTTCACTTTTTTGTGAAAATATCCACTAAATGAAGGAATAATTTGTGTGAGGGTACACCAGAAGAGTTCCAAATGTGTGTGGGTAGAATATATATCCCACGGGGTAAAATTGAAAAAAGTTTAAAAAAAAAATTTCTTGGACTTAGTCATTTTTCCGGCGTTTATCAGACTTTCAGATAGGGGAAATGTGAGTGAGCGTTCCGATTTCAGTTCGAGAGCGATTTGCCCAATGAGTCCTTGATATTTAGTCGTTTTCAGCCAATTTTCTGTTTTTTAGAAAATTTCACTTTTTTGTGAAAATATCCACTAAATGAGGGCATAATATGTGTGAGGGTACCCCAGGAGAGTTCCAAATGTGTGTGGGTAGAATATGAATCCCACGGGGATAAAATTGAAAAAAGTTGAAAAAAAAATTTTTTTTGGACTTAGTCATTTTTCCGGCGTTCATCAGACTTTCAGATAGGGGAAATGTCAGTGAGCATTCCTATTTCAGTTCCAGAGCGATTCGCCCAATGAGTCCTTGATATTTAGTCGTTTTCAACCAATTTTGTGTAATTTTGAAAATTTCACGTTTTTGTGAAACTATCCACTAAATGAGGGCATAATATGTGTGAGGGTACCCCAGGAGAGTTCCAAATGTGTGTGGGTAGAATATGAATCCCACGGGGATAAAATTGAAAAAAAAATTTTTTTTGTACTTAGTCATTTTTCCGGCGTTCATCAGACTTTCAGATAGGGGAAATGTCAGTGAGCGTTCCGATTTCAGTTCCAGAGCGATTCGCCCAATGAGTCCTTGATATTTAGTCGTTTTCAGCCAATTTTCTGGATTTTTAAAAATTTCACTTTTTTGTGAAAATATCCACTAAATGAGGGAATAATATGTGTGAGGGTACCCCAGGAGAGTTCCAAATGTGTGTGGGTAGAATATATATCCCACGGGGATAAAATTGAAAAAAGTTGAAAAAAATTTTTTTTTGGACTTAGTAATTTTTCCGGCGTTTATCAGACTTTCAGATAGGGGAAATGTCAGTGAGTGTTCCGATTTCAGTTCCAGAGCGATTCGCACCATGAGTACTTGATATTTAGTCGTTTTCAGCCAATTTTCTGGATTTTTGAAAATTTCACTTTTTTGTGAAAATATCCACTAAATGAGAGAATAATATGTGTGAGGGTACCCCAGGAGAGTTCCAAATGTGTGTGGGTAGAATATATATTCCACGGGGGTAAAATTGAAAAAAGTTGAAAAAATTTTTTTTTTGGACTTAGTAATTTTTCCGGCGTTCATCAGACTTTCAGATAGCGGAAATGTCAGTGAGCGTTTCGATTTCAGTTCCAGAGCGATTCGCCCAATGAGTCCTTGATATTTAGTCGTTTTCAGCCAATTTTCTGGATTTTTAAAAATTTCACTTTTTTGTGAAAATATCCACTAAATGAGGGAATAATATGTGTGAGGGTACCCCAGGAGAGTTCCAAATGTGTTTAGGTAGAATATATATCCATGTTATCCATGTTATATATATATAACAATAAGAACATGGAAGAGTCCAGGAGCCATTTGGTGAGCTGCATATCCTGCTACATGTTCACAGACTTGCCAGTGGAAAAGCAAAACTTCACATGCCAGAAATGCAAGCTTGTGTCCCTGTTGGAGGAAAAGTTGCGAAATCTAGAAGAGAGGTTAACTACCTTGAAAATCATTAAGGAAGGTGAAGAGTTCTTAGACAGAGCAGAATTATCTCTTCATGATTCAGAAAGAGAAGAAATTCTCTCTGCACCTGAGGAAACAGAGGAATGGAAGCATGTGACCCAGAGAAGCAGGAGGATCGAGAGGCAGTCAGCACCCATACTGCTCAGGAACCAGTACCAGGCTCTCACGCAGGAGAACCATGAAGAAATACAGCAAGATAAGACTTTGCCAGCAATGAATAACCTTGTAAGCCCTCAGAATCCTCCTGGATGGAGAAAGAAGAATGTTGTGAAGAAAAAACGGAGAGTGGTGGTCATGGGGGATTCCCTGTTAAGAGGAACAGAGGCCGCTATCTGCAGACCAGACATAACCTCAAGAGAAATGTGCTGTCTTCCAGGAGCAAAAATTAAAGATGTGTCTGACAGGATATCAAGACTCTTCAGACCTACAGATCACTACCCATTCCTGCTAATACATGTGGGGACAAATGACACCGCAAGAAAGGACCTGGAAACCATCTGCAGTGACTTTGAAGACTTAGGCAAGAAAGTGAAAGAATTGGGAGCGCAGGTGGTCTTCTCATCCATCCTCCCAGTGGATGGCCATGGAACAATGAGGTGGAATAAGATTCTACAGGTGAATAACTGGCTACGTCGATGGTGCCGTCAACAAGGATTTGGATTTCTGGATCACGGAATGAATTACCTATACGATGGACTACTTGCTAGAGATGGGGTGCACCTTACGAAGACTGGAAAACATGTATTTGGAAGTCGCCTTGCTACACTCATCAGGAGAGCTTTAAACTAGAACAATGTGGGAAGGGAAGCAAAAGGCCAGAAAAAGCCATACAGCTGACAAATACTATTGAGATCTCTGCTACTGGAAGTGGAAAGGAAGAACAAAGACAAAAAAATCTAAATAATAAAAATATGGGAGGAAGAGAAACCAATCACAAACTAAAATGTTTTTATACAAATGCACAAAGCATGGGCAACAAACAAGGAGAATTGGAAGTACTAACGCAGGAAAAGAAATATGATGTCATTGGAATCACTGAAACTTGGTGGGACGATACACATGATTGGAATAAAAGGCTAAAAGGATACAACTTATTTGCAAGAAACAGACTTGATAAACGAGGAGGAGGTGTTGCATTGTATGTTAGAAAAGCGTATATCTGCACAGAGATTGAAGCTTCAGAGACTGGGAGTTCTGTGGAAACTGTTTGGGTAAGAATACAAGGAGAGAACAACGGAAAGGACACCATTGTAGGCATTTACTACAGGCCACCTGGGCAAGCTGAAGATATGGATGAACTCTTTATGTATCAAATGACCAAGTTCTCCAAAAAATATGACGTAGTGGTCATGGGAGATTTCAACTATCCAGACATTTGTTGGGAATCTCTCTCAAGTAAAACTAACAGGTCAAGCAAATTCTTATCCTCTCTTGCTGACAACTTTATCTTCCAAAAGGTAGGGGAGAAAACAAGGGGATCTGCTACTTTGGATCTAATTCTTATAAACAGGGAGGAAATGGTTGAGGAGGTAAAGGTGGCTGGGACCCTAGGAGGCAGCGATCATGCTATTATAGAATTTTGGATAACTAGAGGAGGAAGACATGTGAAGACTCAAACTTCAAGGTTAGATTTTAGAAAGGCAGATTTTAAGAGACTCAGAAAGAGAATAGGAGGGATCCAATGGCTGGATGTCCTTAAGGACAAAAATGTCCAGGAAGGATGGGAAATTTTTAAAAATGAGATTCTCAAAGCACAATCGTTAACAATCCCGAAAAGTAGGAAGAATGGGAAGCATTTAAGGAAACCAGGATGGATGAACACAGAACTTAAACACATGCTAAAAAGAAAGAAAGAAATGTTTATTAAATGGAAAGAGGGAGGCATATCTAAAGAAGATTATAATGCAGTCTGCAGATCCTGTAGGGCACGTATCAGGTTAGCTAAAGCTGACAATGAATTAAGGCTTGCAAGAGATGTCAAAAGCAATAAAAAAGGATTTTGGGGGTATGTCAAAAGTAAAAGAAAAGTCAAAGATGCTATAGGATTTTTACAGGATGAAAATGGAGAAATGGTAAGAGAGGATGTTGAGAAGGCCGAACTTTTTAATTCCTATTTTGCATCTGTTTTCTCTCAGAAAGAAAATGTAACATCAACTGATCTTCACTGTCCTTTTAAAGGAATAGAGGAATCCAAGTTATCAGTAAACAGAAAGATTGTGAGGGAATATTTAGCTAACATAAATGAGTTCAAGTCTCCAGGTCCAGATGAATTACACCCCAGAGTACTGAAGGAGATTGTAGAAGAAATTTTAGAACCACTCTCCATAATCTTTGAAAATTCTTGGAGAACAGGAGAAGTCCCAGAAGACTGGAGAAGAGCAAATGTTGTTCCTATCTTCAAAAAGGGGAAGAAGGTGGACCCAGGGAACTATAGGCCGGTGAGTCTGACTTCTATACCAGGAAAGATCTTTGAACAAATTATTAAACAACATGAATGTAAGTACATGGATAAGAATGAAGTGATTAACCAGAGTCAGCATGGGTTTGTAACTAACAAGTCATGTCAGACTAACTTAATTTCCTTCTATGACAGAATCACTGACTGGGTAGATCAGGGAAATGCTGTAGATATAGTATATCTTGACTTCAGCAAAGCATTTGACAAAGTATCTCACATCATCCTTATTGAAAAAATGACCAAGTATGCAATGGACCAGGCAACTGTTAGGTGGATTCATAACTGGCTTAGTGATCGGACTCAAAGGGTGGTTGTAAATGGCTTCACATCCAGCTGGATGAATGTCTCAAGTGGGGTACCACAGGGCTCCGTCCTGGGACCTGTATTGTTCAACATCTTTATCAATGATTTAGATGAAGGAATTGAGGGTAAACTGATTAAATTTGCTGATGACACAAAGCTAGGAGGGATAGCTAATACTAGAGAAGAGAGAGAGAGGATTCAAAAAGACCTAAATAAACTGGAGCAGTGGGCAGCAACCAACAGAATGGTTTTTAACAGGGAAAAATGCAAAGTACTACATCTGGGCAATAAAAATGAAAAAAGCATATACAGAATGGGAGGAATAGAGCTAAGCAACAGTACATGTGAAAAAGACTTAGGTATACTAATAGATCATAGACTGAACATGAGTCAACAGTGTTATGCAGCAGCAAAAAAGGCAAATACAATTCTGGGATGTATTAACAGAAGCATACAGTCTAGATCACGTGAAGTCATTATCGGTCTTTACTCCTCTTTGGTCAGACCTCATCTGGAATACTGTGTACAGTTTTGGGCACCACATTTTAAAAAAGACATAGACAAACTGGAGCAAGTTCAGAGAAGAGCGACCAGAATGGTGACTGGTCTGCAAACCATGTCCTATGAGGAACGGTTGCAGGTTTTGGGAATGTTTAGCTTGCAAAAAAGAAGACTGAGAGGAGACTTAATAGCTGTCTACAAATATGTCAAGGGCTGTCACATTGTAGAAGGATCATCTTTATTCTCATTTGCACAAGGAAAGACTAGAAGCAATGGGATGAAACTAAATGGGAGGAGACACAGATTAGATATTAGAAAAAACTTTTTGACAGTTAGGGTGATTAATGAGTGGAACAGGCTGCCACGAGAGGTGGTGAGTTCCCCTTCAATGGACGTCTTCAAACAGAGGCTGGACAGACATCTGTCTGAGATGATCTAGTGAATCCTGCTTTGAGCAGGGGGTTGGACCAGATGACCCAGGAGGTCCCTTCCAACTCTACCATTCTATGATTCTATGATTCTATGATATATCCCACGGGGGTAAAATTGAAAAAAGTTGAAAAATTTTTTTTTTGGGACTTAGTCATTTTTCCTGCGTTTATCAGAATTTCAGATAGGGGAAATGTCAGTGAGCGTTCCCATTTCAGTTCCAGAGCGATTCGCCCAATGAGTCCTTGATATTTAGTCGTTTTCAGCCAATTTTCTGGATTTTTGAAAATTTCACTTTTTGTGAAAATATCCACTAAATGAGGGAATAATATGTGTGAGGGTACCCCAGGAGAGTTCCAAATGTGTTTGGGTAGAATATATATCCCACGGGGGTAAAATTGAAAAAAGTTGAAAAAATTTTTTTTTGGGACTTAGTCATTTTTCCGGCGTTTATCAGACTTTCAGATACGGGAAATGTCACTGAGCGTTCCGATTTCAGTTCCAGAGCGATTCGCTCAATGAGTCCTTGATATTTAGTCGTTTTCAGCCAATTTTGTGGATTTTTGAAAATTTCACTTTTTTGTGAAAATATCCACTAAATGAGAGAATAATATGTGTGAGGGTACCCCAGGAGAGTTCCAAATGTGTGTGGGTAGAATATATATCCCACGGGGATAAAATTGAAAAAAGTTGAAAAAAATTTTTTTTGGACTTAGTAATTTTTCCGCCATTTATCAGACTTTCAGATAGGGGAAATGTCAGTGAGCGTTCCGATTTCAGTTCCACAGCGATTCGCCCAATGAGTCCTTGATATTTAGTAGTTTTCAGCCAATTTTCTGGATTTTTAAAAATTTCACTTTTTTGTGAAAATATCCACTAAATGAGGGAATAATATGTGTGAGGGTACCCCAGGAGAGTTCCAAATGTGTTTGGGTAGAATATATATCCCACGGGGGTAAAATTGAAAAAAGTTGAAAAAATTTTTTTTGGGTACTTAGTCATTTTTCCGGCGTTTATCAGACTTTCAGATAGGGGAAATGTCACTGAGCGTTCCGATTTCATTTCCAGAGCGATTCGCCCAATGAGTCCTTGATATTTAGTCATTTTCAGCCAATTTTCTGGATTTTTGAAAATTTCACTTTTTTGTGAAAATATCCACTAAATGAGAGAATAATATGTGTGAGGGTACCCCAAGAGCGTTCCAAATGTGTGTGGGTAGAATATATATCCCACGGGATAAAATTTAAAAAAGTTAAAAAAAAATTTTCTTGGACTTAGTCATTTTAACGGCGTTTATCAGACTTTCAGAAAGGGGAAATGTGAGTGTGCGTTCCGATTTCAGTTCCAGAGCGATTCGCCCAATGAGTCCTTGATATTTAGTCGTTTTCAGCCAATTTTCTGGATTTTTGAAAATTTCACTTTTTTGTGAAAATGTCCACTAAATGAGGAATAATATGTGTGAGGGTTCCCCAGGAGAGTTCCAAATGTGTGTGGGTAGAATATATATCCAACGGGGATAAAATTGAAAAAAGTTTAAAAAATTTTTTTTTTGGATTTAGTAATTTTTCCGGCGTTTATCAGACTTTCAGATAGGGGAAATGTCACTGAGCGTTCCAATTTCAGTTCCAGAGCGATTCGCTCAATGAGTCCTTGATATTTAGTCGTTTTCAGCCAATTTTCTGGATTTTTGAAAATTTCACTTTTTTGTGAAAATATCCACTAAATGACGGAATAATATGTGTGAGGGTTCCCCAGGAGAGTTTCAAATGTGTGTGGGTAGAATATATATCCCACGGGGATAAAATTGAAAAAAGTTGAAAAAAATTATTTTTTGGACTTATTAATTTTTCCGGCGTTTATCAGACTTTCAGATAGGGGAAAGGTCAGTGAGTGTTCAGATTTCAGTTCCAGAGCGATTCGCCCAATGAGTCCTTGATATTTAGTCGTTTTCAGCCAATTTTCTGGATTTTTGAAAATTTCACTTTTTTGTGAAAATATCCACTAAATGAGGGCATAATATGTGTGAGTTTACCCCAGGAGAGTTCCAAATGTGTGTGGGTGGAATATATATCCCACGGGGATAAAATTGAAAAAAGTTGAAAAAATTTTTTTCTTGGACTTAGTAATTTTTCCGGCGTTCATCAGATTTTCAGATAGGGGAACTGTCATTGAGCATTCCGATTTCAGTTCCAGAGCGATTCGCCCAATGAGTCCTTGATATTTAGTCGTTTTCAGCCAATTTTGTGGATTTTTGAAAATTTCACTTTTTTGTGAAAATATCCACTAAATGAGAGAATAATATGTGTGAGGGTACCCCAGGAGCGTTCCAAATGTGTGTGGGTAGAATATATATCCCACGGGATAAAATTTAAAAAAGTTAAAAAAAAAATTTCTTGGACTTAGTCATTTTAACGGCGTTTATCAGACTTTCAGAAAGGGGAAATGTGAGTGTGCGTTCCGATTTCAGTTCCAGAGCGATTCGCCCAATGAGTCCTTGATATTTAGTCGTTTTCAGCCAATTCTCTGGATTTTTGAAAATTTCACTTTTTTGTGAAAATGTCCACTAAATGAGGAATAATATGTGTGAGGGTTCCCCAGGAGAGTTCCAAATTTGTGTGGGTAGTATATATATCCCACGGGGATAAAATTGAAAAAATTGAAAAAAATTTTTTTTTGGACTTATTAATTTTTCCGGCGTTTATCAGACTTTCAGATAGGGGAAATGCCAGTGAGCATTCCGATTTCAGTTCCAGAGCAATTCGCCCAATGAGTCCTTGATATTTAGTCATTTTCAGCCAATTTTCTGGATTTTTGAAAAAAAAGTTGAAAAAAATTTTTTTTTGGACGCAGTCATTTTTCCGCCGTTTATCAGACTTTCAGATAGGGGAAATGTCAGTGAGCGTTCCGATTTCAGTTCCAGAGCGATTCGCCCAATGAGTCCTTGATATTTAGTCGTTTTCAGCCAGTTTTCTGAATTTTTGAAATTTTCACTTTTTTGTGAAAATATCCACTAAATGAGGGAATAATATGTGTGAGGGTACCCCAGGATAGTTCCAAATGTGTGTGGGTAGAATATATATCCCACGGGGGTAAAATTGAAAAAAGTTGAAAAAAATTTTTTTTTGGACTTAGTAATTTTTCCGGCGTTTATCAGACTTTCAGATAGGGGAAATGTCAGTGAGCGTTCCGATTTCAGTTCCAGAGTGATTCGCCCAATGAGTCATTGATGTTTAGTCGTTTTCAGCCATGTTTCTGGATTTTTAAAAATGTCACTTTTTTTGTGAAAATATCCACTAATTGAGGGAATAATATGTGTGAGGGTACCCCAGGAGAGTTCCAAATGTGTGTGGGTAGAATATATATCCCACGGGGATAAAATTGAAAAAAGTTGAAAAATTTTTTTTTTTGGACTTAGTCATTTGTTTGGCATTTATCAGACTTTCAGTTAGGGGAAATGTGAGTGAGCGTTCCGATGTCAGTTCCAGAGCGATTCACCCAATGAGTCCTTGATATTCAGTCGTTTTCAGCCAATTTTCTGGATTTTTGAAAATTTCACTTTTTTGTGAAAATATCCACTAAATTAGGGAATAATATGTGTGAGGGTACCCCAGGAGAGTTCCAAATGTGTGTGGGTAGAATATATATCCCACGGGGGTAAAATTGAAAAAAGTTGAAAAAAAAATTTTTTTGGACTTAGTCATTTTTCCGGCGTTTATCAGACTTTCAGATAGGGGAAATGTCAGTGAGCGTTCAGATTTCAGTTCCAGAGCGATTCGCCCAATGAGTCCTTGATATTTAGTCGTTTTCAGCCAATTTTCTGGATTTTTGAAAATATCACTTTTTTTGTGAAAATATCCACTAAATGAGGGCATAATATGTGTGAGGGTACCCCAGGACAGTTCCAAATGTGTGTGGGTAGAATATATATCCCACGGGGATAAAATTGAAAAAAGTTTAAAAAAAATTTTTTTTGGACTTAGTAATTTTTCCGGCGTTCGTCAGACTTTCAGATAGGGGAAATGTCAGTGAGCATTCCGATTTCAGTTCCAGAGCGATTCGCCCAATGAGTCCTTGATATTTAGTCATTCTCAGCCAATTTTCTGGATTTTTGAAAATTTCACTTTTTTGTGAAAATATCCACTAAATGAGGGAATAATATCTGTGAGGGTACACCAGGAGAGTTCCAAATCTGTGTGGGTAGTATATATATCCCACGGGGATAAAATTGAAAAAATTGAAAAAATTTTTTTTTTGGACTTATTAATTTTTCCGGCGTTTATCAGACTTTCAGATAGGGGAAATGCCAGTGAGCATTCCGATTTCAGTTCCAGAGCAATTCGCCCAATGAGTCCTTGATATTTAGTCATTTTCAGCCAATTTTCTTAATTTTTGAAAAAAAAGTTGAAAAAAATTTTTTTTTGGACGCAGTCATTTTTCCGCCGTTTATCAGACTTACAGATAGGGGAAATGTCAGTGAGCGTTCCGATTTCAGTTCCAGAGCGATTCGCCCAATGAGTCCTTGATATTTAGTCGTTTTCAGCCAGTTTTCTGAATTTTTGAAATTTTCACTTTTTTGTGAAAATATCCACTAAATGAGGGCATAATATGTGTGAGGGTACCCCAGGACAGTTCCAAATGTGTGTGGGTAGAATATATATCCCACGGGGATAAAATTGAAAAAAGTTTAAAAAAAATTTTTTTTGGACTTAGTAATTTTTCCGGCGTTCGTCAGACTTTCAGATAGGGGAAATGTCAGTGAGCATTCCGATTTCAGTTCCAGAGCGATTCGCCCAATGAGTCCTTGATATTTAGTCATTTTCAGCCAATTTTCTGGATTTTTGAAAATTTCACTTTTTTGTGAAAATATCCACTAAATGAGGGCATAATATGTGTGAGGGTACCCCAGGACAGTTCCAAATGTGTGTGGGTAGAATATATATCCCACGGGGATAAAATTGAAAACATTTTTTTTTTGGACTTATTAATTTTTCCGGCGTTTATCAGACTTTCAGATAGGGGAAATGCCAGTGAGCATTCCGATTTCAGTTCCAGAGCAATTCGCCCAATGAGTCCTTGATATTTAGTCATTTTCAGCCAATTTTCTTAATTTTTGAAAAAAAAGTTGAAAAAAATTTTTTTTTGGACGCAGTCATTTTTCCGCCGTTTATCAGACTTACAGATAGGGGAAATGTCAGTGAGCGTTCCGATTTCAGTTCCAGAGCGATTCGCCCAATGAATCCTTGATGTTTAGTCGTTTTCAGCCATATTTTTGGATTTTTAAAAATTTCACTTTTTTGTGAAAATATCCACTAATTGAGGGAATAATATGTGTGAGGGTACCCCAGGAGAGTTCCAAATGTGTGTGGGTAGAATATATATCCCACGGGGGTAAAATTGAAAAAAGTTGAAAAATTTTTTTTTTTGGACTTAGTCATTTTTCGGCGTTTATCAGACTTTCAGATAGGGGAAATGTCAGTGAGCGTTCCGATTTCAGTTCCAGAGCGATTCGCCGAATGAGTCCTTGATATTTAGTCGTTTTCAGCCAATTTTCTGGATTTTTGAAAATTTCACTTTTTTGTGAAAGTATCCACTAAATGAGGGAATAATATGTGTGAGGGTACCCCAGGAAAGTTCCAAATGTGTGTGGGTAGAATATATATCCCACGGGGGTAAAATTGAAAAAAGTTAAAAAATTTTTTTTGAGGACTTGGTCATTTTTCCAGCATTTATCAGACTTTCAGTGAGGGGATATGTCAGTGAGCGTTTCGATTTCAGTTCCAGAGTGATTCGCCCAATGAGTCCTTGATATTTAGTCGTTTTCAGCCAATATTTTGGATTTTTGAAAATTTCACTTTTTTTGCGAAAATATCCACTAAATGAGGGAATAATATATGTGAGGGTAACCCAGGAGAGTTCCAAATGTGTGTGGGCAGAATATATATCCCACGGGAGTAAAATTGAAAAAAGTTTAAAAAAATTTTTTTTAGACTTAGTCATTTTTCCTGCGTTTATCAGACTTTCAGATAGGGGAAATGTCAGTGAGCGTTCAGATTTCAGTTCCAGAGCGATTCGCCCAATGAGTCCTTGATATTTAGTCGTTTTCAGCCAATTTTCTGGATTTTTGAAAATTTCACTTTTTGTGAAAATATCCACTAAATGAGGGAATAATATGTGTGAGGGTTCCCCAGGAGAGTTCTAAATGTGTGTGGGTAGAATATATATCCCACGGGGGTAAAATTGAAAAAAGTTGAAAAAAAATTTTTTTTGGACTTAGTCATTTTTCCGGCGTTTATCAGACTTTCAGATAGGGGAAATGTCAGTGAGCGTTCAGATTTCAGTTCCAGAGTGATTCGCTCAATGAGTCCTTGATATTTAGTCGTTTTCAGCCAATATTTTGGATTTTTGAAAATTTCACTTTTTTGCGAAAATATCTACTAAATGAGGGAATAATATGTGTGAGGGTACCCCAGGAGAGTTCCAAATGTGTGTGGGCAGAATATATATCCCACGGGAGTAAAATTGAAAAAAGTTGAAAAAAAAATTTTTTTAGACTTCGTCATTTTTCCTGCTTTTATCAGACTTTCAGATAGGGGAAATGTCAGTGAGCGTTCAGATTTCAGTTCCAAAGCGATTCGCCCAATGAGTCCTTGATATTTAGTCGTTTTCAGCCAATTTTCTGGATTTTTGAAAATTTCACTTTTTGTGAAAATATCCACTAAATGAGTTAATAATATGTGTGAGGGTACCCCAGGAGAGTTCCAAATGTGTGTGGGTAGAATATATATCCCACGTGGGTAAAATTGAAAAAAGTTGAAAAAAATTTTTTTTTGCACTTAGTCATTTTTCTGGCGTTTATCAGACTTTCAGACGGGGGAAATGTGAGTGAGCATTCCGATTTCAGTTCCAGAGCAATTCGCCCAATGACTCCTTGATATTTAGTCGTTTTCAGCCAATTTTCTGGATTTTTGAAAATTTCACTTTTTTGTGAAAATATCCACTAAATGAGGGAATAATATGTGTGAGGGTACCCCAGGAGAGTTCCAAATGTGTGTGGGTAGAATATATATCCCACGGGGGTAAAATTTAAAAAAGTTGAAAAAAATTTTTTTTTGGACTTAGTCATTTTTCCGGCGTTTATCAGACTTTCAGATAGGGGAAATGTCAGTGAGCGTTCAGATTTCAGTTCCAGAGCGATTCGCCCAATGAGTCCTTGATATTTAGTCGTTTTCAGCCAATATTTTGGATTTTTGAAAATTTCACTTTTTTGTGAAAATATCCACTAAATGAGGGAATAATATGTGTGAGGGTACACCAGGAGAACTCCAAATGTGTGTTGGTAGAATATATATCCCACGGGGGTAAAATTGAAAAAAGTTGAAAAAAAATTTTTTTTGGACTTAGTCATTTGTCCGGCGTTTATCAGACTTTCAGATAGGGGAAATGTCAGTGAGCATTCCGATTTCAGTTCCAGAGCGATTCGCCCAATGAGTCCTTGATATTTAGTCGTTTTCAGCCAATTTTCTGGATTTTTGAAAATTTCACTTTTTTGTGAAAATATCCACTAAATGAGGGAATAATATGTGTGAGGGTACCCCAGGAGAGTTCCAAATGTGTGTGGGTAGAATATATATCCCACGGGGGTAAAATTGAAAAAAGTTGAAAAAATTTTTTTTTTGGACTTAGTCATTTTTTGGCGTTTATCAGACTTTCAGATAGGGGAAATGTCAGTGAGCATTCCGATTTCAGTTCCAGAGCGATTCGCCCAATGAGTCCTTGATATTTAGTCGTTTTCAGCCAATTTTCTGGATTTTTGAAAATTTCACTTTTTTGTGAAAGTATCCACCAAATGAGGGAATAATATGTGTGAGGGTAACCCAGGAGAGTTCCAAATGTGTGGGTAGAATTTATATCCCACAGGGATAAAATTGAAAAAAGTTGAAAAAAAATTTTTTTTGGACTTAGTCATTTGTCCGGCGTTCATCAGACTTTCAGATAGGGGAAATGTCAGTGAGCATTCTGATTTCAGTTCCAGAGCGATTCGCCCAATGAGTCCTTGATATTTAGTCGTTTTCAGCCAATTTTCTGGATTTTTGAAAATTTCACTTTTTTGTGAAAATATCCACTAAATGAGGGAATAATATGTGTGAGGGTACCCCAGGAGAGTTCCAAATGTGTGTGGGTAGAATATATATCCCACGGGGGTAAAATTGAAAAAAGTTGAAAAAAAATTTTTTTTGGACTTAGTCATTTTTCCGGCGTTTATCAGACTTTCAGATAGGAGAAATGTCAGTGAGCGTTCCGATTTCAGTTCCAGAGCGATTCGCCCAATGAGTCCTTGATATTTAGTCGTTTTCAGCCAATTTTCTGGATTTTTGAAAATTTTACTTTTTTGTGAAAATATCCACTAAATGAGGGAATAATATGTGTGAGGACACCCCAGGAGAGTTCCAAATGTGTGTGGGTAGAATATATAGCCCACGGGGGTAAAATTGAAAAAAGTTTAAAAAATTTTTTTTTTGGACTTAGTCATTTGTTTGGCATTTATCAGACTTTCAGTTAGGGGAAATGTGAGTGAGCGTTCCGATGTCAGTTCCAGAGCGATTCACCCAATGAGTCCTTGATATTCAGTCGTTTTCAGCCAATTTTCTGGATTTTTGAAAATTTCACTTTTTTGTGAAAATATCCACTAAATTAGGGAATAATATGTGTGAGGGTACCCCAGGAGAGTTCCAAATGTGTGTGGGTAGAATATATATCCCACGGGGGTAAAATTGAAAAAAGTTGAAAAATTTTTTTGGGGGACTTGGTCATTTTTCCGGCATTTATCAGACTTTCAGATAGGGCAAATGTCAGTGAGCATTTCGATTTCAGTTCCAGAGTGATTCACCCAATGAGTCCTTGATATTTAGTCGCTTTCAGCCAATATTTTGGATTTTTGAAAATTTCACTTTTTTGCGAAAATATCTACTAAATGAGGGAATAATATGTGTGAGGGTACCCCAGGAGAGTTCCAAATGTGTGTGGGCAGAATATATATCCCACGGGAGTAAAATTGAAAAAAGTTTAAAAAAAATTTTTTTTAGACTTAGTCATTTTTCCTTTTTTTATCAGACTTTTAGATAGGGCAAATGTCAGTGAGCGTTTCGATTTCAGTTCCAGAGTGATTCGCCCAATGAGTCCATGATATTTAGTCGTTTTCAGCCAATATTTTGGATTTTTGAAAATTTCACTTTTTTGTGAAAATATCCACTAAATGAGGGAATAATATGTGTGAGGGTACCCCAGGACAGTTCCAAATGTGTGTGGGTAGAATATATATCCCACGGGGGTAAAATTGAAAAAAGTTTAAAAAAAAATTTTTTTGGACTTAGTCATTTTTCCGGCGTTTATCAGACTTTCAGATAGGGGAAATGTCAGTGAGCGTTCAGATTTCAGTTCCAGAGCAATTCGCCCAATGAGTCCTTGATATTTAGTCATTTTCAGCCAATTTTCTGGATTTTTGAAAAAAAAGTTGAAAAAAATTTTTTTTTGGACGCAGTCATTTTTCCGCCGTTTATCAGACTTTCAGATAGGGGAAATGTCAGTGAGCATTTCGATTTCAGTTCCAGAGCGATTCGCCCAATGAGTCCTTGATATTTAGTCGTTTTCAGCCAATTTTCTGGATTTTTGAAAATTTCACTTTTTTGTGAAAATATCCACTAAATGAGGGAATAATATATGTGAGGGTAACCCAGGAGAGTTCCAAATGTGTGTGGGTAGAATATATATCCCACGGGGATAAAATTGAAAAAAGTTGAAAAAAATTTTTTTTGGACTTAGTAATTTTTCCGGCATTTATCAGACTTTCAGGTAGGGGAAATGTCAGTGAGCATTCCGCTTTCAGTTCCAGAGCGATTCGCCCAATGAGTCCTTGATGTTTAGTCGTTTTCAGCCATATTTTTGGATTTTTAAAAATTTCACTTTTTTGTGAAAATATCCACTAATTGAGGGAATAATATGTGTGAGGGTACCCCAGGAGAGTTCCAAATGTGTGTGGGTAGAATATATATCCCACGGGGGTAAAATTGAAAAAAGTTGAAAAATTTTTTTTTTTGGACTTAGTCATTTTTCGGCGTTTATCAGACTTTCAGATAGGGGAAATGTCAGTGAGCGTTCCGATTTCAGTTCCAGAGCGATTCGCCCAATGAGCCCATGATATTTAGTCGTTTTCAGCCAATATTTTGGATTTTTGAAAATTTCACTTTTTTGCGAAAATATCTACTAAATGAGGGAATAATATGTGTGAGGGTACCCCAGGAGAGTTCCAAATGTGTGTGGGCAGAATATATATCCCACGGGAGTAAAATTGAAAAAAGTTGAAAAAAAATTTTTTTGGACTTAGTCATTTGTCCGGCGTTTATAAGACTTTCAGATAGGGGAAATGTCAGTGAGCATTCCGATTTCAGTTCCAGAGCGATTCGCCCAATGAGTCCTTGATATTTAGTCGTTTTCAGCCAATTTTCTGGATTTTTGAAAATTTCACTTTTTTGTGAAAATATCCACTAAATGAGGGAATAATATGTGTGAGGGTACCCCAGGAGAGTTCCAAATGTGTGTGGGTAGAATATATATCCCACGGGGGTAAAATTGAAAAAAGTTGAAAAAATTTTTTTTTTGGACTTAGTCATTTTTTGGCGTTTATCAGACTTTCAGATAGGGGAAATGTCAGTGAGCATTCCGATTTCAGTTCCAGAGCGATTCGCCCAATGAGTCCTTGATATTTCGTCGTTTTCAGCCAATTTTCTGGATTTTTGAAAATTTCACTTTTTTGTGAAAGTATCCACCAAATGAGGGAATAATATGTGTGAGGGTAACCCAGGAGAGTTCCAAATGTGTGGGTAGAATTTATATCCCACAGGGATAAAATTGAAAAAAGTTGAAAAAAAATTTTTTTTGGACTTAGTCATTTGTCCGGCGTTCATCAGACTTTCAGAGAGGGGAAATGTCAGTGAGCATTCCGATTTCAGTTCCAGAGCGATTCGCCCAATGAGTCCTTGATATTTAGTCGATTTCAGCCAATTTTCTGTATTTTTGAAAATTTCACTTTTTTGTGAAAATATCCACTAAATGAGGAAATAATATGTGTGAGGGTAGCCCAGGAGAGTTCCAAATGTGTGTGGGTAGAATATATATCCCACGAGGGTAAAATTGAAAAAAGTTTAAAAAAAATTTTTTTTAGACTTAGTCATTTTTCCTGCGTTTATCAGACTTTCAGATAGTGCAAATGTCAGTGAGCGTTTCGATTTCAGTTCCAGAGTGATTCGCTCAATGAGCCCATGATATTTAGTCGTTTTCAGCCAATATTTTGGATTTTTGAAAATTTCACTTTTTTGTGAAAATATCCATTAAATGAGGGAATAATATGTGTGAGGGTTCCCCAGGAGAGTTCTAAATGTGTGTGGGTAGAATATATATCCCACGGGGGTAAAATTGAAAAAAGTTGAAAAAAAATTTTTTTTGGACTTAGTCATTTTTCCGGCGTTTATCAGACTTTCAGATAGGGGAAATGTCAGTGAGCGTTCAGATTTCAGTTCCAGAGTGATTCGCTCAATGAGTCCTTGATATTTAGTCGTTTTCAGCCAATATTTTGGATTTTTGAAAATTTCACTTTTTTGCGAAAATATCTACTAAATGAGGGAATAATATGTGTGAGGGTACCCCAGGAGAGTTCCAAATGTGTGTGGGCAGAATATATATCCCACGGGAGTAAAATTGAAAAAAGTTGAAAAAAAAATTTTTTTAGACTTAGTCATTTTTCCTGCTTTTATCAGACTTTCAGATAGGGGAAATGTCAGTGAGCGTTCAGATTTCAGTTCCAGAGCGATTCGCCCAATGAGTCCTTGATATTTAGTCGTTTTCAGCCAATTTTCTGGATTTTTGAAAATTTCACTTTTTGTGAAAATATCCACTAAATGAGTTAATAATATGTGTGAGGGTACCCCAGGAGAGTTCCAAATGTGTGTGGGTAGAATATATATCCCACGGGGATAAAATTGAAAAAAGTTGAAAAAAATTTTTTTTTGCACTTAGTCATTTTTCCGGCGTTTATCAGACTTTCAGATAGGGGAAATGTGAGTGAGCGTTCCGATTTCAGTTCCAGAGCAATTCGCCCAATGACTCCTTGATATTTAGTCGTTTTCAGCCAATATTTTGGATTTTTGGAAATTTCACTTTTTTGTGAAAATATCCACTAAATGAGGGAATAATATGTGTGAGGGTACACCAGGAGAACTCCAAATGTGTGTTGGTAGAATATATATCCCACGGGGGTAAAATTGAAAAAAGTTGAAAAAAAATTTTTTTTGGACTTAGTCATTTGTCCGGCGTTTATAAGACTTTCAGATAGGGGAAATGTCAGTGAGCATTCCGATTTCAGTTCCAGAGCGATTCGCCCAATGAGTCCTTGATATTTAGTCGTTTTCAGCCAATTTTCTGGATTTTTGAAAATTTCACTTTTTTGTGAAAATATCCACTAAATGAGGGAATAATATGTGTGAGGGTACCCCAGGAGAGTTCCAAATGTGTGTGGGTAGAATATATATCCCACGGGGGTAAAATTGAAAAAAGTTGAAAAATTTTTTTTTTTGGACTTAGTCATTTTTTGGCGTTTATCAGACTTTCAGATAGGGGAAATGTCAGTGAGCATTCCGATTTCAGTTCCAGAGCGATTCGCCCAATGAGTCCGTGATATTTAGTCGTTTTCAGCCAATTTTCTGTATTTTTGAAAATTTCACTTTTTTGTGAAAGTATCCAGCAAATGAGGGAATAATATGTGTGAGGGTAACCCAGGAGAGTTCCAAATGTGTGGGTAGAATTTATATCCCACAGGGATAAAATTGAAAAAAGTTGAAAAAAAATTTTTTTTGGACTTAGTCATTTGTCCGGCGTTCATCAGACTTTCAGATAGGGGAAATGTCAGTGAGCATTCCGATTTCAGTTCCAGAGCGATTCGCCCAATGAGTCCTTGATATTTAGTCGTTTTCAGCCAATTTTCTGTATTTTTGAAAATTTCACTTTTTTGTGAAAATATCCACTAAATGAGGGAATAATATGTGTGAGGGTACCCCAGGAGAGTTCCAAATGTGTGTGGGTAGAATATATATCCCACGGGGGTAAAATTGAAAAAAGTTGAAAAATTTTTTTTTTTGGACTTAGTCATTTGTCCGGCGTTTATCAGACTTTCAGATAGGGGAAATGTGAGTGAGCGTTCCGATTTCAGTTCCAGAGCAATTCGCCCAATGACTCCTTGATATTTAGTCGTTTTCAGCCAATTTTCTGGATTTTTGAAAATTTCACTTTTTTGTGAAAATATCCACTAAATGAGGGAATAATATGTGTGAGGGTACCCCAGGAGAGTTCCAAATGTGTGTGGGTAGAATTTATATCCCACGGGGGTAAAATTTAAAAAAGTTGAAAAAAATTTTTTTTTGGACTTAGTCATTTTTCCGGCGTTTATCAGACTTTCAGATAGGGGAAATGTCAGTGAGCGTTCAGATTTCAGTTCCAGAGCGATTCGCCCAATGAGTCCTTGATATTTAGTCGTTTTCAGCCAATTTTCTGGATTTTTGAAAATTTCACTTTTTTGTGAAAGTATCCACCAAATGAGGGAATAATATGTGTGAGGGTAACCCAGGAGAGTTCCAAATGTGTGGGTAGAATTTATATCCCACAGGGATAAAATTGAAAAAAGTTGAAAAAAAATTTTTTTGGGACTTAGTCATTTGTCCGGCGTTCATCAGACTTTCAGATAGGGGAAATGTCAGTGAGCATTCCGATTTCAGTTCCAGAGCGATTCGCCCAATGAGTCCTTGATATTTAGTCGATTTCAGCCAATTTTCTGTATTTTTGAAAATTTCACTTTTTTGTGAAAATATCCACTAAATGAGGAAATAATATGTGTGAGGGTAGCCCAGGAGAGTTCCAAATGTGTGTGGGTAGAATATATATCCCACGAGGGTAAAATTGAAAAAAGTTTAAAAAAAATTTTTTTTAGACTTAGTCATTTTTCCTGCGTTTATCAGACTTTCAGATAGGGCAAATGTCAGTGAGCGTTTCGATTTCAGTTCCAGAGTGATTCGCTCAATGAGCCCATGATATTTAGTCGTTTTCAGCCAATATTTTGGATTTTTGAAAATTTCACTTTTTTGTGAAAATATCCATTAAATGAGGGAATAATATGTGTGAGGGTTCCCCAGGAGAGTTCTAAATGTGTGTGGGTAGAATATATATCCCACGGGGGTAAAATTGAAAAAAGTTGAAAAAAAATGTTTTTTGGACTAAGTCATTTTTCCGGCGTTTATCAGACTTTCAGATAGGGGAAATGTCAGTGAGCGTTCAGATTTCAGTTCCAGAGTGATTCGCTCAAAGAGTCCTTGATATTTAGTCGTTTTCAGCCAATATTTTGGATTTTTGAAAATTTCACTTTTTTGCGAAAATATCTACTAAATGAGGGAATAATATGTGTGAGGGTACCCCAGGAGAGTTCCAAATGTGTGTGGGCAGAATATATATCCCACGGGAGTAAAATTGAAAAAAGTTGAAAAAAAAATTTTTTTAGACTTAGTCATTTTTCCTGCTTTTATCAGACTTTCAGATAGGGGAAATGTCAGTGAGCGTTCAGATTTCAGTTCCAGAGCGATTCGCCCAATGAGTCCTTGATATTTAGTCGTTTTCAGCCAATTTTCTGGATTTTTGAAAATTTCACTTTTTGTGAAAATATCCACTAAATGAGTTAATAATATGTGTGAGGGTACCCCAGGAGAGTTCCAAATGTGTGTGGGTAGAATATATATCCCACGGGGGTAAAATTGAAAAAAGTTGAAATTTTTTTTTTTTTGGACTTAGTCATTTTTCCTGCGTTTATCAGACTTTCAGATAGGGGAAATGTCAGTGAGCATTCCGATTTCAGTTCCAGAGCGATTCGCCCAATGAGTCCTTGATATTTAGTCGTTTTCAGCCAATTTTCTGGATTTTTAAAAATTTCACTCTTTTGTGAAAATATCCACTAAATGAGGGAATACTATGTGTGAGGGTACCCAGGAGAGTTCCAAATGTGTGTGGGTAGAATATATATCCCACTTGGGTACAATTGAAAAAAGTTGAAAAAAATTTTTTTTTGGACTTAGTCATTTTTCCGGCGTTTATCAGACTTTCAGATAGGGGAAATGTGAGTGAGCGTTCCGATTTCAGTTCCAGAGCGATTCGCCCAATGAGTCCTTGATATTTAGTCGTTTTCAGCCAATTTTCAGGATTTTTGAAAATTTCACTTTTTTGTGAAAATATCCACTAAATGAGGGAATACTATGTGTGAGGGTACCCCAGGAGAGTTCCAAATGTGTGTGGGTAGAATATATATCCCACGGGGGTAAAATTGAAAAAAGTTGAAAATTTTTTTTTTTTGGACTTAGTCATTTTTCCTGCGTTTATCAGACTTTCAGATAGGGGAAATGTCAGTGAGCATTCCGATTTCAGTTCCAGAGCGATTCGCCCAATGAGTCCTTGATATTTAGTCGTTTTCAGCCAATTTTCTGGATTTTTAAAAATTTCACTTTTTTGTGAAAATATCCACTAAATGAGGGAATAATATGCGAGAGGTTACCCCAGGAGAGTTCCAAATGTGTGTGGGTAGAATAAATATCCCACGGGGGTAAAATTGAAAAAAGTTGAAAAAAATTTTTTTTTGGACTTAGTCATTTTTTCGGCGTTTATCAGACTTTCAGATAGGGGAAATGTCAGTGAGCGTTCAGATTTCAGTTCCACAGCGATTTGCCCAATGAGTCCTTGATATTTAGTCGTTTTCAGCCAATATTTTGGATTTTTGAAAATTTCACTTTTTTGTGAAAATATCCACTAAATGAGGGAATAATATGTGTGAGGGTACCCCAGGAGAGTTCCAAATGTGTGTGGGTAGAATACATATCCCACGGGGGTAAAATTGAAAAAAGTTTAAAAAATTTTTTTGGGGAATTAGTCATTTTTCCGGCGTTTATCAGACTTTCAGATAGGGGAAATGTCAGTGAGCGTTCCGATTTCAGTTCCAGAGCGATTCGCCCAATGAGTCCTTGATATTTAGTCGTTTTCAGCCAATTTTCTGGATTTTTGAAAATTTCACTTTTTTGTGAAAATATCCACTAAATGAGGGAATAATATGTGTGAGGGTACCCCAGGAGAGTTCAAAATGTGTGTGGGTAGAATATATATCCCACGGCGGTAAAATTGAAAAAAAATTTTTTTTGGACTTAGTCATTTTTCCGGCGTTTATCAGACTTTCAGATAGGGGAAATGTCATTGAGCGTTCAGATTTCAGTTCCACAGCGATTCGCCCAATGAGTCCGTGATATTTAGTCGTCTTCAGCCAATTTTCTGGATTTTTAAAAATTTCACTCTTTTGTGAAAATATCCACTAAATGAGGGAATACTATGTGTGAGTGTACCCCAGGAGAGTTCCAAATGTGTGTGGGTAGAATATATATCCCACGGGGGTAAAATTGAAAAAAGTTGAAAAAAAAATTTTTTTGGACTTAGTAATTTTTCCTGCGTTTATCAGACTTTCAGATAGGGGAAATGTCAGTGAGTGTTTCGATTTCAGTTCCAGAGTGATTCGCCCTATGAGTCCTTGATATTTAGTCGTTTTCAGCCAATATTTTGGATTTTTGGAAATTTCACTCTTTTGCGAAAATATCCACTAAATGAGGGAATAATATGTGTGAGGGTACCCCAGGAGAGTTCCAAATGTGTGTGGGCAGAATATATATCCCACGGGGGTAAAATTGAAAAAAGTTAAAAAAAAAAATTTTTTAGACTTAGTCATTTTTCCTGCGTTTATCAGACTTTCAGATAGGGGAAATGTCAGTGAGCATTCCGATTTCAGTTCCAGAGCGATTCGCCCAATGAGTCCTTGATATTTAGTCGTTTTCAGCCAATTTTCTGGATTTTTAAAAATTTCACTTTTTTGTGAAAATATCCACTAAATGAGGGAATAATATGTGAGAGGGTACCCCAGGAGAGTTCCAAATGTGTGTGGGTAGAATATATATCCCACGGGGGTAAAATTGAAAAAAGTTGAACAATTTTTTTTTTTGGACTTAGTCATTTTTCCGGCGTTTATCAGACTTTCAGATAGGGCAAATGTGAGTGAGCGTTCCGATTTTAGTTCCAGAGCAATTCGCCCAATGAGTCCTTGATATTTAGTCGTTTTCAGCCAATTTTCAGGATTTTTGTAAATTTCACTTTTTTGTGAAAATATCCACTAAATGAGGGAATAATATGTGTGAGGGTACCCCAGGAGAGTTCCAAATGTGTGTGGGTAGAATACATATCCCACGGGGGTAAAATTGAAAAAAGTTTAAAAAATTTTTTTTGAACTTAGTCATTTTTCTGGCGTTTATCAGACATTCAGATAGGGGAAATGTCATTGAGCGTTCAGATTTCAGTTCCACAGCGATTCGCCCAATGAGTCCTTGATATTTAGGCGTCTTCAGCCAATTTTCTGGATTTTTAAAAATTTCACTCTTTTGTGAAAATATCCACTAAATGAGGGAATACTATGTGTGAGTGTACCCCAGGAGAGTTCCAAATGTGTGTGGGTAGAATATATATCCCACGGGGGTAAAATTGAAAAAAGTTGAAAAAAAAATTTTTTTGAACTTAGTAATTTTTCCGGCATTTATCAGACTTTCAGATAGGGGAAATGTCAGTGAGCGTTCAGATTTCAGTTCCACAGCGATTCGCCCAATGAGTCCTTGATATTTAGTTGTTTTCAGCCAATTTTCTGGATTTTTGAAAATTTCTCTTTTTTTTTAAAATATCCACTAAATGAGGGAATAATATGTGTGAGGGTAACCCAGGAGAGTTCCAAATGTGTGTGGGTAGAATATATATCCCACGGGAGTAAAATTGAAAAAAGTTGAAAATTTTTTTTTTTTGGACTTAGTCATTTTTCCTGCGTTTATCAGACTTTCAGATAGGGCAAATTTCAGTGAGTGTTTCGATTTCAGTTCCAGAGTGATTCGCCCTATGAGTCCTTGATATTTAGTCATTTTCAGCCAATATTTTGGATTTTTGAAAATTTCACTCTTTTGCGAAAATATCCACTAAATGAGGGAATAATATGTGTGAGGGTACCCCAGGAGAGTTCCAAATGTGTGTGGGCAGAATATATATCCCACGGGGGTAAAATTGAAAAAAGTTAAAAAAAAAAATTTTTTAGACTTAGTCATTTTTCCTGCGTTTATCAGACTTTCAGATAGGGGAAATGTCAGTGAGCATTCAGATTTTAGTTCCAGAGCAATTCGCCCAATGAGTCCTTGATATTTAGTCGTTTTCAGCCAATTTTCAGGATTTTTGAAAATTTCACTTTTTTGTGAAAATATCCACTAAATGAGGGAATAATATGTGTGAGGGTACCCCAGGAGAGTTCCAAATGTGTGTGGGTAGAATATATATCCCACGGCGATAAAATTGAAAAAAAATTTTTTTTGGACTTAGTCATTTTTCCGGCGTTTATCAGACTTTCAGATAGGGGAAATGTCAGTGAGCGTTCAGATTTCAGTTCCACAGCGATTCGCCCAATGAGTCCTTGATATTTAGTTGTTTTCAGCCAATTTTCTGGATTTTTGAAAATTTCTCTTTTTTTTTAAAATATCCACTAAATGAGGGAATAATATGTGTGAGGGTAACCCAGGAGAGATCCAAATGTGTGTGGGTAGAATATATATCCCACGGGGGTAAAATTGAAAAAAGTTGAAATTTTTTTTTTTTTGGACTTAGTCATTTTTCCGGCGTTTATCAGACTTTCAGATAGGGGAAATGTCAGTGAGCATTCCGATTTCAGTTCCAGAGCGATTCGCCCAATGAGTCCTTGATATTTAGTCGTTTTCAGCCAATTTTCTGGATTTTTAAAAATTTCACTCTTTTGTGAAAATATCCACTAAATGAGGGAATACTATGTGTGAGGGTACCCAGGAGAGTTCCAAATGTGTGTGGGTAGAATATATATCCCACTTGGGTACAATTGAAAAAAGTTGAAAAAAATTTTTTTTTGGACTTAGTCATTTTTCCGGCGTTTATCAGACTTTCAGATAGGGGAAATGTGAGTGAGCGTTCCGATTTCAGTTCCAGAGCGATTCGCCCAATGAGTCCTTGATATTTAGTCGTTTTCAGCCAATTTTCAGGATTTTTGAAAATTTCACTTTTTTGTGAAAATATCCACTAAATGAGGGAATACTATGTGTGAGGGTACCCCAGGAGAGTTCCAAATGTGTGTGGGTAGAATATATATCCCACGGGGGTAAAATTGAAAAAAGTTGAAAATTTTTTTTTTTTGGACTTAGTCATTTTTCCTGCGTTTATCAGACTTTCAGATAGGGGAAATGCCAGTGAGCATTCCGATTTCAGTTCCAGAGCGATTCGCCCAATGAGTCCTTGATATTTAGTCGTTTTCAGCCAATTTTCTGGATTTTTAAAAATTTCACTTTTTTGTGAAAATATCCACTAAATGAGGGAATAATATGCGAGAGGTTACCCCAGGAGAGTTCCAAATGTGTGTGGGTAGAATAAATATCCCACGGGGGTAAAATTGAAAAAAGTTGAAAAAAATTTTTTTTTGGACTTAGTCATTTTTTCGGCGTTTATCAGACTTTCAGATAGGGGAAATGTCAGTGAGCGTTCAGATTTCAGTTCCACAGCGATTTGCCCAATGAGTCCTTGATATTTAGTCGTTTTCAGCCAATATTTTGGATTTTTGAAAATTTCACTTTTTTGTGAAAATATCCACTAAATGAGGGAATAATATGTGTGAGGGTACCCCAGGAGAGTTCCAAATGTGTGTGGGTAGAATACATATCCCACGGGGGTAAAATTGAAAAAAGTTTAAAAAATTTTTTTGGGGAATTAGTCATTTTTCCGGCGTTTATCAGACTTTCAGATAGGGGAAATGTCAGTGAGCGTTCCGATTTCAGTTCCAGAGCGATTCGCCCAATGAGTCCTTGATATTTAGTCGTTTTCAGCCAATTTTCTGGATTTTTGAAAATTTCACTTTTTTGTGAAAATATCCACTAAATGAGGGAATAATATGTGTGAGGGTACCCCAGGAGAGTTCAAAATGTGTGTGGGTAGAATATATATCCCACGGCGGTAAAATTGAAAAAAAATTTTTTTTGGACTTAGTCATTTTTCCGGCGTTTATCAGACTTTCAGATAGGGGAAATGTCATTGAGCGTTCAGATTTCAGTTCCACAGCGATTCGCCCAATGAGTCCGTGATATTTAGTCGTCTTCAGCCAATTTTCTGGATTTTTAAAAATTTCACTCTTTTGTGAAAATATCCACTAAATGAGGGAATACTATGTGTGAGTGTACCCCAGGAGAGTTCCAAATGTGTGTGGGTAGAATATATATCCCACGGGGGTAAAATTGAAAAAAGTTGAAAAAAAAATTTTTTTGGACTTAGTAATTTTTCCTGCGTTTATCAGACTTTCAGATAGGGGAAATGTCAGTGAGTGTTTCGATTTCAGTTCCAGAGTGATTCGCCCTATGAGTCCTTGATATTTAGTCGTTTTCAGCCAATATTTTGGATTTTTGGAAATTTCACTCTTTTGCGAAAATATCCACTAAATGAGGGAATAATATGTGTGAGGGTACCCCAGGAGAGTTCCAAATGTGTGTGGGCAGAATATATATCCCACGGGGGTAAAATTGAAAAAAGTTAAAAAAAAAAATTTTTTAGACTTAGTCATTTTTCCTGCGTTTATCAGACTTTCAGATAGGGGAAATGTCAGTGAGCATTCCGATTTCAGTTCCAGAGCGATTCGCCCAATGAGTCCTTGATATTTAGTCGTTTTCAGCCAATTTTCTGGATTTTTAAAAATTTCACTTTTTTGTGAAAATATCCACTAAATGAGGGAATAATATGTGAGAGGGTACCCCAGGAGAGTTCCAAATGTGTGTGGGTAGAATATATATCCCACGGGGGTAAAATTGAAAAAAGTTGAACAATTTTTTTTTTTGGACTTAGTCATTTTTCCGGCGTTTATCAGACTTTCAGATAGGGCAAATGTGAGTGAGCGTTCCGATTTTAGTTCCAGAGCAATTCGCCCAATGAGTCCTTGATATTTAGTCGTTTTCAGCCAATTTTATGGATTTTTGAAAATTTCACTTTTTTGTGAAAATATCCACAAAATGAGGGAATAATATGTGTGAGGGTACACCAGGAGAGTTCCAAATGTGTGTAGGTAGAATATATATCCCACGGGGGTAAAATTGAAAAAAGTTGAAAAAAAATTTTTTTTGGATTTAGTCATTTTTCCGGCGTTTATCAGACTTTCAGATAGGGGAAATGTCAGTGAGCCTTCAGATTTTAGTTCCAGAGCAATTCGCCCAATGAGTCCCTGATATTTAGTCGTTTTCAGCCAATTTTCAGGATTTTTGAAAATTTCACTTTTTTGTGAAAATATCCACTAAATGAGGGAATAATATGTGTGAGGGTACCCCAGGAGAGTTCCAAATGTGTGTGGGTAGAATATATATCCCACGGCGATAAAATTGAAAAAAAATTTTTTTTGGACTTAGTCATTTTTCCGGCGTTTATCAGACTTTCAGATAGGGGAAATGTCAGTGAGCGTTCAGATTTCAGTTCCACAGCGATTCGCCCAATGAGTCCTTGATATTTAGTTGTTTTCAGCCAATTTTCTGGATTTTTGAAAATTTCTCTTTTTTTTAAAAATATCCACTAAATAAGGGAATAATATGTGTGAGGGTAACCCAGGAGAGTTCCAAATGTGTGTGGGTAGAATATATATCCCACGGGGGTAAAATTGAAAAAAGTTGAAATTTTTTTTTTTTGGACTTAGTCATTTTTCCTGCGTTTATCAGACTTTCAGATAGGGGAAATGTCAGTGAGCATTCCATTTTCAGTTCCAGAGCGATTCGCCCAATGAGTCCTTGATATTTAGTCGTTTTCAGCCAATTTTCTGGATTTTTAAAAATTTCACTCTTTTGTGAAATTATCCACTAAATGAGGGAATACTATGTGTGACGGTACCCAGGAGAGGTCCAAATGTGTGTGGGTAGAATATATATCCCACTTGGGTAAAATTGAAAAAAGTTGAAAAAAAATTTTTTTTGGACTTAGTCATTTTTCCGGCGTTTATCAGACTTTCAGATAGGGGAAATATGAGTGAGCGTTCCGATTTCAGTTCCAGAGCGATTCGCCCAATGAGTCCTTGATATTTAGTCGTTTTCAGCCAATTTTCAGGATTTTTGAAAATTTCACTTTTTTGTGAAAATATCCACTAAATGAGGGAATAATATGTGTGAGGGTACCCCTGGAGATTTCCAAATGTGTGTGGGTAGAATATATATCCCACGGCGGTAAAATTGAAAAAAAATTTTTTTTGGACTTAGTCATTTTTCCGGCGTTTATCAGACTTTCAGATAGGGGAAATGTCAGTGAGCGTTCAGATTTCAGTTCCACAGCGATTCGCCGAATGAGTCCTTGATATTTAGTTGTTTTCAGTCAATTTTCTGGATTTTTGAAAATTTCTCTTTTTTTTTAAAATATCCACTAAATGAGGGAATAATATGTGTGAGGGTAACCCAGGAGAGTTCCAAATGTGTGTGGGTAGAATATATATCCCACGGGGGTAAAATTGAAAAAAGTTAAAAAAAAAAATTTTTTAGACTGTCATTTTTCCTGCGTTTATCAGACTTTCAGATAGGGGAAATGTCAGTGAGCATTCCAATTTCAGTTCCAGAGCGATTCGCCCAATGAGTCCTTGATATTTAGTCGTTTTCAGCCAATTTTCTGGATTTTTAAAAATTTCACTTTTTTGTGAAAATATCCACTAAATGAGGGAATAATATGCGAGAGGTTACCCCAGGAGAGTTCCAAATGTGTGTGGGTAGAATATATATCCCACGGGGGTAAAATTGCAAAAAGTTGAACAATTTTTTTTTTTGGACTTAGTCATTTTTCCGGCGTTTATCAGACTTTCAGATAGGGCAAATGTGAGTGAGCGTTCCGATTTTAGTTCCAGAGCAATTCGCCCAATGAGTCCTTGATATTTAGTCGTTTTCAGCCAATTTTCTGGATTTTTAAAAATTTCACTCTTTTGTGAAAATATCCACTAATTGAGGGAATACTATGTGTGAGGGTACCCAGGAGAGTTCCAAATGTGTGTGGGTAGAATATATATCCCACTTGGGTAAAATTGAAAAAAGTTGAAAAAAATTTTTTTTTGGACTTAGTCATTTTTCCGGCGTTTATCAGACTTTCAGATAGGGGAAATGTGAGTGAGCGTTCCGATTTCAGTTCCAGAGCGATTCGCCCAATGAGTCCTTGATATTTAGTCGTTTTCAGCCAATTTTCAGGATTTTTGAAAATTTCACTTTTTTGTGAAAATATCCACTAAATGAGGGAATACTATGTGTGAGGGTACCCCAGGAGAGTTCCAAATGTGTGTGGGTAGAATATATATCCCACGGGGGTAAAATTGAAAAAAGCTGAAAATTTTTTTTTTTTGGACTTAGTCATTTTTCCTGCGTTTATCAGACTTTCAGATAGGGGAAATGTCAGTGAGCATTCCGATTTCAGTTCCAGAGCGATTCGCCCAATGAGTCCTTGATATTTAGTCGTTTTCAGCCAATTTTCTGGATTTTTAAAAATTTCACTTTTTTGTGAAAATATCCACTAAATGAGGGAATAATATGCGAGAGGTTACCCCAGGAGAGTTCCAAATGTGTGTGGGTAGAATAAATATCCCACGGGGGTAAAATTGAAAAAAGTTGAAAAAAATTTTTTTTTGGACTTAGTCATTTTTTCGGCGTTTATCAGACTTTCAGATAGGGGAAATGTCAGTGAGCGTTCAGATTTCAGTTCCACAGCGATTTGACCAATGAGTCCTT